>NC_090387.1:71101873-71746873 GCF_036365525.1 Heterodontus francisci
GATGACTCTCAAATAATTAAAACTTGGCTGTCAGTAACTAAAAGTTGTTATAGGTCAGATACAACAGTATGTGGTACGAGCTCACAAGAAATAATAGTGCCTTTCACAATTGCAGGGCATCCCAAAGCACTTCACAACCAATAAAATACTTCTGAATAGTTACTGTTGTAATGTAGGAAATGCAATGCACCAGAGAATTGAAAGATCAAAAATAAAATTGAGCAAATTTTGAATACTTTACCAGCAGCCAAACACTAGGATTTCTTCCCATCAGCAATGTACAATATATGCAAATTAATGGGAATATTCATTTAAACTTTAAATTGAATATGTGGGGCATGAAAATTGTTCTAAAAAATGTTTGGACACTTTTCCTTTATGACTTTTTCATTGCTCAATTTCTTCAAACTCTAGTGCATTCTCCTCCACTTTACTCATCCATTGATTAGTATAAAAGACGCCTATTTTTACAATTCAAAGCTTTATTAGTAACCACACTTCCCTACCCATCCCAGGCTCAATACCAGCATCAGAAACAAAATTATTTACTTCTACAGCAACACGTTAACTGGTCAAATGCTATCCTTTATTATGAGAGGAACTGAAAATAAAAGTCAGGATGTTATGTAAAAGTCAGGAAGTTCTCCCTGTGTCTGCGTGGGTTTCCTCCGGGTGCTCCGGTTTCCTCCCATATGCCAAAGACTTGCAGGTTGATAGGTTAATTGGCCATTATAAATTGCCCCTAGTATAGGTAGGTGGTAGGGAAATATAGGGACAGGTGGGGATGTGGTAGGAATATGGGATTAGTGTAGGATTAGTATAAATGGGTGGTTGATGGTCGGCACAGACTCGGTGGGCCGAAGGGCCTGTTTCAGTGCTGTATCTCTAAATTATACAGGGCATTGATAAGACCACATCGCAAATACTGCGTGCAGTTTTGGTCTCACTTAAGGAAGAATGTAAATGCACTGGAGGCGGGTCAGAGGAGGTCTACTAGATTGATACCAGGAATGAGCGGGTTGTCTTATGAGGAAAGGTTGGACAGACTGGGCTTGTTTTCACTGGAGTTTGGAAGAGTGAGGGGAGACTCAATTGAAGTATATAAGATCCTGAACAAGGTGGATGCGGAGAGGATGTTTCCCATTGTGGGTGACTCCAGAACTAGGGGGCACTGTTTTAAAATTAGAGGTCACCCTTTTAGGACAGAGTTGAGGAGAAATCTTTTATGAGGGTTGTGCAACATTGGAACACTCTGCCTCAGAAGGTAGCGAAGGCAGGGACATTGAATATTTTTAAGGCGAAGGTAGATAGATTCTTGTTAGACAAAGGAATCAAGGGTTATCGGGGGTTGATGGGAGTGTGGAATTCAAAACAAACATCAGCCATTATCTTATTGAAAGGCGGAGCAGGCTCAAGGGGGCGAATGGCCTACTTCTGCTCCTAGTCCATATGTTAGTATGTAAATGCCAGGAGTGTCTGATGCCACCACAGGATACAGTCAGCTGTTTAATGTGGGCACTCTTAGGTCTAACCTGCACAGTCACCCAGAGAGCAAATAAAAATTGGCCACCGAACTGCTTTTAACCTCATCATAAAACAGTTTATTTTTTGAAGACCAGAGTCCCATCTGAAAGAAATGTTGGTAGAGGAAAATTGAGTATTTATAAATGTATAAAAAGATTATTTATTTATTTAGAGATACAGCACTGAAACAGGCCCTTCGGTCCACCGAGTCTGTGCCGACCATCAACCACCCTACACTAATTCCATATTCCTACCACATCCCCACCTGTCCCTATATTTCCCTACCACCTATACTAGGGGCAATTTCTAATGGCCAATTTACCTATCAACCTGCAAGTCTTTGGCATGTGGGAGGAAACCGGAGCACCCGGAGGAAACCCACGCAGACACAGGGAGAACTTGCAAACTCCACAGGCAGTACCCAGAATTGAACCCGGGTCGCTGGAGCTGTGAGGCTGTAGTGCTCTGTGTCGCCCTATGAATGTGAATATGAATGTTTAATTATTACACTATACTACAATAATAAAGCATTTCCAGAAATTGAGTAGAATTAGTCTATTTACAATAGGTACCACAAGCTAAGGAATTTTATGAGGTACATCTGAAATAAAAATCAAATTTTAGTTGACTTGTTTTTAACTATTGCAGTACCTGATTTCTGCCACTGAATGTCATTAGTGCTTGCAAATACCATCATCAATAATTTCCATCTTCCCTGTCTGCGGCACATTATATGTATATCCTGGCAGGACAAAATCACAAATGCAGCAGTTCTCCCAAAGGCAGAGCTCCCAAGTGTGTTGGCCCTAATCAAACAGAGGCAGCTTCGGTGGATCTGACATGTCTGCAGAATGAAAGATGATCATACACCCAAGGACCTTCAGTACGCAGAGGTAGTTAGGGCCAGACGACCAGTGGGGCACCCAAAGCTCAGCTTCTATTTATATTCTTGATATTCTAGCCAAGAACAGATTAAAGCTGAAAAACAGGCTCAGCAGGAGATTGAAGTCACAGCAGTGGTGAGGGAAGGGCAGTAGACTGATCCTGGTTACTTTAAATATCACAAAAGAGCAGCAAATCAGAGACAGAAGTTAGGTCTTATAGTATAGCCAGTGTAGTCCAGTTATCCACTTTGGCAGGAAGAATAGTAAAGCAGCATATTATTAAATGGAGAGAGAGATTGCAGAACTGAGGTACAGAGTGTATATAAATCACAAAAGGTTGGTATGCAGATACAGCAAGTGATTAGGAAGGCAAATTGAAAGTTGTTGTTTATTGCAAGGGGAATGGAATGTAAAAGTAGGGATAAAAACAAGAAAAGCTAGGAAGACTGAAATGCTGAAAAACTGTGGGAGAGACTAAAACTGGGGGACACAGTTTAAAAATAAGGGATCGCTCATTTAAGACGGGAATTTTTTTCTGAGAGTTGTGAATCTTGGGACTCTTCCCCAGAGAGCAGTGAAGGCGGGGTCAGTAAATATTTTTGTCAGAGGTAGATAAATTCTTGACTAACAAGGGAGTCAAAGGATATCAAGGATAGGTGGGAAAATAGAGTTGAGGCCACAATCAGATTAGCCATGAATCTTGTTAAATGGCGGAGCAGGCACGAAGGGGGCAAGTGGCCTATTCTTGCTAATTCATATGTTCAAGGATGCTGACAAGCATGACATAAAAGCCCTAAATGTTGACTATCGCACTTGGGAGTCACTAGTTGGCAAAGGGAGAAATGGTGACACATCCTGTGGACTGGCGTGCACTACCATGATGACCAGTTGCTACAGCAGCTTGGCAGCAGGCGCCAATGTCAAAAACAACTTTGTCACTTGATAGCTTCACATGCGGCACTTACAGCAGAACCTGTCTCAAGAATTGGCCTTCACAGCCATCAACAAAGGTGCACCAAGAGAAGACACCCCACTTAAATGGATTGTTTGCTGTGTGTCCATAATCTTTTGTAGATGGAAGGATACAAACCCAGCAACAACTGACCTCTTGTGGAAGACAGCAAGTGCTGCAACAGAGGTGAGCGACTTAAAGGCTAATAATGAGCAACATGAGTGATTGGATGCCTGGGGTGGAGGGGGAGATAACTTCATTCTTTTCTCAATTTTTTTCAATTTTTTTGTCAAAACTACAGGACCTGTTAAGAGGGCAAAGTGAAGCAGTTTTATTCTGGCACAGTATCACATGGTCACCTTCATCACGCTCTGTCTTTTTCCGGTTTCTTTTGTGTCCTGTTGCCATATTAAACATTACTGCTTCCACCACATTTGAGTTATGAAATTTTTCGACTCATAACTGAATGAATTAGCTATTGGACATTTGTTCTTATGGCTCAGGCCCCCAATGATCAAGAGATTAAATTACAGCTCACCATCAGAAAATGCATCAAAACAAGATCACCCGCCTGTATTCGACAAGTATAGACAGAAGCCCTGGCTGGACAATCAAAAGATGGTGGGCTGCACTTTACACTGCTGCCGCCGATGAACCACACGTCGTGCAGCTGCCGTGATATTCAGCGTGGTGGCTCATTTAAATGGCTGGGACGGACCGCCCACCCCAATGACGTGAAGGAGGCAGGCTGCCTGTCCCTGGCAATGGCGTCAGCCGCCATTGCAAGGCGCTGACACCATTTTTAAAGGGCTTCCAGCCAGACATTGCAATCTAAATATTCAAAGCTACATTGATCTTAAAAAAAATTGATCTTAACCCTCTCCCAACCCCCCAATAACCATCAAATTAATTACCTGCCCTCTCTTCCCCCCCCACCCCAAACACTTACCTTGTGCACCTGATCTTCTCCTCCCACAAAGTTCACAAACTTTAAACTTTACCCCTTCCCATCATTCTTTACACCAATGAAATGACTGACGCTGCTCCCCCAACTCTCGCACTACTCGCAAAACTTACCTGCTCCCCTCTCCCATCAGTGTTTCGCCTTGAATTCCCAGATGGTGATCTGAAGGCGCAGGAGTGCTAGCCACTGGCACCAATATTGCTCCGGGACGGATGGTGGAAGAGAGAAGGTAATGTATTCATTAATTGAAACTTATTTAAATTTGGCTCCTGCCAGGAGGACCGTAGTGGGCCTCTGCCGGAGGCATTTTCTGGGCACCCCACCCCCACCACCGCCACGACCCCGTCAGGGAGGGGGGGGAAAAAAAAGGGGCTCTAAAATTCAGCCTGGTGAGAGACCAGGTTGCCAGGATAACCTGCTCAACACACTTTGCAAATGGATTTTTTGAACTCCTGACTATCACGTCAGCACACACACCTGTGTAAAGGTGCAACATACTTGGTCCAATTCCCTTTGTGCAATCAGAATGGCCAAGAATCTAATCAACTTTCCAGACAGTGTGTATTTGCAGAGCTGTAAATTTATTCCACCGACAATGGTGAAAACAGGTTGCAAACTGCCATCTTAAATATTTACAGTGAATTATAGCAGTTTCCATTTTATAAAAATAAGTCAATTCAAGCACAGAGCACCTTGGTACAGTTATGACCAATTATTCTTGCGAGGTGCCACTGTCCATATCATTTGAATCAGTAATTCATTCTTTACTTAAGCATGGCAAGGCCGCAGATTCATGTTACAAAATACATTTCCCACCAATAAATGTCCTTGTAACAAGTGTTCTACATGATGACAATAAAATCAAGAACTGAAGGAAGAAGTCCCAATGTCTGTACTGGCTGGTTTGTTTAGAACAATTCTGTTCCCAGGGGAAATATAAATATAAAGCAACCAAACATAATGTCATTGGCAGTTATAGTTGCCGTAAAAAAAAGTCTCCTCAACTCGGCTAAAATCACATTGTCTTTAAAATGTGTCAAAAATGGCAGCGAAACCATTAAGTGTCTTTACCGAATATTTTTACAACACTCATTTGAAGCAGCCAACAAAATTCTCTGTCTTCAGTGGATGTGGCTTGATTAGTCGTTACCCACTGGCCCAATCACACAGAGGGTGTCTTTGGCGGATGCACCTGCTGAAGCAGTACAGGACGTTTGACCCGTGGCTTCCGTCTCTTTGGCTTGCTCTTAGACTTCATTTGTACCACAAAGAACGCCAGCACCACCATAGCACCAAGGAAAGCAAAGACTGGAATCGTCTGCCCCACATCTTGGTTGTATCGGCCAGGCATTATACCTTAAAAGCAAGAAAATCACAATTAACTGCCACAGTACTCCATCATTAAGCTAAAATATAGAGGAACCACAACGAAATTTGGATTGGCCCTTAGTGAATTAATGAACAGATGTAGCCCACTAAAACAAAGTCGTTTTCTGTAAGTGAGCTAAGAAAAGGATGGGCTTTGACAGCTCCTTTTAAAAAGGAAGCAGCCCCACTCCTGCAGTTTCAAAATGGAGGATGGAGACATTAAATGTGCAGATACTATTTTCTGAATTTATTGTGTGGAAACTCAGGAGAACAAATATGGGTGATGCTGAAGAACCATTTTTTAAAAGGGCAAATGATTCACATCTCTAATGCAACTTTTCCTTCCCCCGCAAAAATCCTTCTAAAATTGGAAATATTATTGCATTAAAAGTGAAAGGTAGACTGCAGCCAATCATACTGCGGCAAATGTTCAATAAATTGATATGAAAAATATCCAGGACAGCAGTGCACTTGGAATGAGGTAACAGTATAACAGATCCAATAGCCCCTTCCTCCCAGTTCATTAACTTCAGCATCTCAATAGCTTAAGCTGCTTCCTGAGATAAAAGACATGCAATAAAGTTAAGCTAGCCTTAATATTTCCTGCATTTTGGGCTAAAGTGATGAATACAGTGATCTATCCTGATTCAGCACTCTACAGAACAGGGGGCTGCATGGTTTGGACTAGTCCATGGACTATGAAGCTCTATCCACTTATCTGGAACTTATGTGGGGCAGATCCTATGTTGGTTGAGATTTAGGGCTGGATTTTCCTGGTTGGGTTGCAATCCTGGTCAGCCTCGATTCTAGGTCAAGAACCCGAAAGTAGCCAAGGCAGGACATCAATTGTGATCTTCCCAGAGACAGCCGATTAATAAGATGCCTCTGGGAGCCCGATGCAATTAAGGGTGGTGGACGGACCAGAGAGTTGAAGACCCAATCAGAAGGCCCTCAACATGGAGGCACCCTTGGTTGCCTGCAGAGAAGTCAACAAATAAAGAAACCCCTCTTCTGGAATGGTGAGGAATGTGGTTGCGGCCTTTGATCCCTGTGGCCCCATAATTAAGGCATGGAGCCTCTGGCTCCAACGGCCACCCAGCCTGACACCAGGAGGCCACCTCCAGTGAACTAGCAGCCTCCGCACACAACGAGGGTTTGCTCAGATAGCGGGTAAATACCAGTACAGTGGCAAAACAGCTCCTAAGTGGGGCCTTAATTGCACTAATTAGCTGCCCTCCTCCATGGAGTGGGTGGGCAGCCAACCCTGGTCAAGACCCCAGAAATGGGCATGCATAAGGAAGTTGCTCTGATGTGGCTCCCCCCTATTTTCACTCCACCCCTCCCACCCAGTCTCTATGGAGCTGGAAAAATTCAGTCCATAACTTCAGTTTACTAACAGTACTTCATCTTCCTTGTACGTTTGTCAACTACTGATTGTGCCCCATGGATAGCCAGAGTGGAATTTGACAAGTTAATTATCTAGAAGTGAGTCTACATAAAGATAATATAATAAAATAGTGGCAGCCCCAGTATATTAAAGCAATTGGGATAACTTTGTATCGGTAGTTTCCTCCATTTACCGCTGTTTGATTCTCTTATCTTCATATGAAAATACAGATATTCAAAGTCTATGGTCACAAGCCAACTGTTCTGGCCCAAGCTACATTAGTGCAACATTAAATGCTATTTTGAAAGGTAAAGAGATTAAATGGAATAAGTGTACTATTAGTTGTATGAATTCAGCTGACTGTTTTAACTGTACTGCAGATCATTGAAAAATAGAATTCATTTCTCTAAAAATGACGATCTGGTATTCTCACAATTTTACATCTTGGATTGCTTTCCATTTACCCTGGCAACAAACACTTACAGCAGACTAAGTATGTAGTTTGAGAGATTTACACCACCCTAAAAAAAAAAAAATTTTTGTTGTAGCTAATTCATGGTGAAAATCCCTTTGTTAAAGTAATCTTTAGGTAAACAAATGCAGAACTGTCGGAGTATTTTTTTCAGATTTGCAACAGTATTTTAAATAATCAGTTTCTCTCATCCCCTTCCAATCCCACAACTACTTAATACCACTCAGAAATCAGTCATCAGGAAAAAAGGTCTTCTATTATGGCCTTCAATAATATAAAAGGCATTATCAATTGCATAAAAGGTCACCAAATGTTTCGTTTCACATCACACAATGTGCTAAACAACGATTTTGAATCTAGCCCAGAAATGCAATCAATCAATAAATAAATAATTAATTAATAGTTATTTGTGCATGCATTCCCATCACTCTTTCACTTGTGAAATAAGCCGTTGGAATAAAATGATCTTTGACAGTCTGGGCTGGGAAGAGTCACCAGCACCATCGCCCTGGTTTCTGTTCACTTTCCAATTACCCAAAGTTGAAGTAGTTTCTAGAAAAAAATCCTGCAACTCCTGTACTCACCTCCAGGAATGTCCCAGGCCCCACTTTCACCTGGTGATAAAGGTCGCACTTGGGGACGGTTTTGCTTGAAATTTGGCAGAACCACTTTGTCTAGGTCAATGGACAACAACTTCTGGTGCTTCCAAAGGTTACTGAGATGGAAAAACAATAAAGGCTGTTTACTTGTGGAATAAACTTGTACTTACTCTGGAAGCTAACTTGCTTTATAATATTTTGTTCTGTTATTTTAAGCAATATTCACAATTTGCAACTTGGGTTACTTCAAGTTAAAACGCAGACTGGACACCAGCCTTTGTGGACTGGATAAAACGTGGCACAAAAATTCAGAACAGAAAACTGCTGCTCAGTGGAAATCAAAGATTTAAATCCAGGATATAAAAAACATCCTGAAAAGAACATTTTTTTAAGGGATCGGGGTGGGGTTTGTGCAAAACCAGCTGTCAGAAAATTATTTTACAAAGCTAGAAAACAATAATTGAAGTTTCTGACTGGAATTTCTAAATTAACAACCAGCCTTGATAAAAATGCCCTTGTGTTTAGCTTTCAAAACTAAATTCTCTTTTGACATATCTATATTAAAGTCCAGTATTAATTTTATACTCTCATTGCTAGTATGAATATATGCAAAGGTGGACCTTTTTAAATAGTCACAAGTCAACTACACAGCTTTCCCTCGGGAATGGAACATGGTATTCAACAGCATCTCGTGGAGCATACCACTGAGCGCCAAGTGTCCTGGAGCAAGCAATTGCCACCATTACAACCATTAACCTGCTTAAAAGTGATAGTAACAAACTTACGTTTTCTAATTGTTGGTTGGTCATTATATTGTGATCTTAAATACATGAACATAGATCAGATGTATTACATAAATTTAATGGGGACTTGGTAAGTTACTGCATTTATACTTATATTGCATATATTTTGAAAGAAAGACAAATACCTGATATCCTGGTATTGTGGATATGGCTTGCAATTCCATCAACCAACTGTGATCGGGGACTCAATCTGGCATATCTCAGAATTACTATCTACCTTCAGAGAATAAAGGACTGTACCTATGCAAACTTTAGGGGGAAAACTGATAAGCAATCTTTAAGGATAGATGTACATGTTCATCTTTATTCTAAAAATGATTTTACTTTTTTTTTTGAAAAAAGAGAAATGATTCTTCTAATTAGCTCTGCATTTTAAAAATAGTTCCTGGTTGTAAATCTCCACTGGAGATGCATAGGTATCTCAGCTTAGAGATTTACCTCATGTCCTTCAAACACTCATGTATGCATTGCTGACAGCTGGAAGGGAAGGCAGCACATATATCTTTGATTGCTGCAAGCAACAGAGGTGAATGTGGAGAACTTCAGGTTGGAAGTGATGAAGCACTTCAGCAGTAGGAGAGGGGTAGGGACAGAGGCTAGCGATATTATAAAAGTCTTGGTATCTTGTCAAATCATGCAGCCATTACCTAATTATTGGATTTTTCATTATCTTTATTTGAAGTCTGGCTCATGGGCCTCTCATAATGCAATATTTTAACTGACGTAATTTGAAGTATCTATATTCCTTCAAATATTTATGGTCATGACAACATAGCAATTTTCACAGTACAGATCGTCTAGATGTCATTTTTGACATCGCCTTCTAAAAAGTAGTTTTCCAAAAAGAAAAATAAATTCTCAGCATAGCCAGCCTTCTCTCTCAGCAAAATGAATAGTTAACAATTGCAAACATGTTTTGTACATCATTCTTCAACTGCCCATCTTGGATCAAAACAATTTTCTGTACAATACACACACAATAAATCTCTCAATGCAACTTCGCTGAATAGGAGTTCATGCTGACTTTATACAAAGGCAACATTGCTCAAATGTTTCTTAAGGAAACTGCTGAGCAATGCTGAAGAAGAACACCTGAAAATCCTATGAAAAGCTTACTATAAAGCACTATTAACCTTGTAGTTGTAACCTTGTGTGAAAGAGGAGGTAATTAATACACTAGAAGGATTTAAAATTGATAAGTATTAGATAGGCTGTCTATACTTTAAGTCGAGAAAGCACAAGGACCAGATGAGATGCATCCAAAGATACTGAGGGAAGTGAGAGTGGAAATTGTGGAAGCATTGGCCATAATTTTCCAGTCTTCCTTATACTCAGGGGTGGTGCCAGAGGACTGGAGAATTGCAAATGTTACACCCTTGTTCAAAAAAAGGGTGCAAAAATAAGCCCAGCAACTACAGACCAGTCAGTTTAACTTCGGTGGCAGGGAAACTGAAGAGAAAAAGCAATTCGGAACAAAATTAGTCACATGGACAAATGCGGGTTAATTAAGGAAAGCCAGCACAAATTTGTTAAGGGAAAATAGTGTTTAACAAACTTGGAGTTTTTTGATAAGGTAACAAAGAGGGCTGATGAGGGCAATGCTGTTGACTTCCAGAAAGTATCTGATACAGTGCCACACAGATATGTGAACAAAGTTATAGCTCATGAAATAAAAGGGACAGTAGCAACATGGATACGGTATTGGCTGTGTGACAGGAAACTAGGATTAGTGATACACGGATTTTCTTTTTGGGCTGGACGAAGGTTATTAGCGGAGCTCCCCAGGGGTCAGTGTGGGGACCTTTGCTCTTCCGGATATATATTAATAACCTAGACCTTGGTGTACAGGGTACAATTGCAAAATTTGCAGATGATATGAAACTAGGAAGTGTGAACTGTGAGGGGGATAGTGTAGAACTTCAAAAAAGGACATAGACAAGTTGGTGGAATGGGCGGACAAGTGGCAGATGAAGTTCAATGCGGAGAAATGTGAAGTGATTTATTTTGGTAGGAAGAACATGGAGACACAATATAGAATAAAGGGTACAACTTTAAAAGGGGTACAGGAGCAGAGGGACCTGGGTGTATACGTGCATAAGTCATTGAAGGTGGCAGGACAGGTTGAGAGTGCGGTTAATAAAGCATCCTAGGCCTTATTAATAGGGGCATAGAGTACAAGAGCAAGGTGATTATGTTTAACTTGTATAAGACACTAGTTCAGCCTCATGCAGCGAATTGTTAAGGTCTGGAATGCACTGCCCGAGCGTGTGGTGGAGGCAGATTCAATCAAGGCATTCAAAAGGGAATTAGATTCTCATCTGAAAGGAAGAATGTGCAGGGTTACAGGGAGAAGGTGGGGGAATGGCACTCTGTGAACTGTTCATTCAGAGAGCCAGTGCAGACACGAAGGGCCAAATGGCTCCTGTGCTGTAACAATTCTGTGATTTACAGGACAAGGATACAATTATTCAATTAACAAGTTGCTACTGAAGGGATTCTCCCACCATTATAAACTTGGAATGGTCTCCCACCCCAAATAGGTCATTGAGTCAAAGAGACCAAGAACAGATGGGTTACAAAAGGATAAATGACTACACAGACACTTCCAAAACTTTTCAACATTTCCATCCTCCTGCAGATCAATCAACTGTTTAAACTCCAATGCAATTTTACCAGAAGAGTCAAAATAGACGGCCACTCACTGCCCACTCAATTAGGTATTGTGCCCCAACTTCCCTGTACCGGTGGCGTGTTGATTTTACTTACACAGGCCAGGATGGTGCCCGTTAGAGGGCTGCCAAAAAATATAAAAAGTGTGTTAAAACTAAAATTGGCTTCAATATTTTTGGGAAATATGTTAAGTGCAATATAACTGTTATTTGTACAAATGGGTCAAGGGGATTTTGACCAGTCTAACTTGTGGTGGTCATGCAAACATAATAATTAGATCAGGGCTTTTTGATGATGTCACCAAGGGGTACCATGTAATCATGGAGGGGATATTAGGTGACAAAGGCACAGATGAGATCATCAGCAGCACATGGGCTGAAGCAGGAACAGAGGCGAACAAAGTTATGGAGTTGGAAATAAACTATATTTATGATGGAGAGGATATGGAATTGAAACTTGCTCGGGGCCAAACATATGTCAAGGTTGTGAAATGTCTGGTTCAATCAGAACCAATGGTTGAGGAGGGGGATGAAATTGGCAGTAAAAGTGAGTATGTGGTGTTGGTGGACAATAATGGCTTTGAGTGTCCCAATATTTAACTGGAAGAAATTGTGGCCCATCCAATACAGGGTATTATTGGACAAGCAGGCTGACAACAAAGGCAGCGAGATGGTCAGGAGGGATGGTGGAGAGGTAGCACTTTCATCAGGACACATGTGGGATTGACACCAAAGGGCAGTGTATGGATGAGAAAGAGAGGGAGTAAAGCATAAATCCTTGTGGTTATCCCAAGGCATCAGTGTGGAAAACCACTGAAGGAGATGGTCTGGATATCTTTGCATAGGTACGTGTGAAGGCAGTATCATTGAGCCAAACAACAGAGGAAAAAAGGTGCTGGAGGAGCATGGTGCAGCTGACAACGTCAGAAGTTGAACAGGGATAACTCAGATGCAGATGATGGTATTTGTGATTTTTGTTAAGGCCATTGACAGTGCTGTGGATGGAAATCAGATTGGAGAAACCCAGGTTTAGATCTCTGCCTACATCAACACTAACTCAGTTGCTACCTGATCTTGCCATGAAGAGGTCAATTTCTTCCAGCAGTTGGTAAAAACAAAACTGACCTCTGGCTTGCACCAGGATCGACACCCTCTGCCTCAGACAGCATCAGTCCCAGTTGCTACCTCTCACATAATCTTTAGTTTGAAAGCCTTGGTGAGCTGCTCGATTCCATGCTTACCTTCTTTTGTCAAATCTGATTTGGTACCAAGACTTCTTTCTATCACTTCCAAAGTAATGTCTGCTTCCACCCCTATACCTACACTTCTGCCTTAATGCTACAATTCTCCATACATCATCCTTGCTGACTACACCACCTCCTCAGACTGCAACCTATCCAGACCACCGTAGCATGTGTACTCTCTGCACAAAGTCACACACTCCAATTTCCAACCCTTGCTGAACTCCATTTGCTTCTCTTGCCACAGAAGACCTTCATCCATAGATTCAGCACTCCCCACCCAATTTTTTGGCAGCACATCCTCCCACACATTCTTTGCCACGCCTCATTCCCCACTGCCTCTGTTCCACCACCACCTGTTCTTTTTGCTATCACTTGTCTTTCAGAAGAACCCCTGCTGACCAACTCTCCACTGCTTTCCAGAGCCTTTGTAAAACCCTTCTTTGGGACTCTGCCCATCTGCTTTCCTACTTTTATTCCCCTTTCTCTTCAGTTCCTGTTTTAGGACTTAATTTATGTACTGCACATAACAAATTCCACATTTTTATTCTCTCTACCCTGTCAACTGCTTAGACTCTTTCCTCTAAATAAATACCATACAACTGAAGGTTACAGTTGAATCCAATTTAAGTACTTGCTTCACTTAAGAAGCTTTTTTTCCCCCAAGTTGCTAATGTTTTGTTCAGCTACCTCATCATCATTTGAACAAAGGATTGACATGAACCAAGGTGTAGATATCTGCTGCCACACACTAACCTAGGTGCTGTCTCATTTAAAGGCTGCGGCTTGGCCCAGGATAGGTGAGGACATGCTGGCAGAGGACGAGGCTTGGGGTCTGCAAGATGTGGTTCAAGAACCTTGGAAAATCGGTACAAGTGGTTGCCTAAGAATTTGGATTAAAAAAAAATCAGTATGGAATGATATTCATCCTGGATTTTAGAATAAAACTAAGTATTTTGTGTCATTCATAAATTTATCCTCAATCAAATAACTTAAATAGCACACAAGTTATATAAAAGTTAATAGCACCAACTGGCATGCATGTATACAAATGAAAGTAATGCATTTTATTTGAATTCAGTGTTCCAGCTTTTCAAAGAGTAATAAATGCCTGAACCAGCAGGGGGAGATGGAGAATGTTTACATGAATAAATTGTTGGAATAAATTCTCTGTTGAAGTATCTGTATTTTATCAAATGTGAATTGCACAATGGCAGACAGTGGTATAAATTCTATTAGTCATAAGGAGTTGGTCACCAACAAAAGTTCCATCACCAACTAAAGTTCAGTCATCAAAAATTTTAAACTAGTTTTGCATTTATATAGTGCAGACATATAATGGAAAAAAAGTAAGACACAAATGAAATACTGCAATTTTTGACTTCATATACGTATTACACATCAGAAAATTCCAAGTCTAGAAAATATTTCAAGATAATAAATGTTGTAGGGAATGCTGCAGTCGTGATTTAAAGCTTTTCACTTTCATAACATTTAAGTTTACATTTAACAATTGACAGGGACCATCTTAGTATATAGAAAATCCCAGAGTAAGACCTACAATCAGATAAAGGGGGCATCACACGTTTGCAGATGGAACACTGAACAGACTTTACAACAGAACAGCTTCACAGCCAAGTTTTATTTGAGTCACTATTTTACCTTCCATCCTCTCTGGTAGTAGGTGGTCTGTTCCAGAAGGAGGTTGCTGCCTATTTTCAGAGTGGCTTAGGCTTGGGGGCATCACCCCATATGAGGTGTACTGAAGGAGAGCATCAAGCAACCAGAAGCAGTCTGGGGACAAAGAATAAATATGCAGATAGTGCTTCAAACCAAAGAAAAAACTCCACAAATTTAGCATTCAGGTGCCAAAAAAAGTTCAAAAAAGCCACTAAGAAAGTAAGACGTTATGAATATGGCCTATTAAAAAGGATCGCTTATACCAGAGCTTCCCATACACTAACTTGTAACAAAATCCCCTTTTATAAATAGTAACATTGTATTATCTTTCCAGAGCATTCAAAGTTGGCAGCAATCCATACTACGCAGAAGAAGGATTTTAAACTCATGGAGATGATCTTGGATCGGCCATTTAGGACTGAGATGAGGAGAAATTTCTTCACACAATCGGTGGTGAATGTTTGGAATTCGCTACCCCAGAGAGTATGGATGTTTAGTCTAAGAGTATATTCAAGATAGAAATAGATTTTTGGATGCTAAGAGAATCAAGGGACACAGGGATAGGGAGGGGCAGTGTAGCTGAGGTAGAAGATCCACCATGATGATATGAAATGGCAGAGCAGGTTTGAGGGTCAGAATGGCATCCTCCTGCTCCTATTCTCAAGTTATCTTCCTGCATTCTAACTTGCAAACCTACAACCCAAGCAGGGCCACTACTTTCATCGGGCTGAGTGGACTGTTATACTTTCCATCCACGCACAACCTAACACCTGTTCTCCAGGAATCTAGTGGGACATACAGATGTAATGAGTTCAGTAACTCACCCAAAACTCCAGCTGATGTGGAGCTTAGGTTGGGGAACAGATTAATTCACTGCACAAAAGATCCACACTTCTACTTTCTTTTTTGTACAGGGATAAATTGAGTTGTATAATTATCGAGCCAATTAGGGGCTGTAACTTTGATAAAGAGAAAGTCGAATTCCCAGTTATTACAGAAAGAATTATGCCAAAGATTTCATGTTTTAAACAAAAACTTTAATGTACAAGTTAAACAAAGCAAATCACTACTAACACTACAATTTGAGACATCTATATTTTTACACTTAAAATCTTATATAACACTTCCATTTGACTTTTACTTCCACCCTAGAAGATCCCTATCTTGGTGGTTTGTTCACTTCTCCTGGGACCAATCCAAAGTATGCCATAGCTCTTAGGAATTCATTTTGATTTCCGTAATTTCTCAACTGTCTTTCAAGGTATGAGAGCACCTCCCGAATTTGGGCTTCCCAGCTTGAGCATGGACCTGCCTCAAAACACAAACGCCCCTGGTTCCTGATGGCCTCTTTGCTCCAGAATCCAGCTGACTTCCAAAACCCAACTGCTTATCTGAAGCCAACAGCTTATCCAAAAGCCAATAGTCTGTCAGCAAGGACAGATCAAAAAACCAACACAGACACCCCTACATCATCTCTCTCCATAGCAACATAGTACACGTGGGATGTCCCAGATAGCAATTTAGACTAATTATTTCCAACTCCAAATCTTTTTAGATTCCAGATACCCATATGAACAATTGATGTTGCTAACAATTGCAGAATAAGTTTTCCTAGGCTTTCTGGTTCTAACTAAATGAGGCCGCCTACAGTTTTATGGATCTCACCTCTCTAACTCTGTTTCTGTAAGTACTGAGAAATTTTTGAGCTTTAAATCTTCTTTATTCATATAATTTCCCAGAACAATTTAAACCACTGACTGAGGTAGCTGCAGACACACCGCCTCCATCGACAAGAGGGGTTCCCATTGTGTAGGGTCTTTACACTTCCCCATATGACCTCACTAAATAAACATGGGACACCCTTTGATTTGTAACCACTCTAGGGTTGTTTGCCAGCTTTTCAAACTAAGTATTTTCATTTGTCTTGCATTAAAAAAAATTCAATTCCCAAATTAAAAAAATGTTACCTCTACAAAAACTAACATAAATCATGAATCAGGTGGTCATAGCATCAACAAAGTCAAAATCCTAAATCAAACCAAGGGCCTCCATTCCCAGCAACTATCAGCTAAATACATGTTAATTGCATTATTTACACTAACAGATATCTGGTGGCATTTTCTCAAAAAGAGAACACTCCTGGTTTTATAATGACAGGAGTGTTATACTACGTAACTAGTACATGCATTGTAAAATCTATATACAGAGCAGTATCTGTACTCTGTACTTACAATCGGTTTTTAAAATCTGAAATGTGTGTACGCATTCATATCTCAAGAGTAAACTAATTAAATGTATGCATCCCGCTCTCTCAATGCACACAATATAATTATGTGCGTATATAAACAAACCAATTTAGAACTTTAATGGTCAGATACAAGTACATTTACTTTACAAAATAACAATTATTTGGATATATTTGGTTGTTTTTCAGGCTGTAGGGAAGTATGTAGTGATGTTCCCCAGGGGTCAGTATTAGGATCACTGCTCTTTTTGATGCATGTTTATCATCCAGACTTGGGTACAGAGCGTAATTTCAAAGTTTGCAGATGGCATGAAACTTGGAAATATAGTAAACAATGAGGAGAACAGCAACAGACTTCAGGAGGACAGAGACAGGCTGGTGAAATGGGAAGACATAACATATGTAATGTGAAGTGATGCATTTTAGTAGGAAAAATGAGGAGGAGAGGTAATATAACCTAAAAGGGGGTGCAAGAACAGACACAAATCTTTGAAGGTGGCAGGATATGTTGAGAAAGCGGTTTATAAAAAAAGCATACAGGATTTATAAACAGACATAGGGCTGAATTCTAGAAGCCTGCTGCGAAGAAAATGGCGGCCCGCCCTTGCGGGCTGCATGCGGCGGCTCATTTAAATAGCCGGGCAGGTTGCCACCCCCACCCACCCACCCCCAATCACGTGGAGGGGGTGGGCTGTGCATCCCTGGCAATGAAGTCAGCTGCCTGTGTGCAGGCGCTGTTGCCATTTTTAAAGGGCCGTCAGCCCTACTGGAAAATTTAAATATTTAAAGTTACATGGCATTAAAAAAAAAAAAAATCCCTTTTGCCCCTCTCCAATCCCCCCCAATAACAATTAAATTATTTGCCCTCCCCAACCTCAAAAACACTTACCTTTGCCAGCTGACCTTTCTGCCCCGCAATGGCACAAACTTTAAAGTATAACCCTTCCCACCATCCCCTACACCCTTGACGTTAATTTGAGCACATCCCCCACCCTTCCCTCCCCACTGCACTGGGAAACCTACCTCCTCCCCCACCCCCCCTCCCCATCACTGTTGCACCTCGTTTCCCCAGATGGGGATCAGAAGGCATTGCCAACCGCTGGGGTGAAGATTGCAGCAGGATTTCAGGAGGTGATGGGCGAGCAATTAATGCAACTATTTTAATTTATTTCAATATTTAAATTGCGGTCCATTTGCCGAGCAGCGGGGGTGCCGCCACAAAGCCTCGCTGCCGCCGGCAATATCGGGCCAGGCCCTGCTGGCATCGATGTTCGTGGCAGGCCTCATCCGGGGCCATCTTCAGGCCCCATCCGCCATGGATCCCGTGTCGAGGGCTCTATAGAATCCAGCCCATATACAGTGCAAAATCAAGGAAGTATATACTAAACTTTTATAAATCACTGGTTAGACCTCAGCTGGAGTAGTGTTCAATTCTGGACACTACACTTTAGGAAGGAAGTCAAGGCCTTGGCCAGGGTGCAGGGGAGATTTACTGGAATGGTACCAGCAATGAAGGGCATCATTACTGTGGAGAGACTGGAGAAGCTGGTGTTGTTCTCCTTGGAACAGAGAAGGTCAAGAAAAGATTTAATAGGAGGTTCTCAAAATCATGAAGGGTTTTGATGGAGTAACAAACAAACTGTTCAAGTGACAGAAGAGTTAGTAACCAGAGGACAGACACAGATTTAAAGGCAATTGACAAAACAGCCACAGGTGAGAATGTGGAAATATTTTTTAAAAAGTAAATTGTTGTGATCTGGAAGGGTGGTGAATGCAGATTCAATAACATCTTTCAAAAGGGTTACTACTTGAAGGAGAAAAATTTGCAGGGTTATGGGGCAGGGTAGGGTAGGGTAGGGGAATGGGATTAATTGGATATCTCTGTTAAAGAGCCAGCACAGGCACGATGGGCCAAATGAATACAAGAACGTAAGAAGGAGCAGGGATAGGCCATATGGACCCTTGGGCCTGCTCAGATATTCAATAAGATCATGGCTGATCTACCTCAACTCCACTTTCCTGCCATTATACCCATTTCCCATAGTGTCCAAAAATCTATCAATCTCAATGACTGATTCTGGGGTAGAGAATTCCATAAATTCACAACCCTTTTAAGTAAAGAAATCCTCATCTCAATCCTAAATGGCTGACCCCTTATTCTGAGTCTATGGGCAGGGTTTTATTCTGCCCTTGAAGACAGGAACAGAGGCGGGGAAATGGTAAGGGGTACCATTCCAACACTGTCCAGGCCTTCTACCATTTTGCCCAGGGCAGGGAAGGCAGAAGACAATCTTCCCAAACCAGACCAATTGAAGCCTTTAATTGGCCAATTAATGGCAGCTTAAGGGAGTCTTCCAGCCTCCACTCTAATTTTATGGAAGACAGAGGGGCCTGCCACCAGGTAAAGCCCGACGGCTTCAGAGCAGGATCTGGAGGGTGGGGTGGGGGGTTCCCTCTTTTGGGGCAATCCAGGCACTGCCCCAGTAGCGATGGCTGCGCCCACCCCACACCCCACCCCTACTAACTCCACCTCCCCCAGTCCGTGATCGGAGTCTGCCTGACTCGCTGGCCCCGGCAATCCCAACACCACACCTGCCCTGGGGTCTCCTCCAATCTTCGGTACTGGCAGTGGCCACTGATCCAGATGGCACTGCCAGACTTCCAAAGGGCCAGCAGCTCTGGAGACAGGAGCTTGCCCATTAAAAGGAACAACATGCAGTTAATTGGCTGCCCACTGTTAGATAGCAACAGGGGTCCTACGGAGGGCCAAGATGGAGTCTCCCCCCACCTTCCGGCCTGTTGCCGGGAGTCCCGTTGGCGCAATTAAATCTATGTCTCCTTGTTCCAACACTCCAGCCTGGGGAAACAGCCTCTTCGCATCGACTGGTCAAGCTAAGCATTTCACACATTTCAACGAGTTCACCTCTCATTCTTCCGAACTCAAAAGGAATGTCGGCACATTCTACTCAATAGGCTCTTTCTGAGCTGTACCATTCTATGATTCTATATATTTAAAATATTAGATTTAGATATGGAGGCCATGTGAGCCGCATGAAAGATGGCAGGATCCCCAAGGACACACTGTACAGCGAGCTCATCACTGGCATCAGACCCACCGGCCGTCTTTAAAGCGAATGTGACATGAAGTCCTGTGACACTGATCACAAGTCGTGGGAGTCAGTTGCCAGCGTTCACCAGAGCTGGCGGACAGCCATAAAGGCAGGGCTAGAGAGTGGAGAGTCGCAGAGACTTAGCTGCTGGCAGGAAAAAAAGACAGAAGCGCAAGGGGAGAGCCAACTGTGTAACAGCCCCGACAACCAATTTTACCTGCAGCGCCTGTGGAAGAGTCGGTCACTCTAGAATTGGTCTTTATAGCCACTCCAGGCGCTGCTTCACAAACCACTGATCACCTCCAGGCGCTTACCCATTGTCTCTCGAAACAAGGAGGCCAAAGAAGATGATATAGAGGTAAAGATGTAAAGATATAAAGCATACATAAAGACAAATAAAATTATAAGCACATGAAAATTAAATATTTTTGAATGAATTTAGGTTAAGATGCAGTGTTCACAATTATATTTAATATCTGCTTTATTGATATGATTGTTACTAACTAACTGCTAGGGTTGTGTGTATGGGGTGGAAACAGGCTGTTAGTGAGGTTAGTCTTGGCCCTATTGCCCAGCACTGATAAATATCAATCGCAATAATTAATAACCCCAATTACAAAACATTCTGAAATAATTTAATGCACTGAAAGATTCAATAAATGAATTGTATTCAAAATGATTACAATCAATCTGTAATTAACATTTGGGGATGGATTTTCAGCCCCCACCAGGCCGGGAGGGAGCTAAAGAAAACAAGCTCTGCTGACCAGTGTGCCGGTTCCCTGGCTCATCCCGCCTCCAGGCCATTTTTGCAGAGGCGGGAACGGGGACAGCCGGTAGCCTAATTAAAAGCTTATTTGAGGCCAACTGGAAAATTCCAGTCTAGGTTCCTGGAGGTGAGGTTGCCAGCCTCTTGGCTTGCCTGGATGCAAGAACAGCTGCAGTTTGTCCTGTAGAGGAGTTTTCTCCTACCAACACCCCCGTCCCCACCCCCCCTCTCCATGGTGTGGTGGCTCAAAAGCCACTTTGAAAAATTTAAATTAGAAAAGGTTGGGGACTGGTCGCCTCCATCTTGAAGCTCCCTCTCTCTTACCTTCCGTCACAACCTGCTGCTCTTCTCAAGCTGGAAGGCCTCTGATTGAGAGCTCGCTCACTGTCCTTAATTGGACAGTGAGCCTATCGCCATGCCAATTAAAAGCGTGCCCTCGTGAAAAGCACAATAGACTGCTTCTCCCAGGGATGGGTTTGGCACCTGGTAACAGTCCCAACCGGTTTCCTGTCCCTGCAGGGAAAATCCTGCCTGTGGTCTCTGTTTTTTCCGACAGTTATTCTTCCTCACTTCAATATTCTAATGTACAATACCTTTGTCTTCTGCGGTTTTCAAATTTCTTTCTGCTTTGAATGCATGACAGGGTCTGGTTAATTTTGCAATTAATACCTCCCCTTACATTTGTTCTCAAAAGCTGCTTTCCTTTCTGAATTGTACTTTCTCTAATCTATTTTATTGCCATTCAGTTCAGCTCCGTATGCTTCCGATTGCATATAGATTTGCAATCTTTTCATGTTATACTCTTCCAGACTGGCAAAGACTGCAACAGTTCCTGGACATCATTAAACTAGTCAAATATTACAAGCATCAATAGAATAAGCATGCTGAACAGGACATATTCCCAGGTTTGACAGTCAAACACAGAACAGCAGTCAGTGATTCTTTGGATGGGTTTATGAGGTTTGCAACCTGCTGGAAGATGGTAGTCTAATCACTCAACACAACAGGAATATGGAATAAGACTCAAAGAAGCAAAATTGAAGCCCCCTGGACCCTTCCCAAAACAAAGCTTACTGGATGAACTTCTAACAGAAGATGGCAATTTTGTGGGTACATTGTTGTGAACTATTTAATTTTGTTTATGCATGTGGAAAAATAAAACTAATAGACAGATGACAAACCAACACTGCTGAAACATTTGTTTCATGGATCTCACTGGGTCCTTTTGTGGTTCAACTTGTGGTTGACTGGTGACTTTCACACCCTTCTTTATTGCATCTGAGTGAATGCTACTGTATGTGTGAAAACATGTAGTGATCTGTTGTTCAAAAAAAATGGTGTGGTTTTTAAGTTAATGAGACGTTTAAGCAACATTAAAGCACATTTAATGTCAATACCCAGAATATTCCATGCAGTTAATGCATAGCGATGTGCATACTGAGTTGATGCAATCATTACAAGCAACAGTTAAACTACACATTACAAGGCAATAATATTGAGTTTTACTTTTCTTTAATCCATTACCGGTCACTCACCACATCATCCAGAAGGTGGGGCTAGTTTAGATCTGCAGATGGCCACCACTGTTAAAGTCAGACATGATCAGCAGATGGAGCTCAGCTATATCTGAATACTACTCCAGAATGCTGCACTCTGTCCAGTAGTACAGACAAGTCAAACAAATGGAAAACAGACATTAAGCAAGTTGGAATGTTGGGGACTCAACCAGTAGCATGCTGAACAGGAGATGTGTAATTTGTCATCAGTTGTGATACCTGGCGTGCATTGCAAGAGCATGTACATTTGATTGCATTTTTGACAGTGGAATATTGCAGATTTCTTCTAAACCCCCAAGACTTACATGAAAATACAAGTCGAACTATCTCTTTTTACCTTTTTGCCTGTGACTGTCATCCAGGCAATTGGAATCTCCATATAAGACAATCCGCCCACCACCATCAGATGGTGTCTGGTACAATCCGAGAATAGGAACGTTTTTAACTACAGTAGTCTCTTGTTTTAAAACTTCTAGTCCTGCAAGACAAGAGGTCAAGATTGAGATTTGCTGGGTTGAAAGTGCCAAATTCTTTAAATATGAGTAGAACAAAACCTGTACATTCCATGAAGGTATACTGGTTAGTGACAAAAACAAACCAAATTACAACTAATCAGGAAACGAGAAGTAAATTAAAATATGTTTCAAAATTAAGGAAAATTTCCAATTTAGGTTTTCTTTTTAGCAATTTTATTCTCTTCACCCGATATGAATGCTCCATCTCTATCTACAGCAGAATTCGAATACATTATAAACTCGAGAAATGCAAATTCATTAGTTGGGGACTTACAGCCCATCCATACATTCGCATTCCATCTAGTGAGGAGATTAGCCAAAGACCAAAAAGGTCTGAAAGTTAGTAGCTGAAGACAAAAAAAGTCTGAAAACTTTGAGGAGGAATCATTTATTATAGCACTGTTAACAATCTGTTATGAATGCAAATGCTTCCAGGCTACTTTAAAATTGTACATCAATTGTTTGATTATATGCAGGTGGAGGGTGTGAATTGGGGTCTTACTTGAGCACTTAAACTGACACTTACTAAGGCAGGTGGAGGGTTTGAGTGAGCAGCTACATGTTTGTAAACCTTTTTACTCTGTACAATAAATGTGAAACAGAGTAAAGATAAGCTCCAGCATTATCCTGCCACAAGCTTTCTGAAATTTAACATGTTAGCATAGGACGGTTGCCGAAAACTGAAGGTTGGAAACTAGGAATTTTTTTTTTTTTAAAAACATAGAAAACTAAAATCTCACTGGCTGTTGTGGAAAATATGACAAAGTGTAAATTGTCAGGGTATGAGTTATCCGCTGGTGTTCTGAGTCTGAACCACATGACCAGCAGAAAAATGAAGTGGATGTGTGGACATGGGTTACATCCCTACCAAAAGAGGAAACAAGATATGGCCTTGGTGTTGTCACTCACTACCAAAAGTAAAATCAGAAGTAAAATAATTTTGTGAACTGGATTTTTGTCATTTGAATACTGATGAAGGGTTGGACCTTCTGTTAAAATTCTTGGATGAAATTTACAAAAAGGATGGCCTATTGAATGCATATTAGGCATGGTCAGACTTTGATAGATTTTGGAAAAGAGATAGTTAGTTATTCAATGGAGGAATATATCATGGATTTTAACGGACTCTGAATAGAAGATTGAAGAAATTCAATTTGAATTCCTTGGTTCAGTGCTAGCATTTAAATTGCACGATTGTACTAGGGGGTCGCATATGGACAGGTTTTTGGCTCTAACTGGGTTTTGGTTCTTGGACAAAGACTCCCTGTTGGATCAAATGTCTGCTGCATTAAAAAGAATCCTGGGGAAACAGTCATCATTTCCTGCAGCCCTGATAAAACAAACAGGACAATCTGCAGTGACACAAAGAATGGAGGACTCCATGTTGACTAGATTTTGCAATGGTCCAGATACTGGAAGCAGGCATAAGTACAATGGAAGAGTTAAAGACAGGAGGAATGAGGATGAAGGCACCTTTAGTAGGTCTGACTACTACAGTGGAAGACAGAATTATAACAGCAATCATAGGCAAATGAATCCTAGGAATGCCCAAGAAACAGTTAATAGGTACTTCAGATGTAACACAAAGTATCATTATGCCCTAATGTCCCAATGAACTGCACTAAGCAGAGGGGCAGAGTCCTCGAAATAACACACGAGAGAATTTTGAGGCAGAAGAGGAAGATACTAATGAATCTGAGCTAATTGTACTAGTCACAAAAGAGTTTTAGTCCTGTGATGAATGTGTTAGTTGCAGATTCGTTCAACTATGCATATTGGATAGTGCTTGCACGTCGACAGTATGTGGAATAGATTGGTTACAATGTTATCTGGATTCACTCAGTACTGAGGATCGACGCAAGGTTAAGGAGTATAAAAGTACCACCAGCTTTAGGTTTGGTGATGACAACACATGGAAGTCATTGGACAGAGTAGTAATTCCATGTAAAATAGCTGCAGTCGCCACTTGATCAGTACTGATGTAGTCTCTAGTGTAAGATACCTTTACTGTTGAATAATCCTTCAATGAAAAAGGCACAAATGAAACTTGATATGGGGCATGATAAGACAATTGTGTTTGGCAAGTCAGTGAGTTTGCAATTTACCCATTCAGGGCATTATTGCATCCCCTTAACAAAACCTGGTGTTTCTAGCAGAAGTGTTAGAGAAGTATTAATGGCATCAGGTGTTAAGAATCAGATAAAAAACAAATGGTAGTAAAGTTAGACAATTTGCTCACCCTTCTAGTCAGGGATTAAAACTCTGCTAAAGGATGCAATTGAAGAGTATATGAGGAAAAGAGAGATTAGTGAAAAGTGTGAAATCGATTTAAAAGAAAAGTTATCGGAGGACACTATCACATCCCATTGTCAGTCTACCATTGGCACGTGACCTTAACGAGGTAGCTGCCATGGATTTAAAGGTATGGGACAAAGACAAGAATATTTTCATTCAACATTTTATAGACCTAGCAACTAGATTTAGTCTTTCTACAATAATAGCAAAGACAAAAGGGTGATCATAGACAAAATTATGTAGAAATGGATAGGGACTGGGCTTGGGGCATCAGCTAAGTTTTTGACCGATAATAGAGGGGAATTTGCCAATGACGAGTTCAGAGACATGTGTGAATACTGCAGCTGAAAGTCCTTTCAACAATGGGCTTTGTGAAAGGAATCAGTGGTTGATGAAATGCTGCATAAAATCTTAGCTGACCAGACAAACTGCAAATTAACAACTGCCCTGGCATAGGCAGTTCCTGCGAAGAATCTGCTTCAGATGCTTGGGGGATATAGTCCTGGTCAATTGGTTTATGGGTGGGATCCCAAATTGCCTTCTGTACTGTGCGATAGTCCTCCGGCTCTAGAAGGCATTATTAGTTCCATTTTTTCTGCACATTTGAATGCTTCACATGCAGGGAGATGGGCTTTCATCTAGGCAGAGGTCTCCGAGAAAACTCGGAGAGCTCTGCGGCATTGTACAAGAACATCGGAGGCAGAATTTAATTCAGGAGATTTGGTGCAGTATAAAAGAGAGGGGGTCATAGAGAATGGAAGGGCCCTGGTAAGGTAGTAGGTCATGAAGGTAAGTCTTCAAGCATGGAAATCAAACTACTATTGAGACTAGGTGAGAAAGGGGTCTAGGGTTCCCTCAGCCATCACCTGGTCTTACCGTATCAGGGTTTAATTTTAAACACTTTAAGCTTCCCCTTAGGTGAATCCTTGTTCTCTAACTTCCAATTATAAGGCAAAGAAACTAGCTGGACAGGTTTTCTTCGGTTTAAAGAAAAAAGGTTGAACTTTATTAAAAACTTAAACTCTAATTCAGTTAAAACCTATGGATACGCAACGCACCCACGCTAGCATGCATACGCGATACACACATGCAGATAGAGAGATAGAAAAGAAATAAAGTGGAAAAGTTTGAGGCAATATCTGAAGATGGTTTTTGGTTACGATTCTTCGAGCTCGCCATAAAGTCCTTGATGGTAGGTAGGTCTTGCTTTTCGTTGGGGCTCAGCATTCTTCTTAAACCTTGTTCGATGTAGGAGACCTTTCTCTCGAAGTTCATGTGTTCTCAGTGGGTCCAGAGGCTTGTGAGAAAGATGGGAGCAGACAGGAGAGGTCTTCACTCAAGGAACACTCTTTTCTCAGTTCAAAAACTCTGCGGCTAGTTAAAAAAACCCTGGACCAGCCAGTTAATCATCTGACCAGCTTGTTGAACCAGTCCTTGCATTTGTGGATTGTATCACCTTGGCAGTCTCTGGAATGCTCTTCCTTACACCTTCACTGTTTGGTGATCAAAATCCATTGTGGCTTGAATAAGTCAGGGAATAGTCCTTTTGTCTCCACAAGCACTGTCTGTTAGTATGCAAATGTTTCTCAGCTAAGTGTCTGGCGGCCCTTGTAACAGGTCTTCTCTTCCCAGCAAGTTTAAAAATAAATGTTCATTGGACAAAATTAATATGCCTCATTCTTGGCAGGTGGGGGCTTGCATGACACTACTAGAATTCATTCCTCGCAACAGATTACAAAATCTCAATCTGAGCAGTTGAGAGAAAAACTGTACTCCTTGTACCTCAAATACTTGTGTTCTGTGATGAAGGGCCTAAGGACCAGAATGAGGTAGATCAAGGGTTGGATAGTAATGAGGGATCATGAAGCTCAAGAGCGAGCTATCACATCCAAAAGAACAATTGCCCCCAGCAATTCTCGGGTAATATATATTCCAGAGGGGTCTAATGGATGGAGAGATGCAACAATTGTGGGACATGCAGGAAAACCTACAGGCAAGCTTTAAATATTGGTTAAATGTTCATGATGATGGCCAAGAAACAAGGCTCATGGACTGTCAGAATGAGCTGAAAGAGTGGAGGGTAAGAAAGCACAGTGCAAAGTTCTAATCGTGGGTCTGGAAGTGACTCTTGCATAAGGAAGTGATCCCATACTGGAGAAAGAGCCTCCGATAATGTGCAAGGGAGATCTTCTCGCTGTGGTCCCGAAAGACAAAGTGCTAATATAGGCTGTAGTTTGAGCAGATTCCACAATGAAACAAAGGCTAGAGAGCAGTCTCTGAATAAAACGAGAAGCAAAAGTCCTCGATAGTGAAGTTTTAGTGGCTGCCAATAAACTAGAGGATAAACTAATGAGAAGCAAAACATCGGGAATGAGAGAGTTTGGAGTTTATTCTGAGGTACCAGATGGGGGCAGCCAGCCTATTCACAGATGGATTTGTACTGAAAAAGTCCTTCCCGATGGAACCTAAGGCTAAAACAAGACTAATCGCGATGATTTTTGAAAAGCGACTGTGTGATACCAATGTTAAGAGTGGACTCTCCCACAGACGGAAAAAAAATCATGAAAGTATTTTTAGTTCTTTTGGCCACATATTCATGGGAGTGTTTCTGCAGGGTGATACTTTTCAGAGAGAAGTGTTTCTGAAACCACCCAGAGGCAGCAGATGCAGAAGGAAAACTATGGAAACTGAACAAATGAGTCTATGGTCTTAATGATGCTTCCAGGTGTGGCATTTCTCAGTGAGATCGGTTTTGTTGAAAATTGGTTGTGTTCAACTAAAAGCAGATCCTGCAATGTTTTATTGGCATCATAAAGGGAAACTTTCAAGCATCTTCATGATGCAGGTTGATTATTTCTTCTGGGGTGGTACTGAATATTTTGAGAAATATGTTATTAAGATTAGGGCAGAATTGAAGATTGGGAGTCAGGCTTGTGGGAAATTTAAATATATTGGTTCAAGATATTAATCAGACTAACTTTAAAATCAACAATCCTATTTGGGGAAAAAGTGTTACTTCCGGTTAATTGTGTTAGGTCATCACAGAAAGATGATGTTATATCTAAAGCAGAGACTGAGCAATTGCGAAGCTGGGTTGGTCAATTAAACTAGTTGTGCTCTCAGACTAGGCCTGATGCTAGTTTTGAAGTGGAGTTAAGCACGATGATAAATCATCCTCAACTTTCGGATGTTTCAAGGGAAAATAAAACATTGAAAAAAACTAAATCTGAAGTGTGTACGCAAGTTCCCATCCTTGAGTGACCCAAAGAACATAAAGCTAATAATTTTTAGTGATGCTTCACATGCTAATCTTCCTGATGGGTATTCAAGCGCACCTGGTTTCATAATATTTCTGATGGGTGAAAATGGAAAATGTTGCTCCTTCAGCTTGTGAGGTTAAGAAAATAAAACTGGTAGTAAAAAGCACTTTAGCTGCAGAAACACTGGGCCTTATGGAGGCAGTGGATATGGGGTTCTATTTGTCAAATATTTTGGGTGAAATTCTGAACAAAAAAAGACATACTGAAGATTAGGATACCCACTGAATATTATGTGGTTAATCGTTCTTTGGACAATGTACATTCTACAAAACTGTGAGTGAGAAAAGACTATGTATTGATATTGCTGGATTGAAACAAATGCTGGAGAGAAAGGAAATCTCCAAACTTCAATGGGTAGATGCAAAGTCATCAGCCATCTGACTGTAGTAGCATTTCTTTCTGTGAAACAAAGAAAATGTTAGGGGTGCTAAAGGAGGGGCATCTCACAATGTAATACTTTGTACCCAATATGGGATTTATTTTGAAATGTTCTTTCAGCATGTTAATGCACATTATAAAAGAAAGAAGGGAATTGATTAATCTGTTAATTGTGTATCAACTGGTTGATTATATGCAGGTGATGTTAATTGGGGTCTTACTTGAGCACTTATAAACAGACACACAGAGCCTGGTGGAGGGTTGGAGTGAAGAGATACATATTTGTAATTTACTCTATATAATAACTGTGAAACTGAGTAAAGATAGGCTCCAGCATTATCCTTCCATAACATGCTTTCTGGAGTTAACAGCTGCTATTCCCATTCACTCCTGTGCAAACTGTGCAAAACCAGCAGGGGCAGCCAATCCCAGCATACCTTGCCATGAACTGCCAATCAGCACTCCCCCACCCAGGCAACCTGTTGTCAGTCACAGACAGACAGAGACCATTCACATACAGGGCCAGATTGAAAGCTTTGGCGGGCCGGAAGAAGCCAATGTGGATTTCCAAAACCCGAATATTGGAAATATATGTCATTTGGCAGAAATTTCTCATCCCTGACTTGATGTATAAGACAGCCTTTAGGAATTAAATAAAAGCAATGCAAGTAAAAGCAAGAGATCTTCCATACATTTTCTGCAGCACAAATGGAGCCATTAATAATGCATGTTTGACTGAAGGCCTCTTGTAATCTAACCACACGAGATAACAAAGATGACTGAGCAAAAGGAACTGCTGAACTTTTAAACATTAAATGTCTCAACAAAGGACCAATTCACTTAAAACAAAAATCATACTGTGATAAGTCTTACAGTTGGTTTATTTTGGATATCATTTCTCTCGTATTGACTTACTGATTACATTTCTTGGCAAAGTGAAAGCAGAGCAAGTAAGAAGTGCCTTCAAGGTAGTTACTTTCCTCTCAAATTAATCTGACTCATCGTTAAACTCAGTGCCAGAATAGCTGGAGTGAGGCTTACTCAAGTGTCAATGAAAAAACAAGGTTCTTTCTTTGGGTTCCTTGACAAGCTGAAGACAAGTTAACTCCATAGACACCCCCTCCATATAGTGCTACTAAAAAAAAAATCCCACTTGAGAAATAATAGCACAGTCACGGCAACCAAAATAAGCAGAGCTTAATCATTTATGCCAATCAAAGTACATAGCAACAACCCGACTGCACCGTCTCTGGTTTGTTTGGCATCTGGAAGCAGGACTATCAAGTTCTTGAATTGCCTCAATCTCTCCCACTCTTGACAAACTTCAGTTCATCCAAAATGCTACAACAGATGCAACCCTCTCTCAAAGGCTCCCATTTGGAGCTTGAAATTTGAAGCCTGCCAGAAAAGCTCTGAGGTGTGGCACCAACTTGGCACAGAGGCTTTGTACAGAGCTCAGAGTCCATCCTTTATAGCATGGAAATGGTGGCCAACTCTGTTCACACACTTGTGGACCTAACCACAATGCAGCATCCGATAGCCAATGTCACAGTTTCCATTGCAGCACAAGCAGCAGCCACCCAATATGGAGTGCTGCAGTAGAAGTTCAGGCTGCTATCGTTCAAGGTCAGCTTGCTACCGTGCAAACTCAAACTGCTGCCCCTGGATGTGGATTGCAACGTGCAAAGAGGCTTGCAGGATGTAATTTCGGTCCAATATCATATTAGGTTTGTGGAGATGCCATCCTGAGGCAGTGGTAATGGCTCCATGAAGCACAAACTTGCTGTCCTGAGGGTGGGCACACATCCTCTCAGCACTACCACTCTGCCAGTGCCCTTGCTGTTGCCCATTAACCAGCCAGCCCAGATGACTGACACCCATGCCAAGATGGTGCAGTCCACAGCTCAGTCTTCTAGGCCCAGAACTGCTGAAGGTTGCCCTCAAAGACCATCTGCTGTCTCCTCCCACTGAAAGTCAGTAGCCTTCCACCAGCTGTATTAAAGCCACTGGGGTAGACTGCATAGGAGCACTAGGACAGGCACTAAGGGAAAGCACAGGGGTAATTATTTACTTTTGTATGCAATATGACATAATTTCAGTTATAAATTTGGTTTTGAATGTTTATTTTGTGGTAGCTTTTGTTTTTTCATTCAGGCCAAGGTGACACTGATGGCCACTGACAGAGGAAGATAAGGTGTGGGACTGTTGAAGGGAGAACTGGGGTTGTAGTTACTGATATCATATTTGGAAGAGTTCTTCATAGACAGCCCGGCCAGAATGGGCCAGCTCCCCCTCCTCCTCTTCCAGCAGGATGGCCTCTGTTCATTGTCCAAGTCATGCTGTATTCCAAGGAGAATGTCCACTACTGCGCTGTATCATGTTATATCTGTTGTCTGGCCGCAACTGGTTTGTGCAGAAGCCTTGAAGTCAAACAACTGCTTCAACATCTGCCACACCATTCCCTGTAGACTTTTGAAACTTAGCACAAACACCTGTGGAATCAAAGCATCATACAAATGGCTCTCTCATCAGCAATAGATGAACAATGGTAAAAGCTTGGAATGGGCCACTTGCTTGCTCTTGGTTAGTTAAATGTTGTGCAATGGGTGAACAAGGTGGTTAGGATCCTTTTATAAAGTTAATATAGGAGAAATGTTGCACGAGATGCTTTCTGATCCCCAGAAAATCAGGTCTTCTTTCACTACCACCGTTGTAACGTATAAAAACAAACATAACCAACACACCACTTCAAACCATTCAGGAAAAGAATACAGTTGATAAACTATAGTTCCTACCTTGGTCCTTTAGAGTTTGAGCAAGAACAAGTCCATCCTCAGGAAATTTAGCAATACTGCTCCCTGAAGCATAATACACTGAAAAGGAACACAAAAGCATTTTGCTTTTATTCTAGAATATTTGTGTTATTTATTTTATTTATTTAGAGATACAGCACTGAAACAGGCCCTTCGGCCCACCAAGTCTGTGCCGACCAACACCACCCGTTTATACTAACCCTGCAGTAATCCCATATTCCCTACCACCTACCTACACTAGGGGCAATTTACAATGGCCAATTTACCCATCAATCTGCAAGCCTTTGGCTGTGGGAGGAAACCGGAGCACCCAGCGGAAACCCACGCAGTCACAGGGAGAACTTGCAAACTCAGCACAGGCAGTACCCAGAATCGAACCCGGGTCCCTGGAGCTGAGAGACTGCGGTGCTAACTACTGCGCCACTGTTCTGCCCAAATGGATATGCGTAGTGTGAATTGCTGCATAAAGCAGTTTTTGAACTGAAAATAAAAATCCTCAAACTTTCACGAGAATACACTGACTGAGAATTATAGGACAAAATTTCAAGCATCAGCCCAAATGGAAGCTGCTCAAATGATGCCACGGTTTTCTGTACCGAAGGTGCGTGCCCAAGCATTTGTAGTTTTACACCATTACCAGTCCTAATCCCTGGAAATTAAGGCATGAATCGCACTGTCCCAACATTGGTGTGTCCACAAGGACAGCACTAAATCAACATCAACAGCTTTCAAAGATTTTGGCGTGTTTCTTTCACTAAGAATACAATGGCAAAAAAAAAATGTTGGGTGGAGGGGTTGGAAAGGGAAACAAAAGCTCAAGAGTATTTAAAAAATTCATATATAGTCATTCAACATCAAAAAGAATTACCCATGAAACTATTTTGCTGGAAACTTAGAATATCCATAAAAAGACTTTTCATATTGAAACACTTTCACACAACATGCAGAAAACATTAACTGCTATATTATAGGCAACTCAAGGTAGTATAGTAAGAAGCTTACTGTCATTGTTTGCCATGCTGAAATCTCCTTCATATAGGCCGTCACCGAAAGCCATGCCCCACACTGATAACAGGTCATTGAGTGCTGGAATGTTCGCCCCTCCAGTGTCTGGCATCCACCATTGCCTACAACCAAGGGACAAGCACGGACAACCACAATTAGATATTGCTTTAGTTAGAGATAGCAATTAACTTTTGGTCATTTGAATTAAAAGATACCTCAAGGAGTGCTTTATATTCTGACTCACATTTTCTCAGCTTCCTCTTTAAAAGTAGTGACTGCTCCCGAGTTATACTCTAAAAAGGTATCACCAGCCCATTTGCATCCAGTATCAACCTTCCACAGCCCTCAGGCAGCCATTCAAATATTAGATGACCAGTCACACCTGGTGTTACAGCTAAAACTGATGCTGTTTGCAATGCAACTAGCATTACTGGATGCTGAACACAAGATGGCAGATTTTTGCCCAAGCATATCCCAAATGGAGATTTAACCAACTTAGCACATGTCTGGGATCAAACTTAGTACTTTCTCAACAGATTAGCCCAGTGCCACACATGATGCTTTCCTTTAAAAAGAAAAAGCAGACTTGGATAATTAGCCACAAAGAATACTGAGTATTGCTAAAAATAGAGACATTTTATCGAAGCTTTGCGTCTTGCATTCATCAGGACAATCTGAAAGAATACCAATGTAAGGGAAAACTTTATACTGTAGAAGAGAGAGTGCTGATCGACACGAACTCTGGAAGAGGTGTTGCCATGGAGAATGCACCAGTTTACGGTGACTGATGGTTTAAATTTCAAACAAGCTTGGCAGTTAACTAAGCAGCTTGACTTTGGTCAAGGCATTGCCGAGAATAAACCAGCGAATGGCTGTCACTTATTTTGTTTAGCTGAAACAGGCGCAATGCTTGTACATGCTCTTTCGGTCTGCAAAGAACAGGGCCCTGTGTATTAATATATGTAGATTCCAGTACACGCAAATGCGCCACAATGTGAGCCCTACTGAATCTTAAATAGGGCGAATCAAAGACATCCTGCGTGACAAGACTACCCTGATCAGATCATTTCTCGCTTTATATCATGCAAACTTATGAATGAGCCGAAGGCTGTAATTTTCAGGCATGCGAAGTGCATAGTCTACCTCAAATTACACAGGAAGGGTCATGTATCCCAAAGGTTTGAGCAACAGGTGAAGCTAGCTGTTTCACGCTGAGACAATGCAGTAGCAACGTGTGGTGTTCGGCAACAGGATGCTGCCGTCAAGCCAATAAGACGTCCTGCCTATCACACAAATGAGTAATGTGATATATGAATTTCAACGCCAGTGTGATGCTAGGTATATAGGCCATACGTCCCAAAGACTGGCGTATCATATCAAGCAACATGTCCTTTCCACTGTTTGCAACGGGCAAGGTACAAGCCGTACCCAACCAGCCCGTGCTTGCAAAACTCTAAACAGTGTCCAACATTAGATGTGATTCTGTGATTGTACAACATTTGCTAAATAATCCACAGTGTGCTAAGAATTACACTGACAACCAATCTAAGATTGTCAGTAGGGCTCACAGTGTGGCACATTTGTGCATACTGGAAGCTACATATATTAATACACAGGGCCCTGTTTTTTGCAGACTGAAAGAACATGTACAAACATTGCACCTGTTTCAGCTAAACAAAACAAATGACAGCCATTCGCTGGTTCATTCCTCAGGGCAATGCCTTGACCAGAGTCAAGCTGCTTGGTTTAAATTTCAAACAAGCTTGGCAGTTAACTGCCAGTCACCATAAACTGGTGCATTCCCCATGGCAACACCTCTACCAGAGTTCATGTGCCAATCAGCACTCTCTGCTCATACAGTTTAAAGTTGTTGTTTTCCCTTACATTGGTATTCTTGCAGATTGTCCTGATGAGTACAAGGCAAAAAGCTTTGACAAAATGTCTCTATTTTCAGCAATACACAAGTTTTGTACTAACAAAGATTCTTCTTTTGCCTCCTTGTCTCGGGAGACAATGGGTAAGCGCCTGGAGTGGCTATAAAGGCCAATACTAGAGTGACAGACTCTTCCACAGGTGCTGCAGATAAAATTGGTTGTCAGGACTGTTTCGCAGTTGGCTCTCCCCTTGTGCTTCTGTTGAAGATTAGTTGAAAGGAAACACATCAAATGGAAAAGTTATAATTTTCTATACACTTATTCTAGGGAGATGGTTATAACATTGAGGGTATATATAAATGGTTTTGTTGACAAAATAAAAATACACTAGCATAGCTAGGGAATAAATCTAAGAACCTTTCCTGAGCTAACAACCATTTATAAAGAGAGTTCAAAGTATGCAAGCATTAGCAATAAAATTCTAGGTCATTTACAATCTTCCCCATTTCTTGAATGCAGTTCTGCCTCCCAGAAATTAATATAGTCTAGATGACAAAAGAACACATACTATCCTACTGACAGCTTGCTACTATATTAGTTGTGGTCACCTGAATCATGCTGTACATAAGGGCCACAATCAGTATTACATTTCAAGTCTAAAGATCATGTTGATGCAAAGGACCACTGAAAACCACAAAAAGGCAGACAGAAACTATGGATTGGATGAGGGGCTTTCTACATGCAGGTTGAAATTCACCAAGAATGAAGAAAAATCTCATCTAAGTCAAGCAAAGTCTCATTCGTTCAACTTTCAAATAAAAACTCTGCTTCAAGATTTAAAATAGAGACCGGCAGAGCATCACAATGCCATACTTTTTATTGGCTTCAACTCTCGGGTGAAAAGGAAAGCCTCCACCCTGTTAACAACAAAGAACAATATTGACACATTAGGGAAACCCATATGTTTCTTCAGAGCAAGTCAGATTGTAGGACCATAGACCTTAAATGAAAATCACTGAAGTTTAGAGATAAATGACAAAGAAGTTTTCACTCCGAAAAATTATTGGGATTGTCACACAAGGTAGCAGAATCAAAACTTTAGGGCATCCTCAGTGCAGCTGAATGCTGTAATGGGAGTATTTGAGTATTGAAGGGATGAGCATTGATCAGCCAAATGGCCTTTAGTCAACTGTAAAAATAGAGAATGCTGGGATACACAAAAAAGCTTTCAGTAGCACTTGGGAAAAAAAGCCATGGTGTTCCACCTAAATTGTTAACATTTCTTTTTCAGAAAATATATTTCAAAGAACAAAGAACAGTACAGCACAGGAACAGGCCATTCGGCCCTCCAAGCCTGCGCCGATCCTGATGCCTGCCTAAACTAACACCTTCTGCACTTCCGGGGCCCATATCCCTCTATTCCCTTCCTATTGTCACGAGATAAATCTTTCCCACCCCCTCCCAAAGATGATCAAATAAATGACAATACCTACACATTCACAAAACCAAAGACATTATGTTTGTACCTTGTGTTTTCATCATAGAATTTCACTTTTCTCATTACAGATGTGTTGTACCAATCACTAAAGATTATTACAGAAAGGCCATTATCAACATCGCGCCTCAGTTTAGTAATTTCCTCAGGAAAATACTCTTCTTCGCTGTCTACCATCAGCAGGGTACCTGCAGGGAAAAAAAAGCACTAGTTCATTGACGGAAGCATTTCTCAATAGTTCAAATGGCTGCATTCAATTGGAGCAAAATACAATTAACCACAGCACCGACTTTTAAGCAAGCTCAAGTCCTGGGAGTATTACAGCTGGGGGTATGCTCTTAGCTGCATAGTTAGTGAAACCTCAAAATAGTTTCAGAAAGCATACCAAGAATATACATTGGAACACAGTGCCTTGGAAAAGCCCCGGCAGCAAGTGTTTCCAAGCAAAATAAGTGCAATATTATTTACTTTGCATATGGTTGTCTTCAACCTTTGAATATAGTTCAACTGCTAACCTGACCCTTTAATAGTTTACATAGTATTTATGTAATGGTGTTTTTCTCATCCAAACACAAATTACAAAAAAGGCCTCATTCTGGTTATTACAACCAAATTTCTCTGAAAACAGTAGCAAAAGAAACTAATTTGGTAAAAAGGAAATAAAAAGGTACACACTCTAGGTGTAAAACACACAACTGGACAGGAGGGCTTTCTGCATATGGAAGCTGAAATACAACAAAAAATTGACATGTTCATCTACATGTAGAAATTTAATGAGTGACTGATATTTAGGGAGATTGCTCTATTTTTACCAGTGGCCCAATCAAAAAGAAACTGCATAGAATATACACAAAGAAACAGGCCATTCAACCCAATGGACTATGCCAGTGTGTATGCTCCACATGAGCCTCCTCGCATCCTACTTCTAACATTATCAGCATTATCTTTTCCTGTCTCCCTCATGTGCTTACCTAGCTTCATCTTAAATGCATCTCTGCCTCAACCACTCTATGGGTAAAGAAATTTCACCTGAAATTCCTATTGGATTTATTAGTGCCTGTCTTATGACCCTGGTTTTGGACTCTACACTACACCCTTAGGAGAGCTGTATTTGAACACAAATCTTACACAACAGTCCGATTAAATTGGGTTTATTATTCATTTGTGGGAGGTCAGCGTCACTAGCAAAGCCAGCATTTAGTACCCATCCCTAACTGCCCTCCAAGGTGGTGGCGAGCCTCCTTCTTGAACCGCTACAGTCCATCTGCTGTTCGGGAGTTCCAGGATTTTGACCCAGTGACAATGAAGGAACAGCGATATAGTTCCAAGTTAGATGGTGAGTGACTTGGAGGGGAACTTGCAGGTGTTGGGAGTTCCCATGCACCTACTGCTCTTGTTCTTCTAGGTGAAGAGGTTGTGGGTTTGGAAGGTGCTGTCGAAGGAGTCTTTGTCAAGTTGCTGCAGTGCATTTTGTAGATGGTACACACAGTAGCCACTGTGGTGAAGGGAGTGAATGTTTAAAAGGTGGTGCATGGGGTGCTTTGTCCTGGATAGTGTCGAACTGCACTCATCCAGGCAAGTGGAGATGATTCCATCACACTCCTGATTTGTGCCTTGTAGATGGTGAGTTACTTGCTGCAGAATTCCCAGCCTCTCACCTGCTCTTGTAGGCACAATATTTATATGGTTAGTCCAATTATGTTTGTCAAATAGTAGCCCCCAGGCTGCTGATGGTGGGGGGATTCAACAATGGCAATGTTATTGAACGTCAAGGGGAGATGGTTAGATTCTCTCTCGCTGGAGACGGCCATTGCCTGGCACTTGTGTATCCCAAAAGTTACTTGCCAATTAGCAGCCCGAATGTTGTCCAGGCATACAGGCATAGACTGCTTCAGTATCTGAGGAGTTGCGAAAGGTACTGAACACTGTGCAGTGAACATCCCCACCTCGGACTATGATGGAGAGATGGTCTGAGCAGATAAAATTTTAATGCAAAACCTACCGTACTGGCTGGCATCAAAACAGGTAATGGGCGCTCCGAGCACTTCTACAAAATACCCCATGCTACGCAAGTGTTGGTACATATCCCTAAAATTGGTGTGTACATGGTCACCATTCCTGAGGTAAGGAATAAGAAATATACATTGGAATAGCTCCTTTCATTGCTGAAATAATCTTAAATTTAAATATTTGGGGAAAATTTTAATCTACAGTAGAATTGAATGGTGGGTATGTGAAATCTTCATGTGAAAATTAACCAGCAGCACACCAATAGAACTTGCACTTCCAAACTAGCTTACGTCTTAAAAGATCATTTGGAGCTCCCCAATAGATGGGAATAGTGGTCGGTAGCAAGTGAGATTGTTCACAAAGCATATTGGTACCACTAAGCTAAATAAACCTTGCAACCATCAATATATCAATCTGGAATACATGAATTGCTATCAGGCCTCTCTTTCCTCTTCCAAAACCACCCACTATGCCAGGACCGTCACAAGAATAATGCCCAGCTTCTTTTCTCCACTACCAACAATCTCCTTAAACCCTTCACCTTGTTCCCTCTACCTACAATCGCCAATGTGTGAGTTCAGCATTTTCTTCCCTTCCTTTTGCCTCCCAGGGTATCTCCTGTTCAAGCCATGATTAGGTTTTTCTAGTTTCTGCCCCATCTCAAAGCTCATCTTATCCATGGGACACATCTCCTATTCTTTTGACTCCTTTGCTACTACATTGCTGGCTACCCAACTTCCCTTTCTGGCTCCGAGGCAAGCTGGCATTGTAAATAGTTCCTTCTCTGGCGGTGATGTCCCCTTCCCTTTCAAAGTTGCCATTATTAACCCCTCAATATCTATCTTCAACTCCTTGGTCCTTCCAAACCAACACTCCATCTCCAACCTCCCTGCCTCTTCAACATCCTCAAACAAACTGTTGCCTCCCAAACCTATGCCCATCTATCTGTCACCTCCATGTTTGACTCTCTCAAATCAAGTTACTCCATATGTCAAGGTTGAAGTTCGATAAGAATATACAACATGAAAGTAAACCAACATCTCTCCCTATTCAATCAATTTTCATTTACAGGAACTGGTAGTTGGACCTTGGTCTACATCTCCTGGCCACTTTGCAGTAGCATAGTGCTACATCTTCACTGCCTTACAGTTTATACTAATGCTTGCTAAAAGATTGCAAACTGCTCCACGTATCAGCCTCAGATCAACTCCCAAATGTATGTGAGCATAATTAAATTAAGGTTGGCTTTCCCAGGTGGGTTCTGTCCTGCTGGGAAGTAACAAAGATGCACTCCATGACTGCCTGCCAAAAGCTTTAGAAATGGGTTTAAGGTCTACAAAATAAAGTACCAAATGAACCAAATAGGCAATATTTTGTGTCAAATCTACATTAGAAGTTTTTGCTGTGTACTCTATTAAGCAATATTTCCTTCCAATGGAAGAACTGTAAAAGAGACCAGCTTGCCAAGTTAAAATGTTTAGTTCATTTACTATTGGGGTATTTTCAACTATATTAACATTACAGCAAAGATCTGTTTTTCATAGAGTTTGGGTTCAAACGGTATCCAATTTTCCTCACACGTTTTAAAATTTGCAAACTAGGGAACATTTTTGCTTTAACTACTGCAATCGTCTTACTGGTTCCATTAGCACATGCTGCTTCAATATATTTTGAGTGCAAAGCTCCAGTTATAACACAGGAACAGTAAAGAGAACAAACACAGTTCAACAGAAGTCCCTTGGGAGGAACTCACCAATCTAGCGGATCATTTTTCATGCGCAGATTATCCCTCGGAAAGTAACCAGGTGGGTAGCGCAGATTGTGATACTGATCCCAAAGGACTCTCTTACTACGAGGTGGTGTTGGAATGATCTTCACCTTGACTGGCAGCTTCACGGTTGACGTCATCTCATTGCCATTTTTAGACTTAAGTGAGGGAAAAAAAAAAAAAGGACTGGTCAGCACTACACAACACTTGCACAGATTGTAAATATACTGGACACTTTAATTTCAGGCTATTCAGCAAACAAAATCCTACTTGGTCCAAGCCTGCCTTGTACCTAAAATATTTGAAAGCTCGTCTCCAACATAGTTGTGCAGGAGCTACTTGTCAAATTGGACTAAGTTGCAGGAACACAAATTACTTATCACAAGTATGGAAGTGATTATTTGAATTGTTCCAGGGAAGTCATGACAGCCACTTTAGTTTCCCAAAGGACACTCATTCCAAATTATGCTATCTGCACAAGCTGCCTTTAGAGAATTCATTCATAAATAATATTAGAATACCAGTTCATAGGGGTTTCTGTAAATATGAGTGTAAACAATGAATTAAAGGATTGGGAACTCATCTCCCCTGCCTTATCTAATAGGGTAAAACAAATCTTGCATCGAATTTATTGCCTTCATTTTGCTTCTTTAGTACAGTTTTTTGGTTGCTCTCCATTCTGGTTTCTAATCTCATTTATGCATTGCTTCTGTAATTTTTTTTGGTACATTTTTGCTGCATTTCTCCATCTAATATATGGCAACAACTTGGAAGAAATTCAAGCAAGATCAAAAGTTAATGTCAATATTATGTTTCCGTATTATAAAGCCATGACAACCCAAATTCTATCTCAGATTGGTTCATTGTTTCACACGAGTCAACCATCTTCACTCCAGCAGCTAGAGAAGAGAAGACAACATGGAAGGTTGAGAGACTTTGTAGGAAGTCAATCCCGTTTCAAAGGTTTAGAGTCCAGACGCTGCTTTACAGTGGATTAGAATTTTGAGGAAAGAAATGGCCTGGAATTACATCAAACTCATCAGTACTCGTGGATTAAAGCTAACCCACAAATTAATTTTTTCTGAATGTTCCCAAATTAGTGATAGATATAATTTTATCTTCCTCTAATTTGTGGCCGTTTGGATGGTAACAAATGGAATTTTTCTTCCAAAAAACTGACTTCCTTGCATCCTAAATGACATCCACTAAAAGCCAAAAAATTGCATTTATATAACAATGTGTCTAGCGGGGGGTCTCTTGCTGTCTCCACCTGCTCTCATTGTAACAGGGTTTAATTTTAAACACAAATAAAAGCAAAATACTGCGGATGCTGGAAATCTGAAATAAATTATTAATTTTAAACACTGTTTTCAGCTCCCCTTTTTGTGAATCCGTGTTCAGTTTCCAATTATCAGGCAAATGACTGAGCACAAACAGGCTTTCTTTGGTTTAAAGATGAAATTTATTAAACCTTAAACTTCACTCTAATAAGGTTCACGCCTGCGGATACACGATGCGCTCATGCTAGCATGCGCATGCAATATAAACATGCAAGATAGGGACAGAAAAGAGTAGAAGAGATAAGAACAGTTTGAGGTAATATCTTGTTATTGTTTCTCGAGCTCACTGTAGTCCTTGACTGAAGTTATATTCTTGCATTTCGTTGGAGCCCAGGAATAATCTTAAAACTTTGTTCACATGGCAAACCTTTAGCTCTTTGAGTTTCACGTGTCTTCATTGGTTTCAGTTCCTTGAGAGATAGGCAGGCAGGCAGAGAGGCAGGCATTCTTAGTTCCAGGAGAGCACACAGCTGCCTCAAAACCCTTTGTCTAGGAATTCAAATTCAAAAAGCTCCCAGGGTGCTTAACAGGCTAGTCATGTGACTAGTTCCTTATATGGAACAGTCTCTTCACATCCCTTGTTGGATGCTCAAATTTCTCTGCCCCAGCCATGTGACTAAAACTAGTCTGACCACTTCTGTGTATTGAAGAGCAACTGCACAACCTCCATTGTTTCAACATTGTCTGTTACCGTGGAAATGTCTTTCCAGTCAGAGATTGCAATTTTTAAAGTTTTAATGCTCATGTGGTGAAATAATGTGTGCCTCAGGCAGATGAGGGTTTGCCTGACACTAATGCCATCTGTCAAAAATGTTTTAAAGTGTTTCAAGTGCAAATTTTAGAAATAATGTGAATAAGGTAGGTAAATCAAGCAGCCAAATTGAGCTCAATGAATTATCTTTGTGGTTTTGGTTAAAGGAATGTTAGCCAGGACACAAAACATCTTACTCTTCTTCCAGCAGTACAATGGGATCTTTAACATTCATATGACCAGAAACACTGTACTTTGGTTTAATGCCTCCTGTGAAGTATAGTGCCCATCACACCCCCGCCATACTGCACTGGATGTCAGCCTACTTTGTGCTCAAATCTCAAGTGAGGTTTAAACTTACAAGCTTCTGATTCAGAGGAGAAAGCACTGCCAACTAAACTAAGCAAAATGGCAAGCTGCGGAATACAGTTAACCCTTTGAGTACCAAAGCTCCACAGGCAACATTGAGACCCAAAGTACATCACCACTGTCAATAGATAATGGAGCTTCAAAGGTTAAATTGTGAGGACACAATGCATAAACTTGGCCTGTATCCCTTTGAGTTCAGAAGGTGCAGGATGATCTAATTAAGTGTTTAAAACAATAAAAAGACTTGTTAATGAGAAGCTATTTCCTCTAGTGGAGGAATCCAGAACACGAGGGCACAACCATAGAACTGGAGCAAAGCAATTCAGGAGTGAAGCAGAGCATTATTTCCATATAAAGGGTTGTGAAAACAGAATTCTATCCCTGCCACCACCACCCCCCCACCTCACAAAAGGACTGTGGATGAAGAATCAACTTAAATTTTCATTAGGTAAGGACATGGAGGCGGAGAGAGTTGTGGTGCAGATCAGCCAGGAATTGAATGGCGGAATAGACTCAAAAGACTGAATGGCTTATTTTTGTTCCTTTCCCTCTATGTAAAAATTGGCATCAATATGGACAAATAGGTTTGGAGAAATCTAGAAATTCAAAGTGCTTCACATACAATAAATTATTCTGAAGTGAAGTAACTTCTGTAGGAGACTCTAAAAACAGAGGACTTAAATAAAAGGTGACAATACCTAGGGACAACCGTCCCACATTTACACACATTCTACAAGGTACTCACTTAACCATAAATATCCGGTGCTAAAGTGAACCAAAATAGGTTAATGATTAAATATTTGATCAAAAATACAACGAATGTGTGTCCCACCAACTGGAATTAGTTTTACGAAAAAGTACAAAAATAGGGTTGCTGGTAAAAAAAAAAGCAGTCTCTCAGAGTTGAATCTGGTTTATGGGTTGTGGAGCATCTTACAACTCTTGCATTATTTTGCTTGCAAGGCAAGACAATAAAAAGACAGAAATGGAGTTTGGATCCATGGAATTTATTGCTTATAATTCTTCCATGTCGGCTCTCAAGCACCAAATATTGCTGCTGCCAAAGTATTAGAAGTATCAATAGCACAGTTTGCGAGGACTCTGCTGACGTTTTTCTCTCCCCAGTTCAGTGTGCTACTATTTTAAGAACTAGCTGGTGTCATTTCAGCCGACCAAACTCACCAACTCAGGAAGTCAAGATTAAAATTTGGTCTGCAACACATGCATCACAACAACCTATGAGGAGTTACTAGGCAACACAACAAAATGAATGGTTGGAATTTTAGACCCCCCCCACCCCCCCCCCGCCCAACCAGAAGAGTGGGCTGGTGGCGGGGGGGGGGGAAACTAAAATGGAGTGGGAGGCCCTTCCCAACCCACTCCCGCCTCCGTCATTTTACGCGGGGCGGCGGCGGGAAATGGCCCATCTGCCCTTGGCCAATCAAGGCCCTTAAGTGGCCTCTTAATGGGAGAAAAGAAAGAGGCCCTCCTGATCGGGCATCCTGTGCCCAGAGGGCCACTCCTGATGCCCCAACCACCCCAACACCCAACACGCCCTCACCCCCCCTCCCCCCAATCGATCCCCCCTTGCCTCGCCAGGACCCAACTCATCACCCCCAGCGAGGCCCCAAAAACCTACCCTTTTCCGGGGCCATTCTTCCTCTTCATCTGAATCATGTGGAAGCTGGGTTGCAGTTCCAGCAGTGGCTACCACTCCTGCTGATTGGCCAGCAGCTCCATTAGGCAGGACTTCCTGCCTCAAAAGGAGTTGGAAGTCCCACCCAAGACCAATTAAGGGCCTGGGGAGCGTAAAATCCGGACTGGATCCCCAGGCCCGGTGGAGGCAGGATTGCCACCGACTTTTTGGTCAGTGGATGGCTCCCGTCTGCCATGTGAAAAATTCCAACCAAAGTAACATAGCAACAAGCGACTCCAACTTTTATTTTTGTTCTTGGGGCATTGTGATACTGTTAAGGCTGCATTTATTGCCTGTCGCTAGTTGCCCGGAGATAATGGTCATCAGCCTTCTCCTTGAACTGCAGTAGTTCAATAGGGCTAGGATATTGGCCCAGTGATACATATCCAAGTCAAGATGATGTGTGACTTGGATATAAATGGAGCTAGGAAGGAACATAGGAGCAGGAGTAGGCCATTCGGTCCTTTTGAGCCTGTTCCGCCATTCGAGAAGATCATGGCTGATCTGATTGTGGTCTCAACTCCACTTTCCTGTCTGTCCCTAATAATCCTCGACTCCCTTGACTCTCAAAAATCTATCTAACTCAGCCTTGAATAAATTCAATGACCCAGCCTCAAATGGTTTCTGGGGAAGAGAATTCCACTGACTACCAACCCTCAGAAAAAATTTCTCCTCATCTCAGTTTTAAAAGGGAGACCTCTTATTTTTAATCTGTATCCCCTATTTCTAGTCTCCCCCATGAGAGGGAACATCCACCCATCAACACCCCTCAGGATCTTATGTTTCACGAAGATCACCTCTCATTCTTCTAAACTCCAATGGGTAAAGGCCCAGCCTGTTCAATCTTTCTTCATAAGATAAGTTCTTCATCCCAGGAATGAGTTGAGTGAACCTTCTCAGAACTGCCTCTAATACAATTATAATGTTGCTCCCACAACATTTCTGCACTTGTCCTTCTCGATGGTACAGGTCACAGTGGAAGGGAGGTACTTCCAAAGTAAGCTTAGGGTTGCTGCAGTGCATCCTGTAGATCATACAGCCAACATGTGTCATTAGTGGAGGAAGTGGTTATAGAGGCTAGCGGCTAGGGCATTCTCTTCCAGATCACAACTTATTCAAGAGATCTTTGGGGATAGAGAAGCATTAAGTGTTTGTTACATACTCACTCACCTGCAGGAGAGTTCGTTTTACTGGTATATTGCTAGACATTCATCACTAATTCATTTTTGCTGCTGCACCAGTGAGTTTGGCAGGTAAGTACAAGGCATAACTTCCTGAATCTATACAATATTTCATTTTTATAACACACCAAGTACAAGAAAAACCATTCACCTGACATACTTACATCATTTTCAGCTGGTGAGGCAACAGTAACCATCACATGGCCTTGAGCAATGCCTTCCCATGATGCAGCTTTCTTGGTGACAGATATCGATATAGCTAGAAATCCAGACCAAGGCCAGAGGACTTGGGAATAGGAAAAAGCAACTTCTATGTTGTCTCCATTCTGGGGTAAATATGGCTGCCATATTGGCTAGAAAAAAAAAAAAGAATTGTAAAAAGCCTTGTGTATATTTGACAAGTAACATCAGCTATTAATGAAACACTGGCTGGAGAAAGAGGGCAAAAGGAGATTTCCAAGAGAATTTAAACAGCTTTGCACCAAATGCAAAAGGTAGCCATAATTTCCAACCAGAGGCAGCCCCGACACTAAATCCCTCGACAAGGTACATGAAACAAGTATGGAGCTAAAAGTTTTCTGCACTTATTGGGGTTCATTTTGTGCTGGAAGCGGGGCTCTCTGCTCCAGGCCGAAAAAGCGGGGAGAACCTCGCCTCCACCTTTTCATGCCCCCACCCTGGGAGCAATCCTCCAGTCTTTGAGTCCTTTTTAAGGAGGTGGGATGCTTGCTCCTTTAAAGACTTCAAAAAGGGACAGGAATCCCTCCTCCAAGACCTTAAAAAAAAACTTTTAAAAACTCCAGAGCAGGACTTAGGGAGTGCTGCCTGTCAGATGATATGTTGAACCTCAGGTGGCTATAAAAGATTCTGGGGCACTGTTACTTTCTTATAATATGTTTAGTATTTGAGAGTGGCGCAGTGGTTAGCATCACAGCACCAGCAACCTGGGTTCAATTCTGGGTACTGCCTGTGCAGAGTTTGCAAGTTCGCCCTGTGACCGCGTGGGTTTCTGCTGGGTGCTCTGGTTTCCTCCCACAGCCAAAGACTTGCAGGTTGATAGGTAAATTGGCCATTCTAAAATTGCCCATAGTGTAGGTAGGTGATAGGAGAATGGTGGGGATGTAGTAGGGAATATGGGATTAATGTAGGGTTAGTATTAATGGGTGGTTATTGGTCAGCACAGACTTGGTGGGCCGAAGGGCCTGTTCCAGTGCTGTATCTCTATGACTATGCCTATGACTATGACTATCTGCTGGCCAGAGGGCTGGCAGCTCAGCAGTATTGGCAGCACCACCAGAAGCAGTAGCCACAGACCCAGGCCCAGTGATGCCAAACCAGAACAGAGGTAGGTGTCAGGCAAGGATGTTGGGGCCAGTCCAGTAGACCCCGGCAAGTGGGGCTGGGGGTCGTTCAGTCCGGGGGAGGGTGCGGGGTGTGGAGTCCAGTTGTTCCAGGTGAGGGATCTTCTGTGGGCTACACATTGACCAGATTGGAGGGATCCATACCACCCCAGGGAGGGCATCTCGTTTTACAAGGCGTCCTCCCAATGTGGTGGAGGCGCCCTCACCCCCCGCCACTGATAAGATCCCAGCAGCAGTGCGAAGAGGCCCTGAATAGGCCACTTAAGGGCATCAATTGGCCTCAGGACGGGAAGACCATCATCAGCCTATCCCACCCCCAGGAAGATCCCTCTGCCCTTCTGCCCCACCCCGCCACCTGTCACAATTCTCCATGCCCTCCCACCTCCGACCCTGCCTCAGGGGAGCTCGTAAAATCCCAGCTATTATAGTCTAACTTAAAACCATGGCTCTGAATTAACAAGGAGAGCACCAGCACTGTGCCACACCTGCTCACTTTGCACAGTTCTATATTCACTCATCCATTTAAAATATTGGAGATGGCCGTCATTTTCAATCTCTTGCGTGAGTTAATCCTAAATGTTTTTTCCAGGACATTACCTCCAGAGCAAGATCTAATGTAGGCCACTTGCTTTCTTTCATGTTATTAGCAGCTACAGAACAGGGGTGTCCAACCTTGTCACGTTAGTGGCCGTATTATAATTATTGTCCTAAATAGGGGTCCAGTGAGCAAATGTTTGAAACATAAAAGGTATTAGAAACTTATTTTACTATTAATCAAAGCCACAAAAATGTGCATTTTTGTGAACAAGCTTTAAATGAGACTAAATTATGAATTTTCTTTGTCATCACTATGCTGAACACTGATTTAGTGAGATAGTTGGCATTGTTTTTTCTTGCAGAAGTGGTCAATGTCTGCCCGCACACTTGATGTAGTGATGCGGAGTATTCCGGATAGATGTCGGCCTGTCAGGAATGATCACACACTGCATGTCTGTCTCCCTCTCTGCGCTTCTCTCTCTGTCTCCTCTGACAGTGTCTGTGTCGCTGCCACTCTGTGACACCCCCCACTCTCCTCCCCGGGCCTGGTTAGCCCAGAACCCTGCCCCCAGGTCCTGCTGCCTCCTCAGGAGGATTCTCCTCGGTGACTGTGGCGGAGATGAAGTGCCCGGGGCCCAAGCTCAAGGCCTAGAAGGCAACACTGGGAATGCAGTTTAGGCGGGAAGTGCCGGCAGACATGCAGCTCAGCCACCATCTTGACAAAAGAGCCAGAACATAAAAAAAAGTACAGAAGCATGTCCGCCATCTTCATAAAGGAAGATCTGCGCAGTGCGGCATCTCCACCGCATCAGTAAAGGAGATGCAGCCGTTGGTCACAGATAGTTTTGGTGGGCTGGAAGAAGCCAATGGCCGATTTTCAATGGGCGGGCTACATGCTGGACATCCCTGCTATAGAAACATTCAAATCTCTCTGCCAAATAATCTCTAGGTCTCTGCTGTCATCCAAACAGAAAGAAATTAAACTTTTGAACACCAACAGAAGAGAACTGCAAGAAGGCCGCTCAACTTTATTACTAAATCAAATGTTATTCTGAAACTGTACTGTGCTCTGCTCAGAGCACACCTTTAGTATGGTGTCTACTATTAGTAAAACGAGACACACAAGCACATTTAAATATGGAATTGGTGTAGAAAAGTAGTGATTTAGTGCATCAGAGTCTTCAGTTACGGAGGGAAGATTTAACAACCTTGAGCTCTTCAGCCTTGGAGGGGTTAACAGGACATTAAAAGATGATAACACTTTAGGAAAGGGACACCGCATCCAAATAAACTATCACAGTAGGGGAAAGGAGCATGGATTCAAGCTGCTATAAAAGAAAATTTAAGACTGATGTCAGGAAATCAATTCTGTAGAGCAATCAGCACTCAGAAATGGACTCCGAAAAGGATTCCGAAGAAGGGTCACTGACCCGAAATGTTTACTCTGCTTCTCTTTCCACAGATGCTGCCAGATCTGCTGAGTATTTCCAGCATTTCTTGTTTTTATCTCAGAAATGGACTGTCAGGCAAGGTTGTGGAGGCAAAACCAGGAATTTGATAGCAGGATGTTGTGATTAAGGGTACTGTAGGTTTTCCCCAGGTGGATGAGCTAAACAGGAGTGAATGTCGTGCACATTTGACATTTTTTTTTTTTAATATGAGCATCAGGATTTCACATTTTCACCCTCAAGCAAAGTCATTTTGCTTTCTGTACTTTTTGATTTAATTACCCTAGTTATTTAAAAATTCTATTGGGTTAGAAAATCTAGAGACCAGACTGCTTTGCAATGGGAGTCCATGGATTAAAGGGAAAGAAAATGAGGGAAGAGCTCTACAATTAGGATAATAAAGTTGGAAATGGTGGGAATTTAGTGTGGGCTGTTTATTACCCTACCTTCTATCCTCAGTTACATCAGAAGCTAAATCAATCCGGTTCTTATGCTACAAAGTATAACGTGTATTCATTGGGTTAAACTGCAATTTCAACTCTGAAGTATTCAGATATTGCATTCCATTCCACGATAATATATTTGTTCTTTTTCCTTCTTACACGATACACTTCCCAGGGCCAAGGAGACAACTAACCTGCCCTTAGACCTGTGCCAAAGATACTTTGAAACCAGCTGTTAGGAGATATGTAGCCTGCAGCGATTCTCCCTTACTGTGGAGAAAAGCAGGAGCTCCAACAGATTCCCCGCAAAGTAATTTAACTCCAATCTGAAGATTTGTTGAGGGATAGGCAACAATCTCAAAACATATGGCACAAGAGAGTTTGTACCGAGATGCACCATGCCATCTCACCCCATACTATTCTTGTGCACCAGTTTTATTTTACTAAATAAAAAAAGGAACGTGGCTACAAGAATAATGTCAAGAATACTAATACCCACATTGCTGTTGTACAGGTTTTGCATAGTGATAGATGCAGATAGATTTTGTACAGTGTTTACTGAAGAAATGAGTCCCAATATCAGATATATCAGTACTACCCGTCAACAGGACAAAAAAAGGCATTTCAGCCATTTTTGTAAATTCCACATCATTATCACCATCATGTAACAATGCTTACCTTGTCAATAATTCTACCAGTGACACCCATGCCATTTAAGATAGTTACATTGACGATAGTTGGCATTCCTCCACAATAAATGGGTTGGGAGCAGTACGGCCACATATACGGGCATTCAGTTAGATCAATGTAGCTTGGGCTCAAACTGAAAGGAAACAAAGTTGGCAATTACAGAATATAATTGTTTTATTTATTTGTCCTCAGGATGAGAGTCACTGGCCAGGACAGCATTTATTGATCATTCCAAATTGCCCTCTGGACTCACCACCACCTTTTCAAGAAAGGAGGGAGAGAGAAAAAACAGTGAACTACAGGTCAGTTAGCCTATCAGTCATTGGGAAAATGCTGGGATCCATTATTAAGGAAGTCTTAACAATGCACTTACAACAAGTCAACATGGTTTTATTAAAGGGAAACCCCGTTTGACAAATTTATTAGAGTTTTTTTGAGGATGTAACTAGTAGAGTAAATAAAGGGGAGCCAGTACATGTAGTATACCTGGATTTTCAAAAGGCATTCAATAAGGTGCCACACAAAAGGTTAATAGGCAAGATAAGGGCTCATGGAGTTGGGGTAATATATCATGGATGGAGGATTAGTTAACAGACAGGAAGCAAAGTGTGGGCATAAATAGGGCATTTTCAAGTTGGCAGGAAGTAAATAGTGCAGGGGCCTCAGCTATTTACAATCTATATTAATGACTTAGAAGACAAGACAGAGGGCAACGTATCCAAGTTGCTAATGATACAAAGCTAGGTGGAAAGGTAAGTCGTGGGGAAGACAGAGGCTGCAACGAGATATAGACAGGTTAATTGAGTGGGAAACAAGCTGGCAGATGGAGTATAATGTAGGGAAGTGTAAAGTTATTCACTTTGGGTGTAAGAATAGAAAAGCAGATTTTTCTTTTTAAAAAGGTGTGAAACGAAGTGTTGATGTTCAAAGAGACTTGGGTGTGCATGTACAAGGAATACAAGTTAGCACAAGGTACAGCAAGCAATTAGGAAGGAAAGTGGCATGCTAGCATTATTGCAAGAGGATTGGAGTACAGGAATAAAGAAGTCTTGCTGCAGTCCTGTCGACCCTGCAAAGTCCTCCTTACTAACATCTGGGGGCTTGTGCCAAAGTTGGGAGAGCTGTCCCACAGACTAGTGAAGCAATAGCCTGACAGTCATGTTCACAGAATCACACATTGCAGATAATGTCCCAGACACAATCATCACCATCCCTGGTACGTCTTGTCCCACCAGCGGGACAGACCCACCAGAGGTGACGGCACATTGGTATACAGCTGGAAGGGTGCTGCTCTGGGAGTCCTCAAGGTTGACTCTAGACCCCATGAAGTCTCATGGCATCAGGTCAAAAATGGACAAGGAAACTTGCTAATTACCACCTACCATCCTCCCCTCAGCTGATTAATTAGTTCTTCTCCATATTGAAGACCAACTGGAAGCAGCATTGAGGGCAGCAAGGGAACTTCATTGTCCATCACGAAGAGCAGTTCGGGAGCATCACGACTGACCAAGCTGGCAGAGTCCTAAAGGACCTTGCTGCTAGACAGTCTGCGGCAGGTGGTGAGGGAACCAAGAGGGAAAAAGCTACTTGACCTCATCTTCACCAATCTACCTGTCGCAGATGCAACTGTCCATGATAGTGTTGGTAGCAGTGATGACCACACAGTCCTTATGGAGACAAAGTCCCATCTTCACATTGAGATTACCCATCATGTGTGACACTACCACTGTGCTAAATGGGACTGATATCAAACAGATCAAGCAACTCAAAACTGGGCACCCATGAGGTGCTGTGGGCCATCAGCAGTAGCAGAATTGCATTCAGCCACAATCTGTAACCTCATGGCCCGACATATCCCCCATTCTACCATTACCATCAAGCTAGGGGACCAACCCTGATTCAATGAAGAGTGCAGGAGGGTATGCCAGGAGCAGCACCAGGCACACCTCAAAACGAAGTATCAACCTGGTGAAGCTACAACACAGGACTACTTGCATGCCAAACAAACAGTGGAAGCAATATATGATAAACAGGACTAAGCGACCCCACAACCAATGGATCAGATCAAAGATCTGCAGTCCCACCACACGCAGTCGTGAATGGTGGACAGTTAAACAACTAACAGGAGGAGGTCGCTCCACAAATACGCCCATCGTCAATGATGGGGGAGCCCAGCATATCAGTGCGAAAGATAAGGCTGAAGCATTTGCAACAATCTTCAGCCAGAAGTGCCGTGTGGATGATCCATCTCGGTGTCCTAAGGTCCCCAGCATCACTGATGCCAGTCTTCAGCCAATCCGATTCACTCCACATGATATCAAGAAACGACTGAAGGCACTGGATAGTGCAAAGGCTATGGGCCCTGACAATATTCTGGCAATAGTACTGGAGATCTGTGCTCCAGAACTAGCCACGCCCCTATCCAAGCTGTTTCAGTACAGCTACAACACTGGCATTTACCCAGCATCTGGAAAATTGCTTAGGTATGTCCTGTGCTCAAAAAGCCGACCAATTACTGCCCCATCAGTCTATTCTCAATCAATCATCGCAAAGTGATGGAAGGGGTCGTCAACAGTGCCATCAAGCGGCACTTGCTCATGATGCTCAGTTTGGGTTCCGCCAGGACCACTCAGCTCCTGACCTCATTACAGCCTTGGTCCAAACATGGACAAAAAAGAGCTGAACTCAAAAGGTGAGGGGAGAATGACTGCCCTTAACATCAAAGCAGCATTTGACAATGGCATCAAGGAGCCCTAGCAAAACTGGAGTCAATGGGAATCAGGGGGAAAACTCTCCGCTGGTTGGAGTCATACCTAGTGCAAAGGAAGATGGCTGCGGTTGTTGGAGGTCAATCATCTCAGTCCCAGGACATCACTGCAGGAGTTCCGCAGGGTAGTGCCCTACGCCCAACCATCTGCAGCTGCTTCATCAATGACCTTCCCTCCATCATAAAAGGTCAAAAGCGGGGATGCTCACTGTGCAATCATCAATGTTCAGCACCATTCCTGACTCCTCAGATACTGAAGCAGTCCATGTCCATATGCATCAAGACCTGGACAATCTCCAGGCTTGGGCTGAGAAGTGGCAAGTAACATTCGCACCACACAAGTGCCAGGCAATGACCGCCTCCAACAAGAGAGTCTAACCATCTCCCCTTGACGTTCAATGGCGTTACCATTGCTGAATCCCTCACTATCAACATCCCGTGGGTACATTGACCAAAAACTGAACTGGACTGGCCACATAAATGCTGTGGCTACAAGAGCAGGACAGAGGCTGGGAATTCTGCGGTGATTAACTCACCACCTGTCTCCCCAATGCCTACCCAGTATCTACAAGGCACAAGTCAGGAGTGTGATGAATACTCTCCACTTGCCTGGATGAGTGCAGCTCCAACAACACAAGATGTTCGACACCATCTAGGACAAAGCAGCCGCTTGATTGGCACCCCATCCACCACCTTAAACATTCACTCCCTCCACCACTGATGCACAGTGGCAACAGTGTGTACCATCTACAAGATGCACTGCAGCAACGCACCAAGGCTCCTTAGACAGGACCTTCCAAACCCACGACCTCGACCACCTAGAAGGACAAGGGCAACAGATGCATGGGAACACCACCTGCAAGTTCCCCTCCAAGCCACACACCATCCTGACTTGGAACTATTATCACCATTCCTGGGTCAAAATCCTGGAACTCCCTTCCTAACAGTACTGTGGATGTACCTACACCCCAAAGATTGCAGCGGTTCAAGAATGCAGCTCACCAACACTTTCTCAAGGGCAATTAGGGATGGGCAATAAATGCTGGCCTAGCCAAGGACACCCACATCCCCCGAAAAAATAATATGTACAGGGTTTTGGTGACACCGCATCTGGAGTGCTATGTGCAGTTTTGGTCTCCACATTTAAGAAAGGATATACTTGCACTGGAAGCAGTGCAGCGAAGGTTCACTTAATTGGCCCCTGGGATGAGGGGGTTGTCCTATGATGAGAGACTGAGTAAATCGGGCCTATACTCTTGAGTTAAGGAGGAAAGGTAATCTCACTGAAACATCTAAGAATCTAAGGAGGACAGGGTAGACAGATGGCTTCTGCTGGTGGGGGAATTTAAAACCCGGGGGCATAGTCTCAGAATAAGGGGACAATCATTTAGGACTGAGATGAGGAGAAATCGCTTCACTCAAAAGGTTGTGAATCATTGTAATTCTCTACCCCAGAGGGTTGCAGATGCCCCATCCTTGAATATATTTAACACTGGAATAGACAGATTTTTGATCTCTCAGGGAATCTAGCAGGCGAGAAAGTAGAGTTGAAGCCCAAGATCAGCCACGATCGTACTGAATGACAGAGCAGGCTCGATGGGCCATATGGTCTACTCCTGCTCCTATTTCTTAATGCACCTTCCTGAACTGCTGCAGTCCAAGTGGTGTAGGGACACCTACAGTGCTGCTAGGGAGGGAGTTCCAGGATTTTGACCCAGTGACAGTGAAGGAGCAGTGATATAGTTCCAAGTCAGGATAGTGAGGGACTTGGAGGGGTACTTGCGGGTCGTGGTATTCCCATGTGTCTGCTGCCCTTGTCCTTCTAGGTGGTAGATGTTGTGGGTTTGGAAGGTGCTGTCAAAGGAGCCTTGGTGAGTTGCTGTCACTGTGCACTGGTGGTGGAGTGAGTGAATGTCTAAGGTGGTGGATTGGATACTGATCAAGAGGGCTGCTTTGTCTTCAATGCGGTCAAGCTTCTTGAGTATTGTTGGAGCTGCACTCATCCAGGTAAGTGAACAGTCACATTCACAAGACAATAGTGCAGCTCGACATAGCAGGTTCTGCCACAAACAAATAACAGTTTGGTGTTTAGTTCAGATCCACAGACATCTGCACAACAAAGAACTTTTTGCATCTGTTATTAATTCAAAGATACCTAATGTTTCAAAAGAGATTGGTATCTGCACAGTACAGGCATGCCACCGATCTCTGCTCTTTGGACCAATTGCTCAGTAAGAACAAAGACTTGCACTTGTATGGTATGTTTAACATAATCCTAAGGTTTGGCACATTGCAGAACAGACCTAGTGTGAACAAATTAGGAACAACTGAATCCATGGTCGAATAGATAGATATTCAGAAGCCTTTTAAGCAGGTAGGGAAGTAGTAATACAAAAAATGTTTAGTTCCTAGAACACATCCCAAAAGGCACAACCTAGACAACTGAAAACTCGCACTATAGTATATACTGCATTGTCAGTTACATGGTGTAATTCTTAATAATCAAGCTTATCCTTTAACTTCACATGGCCAACACACAGCAGATACATTGACAGCAGCTGGAACAACCTACAGGAACAGGGTGGGGATATAAAATCACTTGGACCACTGACCCTTTTAGGAAGTTTTCCCTTTTGGAAAAGTGATCCTCTATAACTTACAGAAGTCTGGTCTGAGAAAATACCATTGACTCATTAAGCATGCTCCACTCCGGGGTTACGCATGATTATTCCATCATAGACTTCCTCATAACCTCTGCTTTACAGGCCACTAAGAGCCTTCCCATATTAATTTACAAAATAAAAGTAAGCAGTGTTAATATTTGTGATCATCTTCTCTCTTCCTAAACAGGTACTTTTGATTTTCCTTTTCAAGATGTTAATAATGGAATCAGAGAAAGCAGTGCAGTAATTAAATAACTGAATAAAATATTAAATTGGGTAAGCAACAGTGGATAAATTTTAATGCTAACAAAATGTAAAGGACTGTATTGAGGAAAGAAAAGCAAGGGATGCACGTAATCCATGAATGATGCCATCAAAAAAGAGAGACCTGGGGGTGTTGACAGACAGACACTCAGCATGTCCATACAGTGCAGAACAAAGACAACAGAATGCTGTATTCTACTGTATTGGTTATGTAGTTCAAGTCTATAGTGCACTCTGGTTTGACAGAACCTCGAGTATTGTATCCAGCTCTGGCCGCCAAGACAGGAGGGAGATGTTGAAAATTGGAGGCAACCATAAAGTTGATCACCAGGTCTTAAACGATCGAGTTACAAGGAATAAGGAAACTTGGGATGAATCCTGGAAAGGTGGTTCCAGAGATGGGATTTTATAGAGGTGTACAAAGAATGTGAAAGATAAATCTAAAATATTGTTTAAATTAATTGCAGGAATGGATCAAGGGGATACTGATTTAAGCCAGTAAAAAAAAAGTTAAGTATTGGCAAGGAAATTCTTCTCTAAGTGATCAAAGTTATGGAATAAACATTTAAGAAATATAATGGTTCAAAACCCTAGAATCTTTTCCGTAATTGACCTCTAACATTACCTGACTCAGCCCCTGCCTCAGGTCATCTGCTGCTGAAACCCTCACCCATCCCCTCATTAACTTTAGACATGACTATTCCTGATCAACTTCCTACATTCTACGCTCCATAACCCTCAGCTCATCCAAAACTGTGCAGTCCGTGTCCTAACTCGCATCAAGTCCCTTTCACCCTGTGCTTGTCGACCTACAATGGCTCCCAGTTAACCAACACCTCCATTTTAACATTCTCTTGCCGGTTTTCAAACCTCTCCATGGCCTCATCCATCCACCCTCTCCCTCCCCCTAGCCCAACCCAATCTCTGAATCTCCTGCAGCTCCACAGCCCTTCAAGATATTTGTGCTCCTCCAATTTTGTCCTTGAACACTCACAATTTTGAAATACTCCACCATTGGTAGACCAGCTGCCTGGGCTCAAAGCTCTCCAAATCCCTTCCTAAACCTCTGATTCTCTACCTCACTTTCCTCCTTTAAGATGCTCCTTCAAACCTACCTGTCCGGTCAAGCTATTGGTTATCTTCCCTAATTTAGAAATGCCCGTGAAGCACCTTGGAACGTTAAAGGCGCAATATAAATACAAGTTGTTATTGTAAGAAACAACTGGATGCGAATAGGATTTTTTGGATCTTTCTGAAATAATGAACTAAGATGAGCCATAACTGTGCCTTGTTGACCCATAACTGTCTTGTGATTCAATTACTTTCTCTGGAATTCAGTTCGGTGAGGAAAAAAAAAGTTGCTAATTTTTAACCTCGATCAAGGTTTATGAAAATTGTATGTATGTCGGCTGTACTCACTATCCAAAGTAAATAGCTTTCTTATTGCAAACCATTATGTTCAAGGCACCCCAATAACGCTACCATCTCCTCCTGCTCATTTGATAATGTTATTTTTCTCACTCGCCTGATCGGTCTACAATACATTAGCCTGGAGCCAAAAGGCCAAAGCAGGTCACTCGCTCCCAATTCACATCGTCAATCTTCAACCAGATACAAGAATTTATATATGACAGATATCCTTCTTTCCATCTGTGGCAAAGCTACCAGCCTCAGCTTCCAGCTGGGACAGCAAAAGATTAGAACCGCAAAAGAATGATGTTGGAGCATTAGAGCAAGTGGAGTGTGTTACAGTAGGAGATCATCCAGCTAGAACAGTGGCCACAACATAATTCAGTTTAAAAGTAATTATGGAAAGAGACCAAAAAAATATCAAAAAAGGTAAAAATGCTCAACTGGGGAAAAGCTCATTTCAAGTAGGAAAAAAAAAAGGGACAGAGCACAAGTAGATTTGAAAAGACGGTTGCAAGGTAAAGCTGGAGTGGAGTAAAGGAAGATGTTCAGGGAAGAGATAATTCTAGTAAAACTAGGCATATTCCTTTGAAGGGAAAAGGTAGAGCATCGAAAGCTAAGAGAGCCCTGGATAAAACAGGAAATAAGTTAAAATAAAACAGTAAAAGGAGGCTAATGACAAATGTGAAGAACAAGATTCAGTTAATAACCAAGAATAATACGGATAGTAGAGGAGTTAATTGAAAAAGTTAATCCTAGGCACAGGTGAGGTTATGAGAAATGATTAGCAGCAACATTAAATTGAACCCAAAAACATTTTATAAACTATAAAGTGTAAGCGGTTAGCTAGGGAAAATGTTGAGCCTATTAAAAGGACCTAAAGGGAAAGCTTTGTGTAAAGACTAAAGTAAGTAAATGAGGGGTTGCATCTGTATTCACAAAGGAAGCAGACGATGTGAAGGTTAGACTAAAAGTAGTAAATTATGGACAGAATAGTAATAGATACAGAATATACACTAAAAAGATAAGTCATCCAATTCAGATGGAATGCATCGTAGGTTGTTCAAAGAGCAAGGTAGAAATATCAGAGGTATTGTTCAAAATGTTTCAATCCTCATTAGATACAGGAGTAGTGCCAGAGAACAGGAGGGTTGCTAATGTTATACCAGTACTCAAGAAAGGGGATAGGGATAAACCAGGAAACTATAGGTCAGTCAGCCTAACATCAGTGGCAGTAAAGTTATTGGAAACCACCATCAGGGACAAAACAAGTTTTTCTTTGGAAAGGTATGGGTTAATCAAGGAGAGTCAGCATGGACATTAAAAGGTAAATTGTGCCCGAATAACCTGATTGAATTCTTTCATGAGCTAACAGAGAAGATTGATCAAGGTAGTGGAGTAGGTGTTGTATATTTGGAATTTTGGAAAGCATTCAACAAAGTGCCATACAGGAGGCCTATTTAAGAAGGAAGCTCATATGGAATGAAGGGGAAAGTGACAGTACAGATACAAGATTGGCTTAATGACAAGAAGCAGAGGGTGGTGGTGGTAGGTGAATGTTTTACAGACTAGGTGGTGGTTTGCAGTGGTATTCCTCAAAGGTCAATTTTGGGTCCATTACTTTTTTCAATTTTTATAAATGACAGATTCCGGTGTATGGAGCAGAATTATCATCAAGTGTGTAGCTGATAATGAAATTTGACAAAGTAGTAGAGAGTGATGAGAACAGTTACAGGTTTCAGGATTACATAGACAGGATGGTGAAATGGGCAGAAACATGGCAGGTGAAATTCGATGCAGAGAAGTGTGAAGTGGTGCACTTTGATAGGACTAATATGGAAAGACAATGCTATAAATGGCTGAATTTTGAAAAATGTAGCTGAGCAGAGACACCTTGATGGCCATATACACAAATTCTTAAAAAGGTGACAAGTCAAGTTGATGAGGTGGTTAAAAAGTATATGGGTTAGTTGGGTTTATAAATAGTGGAATGGAATATAAAAGCAGAGAGATCATGCTGGAACTTTATAAATCACTGGTTAGGCCTTAGATGGAATATAGTGTGAAAAACTCTGGGCATCACACTTCAGAAAAGACTAAAAAGGCTTGAGAGAGTGTACAGAGGTGGTGTATTAGGACGTTATCAGGGACCTCAGTTGGGACACAGAAGTTGGAAAGGTTAGGACTGTTCTCCTTGGAACAGAGAAGGTTAAAAGGTGACCTAACAGAGTTAAGATGATAGAATAGATTATTCCCTCTGGAAAGTAGATCAATAACTCAAAGTCAGATTCAAAATTATTGGCAAAAGATCTGGAGGGGAGAGAAGAAATGTTTTCGCTCAGTTGTTGGGATCTGGAATGCTCTACCTGAAAAGAGAAGGGAAGCCAATTCCATAAATAATTTTAAAAAGGGAGATAGACAGATAATTGAGGATGAGGAACTTAGTGGGGACGTGGGACCAAGCACAACTGCACTTTCAAAGGGTCAGCACAGGCATGATGGGCTGAATGGCCTCTGTCTGTGCTGTAACTTCTGCTTAACATCCCAAATCACGCAGTACCTGGAAAAGTTCCCTAAAACTGTGTATTTTAAGAGGGATTTAACTTTAGAAAAAAAAAACTTGTGCAACTTGAATAAAGTGCTCTACTGCTAAAATCCTTATGAACACCTTTGTCTCCTCTGGACAGAGGCAGGCAATCGTGCAGAGTTGGATGTCAGCAGTCAAGATTTAAAGCTCAGCTCAGGATGAAACAGGGTACCAATGTTGCAGTTTGGCCTAAGACGGTGACTGTGGAGACAGATGGCATCAGTGGCTAGGGTGCAGAGGTTGTGGTAGGGGCTGAAGATGATGTTATGACTTATCCAAGAGACAGCACAGAGGCAGTCAAAGGCTTAGGGAAAAAGGTATGGCTGGATGTCAACAATATACATGTGACTAAATCAGGCTCAGCCATTAAAGTCAAGTTTGTTTACAACACTCGAGTGAGAAATGGTCAAGGTATTCAAGGTAGGGCTGCTGGTACTCAAAAGCACTCCCTAGCAAGCATCACTATCTTCAACACAAGAAATGAGGAAACTAGAGAGGAAAAAAAAAGTACATCATCCACCACAGCTCTCACCTGGCTTGAGGCTTGTAGATTTTGAGAATTTGGTATGCTTTCAGCAGATCCAGCTTGCCATGACCCTGTTCAAACATGTTGACTCCAGGCAGTCTGCGTGCAGAGGCTATCAATGCTTGTTTCATACTGGCTGGATTCACCATCTCACGGTGCTGCACAGTGCTAACAAAGAAACAGAAAGCAAGTTTTCATCACAAGAAACTCAACGGAATTCAGCTGATTAAACGGGTTGGAGTTTTGTACAAATTGCAAAAAAAAACAATTAGCTGAGAAGATAACCATTTTCCTCACCACCAAGTCAAATTTCCACTTCACTTGCCACAGGGACTCCTTTAACCATAGAAAAAATTCTTTTGAATGATCAAATGGATCAAAAACATTGTAATCTGAAAGACTGCAAAAAAGTGAATTTGAACAAGCCAATGCAACCAACTGTCCAAGGTCAGCTAACCTTACTTATTTATTAATTAATTTTAATGCACACTTCCGAAGTCCAGCAAGCAAGAATAGGGTCGTTGAAGATTTCTTGCATAGTTTCTATAAATGATACTTGGTGAAACTTAACAGTCTAGTGGGTCAAGAATCACTTAGACCAATAAGAAGTGAAGAAGGGAATCTTATTTGAGGGATTTTAGAAGCAAGTAACCACTTTAGTAATGGGAATAACACTTCAAATATGCAGGCATCTAACTGGGACTTATAACATACTGCTTCAATCTACACCTCTGATCAGTTGCATTACCCTGCCATGAAAATAAACCAAATTTCATTGGAAGGTTTGTACCAACTCTTGAACCAGAACCAGCCCCAATTTAAAACAGGTTATCTAGTTTACAAACATACCAGTAGCAACTGCAATCTAAATCCGGTATCCGTTTCTCATATCTCTAGTAACTTATTAGTTTAACTCCAGGCTGTAAAGCTACTTTCAAAAGAACAGCAAACATTGGCACAAACTAATGTTTGACCAATCCACAATGTGGCTTGCCCAAACATCTATTCAATACAAGACTTAAAAGCTAATTATAAAAGATAAAATCTTGAAAACTCTTCAGTAAATAACTAAATAGTACCATAAGTGGCAGCACATGGGTGTTCCAACTTCTTATGCCATGGTGTTGTAGAATATGGATTTGTTTTCCCACATAAAAGTTCCTAAACAATTATGTTGAGGGAAAACACTGAGCAAAAGACCAGATGCTTCTCCAAATAATTGGAAAATCAAGAGACTGATCACATTTAGAACCAATCCAAGGCACTAGATAAAAAGTGACAGTGCGGAGGCACAAAACAGGCAGTTTGACTACCCTCTGAGGAGATCCCAGTGATCTCAAAACAGACAAGGATAAATTGAACTCGAGAGGCATAAAAATGAAAAAGGAACTGTACAGGAACCAATACTATAAATTAAAAAATTAAGAATCACATTCAAAGCTTTTGTTACACACTTTTTTAAAGCAGGATTCCTAGAGAAAGATTACCCAAGAACACAAGCAATAGGAGCAGGAATAGACTGCACAGCCCCTCGAGCCCACTCTGCCATTCAATGTGGTCATGGCTGATCTTCTGCCTCAACACCACTTTCCCATCAACTCTGCAAATCCTTTGTTTCCCAGACAGACTTTTGGTCTTTCGATCTTAGACATACTGCCAAGACTGAGGCATACATTATTTCACCACGTGAACATTAAAAAAAAAACTTAAAAACTGCAAGTTCCTGACTGGAAAGACATTTGCATAGTACCAGACAATGTGGAAACAAAGGGAGCCAGTCCCTGCGTCCAATACACAGAAAAAGACCTGGTGAACCAGTCAGTCATGTGACCACCTGCTGGCCAACCATGGGAGTTTTAAACTGGAAAAACAGATTTTGGAACTCAGAGCATCGTGTGCTCATGGACTGAGAACATCTCGCCTGTTTGCCTGACTTCATCTCTTTCCCATAGAACTGAATCTTGTGAAATCACAAACTCAAACAGAACAGTCTCCTCCATGAACAAGGTTTAAGCCGAATACTGGGCCACAAAACACAAGACCATATCTTAAATCAAGGACTACAGCGAGTTCAAAAAACAGTAACAAGATATTGCCTCAAACTGTTCTATTTATCTTTTCTTTTGCTTTCTGTCCCTATTTGCATGTATCACGCGTGCATGCTAGCGTGGGTGCGTTGTATATCCATCTGACAGAATCTGACAGGGTATTGTCAGCAAAGATATAATTAGAACTGAGGAAACTTGAATTTGAGGAGCGCGCGCCACACAGAGCGAGAGTGTGTATTCTGGAAAGAATGCGAAGAACGAGAGTTGAAACTGCTTGAATTAGCTAGGCGGCGACAGAGTAACCCTAGGGAAAGCATGGCCAATATGGAAGAGCACATTTCAGGACTGGATACACGATTGCCAAAACTCGCTCAACTAATTCTAAAATTCAATGAGGAGGATATGGAAGCATTTTTTGTGTCCTTCGAAAAACTGGCAAGGCAGCTAAAATGGCCAGCTGAGACCTGGTCTCTTTTACTGCAAAGCAAACTAACTGGGAAAACCCATGAAGTTTATTCCTTGTTGCCAGATGAGAATTCATCAAATTATGAACTGACCAAAAATACTATCCTTGGGGCATATGAATTATTACCCGAAGCCTCCCGCCAAAGTTTAGAACCCTCAAAAAGCAAGCCAAACATATCTGGAGTTTGAGAGAAACAGGCTTTTGACCAGAGGCTGAGGGCTTTAAAAATACAGCTCAGCTATGAGACTCAGAAAAGTAATTCCGCTATTGGAATTTAAAAACTCTCTTCCATTCTCAATAAAAACCCATGTCAAGGAGCAGTGGGTTCAGGGATCCCGGCAAGCAGCTGTTCTGGCCGATGAATTTGTTTTCATTTATAAGACGGTTTTCCAGGGGAGAACCTTTCCTGATCACCCCCACAAACCCGAAAAGGACATAGGGTGAGGTGGTGATATTTGCCCAGGTAGTCCTGGAAGAGAAAGGAAAGCAGCAGAAATAGGGGGCCTTCCTCCAGCCAAAAAGGAAGTTGCTGCGAGCAAGAGTGAGACCCGGAGACCTGTGAGCTCCCATTGTAATAAAGCAGGGCATTTACAAGCTGACTGCTGGAAACAAAAGGGGAAACTAATAGGACTAAATCAAGGCACACCCGCTTAGTGCAGACGAGGGCCTGATGGAAACCATGGAACGGGCTGTGGCTTTGACTGCAGTAAGGGTGCAACCCAGGAAGCTTATTACAGTTAGTGCAGGAAAAAAGTTAAATAGGATTCCTGAAGGTCATCAGGGATTTGTATCTGAAGAGAAAGTAACCCCATATCCCTCGAGTGGGGCAAGCAAGCCCACAGGTGATTCTCAGCGACACAGGAGCCACCAGATCCCTTTTACTGGGAAAAGGCCTGACCTCTCTCCCAGAGAGTGCAATGAACACCAAAATGGTGGTGAATGATATTGGAGGGCAACGTATGCTTGTACCTGTACACCGGGTGCACTGGAGTGCGACCTAGTTTCGCGACCGGTGATTGTAGGGATTGTCCCTAGTTTGCCTGTGGACGGGGTTGGCCTGCTCCTAGGTAATGATCTGGCGGGGGTGAAGGTGATAGCGCCCCCCGAGTAGTGAAAGTAAGACCACAGGAGGTCAGAGAAATAGGGCAACAGGAGACGGTCTGCTACAGCTTCCCTGAATGTATGGTGGATTAAGCAATGATCAAACCAGCTCCCCCAGAGGAGACTGCATTGGCACTGCAGGCAGATGACCACGATGTCTGCTTGTCCAAAACTTTGGAAAGTTAGGAGACCCAGGGAATGAATTAATTGGATCTTCCCTAGCTGAGGCTCAGCGAGCCAACCCAGTATTGAGAGAGTTAGCACAGGCTGCCCAGTCTGAAGGTGAAGCAGAGGAAGGTCCTGTCTGCTACTATTTAAAGAATGAGGTACTGATGAGGAAATGGAGTTCACCTCACAGACCTGAGGGCAAGACGTAGACAGTGGTTCACAAGTTAGTGGTGCCGCAGAGGTACCAGGGAGAAATATTATGAAGGATCCACGAGACTACAGTGGCTGTACATGCCGGTATACGAAAGACCAAAGCCAGCATATGACAGCAGTTTGACTGGCCAAAACGCCACAAAGATGTGGAGGAGTACTGCTGGAATTGCTACATGTGACAGGTTGAGGGGAAACCCCAACCTACAGTGAAACCTACACCGGTGTTAGGAGGACCCTCCAGCAGAGGGCTGGTGAAAAGTAAGGGACCACCGCCGAGAACAAAGGGCACAGGCAGGCGCATAACTGGCAAAAGTTTAGGAAGAGAAAAGGGGAAAAAGTAACCAAGAAGGCAGGCTCAGTGAAGTCCAGGAAAAATCTTGGATGAGAACCCCTACTGTCCGGTCAACCAACCCCAAAAAATGTGAAAAAGTTAGACCCCACATCCTCCTATGTAAATGCAGACTCTAGAAGCACCCCAGAGTTGCTATCAGCATTTACAGGAATCTGCAGAGACAAAGAAAGACCTCTAGGGGGCAGAGAAACTGCAAGGGTGATGCCTCACCTAGTCGAAGTGTCACAGGAGAATGCAGTTAAGTTTGCACAAATACCTGCAGGTAGGAGTGTCCCAAAGAACAAAGGGGAAAGTAACAAGATATTGCCTCAAACTGTTCTACTTATCTTTTCTTCTGCTCTTTTCTGTCCCTATTTGCACGTGTGTATCGCGTGTGCATGCTAGCGTGGGCGTGTCATATATCTGTAGGCGTTAATCGCATTAGAGTTTAAAAAGTTGAATACATTTCATCTTTCTTCTTTAAACCAAAGAAAGCCTGTTTGTGCTCATTTCTTTGCCTTATAATTGGAAAGTTGTGAACGAGGATTCACAAAGGGGAACTCTAAACACTGTTTAAAATTAAACCCGGTTACAATAAGATCAGGTGAAGATAATAACAGACCCCGAGATACCGTTCGCACCTGGTCCTAACACTTAAATATACTCAATGATGGAGCACCCACAACCCTCTGGGGTAGATTCACAACCATCAGTAAAGAAGTTTCTCCAAGGCTCAGTCCTAAAAGGATTGATCTATTATCCTGAGACTGGGGAATCTAGATCATGGGGGCAGAAGCAGAGGAAACAACTTCAGTGTCTACCCTGTCAAGCCCCTTTAGAATCTTGTATGTTTCAAAGAACAAAGAACAGTACAGCACAGGAACAGGCCATTCGGCCCTCCAAGCCTGCGCCGATCTTGATGCCTGCCTAAACTAACACCTTCTGCACTTCCGGGGCCCATATCCCTCTATTCCCTTCCTATTCATGTATCTGTCAAGATGTCTCTTAAACATCGCTATCGTATCTGCTTCCACCACCTCCCCTGGCAGCAAGTTCCAGGCACTCACCACCCTCTGTGTAAAGAACTTGCCTCGCACATCCCCTCTAAACTTTGCCCCTCTCACCTTAAACCTATGTCCCCTAGTAACTGACTCTTCCACCCTGGGAAAAAGCTTCTGACTATCCACTCTGTCCATGCCGCTCATAACTTTGTAAACCTCTATCGTGTCACCCCTCCACCTCTGCCGTTCCAGTGAAAATAATCCGAGTTTTTCCAACCTCTCCTCAGAGCTAATGCCCTCCAGACCTGGCAACATCCTGGTAAACCTCTTCTGTATCCTCTCCAAAGCCTCCACGTCCTTCTGGTAGTGTGGCGACCAGAATTGCACGCAATATTCTAAGTGTGGCCTAACTAAGGTTCTGTACAGCTGCAACATGACTTGCCAATTTTTATACTCTATGCCCCAACCGATGAAGGCAAGCATGTCGTATGCCTTCTTGACTACCTTATCCACCTGCGTTGCCACTTTGTGACCTGTGGACCTGTACGCCCAGATCTCTCTGCCTGTCAGTACTCCCAAGGGTTCTGTCATTTACTGTATACCTCCCACCTGCATTAGACCTTCCAAAATGCATTACCTCACATTGGTCCGGATTAAACTCCATCTGCCATTTCTCCGCCCAAGTCTCCAACCGATCTATATCCTGCTGTATCCTCTGACAATCCTCATTGTTATCCGCAACTCCACCAACCTTTGTGTCGTCCGCAAACTTACTGATCAGACCAGCTACATTTTCCTCCAAATCATTTATATATACTACAAACAGCAAAGGTCCCAGCACTGATCCCTGCGGAACACCACTAGTCACATCCCTCCATTCAGAAAGACACCCATCCACTGATACGCTCTATGACAGAGCCAGTTCTGTATCCATCTTGCCAGCTCACCTCTGATCCCGTGTGACTTCACCTTTTGTACCAGTCTGCCATGCGGGACCTTGTCAAAGCTTTACTAAAGTCCATACAGACATCAATCATCTTCCTTCATCAATCATCTTCGTCACTTCCTCAAAAAACTCAAATTAGTAAGACACGACCTCCCCTTCACAAAACCATGCTGTCCCGCGCTAATAAGTTCATTTGTTTCCAAAGGGGAGTAAATCCTGTCCCGAAGAATCCTCTCTAATAATTTCCCTACCACTGACGTAAGGCTCACCGGCCTATAATTTCCTGGATTATCCTTGCTACCCTTCTTAAACAAAGGCACAACATTGGCTATTCTCCAGTCCTCTGGGACCTCACCTGTAGCCAATGAGGATGCAAAGATTTCTGTCAAGGCCCCAGCAATTTCTTCCCTTGCCTCCCTCAGTATTCTGGGGTAGATCCCATCAGGCCCTGGGGACTTATCCACTTTAATGCTTTGCAAGACACCCAACACCTCCTCCTTTTTGATAATGAGATGACTGAGACTATCTGCACTCCCTTCCCTAGGCTCATCATCCACCAAGTCCTTCTGCTTGGTGAATACTGATGCAAAGTACTCATTTAGCACCTCGCCCATTTCCTCTGGCTCCACACATAGATTCCCATCTCTGTCCTCGAGTGGGCCAACCCTTTCCCTGGTTACCCTCTTGCTCTTTATATATGTATAAAAAGCCTTGGGATTTTCCTTAATCCTGTTTGCCAATGACTTTTCATGACCCCTTTTAGCCCTCCTAACTCCTTAAGTTCCTTCCTACTGTCTTTATATTCTTCAAGTGCTTCATCTATTCCTAGCCTTCCAGCCCTTACAAATGCTTCCTTTTTCTTTTTGACTAGGCTCACAATATCCCGTGTTATCCAAGCTTACCGAAACTTCACAAACTTGTCTTTCTTCCTCACAGGAAGATGCTGGTCCTGGATTCTAATCAGCTGACGTCTGAAAGACTCCCACATGTCAGATGTTGATTTACCCTCAAACAGCCGCCCCCAATCTAAATTCTTCAGTTCCTGCCTAATATATTGTTATAATTAGCCTTCCCCCAATTTAGCACCTTCACCCAAGGACTACTCTTTTAAAGTACTTGTGGATAAGGATAACTTATGGAATTATGGTCACTGCTCCCGAAATGCTCCCCCACTTCGACCACCTGGCCGGGCTCATTCCCCAATACCAGGTCCAGAATGATCCCATCCCTAGTTGGACTATCTACATACTGTTTCAAGAAGCCTTCCTGGATGCTGGTCACAAATTCTGCCCCATCCAAGCCCCTAGCACTAAGTGAGTCCCAGTCAATATTGGGGAAGTTAAAATCACCCACCACTACAACCCTGTTACCTTTACATCTTTCCAAAATCTGTCTACATATCTGCTCCTCTACCTCCCGCTGGCTGTTGGGAGGCCTGTAGTAAACCCCCAACATCGTGACTGCACCCTTCCTATTCCTGAGCTCCACCCATATTGCCTCGCTGCATGACCCCTCCGAGGTGTCCTCCCGCAGTACAGCTGTGATATTCTCCTTAACCATTAATGCAACTCCCCCACCCCTTTTACATCCCCCTCTATCCCGCCTGAAGCTTCTAAAGCCTGGAACATTTAGCTGCCAATCCTGCCCTTCCCTCAACCAAGTCTCTGTAATAGCAACATCATATTTTCAAGTACTAATCCAAGCTCTAAATTCATCTGCCTTACCTGTTATACTGTTGTTCAATGAGATCAACTCCTGTTCTTCTAAACTCCAGAGATTATATTCCCAATTTACTCACACTCTCATCCCAGGAATCAATTTAAGGAACCTTCATTGTACTGGCTCCAATGCAGGTATATTCTTCCTTAAATATGGAGACCGAAACTGCACACAATACTCCAGGTGTGGTGGCACCAAAGCCCTGTACATCTGTAGCAAGACTTCCTTCTTCTTTTACTCCAACCCCCTTGCAATAAAGGCAAACAGGCCATGCGTCTTCCTAATTGCTTGCTGTACCTGCATGCTAACTTGGTCTTCCTTGCGCAAGTACACCCAAGTCCCTCTGAACATCAATATTTACAAGTTTCACATCTTTTGAACAATATTCTGCTTTTCTGTTCTTACTATCGAAGTGAATAACCTCACACACCCCCATATTATACTCCACCTGCCACCTTGTTGCCCATTCACTTAAACTGACCATCTCTTCGCAGTCTTTGTGTCCTCTTCACAGCTTACATTCCCACCTACCTTTGGATCGCCAGAAAACTTGGGTATATTACTCTTGGTCTCTTCGTCCAAAAGGAAATTGGATGGGCACTTGAGGGAAATAAACTTTGAGCCACGAGGTTAGTTCAGGGGTGCTGGGGGCGGGGTGGGACTGATTGGATTGCTCTAGAGAACGGGCATGGACCCGATGAACTGAAAGCCTCTTTCTGTGCTGCACTGACTATTAAAAGAGATTGTAAATAGCATAGGTTCTGCAAGGATCCTTGCAGAACTCCATTTAGTTACATCCTACCAACTTGAAAATGCCCCTAATCTCTACTTCCTGTCAGTTAACCAATCCTCTCCATACCAATATATTACCCCCAACTCCATGCACCCTTGTCTTGCGTATTCACCTTGTGTGGCACCTTATGGAATGCCTTTTGGAAATGCAAGTATGCTACATCTACTGGTTCCCCTTTACCTATCCTACTAGTTACATCCTCAAAAAACTCTAATGTCAAACAAGATTTCCCTTTCGTACAACCACACTGACTTTGTCTGATCAAACTATGATTATCTAAGTACATTGTTAAGACTGCCTTAATACTAGGTTCCAGCACCTAATGACTGATGTCAGGCTAACTGGTCTGTAGTTCCCTGCTTTCTCTCTCCCTTCTTTCTTGAATAGTGTTATACTTGCATAATTGTACATCACCTAACTATTAAGGTGTCTTTAATTTTCTAACAATATGGATCCTCCATGTGCTCAAATGAATAGTCTACCTTGACAGCACAATTTTCCCAGACCTTTTGTGTGCACATGAAAATAGCACAACACTATAAAGAGACCTGTATAATAGTTTCTCAATCTGCTTAAAAGTATATCCAGGTGATTTAGGTAAATTTATGACGTGTATGAATATCTTTGTGCCCGCGAAAAAGGAAAAAAGCAGACAGCCTCCAGGTGGACCCGCCTATGCCAAGAGGAGAAATGCAGGAATTGATGGCTATCTGGAGAGTAAACAAGTCATGCCCAATTGTCTCCAACTCCAAAGAATACTGAACTACCTTTAAGTAAATCTTCCACTTGAGACAGTGTTTGCCACAGTTGCTCGGTCTTAACTTAGCACTTAGTTTAGAGATACAGCACTGAAACAGGCCCTTCGCCCCACCGAAACTGTGCCGACCATCAACCACCCATTTATACTAATCCCATCTTCCTACCACATCCCCACCTGACCCTATATTTCCCTACCACCTACCTATACTAGGGGCAATTTATAATGGCCAATTAACCTATCAAACTACAAGTCTTTGGCATGTGGGAGGAAACCGGAGCACCTGGAGGAAACCCACGCAGACACAGGGAGAACTTGCAAACTCCACAGGCAGTACCCAGAATTGAACCCGGGTCGCTGGAGCTGTGAGGCTGCGGTGCTAACCACTGCGCCGCCCTTAGTCAAGGGAACATCTTGAAACAAACTACAGCATCAATCTTAGCAAAACGTAACCACCCTCCCTCCCACCAACCTGTTGATTTGCCAATCTACCATACTGTATCAACTACTACATACTAGCTTTCTCTGTACTATAGCCATGTAGTATTATACAAATTATCAGTTCCAATTGACTGCTGTCTGTTGCATTTAACTAATTACCAGGTACTTTGCTGAGAGACATTTATTCTCATTTAGTTAAAAACACTCAATTTTGCTCAGTTCTGTGGCTGGAGTAGGGAAGAAAGGATTCCACTCTAAAGCTGGGGGTCCCTGGAGCCAGCACATTGAAGCTGTGGACAACTTTTGCATTAAACACCTGTGCATCAGGAGCTTTAGTCAAACACTGCATACTGGGGCAAATAAGCCTCTTCCACTCACTCAGAAAAATCCTATCTTCAAGTGCCCACAGAAAGGAGAGATATTCTAAACTCGTCCCTTGGGTCTCCACTGGTGGAGTTCTTGCCAGCTGATTATGTTGAGAGTCAAATCAGTCACACAATATGCTGTGCATGTTTGACTTATTGCCTGTTAAGGGATTATCAGGTTCTCCAGTATTTCCTCAAATCCTCCTCTCAGAATAGAATCTGTCACAATTTGAGAGGGGAGCCACGTTGAATAGGAGATGCACAGTGGCAAAGTCTGTGCAAGCTCAGGCAGGATACTCAACCCTGCTTTCAAATTGGCTACTTCAACACATTCATAAAGTCTTTGATTTTGTGAATTCCTTGACATATTTTATCACATGATGCAAGATGAAAGCATTTCTTTACCTTTTTAAACTTGCTTTGTTTATTTATTCTCACCTGCAGCTCTTCATACAAGACTTTTATCAATCACTGTTCCATTCAGCTCACATTTCATCCACCTCATTTTACAGGCTTATCAAATTCTTATCCCCACCCCCACTCATAATTTTGATATCCTTAAATTTGATTAATTTGGCTGAACTTCCGAATCCAAGTGGCTAATGTAATTTAGAAACAATAAAGGGAACCCCCCAATACCAATCCTTGGGACAACCATGCAGTAAGCACCAGGTGTTAACTGTGAAATCTAATCATAAATCTCTCAAAACCACACAGGTTTCCTGGCTTCTTCCCGTTTGTTTAAAATTGAAAACCTCTCCTGCACTGCTGGTAGATTACCATACTCCCTAGTGTTTACTCAAATCCTGCTCTCAAGAGGGAGTCTATATTCATGGATAGAAAGATCTCTCACGAACTTTAAAAATATGCTATAAAGCAGGTCCCACGGAATCTCCAAAACAATTCTCCTGGTATCACTAAACAGATGCAACACTGTTTCACAACAGTCCCTAAATTAGTTTCCACACCAAAGAACCACTCTTCCAAGTCTGCATTAGTTCTATTCCTGAATTTACTGTCAAAATAAGGATAAGTACAGTTTTGCGTCATTTCTCTGATTCATTTAGATTAATATTCAGTAACTGCCTCAGAACCATAGCCCAGTACCAACAGCACCAACCCACTTAAAGCAAATATGGTCAATATAATCAGTTAGGCTTCAATTTTTAATTCTTCAGTTGTGTTTGAGAAGGGATGGTTAAATATTCTTTTACCTCTGTCCGTTCCTGCTCCTTTTTCTTTCCCTTCCTCTTGCAATGTTTCCCCAACTCTTTCCCCTCCCTACTGTTCTTTAATTCACCTAGCTTCCCTAACCTTTGCTACTGCCTAATGGGAACTAACTTCAGGCCATTAAAAAGAGAATTTATAAAATAGTGATACGAGAGCGCAAAGGCCCTAATACTTGCTAGAAACGGCACTGCAGGCCATACGGTGTATGAATGGTGCAGATTTTATCGCTGAATTCAGCCATCCATACTTTCTCCATTTTGAAGCAGTTGACCACAAGAACAGAACACTGAGTATATAGTGCCTCAATTTGCTTCAATCACTCCTTTGGGTGCAAGGCAGGAAAAAAAAATCATCTTGCACATCAGTATTTTGTCTAAGTACAGACATTTTACAGCATTGAGTCTCTAGATGAATGCTATTTTAAAATAGTTTGGCAAGGATGAAAAATAGATGAAAGTTGCATTTAGACTGATTTGGTTGTTAATAATTTGTTGATTAATTTTAATTGCTTCCTACTTTTGACATTTGCAGGAGCAGGCCCTGAAAAATTCTCCCAAATCCATAAAGCCACAAAAAAACTCTTAGGAGAGCATCAGCAATCCCAGATGTTACAAAACCCAGTGTAACCTCAAGCTAATTTACAGTAGTTGAAGTCTATTTAAATATTTACAGACAATATACCATGTTTGCCCAAAATAGAGAAACATCCTGCATGTAATTTGATAAGCAAGTTACAGGGGTCAGATTGCACATGGGATATTTTCCACACCACAATTACACAACAGCATCAAAATGTAATCCCTCCATCAACAATGAAAAGCAGGCAATTTTGGTGGGGGAGAAGACACACTTACATGTGGACTATCACGGTGATGTGTTGCTGGGCTACAAACTCTTTTGGAATAACACGTGATAAGACTTGCATTTATATAGCACCTTTCACAACCACAGGACATCCCAAAGCGCTTTATATCCAAAGAAGTACTTTTGAAGTGTAGTCACTGTTGTAATGTAGGAAACAACATGCAATGTTCTGACGATATATTGTACTTTTAGAATATGAGCCTGTGCTGTGACATCAAGTTTTCAAGTATTTATGGAATTAGATGAAGGTTTTATGCGCCAAGAAGCCCCATACAGTGGTATATCCAATGATCCAGGTTCACTTTCATTGCATAATATGCACTAGATTTCAACTGCTCTCTGATCTACTTGCCTTGCAAGCAGAGTGACTGCACCTGCCACTACTGGTGATGCCACACTAGTTCCCGAAAGTGACCGGCAACCACCCTGCATACCAGAACCTCGGACACCAGAGCCGTAGGTCACAATATCCGGCTTCATTCTGCCATAGCCACCAGGAAGCTCCTATGGAAAAATAAAAAAACAAGCTTTTAGTTGGCTGGAACTAAGCTCTGAAGTTACAAATGTGGCTAATTTATAATCTTGAGACAGGAACATACAACATTACCAACTGGCCAATGTTGCACATAGTCAGTGTGATTAGGTACAGGTAGTTATTTGGTATACCTTTCACTGCAATACCAATGTAAAGATTATTTTTTAAGCTGTAGCTTAGAAGTCAAATTGAATAGCCAAGGGTCAAGATGTTGAAACAAGCAAATGGAGTAGTAGATCTGGAAGTCGTGCTTAGTTAACAGTAAGCTTAGCTTTCAAGCCTAGATTCCTCCTCTACAGATAGGTGGTAAAGTCATTTATGTATTGAACTTGCATCAATGATAGAAATATGGATGCAATATAAACAATGCACAGCTCAACAATGCCTTGTACCATTTCCAGTCAAGAAAAGAAAGAACCTGCATGTATATGAACCTGCGTGCATATCCTCAAGGTACCCAAAAGGAGTTTAGTGTCAATAGGTTACTTCTGAAGTGCAGTCATTGTTATGTGGGGCATGCTGCAGTCAAGATCTCACAAACAGCAATCAGATAAGTGAACAAATGATTGGTTTTGATAGTATTAGTTAAGGGATCAATGTTGCCAGAACACAGAGAACTCCACTGCTACTCTTCGATTAGTACTATGGGATCTTTTATATCCACCAGCCAGTAGACGGGGTCATAGCGTCAGAGTCATTACAGCACAGATGGAGGCCATTTGGCCCATCAGGTTCATGCTGGCTCAGTGGAGCAATTCAAATCAGTCCCATTCCCCCACTCTACCTCCCCATAGCCCTGCAAGTTTATTTCCCTCCGGTGCCTTGCAACTTCCTTTTAAAAATCGTTGATTGTCTGTGTTTCCACTACCCTCATAGGTAGTGAGCTCCAGGTCATTATCACTCACTGCATTAAGTTCTGTTCACATCCCCTGTACCTCTTTCCCGAAACCTTAAATCTGTGTCCCCTAGACCTTGTACCATCAGCTAATGGGCTAATGAATCAATACAAACATCCATACACAATTCCAAAGCTTCACACACCATTTGCCTTACCTGCAAAATTCTCCCCCAGCAGAGAGTCACCAGGAACTCTATCTTCTTTATGCACAAGTCCAAGTGCTGAAGGAATTCTGTTGTAGTTTGTTAGACTATAGGCAGACTCTACACGAAGCATTCATTAGGGTCAATGCTAGAAGGGACCACTTTCAAAGTTGGCATTAGCTGCACCCCACTACATCATCCAGTATACAGACTGGTTTAAAAAAAAAACAGCAGCACTATTAAATGCAAGTAATTCTGCAACTTACCCAAGTGGTCATTCCTCTGGAGGAGAATCGAGCCATGTTATCTTCAAAGTCAATTCCACCCACACCAATTACATCCATCTGGTCAGCAGGGTTATTAAGGGTGCTAGAAAATGCCAAGGCAACACAAATCATCTTAGAAAAGTAATGCTACAATAATTTGCAACTGCAATGAATGGGGCACATTTGTTAAGGGTGGGTTCAATTCGTTTAACTGTACAATCAAATAGAAAAAGTGTTAGTTTATAATAGTAGTTTACCCTCAGAGTTTGGTATGCAACAGCTGCTCCACATAAAAGACTAGTTAACAAAATTGAGGCTCGTAGAATAGGATGGCCAGTGTCAGCTTGGATAAAAAAAAATTAGCTTCAAGACAGAACAGCAAGTAGTGGTAAATGGCTATTTTCCAACCGGAGAATATTAGACAGTGGTGTTCCCCAAGGGTCAGTGCTGGGGCCACTGTTTTTAAATTGATATAAATATGACCTGAATATCAGAATACAGAGTAACATTTCAAAATTTTCAGATATCATCAAACTTGGTGAAGTGGCAAACAGTGAGCATGAGACCAATCAACTGCAACAGAACATAGATAGGCTAGCAGAATGAGCAGACAAGTGGCAAATGGAATTTAATAGAAAAGTGTGAGGTGATGCATTTTGGCAGAAGGGATTGAGAGGCCATATAGACTTAATGGCACAGTTCTAAAGAGTGTGCAAGGACAGAGGGACCTGGAGATGCATTTGGATAGATCTTTGAAGGCTGCAGAAAACATTGAGAGTAGTTAGCAAAGCATATGGGATCTTGGGCTTCATAAATAGAAGCATATAGAGTACAAAAGCAGGGAAGTTTTGTTGAACCTTTATAAAGCACTGGTTAGGCCTCAGATTTGGTCACTACATTTCAGGAAGGATCAGAGGGTCCTCGAGGGGGTGCAGAGGAGTTTTACCAGAATGGTTCCAGGGATGAGAGATTTTAGCTACAAATGTTAGTTTAGTTTTTTTTTAAAGTTTAGTTTAGAGATTGGAGTTAGGTTGGAGAAGCTGGGGTTATTCTCCCTGGAGCAGTGGAGATTGCACGGAGATTTGATAGAGGTGTACAAGATTATGACAGGTTTGGACAAGAAAAACTTCCCATTAGCTGATGGTAAAAAAACTAGGAAACACAAATTTAAGGTTTTGGGCAAGAGATGCAGAGGGGTGTGAGGAAGAACTTAAATGCTGCAAGTGGTAATGACCTAGATTGTATTGGCTACAGGGGTGGTGGAAACACAGGAGACAATGATTTCAAAAATAATTTGCATGGGCACTTGAAGGAAGTAAACTTACAGGACTACAGAGATAAAGTGAGGAATTGACTGACTGGATTGCTCTACAAAAGAGCCAGCAAAGAGACTCGATAGGTCGAATGGCCTTCTTCTGTGCCATAAAATGGCAGACTGCACAGCCAATCCCTGGGTACTTTTACACTGGTTTATGTAAAACCCTTTGTAAATGGTTCCGATTATACTGGCAAGCAACTGTGTATGATTAATTGTGGCTAAGCAACACTACAGCCTACACTTGCAGAGACATCAAACTTTAGTAGTGGTCTTCCTCCAACAGGACAGCAGTTGTCCACTGCATTAACAGTCAGCTAGACATCAGGATTGACATTCCATGAGACAGAAAAACCTTATGGCAGCATGGCTATACAGTCACTTGTCAAATTTTACAATGGACCTCCCTAGAGCCATGAGCATGGAGAAAATGCTACGTGCGAGATATCCAGCTGTAAATCAGCCGTGCTAGACACCAATTTGTCCCAAAAGTAAATGGATTAAAAACACGTATTCAGGTCTATTCAAGTTTTGGATGACCTAGTACTTTCTTCAGCTCAACATCTCCAAAACTGTTCAACATCCACCAGAAGCTCAGTGCCTCTGACACTGATTCAGTTCCCTTCTCCAGCTGTTCACTCAGCTAAATTTGAAAATGGGCAACCTCTGTCCTGTGCTTGAAATGCTACATTCAGCATTACCAACACACCTTTTTTCCACCTTCAAAACATTGTTTGGCTACATCACTACTTCAGCCATAGCACTGCTGGAACAATTCACACCTCTTTCAGTTCTATTCACTGTTATGAAAGTGCTTGGGTTTTGTGAAATATATTGGAGGATTCACATTTTTGAAAGATTGAAGAAATGTTAAACTTTGGGTTTTCAAAGGGGGTCATGTAAAGGCCACCTGACTTTGAAAAACAATCCCTAGAATTTTTTATTTTCTTTTTTAAAAAGGGGGCTTTGAGAGGTCTTGGGGAAAACAAGCCTTTCCGTGAAACCACTGGACTTCCAGCTCAAGAACCAGAACTTTGGACACTTGGAGAAGTTGTTTACAAAGAAGTGACAGGTCAAGATTGATGGAGGTCAACCCTCCTGTTGGTTTTGCTTTTGAATTGTTTCGAGTTGGGATTGAACTGTATAAAAAAAAAAGGGAGAGAACTTCCAAGGAGAGAAAACCACAACCCAGCTCAGCTTTCCAGCACCTCTCAAAGACCCAGAGAAGTCCAGTGTCAACTCATCTCATGTCTTTGAAAAAAAAAGCCTGCTAAATTGATTCTCAACATTGCCTGAAAAGAACTGTTCCAAAAAGATCCCAGTGACCCATCTGTGTGTACTCGGAGGCCAGACTGGATGCCAGTTTTGGAACACAACACATCTCATCTGCTGTATTCAGCCCAAGTGTTTTTTGTCTGTAATGGAGCTCTAAAAACAAATATCCCTTTATTTTTTCCAGTTAACCGGTGTATATGTGTATGTGAGTGAGACTGTGAGGGGCTAAGTTTAAAAGGGAATTTTCATATTTCAATCTGTGTGTTTGCTTTATTAATGATTAATACTTTTATAATAAACTGATAATTTTTTAAAGAAACCTGGTTGGTGTGGTTTATTCTGGGATAAAAACAGAGTCTATGATTGACTGTACCATTCAGTGGGAAAAAATTTAAAATGTTGCGTCCCATGGAGAAGTGGAACTAGAATAAACAGTTCACTCCTCCCACCTCATTTGCCAGCCTCCTGAGCTCTACGTGACATCAATTTCAACTTCCTGTTCCCATAGCTTAATCATACCAAGTCACAAACAGGCATCACCATTACTATTCTGGGGAATAGGCAGCCATGAAGAACACCAATTTTAAAACCCATGTCCTCAAATTGCTCTTACTTCTGAGATCTTCTTGAACTCTAAATCTCTTGTACATGTTCTGCAAATTAGAATTTGCTGTGTTTCTATCTCCTACCCAACTTTCAGTGGAACAGCCAACATCTCAGACGCTCAACTTCTTCCTGCGTTTCTTCTCCCTCGCCTTGAAAAGCCTCAAAAAAAAAAGTACCTGACTGAATCATTGGTCCCACCCAATTCTACCTCCTGCTCAATGCACAGAATGCCTTCTGAAAGGGGAAGCATTTAGTTACTAGAAATGCACTAATTTAAAAAAAAAACATTGATATAGCACCTTTCACATCCTCGGGACATCCCATAGCATTTCAGAACCAAAGAAGTACTTTTTGAAATGCTGTCATGGTTGTGTCTGCAAACATGCTGACCAATTTGCACACAAGATGCTACAAACAACAATGACCCATTAATCTGTTTTTAAGTAGTGTTGGTAAATAATTACATGCTGGCCAAGAGATCAGGAGAACTCTCCTGCTCTTCTTTGAGTGGGATCTCTAATCCACTCCCCAGCCCAAGAGGCAGCAAATGAAGCCTCATTTTAAAATCTCACCCAAAACAGAGTGTTGCACAAACAGTGTAACAATCCTCCAAGTTGTGCCACCCAAGATATGTTCATGCCTCTGAAGTGCAGTTAAATCCACAACCTTCTAACTCAAGAAGTGAGAGAGAGTATAGCCTGGGCTCAATGCTAACAATTTAAAAAAAAATTAATTCCTGGGATGTGGACGTCACTGGCTAGGCCAGCATTTATTGCCCATCCCTAACTGCCATTGAGAAGGTGGTGGTGAACTGCCTTCTTGAACTGCTGCAGTCCTTGGGGTGTAGGTACTCCAACAGTGCTGTAAGGAAGGGAGTTCCAGGATTTTGACCCAGAGACAGTGAATGAATGGTTCCAAGTCAGGATGGTGTGAGGCTTGGAGGGGAACTTGCAGGTGGTGGTGTTCCCATGCATATGCTGCAGTTGTCCTTCTAGGTGGTAGAGGTCACAGGTTTGGAAGGATCTGTTGAAGGAGCCTTGGTGAGTTGCTGCAGTGCATCTTGTAGATGGTACACACTGTCACCACTCAGCATTGGGTGGTGGAGAGAGTGAATTTTGAAGGTGGTGGATGGCGTGCCAATCAAGCGGGCTGCTTTGTCCTGGATGGTGTCAAGTTTCTTGTGTTGTTGGAGCTAAACCCATCCAGGCAAGTGGAGAGTATTCTATGACACTCCTGACTTGTAGATGGTGGATAGGCACTGAGGAGACAGGAGGAGAGTTACTCAGTGTAGAATTCCCAGCCTCTGACCTGCTCGTGTAGCCACAGTATTTATGTGGCTGGTCCAGTTCAGTTTCTAGTCAATAGTAAACCCTAGGATGTTGATAGCGATTGTAGTTAGAGGTCGAAGGGAAAGACATTCATGGTTTGCTGAAAGTTTATTGTCCTATTCTCCTTAATGCAGTTGGTCTGAATCACTGCTATTCTTGAGTTAACATAAAAGTCTTCAATTTGCATCTCCTGATTGGCTGAAAGCATTTCTTATAGCTGTCAGAAGGAAGTCAGTTAAGAGGTTTAGGGATGGAGTTCCAGAGAGTGGGACCCAATTGTCTGAAACAATGGCCTCCAAATGGTGGAAATGATTGAGATTGGAAACCTGGAGCTAAATATTATGATCTTATATGACATTTCTGCTGAATACAAGAAATCTAGTATCTCAGTTTTTAAAAATACCTAATTTCAGCAAACATGACAAAAACATTGTAGCTCACTTTCCAGTTCTGAAACAATTTCCATGTCACAAATGGATCTTAAATTTAAAAATAAATTCACAAAGTGATCCACAAACTGCATTTGGTGGTTAATAATTAAACGGAAGACTCAAGCAAAATCTCAAAGGTATCCACACCCAAAAGCAAAACAAAGCTTTGCTCACTTTAAAAAGACCATCCTTTAAAAAAAAAATTGAGTGCAGAAACATAATCCCTGCCTCAAGATGTACTGCTAAAATGAAGATGGCACAAGCCCATCAAACTGGTTTTCACCATCTGCTTCCAGACATTATTCAGCTACTTTATATTTTTATAAATGCTGTGGGGTCATATCTAATGATCTGCTCAACACCCTCATTCATGCTTCTAGTGCTATAATCTTCCAACCTTCTCACTTCAAAAACCAGACATTAAAGAGCTACCATTTTCATTAAATACTCATTTTTTTTCTAGTCACCAAACACAGTGAAACACATCACTGCATTTGTTGCAACAAGGATGTACAGCATCATTACCCAAGGGGGTGGGGTGGAGGAGAATTCAAAGATAGTTTTGTGCCAACAGTGTCACGTATAACTAATGTGTGGAAGTCATCCACTGAAGTAATGAGTATAGACCAGAATCTACTTTTATTAATTGTGTCACATTTCAGTGTGAAATATTGCCAAAATTCACCTCTTTTTCTCAACTCTAACCTTCCTCGCTATCTCTACCCATGGCATTTACAAACAATATTAACAAAATTCATTTTTCTTGGTTGCAAACAGAAACAAGTCAGTCAATTTTTTTCCCCAAAGTACTACCAATATGTAACTAGCTGAGGATGCAGGGGCAGAGGCTTCCCAGTTTGAATGCAATTTTAGCCTCCAAATTTTATGCAGCCCACTCATAACAGTAGCCCCAACTGTCTCAAATCATTTCAATACTGTGGACTCAGATGCCCATTACTTGTTTTTTATAAATAGACGCCAATGCTTAAACAGGAACACCAAGGGCAAAAATGCCAAACTCACCCATAAAGAGGGCCATCGTTACCAATTGCAGACACCATGATCACTTTGTTAGCCGTGAGTTCCCAAACCTACAAAATCAGGAAGGACAGTCAAATAAAGTGTTTCAACAGCAAATTTGTCTCTACACCTCTAAAAAGGTGCCTTACAGTCATTGCATCACATTACCATTTGTACCAGATTTGTTTCTTTACCTAACATAAAAGAGATCTCTCCCTCTCCCTTAAAAGGGGCACACATTAGACAAAATGTAAAAATACAAAGTGTTAACTGATCAAAACATATTAGCTAGAGATTTAAGTTTTAAGATTTTAAGTAACAGAAAAGATGTTGGGGAAGAGAAGAAAGAAGGGTTAATTTTTTGTATTATTTAAGTTGTATAACATAATTGTGGCATAAACATTTAGCTATCTTTATTATTGTAATGCAATGTTTATTTCAGTACCAGCACGTGAGCTAAAAGCATGGTTTTGCCAAGGAGCCTACAGGCGTCTTGAACCTGCCAGTGCTCGAAGGATAAATTGTTTATAGCAATAGAACAACAAGATAAACCAGGATGGAAAAAGAGACACCGCATATTATTAAGAAAGGACACGAAGACATTGTGCATTTAAATGCACAATCTGATCAAGCTACTGATGCAAAGGCCTTTGGAATAAAAACTAAGGCTGGAACTCTGCCAGATGCAAAGAACTAATTAACCATTTCACAACTGAAGTGTTTAAATTACACAGAATTACCTAGAATAGACATCACAAATAGGCCATTCTGCCCAACCAGTCCATCTTGGCGTTTATGCTTCACTCAAGCTTCCTCCCAACCTTCCTCATCTAACTAGAAATATAATCCTCTATTCCCTTCTCCCTCATATGCTTAATCTAGCTTCCTTAAATGCATCTATACTATTTGCCTCAACCACAGTGTGGTAGCAAGTTCCACATTCTCACAACTCTCTGGGTAAAGAAGTTTCTTCTGAATTCTCTGATCTCTTGGTGGCTATCTTATATTGACAGCTCTTCCCACAAGTGAAAAATGCTATCAAAACCATTCATAAAAGAGCTCCAATAGGTTACCCCTCATCCTTCTCTTTTCAAGAAAAATGGGACCATGCCTGTTCATCCTTTCCAGATAAGTATAACCGCACATTCTAGTATCATGCTTGTAAATCTTTTTTGTACCCTTTGCAGTGTCTCAATATCCTTTTTATAATATGGCGACCAGAAGTGTACACAGTGCTCCAAGTGTGGTCTAACCAAGGTTCAATTTAGGTGTAGCATAACTTCTCAAATTTATAATTATATCTCTCTAGAAATAAACCCTTGTACTTTTTTTTTTTTAAATGACCTTCTTAATCTGCGTCACTATTTTGGTGATTAGTATTATTTGTACCCAGATCCCTTTTGTTTTTCTACCGCATTTCTTACTTTCCAAGTAATATGCAGCCTCCTTATTTTTCTTACCAAAATCTAATATCTCAATCACTTATGTTGACATTCATTTGCCAACTGTATGCCCAGTCTGAAGTTTATTAATACCTTCTTGTAATTTGTTATAGTCAATACAGAGGAGGACTGCATGTCCTCCCCAAATTTAGAAATTGTGTTTTTTGATTCTAAATCTAAAGTCTAAATCATTAATATAAATTGTGATCAACAGCACTCTTAGCACTGATCCTTGTGCAACCCCAATCTCCACCTCGGTTTCCACTCTGAATAGCTACCCTTTACTCCTACTCTGCTTTCTGGCTTGCAGCCAGCTAGCCATCCTTGGTTACTTGCCCCCTGACTCCACAAGCTCTGACTTTACCCATTAGTCTAGTATGTGCCACCTTTTCAAAGGCCTTTGGAAAAATCTACAGCAATGACATATACTGCATTACCCTTGTCTATTCTCTGTTAACCAGCACAATATAATTAAACCACATCAGTTTTGTCTGATTTCCCACATTTATTCAGCTATGGGACTGGACTATTTGCATGCACTTAACTGCAGCACTCTCATCTATGAAATAAATTTGTCATGGCACTAAATTAATAGCTCAGCGAGAAATAAAGACATTTTAATATTGGGCTATATGCCCAGGTTATAGTGTATGCCACACTTTTGCCTCCTCATCACTGATGGCACTGTACATTCATGCTAAAAGATTAATTTATCCTCAGAGCTATGAATGTAATCATTAGCTCTATCAAAATTGAATATTTTAGAAGCTATATCAGTCCACAAACACACAAAGAGGATACACTAAAGGAACGGTCCCCAAATAGAGATCCCCTCAATTCGAAGACTCAGCTTACATAAAATGATTTATATCACCGCGTCCCATCACCAAGGAGGCACAGAATGTAAAAGTACACAGACACTATTTGCAGGTACAAATGAAAGCTGTGTACCTAGCAGATACCAGGTGAATGACAGACAGTTGCCAATTGTCATCAGAAAGGCTAATCGGTTTCTGATCCGAAAAGGGGTTCTCAAGCTGACAACTTCAAGTCTCCCCTAACCAACAATGTCAAGTATGCTTAGTCAAGTGGTGTATAAAAAAATATGTTACATAAATTATGCAATAAAAAAAAAAGAGGAAAGTATTTGGGCTCAGCAAAGGAACAGTACCCTGATTAAATCAAAAGTCTCATGCACCACATCAAGAAACATGGCTAGATGTTGAACAGTTCCTTGCATCTGGCAATCAAACCTACCTTATCGACAAAAGGATGATCCATGAAGTCTGGTCCACCGATGCTGAGGTTCAGAACATCGATCTTCTTCAAAATTGCATAATTAAAGGCATCCAGGAACCAGGAAGTGTAAGAGACCTGTTTAATAAAATCAGAATTACTTATTTCCAAAACTTCCATCAGGTCCACATCAAAACACTGGACATTTATTTACTTCACAAATCCCTTTCTCCATCTCGCCCTACTTTAAATCATTACGAAGTGGTCAGTCAGGATACTTCTATCAAGCCATAAGAACTAGGAGCAGGAGTAGGCAATTCAGCCCCTTGAGCTGCTAAGCCATTCAATACGATCACGGCTGATCTCATCTCAGCCTCAACTCCACTTTCCTGCCTGTTCGCCATAACCTTTCAACCCATTACTAATTAAAAATCTGTCCATCTCCTCAAATTTACTCAATGTCCCGGCATCCACCGCACTCTGGGGTAGTGAATGCCACAGACTCATGACCCTTTGAGAGAAGTAATTTCTCCTCATCTCTGTTTTAAATCTGCTACCCCTTATCCTAAAATTATGACCTCTTGTTCTGGATTGTCCCACCAAAGGAAAAATCCTCTCTACGTCTACTTTGTCAATCCCCTTGATCATCTTGTATACCTCAATTAGATCTCCTCTCATTCTTCTAAACCCTAGAGAGTAAAGGCCTAAACTGCTCAATCTCTCTTCAGAAGACAAACCCCTCATCTCTGGAATCAATCTAGTGAACCTCCTCTGAACTGCCTCCAATACAACTACATCCGTCCTCAAGTAAGGGAACCAAAACTGTACGCTATACTCCAGGTGCAGTCTCACTAATGCCTTATACAGTTGCAGCAACACTTCCCTACTTTTCTACTCTATTCCTTTAGCAATAAATGGCAAAATTCCATTTGCCTTCCTTATTACCTGCTGCACCTGCATACCTGTTTTCTAAAATTCATGCACGAGGACACCCAGATCCCTCTGCACCGAAGCACGCTGAAGTTTCTCTCCATTTAGATAATTTGCCTTTCTATTCTTCTGACCAAAATGGATAACCTCACACTTATCCATGTTAAACTCCATCTGCCAAATTTTGGCCCACTTAACCTATCCATATGTAAATTTGTCATTTCTTTATTGCAACTTACTATCCCACCTATTTTAGTGTCATCTGCAAATTTGGCTATAGTACCTTCTATTCCTGCATCCAAGTCATTAATATAGATTGTAAATAGTTGGGACCAGAGGACCGAACCCTGTGGCACCCCACTAGTTATATCTTGCCAACCAGAAAAGGACCCATTATCCCAACTCTGTTTTTTTTTTAAATGTTGGTTAGCCAATCTTCTATCCAAGCTAATAAATTGCCCCTAACTCCATATAATCTTACCTTGTGTATTAACCTTTTGTGCGGCACCTTATCAAATGCCTTCTGGAAGTCCAGATAACCTACATCTACAGAATCCCCATTATCCACTTTGCTTGTTACATCTTCCAAGAACTCTAGCAAATTAGTCAAACACGATTTACCCTTCATAAAACCATGCCGACTCTGATGGATTGAGTTTTGACTTTCTAAATATCCTGTTATTACTTCCTTAATAATGGATTCTAACGATTTCCCAACAACAGATGTTAAACTAATTGGTCTATAGTTTCCTACTTTCTGCCTCCCTTCCTTTTTGAAAAAGGACGTTAAATTAGCATGTTTCCAATCCACTGGAATCTTTCCTGCATCCAGGGAATTTTGGATTATAACCAATGGATCCACTATCTCTGCTGCCACTTCCTTCAAGACCCTAGGATGTAGGCCATCAGGCCCTGTGGCCTTGTCTGCCTTCAATCCCAATAGTTTGCTCAGTACTTTTTCCCGAGTGATGGTGATTGTTCGAAGTTCCTCCCTTTCTATAACCACTGCATTACCTGTTACTATTGGGATGGTACTAATGTCCTCCACCGTGAAAACGGAGGATAAGTACTGATTTAATGTCTCCGCCATTTCGGAGTTTCTCACTATTAACTCCCCAGTCTCATCCTCCAAGGGATGAACATTCACTTTAGCTACTCTCTTCCCTTTTATGCACTTATAGAAGCTTTTGCTATCCGTTTTTATATTTTGCGCTAGTTTTCTTTCATCGTTTATCTTTGCTCTTATTACTTTTTTTTTAAGTAACCCTTTGTTGATCTTTAAAAGTTTCCCAATCTTTCAGCCTGCCACTGGCTTTTGCAATATGGTATGCCTTCATTTTTGTCTTTGTGTTATCCCTAACCTCCTTGCTTAGCCATGGATGTTTTTCCCCCCCTTACAATCTTTCTTCCTCTCTGGAATATATTTTAGTTGGGAGGAATTGAATATCTCCTTAATTATCTGCCACTGCTCATCAACTGTCCTACCTTTTAGTCTTTCTGCCCAGTCCACTAGGGCCAAATCTGTCCTCATGCCTATGTAATTACTTCTGTTTAACTCCAGAATGCTAGTGTGGGACTCCAGTTTATCACCCTCAAACGGAATTTGAAATTCTAGCATGCTATGATCATTCTTCCCTAGAGGATCCTTAACTATGAGATTAATTAATCCCACCTCATTACACAACACCAAATCTAGAATAGCCTGCTCCCTGGTTGGTTCCATAACAGATTGTTTTTGGAGCACTAATACAATGAACTCTCCCTCGAGGCTACCCTGACCAATATGATTAATCCAGTCTATATACATATTAAAATCACCCATGATTATTGCCGTACCTTTCTTACAAGCCACCAGTATTTCCTGGTTTATACTGTGCCCCACTGCAGAACTATTGTTTGGAGACCTATAGATTACTCTCACCAGGGACTACTTTCCCTTGCTATTATTTCTAGTCAGACTGATTCTATGTCTTGAACTCCAATGCCTATAGAGAAAGTGAATTTCTCACGACAGCATTGATCTCTTCTTCTACTAACAAAGCTACACCACCTCCTTTTCCTTCCTGCCTATCCTTCCCAAATACTGAGTACCCTTGGATATTCAATTCCCAAACCTGGTTTCCCTGCAATCACATCTCAGTAATCACCACTAAATCATACCCATTCATCTCTATTTGTGCTGTTAACTCATTCATTTTATTCCCAATGCTTTGTGCATTCAGATACAAAGCCTTTCAGTTTGTTCTATTATCAAATTTCCCTACTCTTGCACGATTCCTTGGTGCAATATGACAGTCACACGTTCTGTCCCTACCTTTGATTTTCTGGTAACAATCAGCCTCATCACTAACCTGCACTCCTACCTTCTCCTTTAACTTTGACTTTCTAATTTTCCATGCAACTGAACCCTTCCCCCCACTATTTAGTTTAAAGCCCTATCTACAGCCCTAGTTATGTGATTCACCAGGACTCTGGTCCCAGCAGGATTCAGGTGGAGCCCGTCCCATCGGAACAGCTCCCTCCTTCCAGAGTACCGGTGCCAATGTTTCATGAATTCGAACCCATTCCTCCCACACCAATCTTTGAGCCACGCATTTACCACTTTAATTTTACTGACCCTGTGCCAGTTAGCTCGTGGCTCAGGTAGTAATCTGGAGATTACCACCTTTTTGCTTCTGCTTCTTAATTTAGCCCCTAGCTGCTTAGATTCCCTCAGCAAAACCTCTATCCTCATTCTACCTATATCGTTGGTACTTAAGTGGACCACGACAACTGGATCTTTCCCCTCCCACTCAAAGTTCCTCTGCAGCCCAGACGAGATATCCTGAACCCTGGCACCAGGTAGGCAACACAGACTTCGGTACTCTCGATCCTGGCCACAGAGAACAGTGTCTATGCCTCTAACTATTCTATCCCCGATTACGACTACATTTCTCTTTTCTCCCCGCACTTGAATGGCTCCTTGTACCACGGTGCTGTGGTCAGTTTGCTCATCCTCCTTACAGTCCCTGCTCTCGTCCACACAGGGAGCAAGAATCTCAAACCTGTTGGACAAAGGCTGAGGCTCCTGCAGCACTACCTCCTGGATCCCTCTACCTGCCTCACTCATAGTCACACCTCCTGTCCCTGACCACTGGCCAAATTCAAGGTAGCTAATCTAAGGAGTGTGACTGTGTCCTGAAACAGTGTCCAGGTAACTCTCCCCCTCCCTGATGTGTCGCAGTGTCCGAAGCTCAGACTCCAGCTCATCAACTCTGAGCCGGCGTTCCTTGAGCAGCCAACACTTGCTACAGATTGTGGTTCCTAGTGACCACAGTGGGGTCCACCAGCTCCCACATTATGCAGGTACAACACATCGCCTGGCCCTGCATCTCCATTTTATTTAATTAGATTTTAATTTGTTTTTTTAAATTTCCACCTGGTCTTTAGTTTTTAATCTGTAAAATATTTCTCCTGTGCACCTTTAATCTGAAATCAACTTAGAATAGGTAATTCAAATTAGCAGTTACTTACCAAACTTGCGGTTTTCCTGTGATGTCACTGATTTTTTTCACTGTTTTTACTCCCTTAAATTACCCAAGGAACTTGATTCCCTAAAAACCACTACCTACTATATTAAAAAACTGTAGACCTTTCTCTTTACTTTAGTTACTTACCGAGCTATTTAGAGTTATTCCCCAACAGCTGTTACTCACCAATCACCTTGCAGCTTTCCTATAATGTCACTGCTGACTTTTTTTTTTCCAAAACTCCAGGGCAGAAGGTAAATCCCGTTTGCTGAGTGAACTCTCTCTCGCTCTCTCTCACTTCCTTTATGCTCCAGCTCTGCTGTCACTGTGTCCCGCTCGCTGAGTGCCACACTCCAATCAGAAAGTGGTGCTTCATAGGTACTTAATAAAAAGGCCCTTCAGTAACACAAACTATTCCTCTGACTGGCCAGCAACTCTTGGAGGAGGGATTCCCCTCCTTAAAGGAACTGGAATCTCGGGACCAGGCAATTAATTGCCAAGGGCCGTTAGATGCAGCCAAGGTACACCAAAACAGCCGAGGCGGTGTTTTGCACACCTTTCCAGCCTAGCATTGGGATTCCCGCCAGCTGCATAAAACCCAGCCCGAAATCTGCTCAGAAATAAATGGGTGGGTAAGATTTAGCAAGGCACATTCACGAAGAAAGTTTACAATTTGTCTCCTCCATATCATAATTTAGAGCTATTCTTGAACAATCACAGGGCATTTTCCTCCACTACCTTCTGTTAATTGTTGCATTATGAAAAAAGGGGAGTGGAAAACCAAATCGTAAAAGGGATTCCTCCTCCTAATAAATCAAATTATGTATTAGCTGACATGGATACAGAGTCTCATTTTAACTTTTCAAAGGAGTCACTTTTAAATACTCAGCAAAAAAAAAATCAATTTAATGGAATGAAGGATACAGCAAAAGGTTATCCAATAACATAAACTTCATGATCAGAGCTGTGAGCACACACTTCACTGACCCACAAACAATCTCAACAGACTCCAACGTAACTGCATACCAAGTGCAAAACACAGGCCAATACCATTTGTGCAGCTGTTAGGAGGTATGCATGGAGTAAAAACAAAGCCAATGTTTCAACATGACAACGGAGGCAAAATCAGAGGTAGAATCTGTTTATAAGCTGATTTCCACACTATCTCCACCCTTCAAATACACCAATACAATCTGTTTGTTGTGCAAAGGGCTAATTATCAAACAGTACGTAATGGTTTGTATAACACAACTCTACATAAAAGGCACACGAGCAACATAAACATTACACTGTAAAAGCAAATTCCATCTGGACATCAGCCAACAGGAAAATGGATAATAAATAACCAGTAGTGAAGTATTTCAAATATTGTGCATTCTTTGGTCTGGCCAGCAGTTCCCAAGGAACACATGAACCAATTTCAAGGTACTTAGCAATGTAAAAAGATCTTGCTCAGATGCTCTACAGAGAAATGGCTTCATTGGTGGTTTTGGTAACTTGATGCCTATGCCCTTACCCTAAATGCTTAAGCTTGCTTCATTAAAATCCCTGATCTATCACAAAATTAAGACTTTTCCAATCCATTCAGTTCTGCCTGATGGGAAGCTGGGGCAACATTCAAACCCAATATCACACCCCAGACAAGGCATGTATTTGGAACGGTCCAGTGGTCCCATTTCACCAGTACTATCAATCTAGATGGTTTATTCACATTAAAAATAGATTGCCTTTTACTGCAGTGGTACAAAAACAAAAGAAAATCAATTAAAAATTTGGCAAATAACATTAAATAGGAGTAGGCCATTCAGCCCTTTGAGCCTGCTCTGCCATTCAAATGAGAGTATAGCTGATCTTCAACACCATTTTCCTGCACTATCCCCCTATCCCTTGATGTTTTTCATATGTAGAAATCTATCGATCTCAGTCTTGAACATAACTCAACGACTGAGCCTCCACAGCCCTCTGGGGCAGAGAATTCCAAAAATGAACCACCCTCTAAGTGAAGAAATTCCTCTTCATCCAAGTCCTAAATGGCCTACCTCTTATTCTGAGACTGTATCCCCCCAGGTTCTAGACAGTCAGGGGAAACATCCTTCCTGCATCTATCCTGTCAAGCCCTATAAGAATTTTGTATGTTTGAATGAGATCACCTCTCATTCTTCTAAACTCGAGAATAAAGGCCCAGTCTATAGCAATCATAAGACAATCCCCCCATCCAAGGAATTAGTTAGGTGAAACTTAGTTGCACTCCCTCTATGGCAAGTATATTTTTCTTTAGGCAAGGAGACCAAAATCACACACAATACTCCAGGTACGGTCTCACCAAGGCTCTATATTAAGACATCTTTACTCCTATACTCAAATCCCCTTGGAATAAAGGCCAACATACTATTTGCCTTCTTAATTGCTTGCTGTACCTGCAGATTTGCTTTCAGTGACTAATGAACAAGGATACCCAAGTCCCTTTGAAGTTCAACACTTCCCAGCCTCACCATTTAAGAAATACTTTTTTTCCCCCCTGATTAAGCTATTGAATGTGCCAAGGAGGCTTTGTTTGCATCATCTGGTCACCTGAGATATTAAATCAGATGACCAGTTTGCTTGTGGCAAACAGTAAACTAAACTGTAGAAGCTGTATATTGGAAGGTAAACTTTCCCCTGTGTTTTAAATGGAAGTATTACATGTGAAAACCAGAAGAAAATGTAAAATATTTTCTGGAGCACGTTTGGTTAGCAACAATGACATTTACAATTTCTTCTGAAACAATGATCACTCTGCAAACAGTTCTTGGTACCCCACACTCATAATAAAAAGTCAGTGGAGAACAGATAGCAAATTGTCATTACCTGGTTGTTAGTGAAGACTCTGAAGATGTGCAACTCAGAATCCGGCGCCAACCCCTGACATTCCCGCATGCTGGCGATCACTCCTGCAACAAACGTCCCATGCCCCAAGCCTAATGTCAAAACAAAAAGCAAACAAAAGACATAGGATTTCACGAAAGAGGAAATGTCATCAATACATGCAAATCTTCACCTATTAGACATGCCCATACTTTGGCAGATTATATTTTCTCCCTCTTCCTTCCTTAATCCACTAAAAGAAGTCCACTTGAAGAAAAAAAGCCTTTTCAATATTTAATCCTCAGTGATGGGACAGATATAGCTCCAAACACAGTATTAGTCCCAAAGTGGAGTAGGCAGGTCATCCATCCCCAGCAATGGCATCAGGCATCACTGCACAGGCGCCAACTCCATTTTTAAAAGGGTTTTGAGCCCTTTATTACAATATAAATTTTTTTAAAGGAGTAATGATTCTTAAAAATGAAATAAAAAGTGATCCTGACCCTCTCCCCACCTCTGCCAACAAGCATAGAAGTAATTAACTGCCCTCTAACCCGCCCCCCCCCCCAAAGACACTTCCCTTGTACTCCTAACCTCCCCCACCCCCAAAGTTCATTAACTTTAAACTTTACCCCCCTTAGGCCAATCAAATTAGTTTGACCCCACTCATCCTCACCCCGCACTGAAAAAAAAATTAACCTGTTCCCTCCTCTCCACCAGTGTTCGGCCTCGGATACCCAGATGGGTACCCAAAGGTGCTGGAGTGCTGGCCACCAGCACCAATATTGCCCTGGAACGGACAGCGGGAATTAATTTGTTTATTTTAATACATTAACATTTAAATTTTGGTCCCGCCACCGCGTGGCAGGGTCACCACGAGGCCTCAGCGCCAACAATATTGGGCTTGGCCTTCCCGGCGTCGAGGCCCATGACTGGCCTCTGCCGGAGGCATTTTCCAGTACCCACCCCCACCATGACCCCCAATGTCGGGGGGGCTGTAAAATTCAGCCCAGTATTCCACAAGTTCCAGAGAAGGGAGGATGCAACAATCCATGGAGAGCAAGCTGGTTGGGAGGCAAGATAGGCTAGTTACCATAGTCTCCTGGAGCTAGCTTGATTACTTAAGGGTGTTTTGTGACCAGGGGGTGGGGGAGCAATTTTGTGCATAGCTGTACCATTTCTGATTGGGAAGGGTTTGATAGACTAAATGGTCCTTCCCCACTCTTCTACCTGAAACTAAATGAGGAAACAAAACATGTTGAATATGGACACAAAAACAAGAAATGCTGGATTCACTCAGCAGGTCTGGCAGCATCTGTGGAAAGAGAAGCAGAGTTAACGTTTCGGGTCAGTGACCCTTCTTCGGAAGGGTTCCGAAGAAGGGTCACTGACCCGAAATGTTAACTCTGCTTCTCTTTCCACAGATGCTGCCAGACCTGCTGAGTGAATCCAGCATTTCTTGTTTTTGTTTCAGATTTCCAGCATCCGCAGTATTTTGCTTTTATTGAATATGGACACTATAGGTACCAATAATTTAAAACAATTTACTTCACAGATCATTCAATGCTCCCTATCACTGCCCAAAAGAGCCCTGTGGAGTAAGAGTGGACTGCCATTACACGTCACTCAACCTTCCAGGTTCCTTCTGGGAAGGTCCCAGCAGACAAGAAAACTGCAAATGTAAACACCTCACACCTCTATTCAAGTGCCGGGGTGGGGGCACGACAGAAAGCAGGAAACGATAGTCAGTTAGCCTAACATGTCATTGGAAAAATGCTAGACTCCATTATTAAGCAAGTAATAGCTGGACATTTAGATGATCATAATTAGGGCCATACCAAATTCAGTCAAATTTTACAAAATTTCACATTTAAAAAAAAAGACAAGGGAGATTTCTGGTTTCAAATGGCATTTATTGCATCCTCAAAAACGAATGTAAAAAGCTGACTAGAAACAGGTCACATTCTTTACTCACTGAAGTCAGTGGTTGCCTGTGAGCATGGAGCAACCTGCAATTGTCTTTCTTCATTTCCTGTCCCTGCTCTGTGAACACCTGTCTGTGCTTAGACACCGCTCTCTCCGCATCCAGAGTTTGTTGGAATTGTCTGACAGCACTGCACTAGCCTTGCAAGGTGGGGGATTCCGCATTCCAGAGTTCCTAAACTGCAGCACAGGCAAAGCATGATCTGCTTCTTTAGCAACACTTAACAGCAGGAATCTCCAGCCTACAGTTCTTGTCAAAGCCAGGAATTGCATCAAATGAGTTTAAATTCACCAAACAGGTGCATCTGTGCAGGATCAAAGATATGCGCAGCTTTAAAGAATACCGCAGAAGTTTGCTGAAACCTCGGAGCTTACTCTTTATCGTAGCAGTAATATTGTTTGAGCTTTTTTGCTATGCAAAAAAAGGCCTGTTGAGCAGACATTTAATGCAGCGTCAGTGTTGTTTGTTTGATTGTGCTTCGGTCATAACTGTACAGCCATTACTTTATAGTAAGCTTTCTGAATTGTAACATGTTGAGACTCTAAGTGATTAAATCAAGTCATGTAGCATTCATGGCAAACAAACGAACCTCCTAAGCGGAGGCATCATTTCGAAAGGTTACAATGTCTGCTAAAAAACATGGATTTTTGGTTAACAGTGTGAGCTCTTCTGAGGCAAAGTCTTAATAGTATTTTAAGTGAGTGGCATGATAGAATTCTTGGCTTCTGGCAGTATAGTAACATGTTATTACTGACTCTGGAGGAAGCGTGATGTCTTGTTCCCCAATTTCAGCAATTTTAGCTGCATATGCAATAGGTTGCCTGTATTAAAGCTTGCGGCTAGGGCAGTGTTTGAAGATCTTTTTAATGTAGCTGATCAGTTTGTCGACTTTACCAAATTTGCTTTTCCACAGCTCGTTGACAAGAAAAATTATATGTGCATTATATGTAATATGGACAGTATTAGGCATTACACTTTGGAGCAGAGATTTGAAAGATATTGTTGTGCAAGTTGCACGGTCACAAATGAAAGCAAACACTTTGTTGAAACCTGCACCGTATTCTGAAACAGTTTTGATCACTTGGGAAACTGGGGTATAATTAACAGCTTCTAAGTGGACGCAGTCTGTGAGCACGGTTAGCTTTCTTGACTGATTTCATATCTGGTAAGGCTGAAGATGTACCAACAAAACATGCAGCACATAGGTTGACTTGTTCATCGGTGGACTCATCACAAAGAATTGCAAAAAACTCATGCATTAATCGGAGACTTCATCTCCTCACAATGTGTAGCAAAATACTTTGGTAGATAGTCCTGTCATACTTTACTTGCACTTGGCAAGCAACCACCATTTTGCACATTATGTTGAATAAATACCCACAGCTTTGGGTGATCAAGTTTTTCCAATGGTATGTTGGCACTTGCAAAAGCATCCACAAGTTCCATTATAACCAACTGACTATTTTCTGAGCTCTCGGTTGACTTCTTAAAAAAAAAGAGAAAAAATTGTTGCTAGTTTTTTTTGTATGTTCATTTATTAAGCAGTGCAGCATCAGATGTTCTCTTTCTGCTGCAATGGCTTTCTCACTTTAAGTGGTTCTGAATCGTTGCCTACTGAATCGTTACGAAACAGCGCAGCTTGTACAAAACAGTATATCACCACCAGCATGCAGAATCAGGCTTGCAAATTTTTTCACTCGATGTGCTACAGTAATGGTTGTGACCATTTTTGATTTGCTCATTCTGGCATGCTCATTTGTCTGCCAACACTTGAGATTGCTAATCTCAAACTGCACCAGAAGCCCTCCATCATCTACCAGCCAGTTGAGCCTTGTGTCAATCAATAAAACAAATGATGTTCGCAACATGCCCAGCAATCAGCAAGGTGAGCCTTGTGTCAATAAATAAAACACGAAGTTCGCAAAATGGCCAGTTTCACGGTCTGCGACGTATTTTTCACAGCCATGGATTTGGTAGGGCTCTAATCATAATGCAATCAGATGAGTCAACATGGTTTTATGAAAGGGAAACAGTGTTTGACAAATTTATTAGAATTTGTTTGAGGATGTAACGAGCAGGGTGGACAAGGGGAACCAGTAGATATAGTGTATTTGGATTTCCAAAACATATGCGATAAGGCGCCACATGAAAGGTTACTACACTAGAAGCTCATGGTGTTGGGGGCAACATATTAGCATGGATAGAGGATTGACTAACTAACAGGAAAGAGAGTTGGGATAAATGGGGCATTTTCAGATTGGCAAACTGTAAAACTAGAGTGCCACAGGGATCAGTTCTGGGGCCTCAACTATTTATGATCTATATTAATAATTTGGATGAAGGGACTGAGTGTATTGTAGATAAATTTGCAGACAATACAAAGATAAGAGGAAAGCAAGTTGTGAGGAGGATACAAAGTGTCTGCAAAGAGATATAGATAGGTTAAGTGAGTGGGCAAAAATTTGACAGATGGCGCAGTGGTTAGCACCGCAGCCTCACAGCTCCAGGGACCCGGGTTCGATTCTGGGTACTGCCTGTGCGGAGTTTGCAAGTTCTCCCTGTGTCTGCGTGGGTTTCCTCCGGGTGCTCCGGTTTCCTCCCACATGCCAAAGACTTGCAGGTTGATAGGTTAATTGGCCATTATAAATTGCCCCTAGTATAGGTAGGTGGTAGGGAAATATATAGGGACAGTTGGGGATGTGACAGGAATATGGGATTAGTGTAGGATTCGTATAAATGGGTGGTTAATGGTCGGCACAGACTTGGTGGGCCGAAGGGCCTGTTTCAGTGCTGTATCTCTAAACTAAACTAAACTAAACATAATGAGAGAAAATGTGAGGTTGTCCATTTAAATAATATTGTTCTTTTCTATTTTTCCTGCCAAAGTGGAGAGAGACTGCAGAATGCTGTGGTACATAGGGATCTAGGTATCCTTGTACATGAATCACAAAAAGTTAGCATGCAGGGACAGCAAGTGATTAGGAAGGCAATTGGAACGTTGGCATTTATTGCAAGGGAGATGGAGTATAAAAGTAGGGAAGTCTTGCTACAACGGTGTAGGACATTGGTGAGACTGCACCTAGAATACTGTTTTGGTCTCCTTATTTAAAGAAGGGATATACTTGCATTGGAAACACAGTTCAGAGAAGGTTCACTAGACTGATTCCTGGGATGAAAGGGTTGTCTTATGGAGGAAAGACTGAGCAGGTTGGGCCTACACTCATTGAAGTTTAGAAGAATCAGAGGTGATCTTATAGAAACATGCAAGATTCTGAGTGGGCTTGAGAGAATAGTTGCTGCGGTGCTGCCCCTCCTGTGGGGGGGGGGGGGGGGTGAAATCTAGAACTAGGGGGCACAGTTTCAAAATAAAGGGCTCTCCTTTTTAAGAGGAGGAGGAATTTCTTCTCAAAAGGCTTGGTAACCTTTGGAATTCTCTACCCACACAGCAGTGGAGGTTGGGTCAACGAATATATTCAAGGCCAAGTTAGACAGATTTTTGATCTGCAAAGGAGACAAGGGTTTTGTGGAGCGAGCAGGAAAGAGAGTTATGGCCACAATCCAATCAGCCATGATCTCATTGAATGGCAGAGCAGGCTCGAGGGGCCAAATGGCCTACTCCTGCTTCTATTTCCTATGTCCTTATGGACATGGTCCTTTTTTGATCTCCAGATAAAGCGAAAGATGGCTCAGGTGACTGCCACGGCACAGATGTGGAGTATGGGCTAGACTTATGCCATGTACAGCAATGCAGAGCACCTCACTCCTGATGACCAGGTTCTGACCCAATGAAGAGGGAGCATCGCTCCCACACGCCCAGTTTCTGTTTCATCATGGCTATTTGCTCCTTCCAGTTTTTGGCACACCCCAGCCCCTCCAAACCATATCCCCAGCACCTTCCAGGTATTGAGCTTCTGTATGTCCCGCGTTGCGAAGGATGGGTCTGGCCACATTGCCGCCAAACGCTTCATTCACCTGGACCATGCTGTACCACCTGTCCCTCGTGGAAAAGTTTGTACAGAAAACATGTTTGACCACAAGTCCATCAGGCAGTGGTCTGCACGTAATGTCTGAGGCCCTTATAGAATAGAGAGTCATAGAAGGCAGCCATTTGGCTAGAGTTCATGCCAGTCCCTGCAGAGCAATCCAGTCAATTCGATTTCCTCTACTCTATCCTTGTAGCCCTGCAAGATTTTCCCCTACAGAGCCCATTCAATTTCCTTCTGAAATCATTAATTGGAAAAGGAGATGGTGGATCCTTTCAGATCATTCCCTGAGCAGACGGTCAAACTCATCTGGCCCAATGACTCATGGTCAGAACTTTCAAACAAGCACCAAGGCATGGCTTGGCTGCTGGTGAGAAGGGACCTCCCAGTCAGATCCTCCATCCCGGTCTCACCACCTCTGGACGCTGCCTTTGAGGTGGCTGTGGTGGGGAAGAGACGGTCAACCACCTCCTTCTGGAATTTGCCTTCGCAAAGCAAGTCTGGAAAGAGATGCAGTGGTTTTTGTCAAAGTTCATCCTTAGCAGTCCTGTAACAGTGCTCTAAGGCCTGTTCCCAGGGACGCACACTGCGATAAACATCAACTGCTGTTGAAGGACTATCAATTTGGTGAAAGACACACTTCAGTCTGCCTGAAACTTGCTGGTCTTCCAGTGCAAAGAGCAGTCGACGACTGAGTGTTGCAGACTGGCACATTCCAAAAGGCCCAGGACTGTGTACTGAGGAACACACTAAAGCTTGGGACAGCACTGCAAAGACTCAATGGGGAAAGGCCACTGTGTGAGGCCCTCCCACCAGGAGGGGCTGGAACCCATGTAAAACCCCTCAGCCTGTATGCACCAGAGAATGTTTGGCATGTAATGGAAGTGTACACTGTAAATATAACCTGTAATGGCAAGTGTAGCAAGGCATCTCATGTACTGTATTGAAAGAAACTGATCTGTATTGCACTTTATGCAATATCACATTTGAACTGTTATGCAATGTATTTTTACAAATTTTATGACTAAAGTATATATTTTGTAAAAAAAGGTTAAACCACCTCCTCCACAGCATTACATGTGCCAATGACTACGAACCCATGCCCTTGGGCAGAAAACTCCTCCATACAATCCACAAACTGAAGTGGTGATACTTCAAAATTTTTCCCCTTCATTAAATCCACTAATGCCAGGACTGACCTGGAATAAAATACTGGCTATGAACACAAATATAAAATTACCAACAAGCTAGAAATAAAATTGAACTTCAATCCTTTTTGCTAATACTGATCAATTCATTGAGTAAAATCTCAGATCATGCAATGTGATCAATGCAGATGAATGGTCCCTATCGAATGGCATTACATCTTTAATCACATTTTTTTCAATAAAAATTGCCACAGCTGGTAGAGGCAGGGAAGTGGCAGCATAGAAAATGTGGCACCAACACTCCAAAAATCTTCAGTTGCTCAGCTAAAGCAGATAACTATAGGACAATAGATTGTGAAAAAGAAACCCCGAACACCAAATTGCATCCAAAAAACTAGCAATAGGTTTTGTAGAACTGGTATACATACCATCATCTAAGGTTTTCTCATTGGTCCAATTTGTCCGCTCTTTCACATTCTTGAAGTGAGGATGTTTTTCACTAAGTCCCGTATCAAACACTGCTACTTTTACACCAGCACCTGGAAAGATAATCAAACTGAAAATTTACACACCGTGCTGATTAGTTCCAAAAGGTCACACTCACATTAACCTTTTTGCTTCAGACATTGACTGACCCACTTTGCATGCCCAGTAATTTTATTAAAAATTTCCAGCAATTATGGCCTTACAGCCTCATCACAACATATAGTTACAATGCTGCAATTAGTGATTTCCTGTTGGAGGCTTCAGTCACAATCAACTTGTCTACTTCTTTGCATCAGTCATTCGTCCATCAGGATGCACATCGAATAGACATGACTATGAGGCAAATAGTTTGGAATCACCACTAAATTTGAAATCACGTCGCATCTTACATAGGTGATACCTTACTGACAATGGAGGGGAGAAAGAGGGAAGTAGTTCTGGTTACAGCTTGTAATATAACAGACATGAAATACTGCCTGTGATGGGTAAATAATTAGCACAACCTTTTTGTTTTGCACAAAGTTACTGCAGTAACAAGCTGAAGATGGGCCCCCCCACCCCCAAGTCCAGAGCACTGTGAAGAGACTGCCCCTTTCAAAGAATCTCCCCATTTTTTCTCCCCCAGAGTCAACTCTGATCCCATCTATGATTTCAGACTTTTGTTACAACACAGTGAAGCATGATCACAGTGCTCCAGGTGCAGTGTAAATATAGTTGTAAACATAATTGCTCAAGTCACCTCAACAGAAACAAAGGCAAGCCCAACAAGCAACTAGTCAAAGCATTTCTGGGGTGGTTATAGGGCATGGAGCAAATGGAGAAAGAAGAAAACAGCCCAGTTCTAGGACAACTGGTGCTGGAAGGACAAGGTCATATGTCTGTCACGTTTTTAAAGCCATTGACTTTACCAGTGATACAAGGAGTCCAACTACAAAACCTAATTGTTAATTGTGCCATCGCTTGGTCACTTGAACATAACTGTGAAGCAAGCCCAGCTAATGCTCAGATTTTGGACATAGTTAGTTAATAACTACCAAGTACTGTATCTGCTCCTTGATGCTAAACTTTGGATGGCATTAGTCCTATTATCATAGTTAAGTAATCTTAGTTCCCGAATTTCTATCTTAACTTCATCTCTGATGACTCTGGCAAAGGGCAAGCTAACTAATTCAATAACATAACTGGTCATATTCTTTGGACTGAGTAATGCAAGGCAACTGAAAAAAAAAGTCTAAAATTTAGGTAGCCTATGAATAGAAATAGATGGTGTCTTGAGGTTCACATCGGAGATATGGATGAGAGGTTAAAGATACATCTGATACGAATGCTTTGTACATGGTTCACAGTATCTCTCCAAACACTTTTTAAACAGCAACTGCCAGCATTATAATCATTTATTATTGCTGGAAAGCAACTAGAGACATTTTTCTACATTAGAAATCTAACTTCTGTGGTGGTCATGGTCAATCTCATCTGGCAGAGACGCCAGAAAGCCAGGAGTATTACGGGGCTGAAAATAACAAGCAATGCACTTCAGGCTGTAACTGGAATTATCAAGATTGCTGCTAAGAGTTAAGGAGTTTGCATATGAAACATAAAAGGTCAAAGGGCATTATTCATTGCCAGGAAAACAGGTAAACATTACCAACTCTGGAAACAGAGCAGAACTTTAGTCCTAGGCCCTAAAGTAAAGACAGCCTGAGCAAAAGAAAATTGACAAGAGATCTCCAAGGTAAAATACATAGGTTTGTAGTCAAATTTAAATGATTTGGAGAACACATATTTTAAGTTCTAATATAATGTTTAAATGTGTATAGTCAGTGGTTGCTTTGCAAACATCAACCAAAGAAGCCTGCGCATAAATCTGAGCAACAGCTGAGTTTCATGACACTTGTTGATTCATGAATGGTAACTTTGGGAACAAAGGTGTCATTTGATTCCTTCAATCTGTAGCTGACTGATAGCAATTCCACTTGTAAGGCAGGTGATGAAAACTATTAATTGTGTGTGAATCAATCAGCAGGATTCATCCAACAGGCTGGTTATTTGATTTATTTCTCCCTCAACACCCAAGAGGTATGATACAACAGCCAAACACTAGCCACAAGGCATCAAATTATTTGAATATAGCCAGAACAGACAACCAGAAGGAACTTAATGCAAAAAGGGTGATGAATCATCTATATTAATGACTTGGATGAAGGGACCGAGTATATTGCAATCACATTTGCTGGCGATACAAAAGATAGGTAAGAAAGCAAGTTGTGAGGACACAAAGGGCTGGATTATATGCTCTTCCCCCATGGCGAGTTTTGAGGCAGTGAGGGCACTTTATTGGGCAGGATGGTGGCAGGAGGGGTCCCAGCCACCTTCCCACCTCTACCCCAATGAAGTCAGTGATGGGAAGTCCTGTGGAAAGCCTTCCCACCACCACTGATATTAACCCAGAGGCAGGTGGGGCTATTGCAACACTGAGAGCAGGCGATGCAAATCAGTGCAGAGTTGGTTGCCAGCTCCCAGGGGAGCAGGGGTCCCTCATTCAAAGGCAAAAGCACTCAGTGCCTGATTGAGGGACCCAGCATTGGGAAGGTGTGGGCCCGCTAACAGCCAAACCCCTGCCCTTGCTGCCAAACCCCCCGCACCCCCTCCCACATGACCATCACCCTGTGAAACTCCTCCGGCCATCGCTCACCTTTGTCTGGAATCCTGCGCTGACCCAGGCAGGTATCCTTCTCACAGCAGCCACCAACTCCCCAGTGGCACTGCTGAGCAAAAGAGCTGCCAGCTCAGTGGGCAGGACTTCTGTCCCCTGGGTCCTTGATCATGGGGGAATGCCCACCACTGTCCACTTAAGTGCCTGATTGGCGTTTAATTCGGGGGGCTTCCCAAAAGGTGACAATGTGGGGCTCTTGCTGGCTCTACAGCAGAAACCCTCGTTGTCTATATTAAATACCATCCAAAGAGTCTGCAAAAGGATATGGATAAGTTAAGGAATTGACAGAAATTTGGCAGATAGAATATAATGTGGGAAAATGTGAGGTTATCTGCTTTGGCGGGAAGAACAGAAAAGTGAAGTATTATTTAAATGGAAAGACACTGCAGAATGCTGCAGTACAGAGGGCTCTGGGCATCCTTGTACATGAATCACAAAAAGTTTGCATGCAGGTACAGCAAGTAATTAGGAAGGCAAATGGAATGTTGGCTTTTACACCAAGGGAAATGGAATATAAAAGTTGGGAACTCTTGCTACGCCTGTGCAGGGCATTGGCGAGACCACACCTAGAGTACTTTGCAGAGTTTTAGTCTCCTTATTTAAAGGAGGGATATACTTGCAGTGGAAGCAGTTCAGAGAAGGTTCACTAGGCTGATTCCTGAGATGAATGGGTTGTCTAAGGGAAGCTTGAGTAGGTTGGGTCTATACTTATTGGAGTTTAGAAGAATGAGAGATGATCTTATAGAAAGATACAAGATTTGAGGGGACTTAACAGAGTAAATGCTGAGAGGATGTTTCCCCTTGTGGGGGAATCTAGAACTAGGGGGCAGAGTTTCAAAATAAGTGCTCTCCCTTTTGAGACAGACGAGGAGGAATTTCTTTGCTCAAAGGCTCATTAATCTTTGGCATTCTCTACCCCAGTGGAAGCTGGGTCATTGAATATATTCAAGGCCGAGTCGGACAGATTTTTGATCTACAAGGGAGACCAGGGTTATGGGGAGCAGGCAGGAAAGGAGAGTTAAGGCCACTATCAGATCAGCTTTGATCTTACTGAATGGCGGAGCAGGCCAGAGAAGCCAAATGATCAACTCCTGCACCTATTTATGTTATGTTCTTATCTAGGAGTAACCCATCAAGCAAAATTGTACAGATGGGCACGGCATCCAAAAGATAGTCAAATTCTAGGTAAGGATGGTTCTTAAATTCAAGAGATAACTGAGCAAGCATATTCAGGAACTTCACCTATTTTCAGCAAGCCTCTATGTGGCTTCCAAAGTACAGAGAGGAAAAATAGCTGCACTGACTACAAACTACCCATGAGAGGCAAGAGTGGAGATGAGACGTCATATCTTGAACTGCACAGAAGAGCATAAAACCCAATCTCCAAACTCTTGATTTTGGATATAAAATTAGTGACAGCTACTGTGGAAGATGCAAAGATGTAAAATTAGGTTATTTAGCATTGAAAAAAGGAGATACAAGTTAAACTGGCTCCATAATCTTCACAGCAATTTAAAGCTGACTAAATCCTTTAAGATAATTCACCTCCCATTTTTTACCTTTATATATATATATGTCAAACAAAAGTTGCAAAAATGCCCCAACTATTAAGTTATTGAATTCTTTTGGGCCTCCTTATCTTGAGAGACAATGGATACGCGCCTGGAGGTGGTCAGTGGTTTGTGAAGCAGCGCCTGGAGTGGCTATAAAGGCCAAAAGTTATTGAATACCAACTGCACAACTGCAAGAAAAATGTATTTTTGTGCTAAACACGGATTAAAAATGGAGAGGAACATTTATTGTGTATTTCAAAAGAACAAAGATTTACTTGAGCAAGGAGATCCCCATCAAGTGTCTTGGCCCATCCACAGATAATAAAATCTAATATAAAATATATATTTTTTTTGATGTAAAGTCACCAGGTGCCATGTGAACCACTGACATGTTTCTAAGAAAACATCTAAAATAATGCTTTAAACAGGCCTTACATATTTTAATAGAAAAAGGTTCTTCTCCCACCCCCCACCCAAAAAAAAAGTTAAGCAACTTTAAGCAGACTAGCAATTTCATCCATGTATTAGTCAGACATAAACAAGCAATTAAAAACTTTTACCAAACATTGAAGTACTCAGTGGCACATCAGGAATTGCGACTTTACTGATGGATCCATAAACAATGAGATTACAGTAGGAACATTTTATACAGTTTCACTAATAGCAAGGAAACCATAAATGTGCATTTTATATCAAAGGTCACTGCACAAGCATTATGCGAAGGGTGTTTTATTTAGTTCTCTATTGGAACTAACATGATATCAGATAACTTATAACATATCTGATAATGTATCTGATATCATGGCATACAGTGATGCAAAGAAGGGTCATCAGATTGAGATGGAAGGTAATTTACAGTGTCACCAAAACATTAATCCTTACCGTCTATATCTCAAGAAAAGCACTTTTTTTCCTGCCGCTCTAGAACTATTTTTCATAAAATCAAATCAGAGTACTGATGTAATGTAGGAGCTAGAAAAAAGGGTGGCCAAACCCAACAATGTAAGCTTGCCCTTTCAGCTGCGTTCACAATTATTAATTCAGGTTATATTAATGCTGCTCTTCAAAAAAATCAACTAACTCATCAGCCCTATGTAAAACCTATTTTAAAAGACAAGGCCAAAAGGCCTGTTAAAGCCAGTTTTAGATCAGGCTTCTCAATATATGGATAATGAGTTCCTGTGAATGCAACTAAGTGTTGTACATTTATTAAGTTTCCTAACACTGATCCATTCAAATCCTTAGTTTTCTGAAGATAGCCACTTGCAGAGCAAGAACTACTCATTAAATGCATTTCCATCACAAAACAGTTCTGACGAAGGGTCAGCAACCTGAAATGTTAATTCTGTTTCTCTCTCCACAGATGCTGCCAGACCTCTGAGTACTTCCACAATTTTGTTTTTATTTCAGATTTCCAGTATCTGCAGTACTTAGCTCTTACAAATTTATTCAACTTGGGTGGTTTACATTGCAAAAGTCCAATGAGTCATCAAGATAACATGTAAAATGATTTCTAATTTATAGCTGTGCTCCAGAATTGTTCTGGCAAGTTAAATGAACTATAGGGTGTCCAATTTTGAGCAGCATAGGAACAACCAGTCAAAAAACAACAATGGATGCCTTCTTTCAGCTCTTTTCAATTATACAATGCTGCTATCAAACAGCATAGACTGTTAGAGTCATAGAGTTATACAGCACAGAAACAGGCCCTTCAGCCCATCTATTCTAATCCCATTTTCCAGCACTTGGCGTGTAGACTTGTGTACTATGGCATTTCAAGTGCTCACCTAAATACTTCTTAAATGTTGTGAGGGTTCCTGCCTCTACCACCCCTTCAGGTAGTGTTCTCCAGATTAGAACCACCCTCTGGGTTTTTTTTTTCCTCATATCCCTTCTAAACCTCCTGCCCCTTACCTTAAAAATCTATGCCCGCTGGTTATTGACACTTCTGCTAAGAGAAAAAGTTTCTTCCCATCTATGCCCCTCATAATTTTGCATACCTCAATCAGGTCCCCCCTCATCCTTCTCTGTTCTAAGGAAAACAACCCTAGCCTTTTCAATCTCTCGCCATAGCTGAAATGCTCCAGCCCAGGCAACATCCTGGTGAATCGCCTCTGCACCCTCACCAGTGCAATCACATCCTTCCTATTCCCCACTTCCACTTACATAACATTACCATCTGGAGTTCCATACATACCTGTATATCCCATCTGCCACAATACATCTGCCTGCAGGGTCTGAGCTACCTGTCGAGGGATGGCCCTCAATAGGCGTCTGCTTGAATGCCTGCCTGTAGCATGCCAGAATCCAGAGCCCAGGGAGAGGCTGGTTCTCCTCAGGAGTCTTGAAGACTGCCACTTCTGTGTCCATCGACTATCATTACATGGTGCAGCTGAGTCTGCTACAACAAAAAAAAAAGAGAAACTACATTTAAAGTCTAGTACAACAGGGAACAAGTAATACCACTCTCACCGGATTTGCGAATAATGTGGTTGTCATGTTTTGGGATTTCTTTTCCAAAAAAAAAGACATCCTTCACAGAAAAGATTTGAAATAAAGAGTGACTTAAACGTTGTGTTTTAAAGCGAAGTGGAGAAACTGATCAAAAAATTAAAAATGTAACAGTATTACTGCATTCAGGCACAATCGAAGAGTTTGTCATTCTCACAGCAGTGTGCATTATCTACAAGATGCACTGCAGCAACTCACCAAGGCTTCTTTAACAGCCCCTCTCAAACCCCCAACCTCTGCCACCTAAAAAAGGACAAGGGAAGCAGATGCATAGGAACACGACCACCTCAGGGTTTCCTTCCAAGTCTCACATCATCCCGATTTGGAACTGTGTCACTGTTCCTTCATTGCCGCTGGGTCAAAATCCTGGAATTTCCTATCTAACAGTACTGTAGGAGTACCTTCACCACTCAGACCGCAGCAGTTCAAAAGAAGGCAGCTCACCACCACCACCTTCGAGGGCATTGAGATGGGCAATAAATGCCGGCTTTGCTAGCGACATCCACATCATGGTGAATGATTTTTTTTACATAAATATGAGCAATAACAAAACATGGTTTCAGCCACATAAATAAAGGTCTCCAGAGGAGGGAAAAAAAATGTGTACAACTTCAAAATGCTAGAGAACGAGGTAGCATCGACAAATAAACTGCACGCACAATAGAAAAACTTTTGTTCATTCTCCCATATATTGTGACCCATTTCTTTATATATTTTTACCCCAATAAACTACATTTAAAAGCTCAAATCAAGTTTGTAAGAAACCTATAGGTCACAAGCTTGGCATAACATGCTACACTAGGCAGTCACAGGATGCACAATTGTCCACAAGGCAATTTCATGATCTTACGTGGACCAGTAGTGCTGCCGTCAGCCAGCATACCAGGTGCCAGAAACAAGGTGAGAAGTGTGTCCACCTATTCACATTAGATTGGCAGAAAGATGGCAAGTGGAGAGAAAAGGAGTTTTGCTGAAAATGGACAAACCAAACATATTTTTACTTAAAAAAAAAACACTTACTATCTACAATTTGAAGTCGGAGATCAAAAGCATTGTTCTAACAGATGATAAAATCACTGGTTCTTAATGCATTCTATATACTATAGTACGCAACACATCTAGCCTCGCTGTGTTTACGCCTGCAGTTCATTCTTGGTACACATTAAGATTCCAATCTGGAATAGCTAGCCACAAAGAGCATATCACTTGAAAACAATGCACAAATTGATCTAAAGGTAACTATTTTTTTTCTTTAAAAGTGCATGTTATTCACTAAAGAGCTACAAGTTCAACACCCAACTGAAAGTCCAACTCTTCATCAAACCTATCAAGACACATGTTCAAACAATGGAAACTATGTGGAAAACAGGACCGTCTCCTTAAAAGAATGCCACTATTATAAGGTTTCCAACACAATACAAAACCAAACTTGGGAGTTACCAAAAGCTTACGTTATTTACATAGGTCTCCCCCTTTTTAGGTCTCTGTGCCAAATCCCAAAAGCCCAGCAAACAATCTGCTGTTAGCCTCAAATGGCCTTACAGAAGGTGCACAGGAGGGACCCAGTGAAAACTGGTCATACACTTACTTTTCCCATGGGGAGCTATTGGCAGCCACAAATGAAGGATAAAAAGGAAACGGGAAATCTAGAACTCATTACGTGGAGGAACTGCAGGCATGAAACCTCACTGAGACATACAGCAACCCATTCACAACCTCGATTACTCTGACATAATTCCTCTAACAAGTACCCCTTTAAACCAAAAATCCAAACTTTTTTTTTTAAAACTAGGGTTGCTGCCCAATGTACGGGCCTTAAACTTTTCCTAATGAGGACAAGTTTCTTGGTAGTGGCACCAAGCAACAGACAGAATGAGTTTAGTTTATTTCAACAAAGGAAAGGAGGCCAAATGTTTTGGGTCTTCTGGTATATATAATCTGTTTGCACACAAGTGCAAGAGAACAATTACAGCAGATTATAACAAATAGGGTAGCGAAGACCAATTGACAATACCAGGGCTGGACAATTTCAGGGTAAGGAAAAATGTATGGATCAATAAATTAAATTGCAAATTGATCACAAAAGGATTTGCATAAAGAAGAAAAGAACAGACATCAGAATGATTCTTGATTTAAAGTTTTCCATGAACAAGCGCTAAACGCTCACTATAGTTTTCAGTTATTTGACTAATGTTAGTCATGTTTGCTGGGAGGCTCCACATTTGTTATTTACAGCAACTTAACAAGAAGCTAAATTTTTCGGGCCCCCAAAAATACTGGTGTCAGGCGACATGTCAATTTCAAGGTGCCGATCCCCGCTGTCGGCAAAATCATCAGGGCAGGACAGGGATCCCACTCTCCTCTCAACTGAGGTCAACGAAGACTGTTAAAAAGCTTGTTAAGAGTTTGACCTTTAAGTTTTTAAAAGGGGTGGACTGGTTACCCACGCCTTCAGAAACTGACCAGCTGAAGGTAGTTGGGTAGAGTGCAAAGCCAGTCACGGCTGCCCCAGGGAATCGCCCGGCCCCATAAGAGAGTCAGCGAGGTAAAGGGGGACGGGGGACTGGGCACTTGGTAAGGGGTGCCCTTGGTACTGCATGGGTGGCAGGGAGACTGGCACTCAGCACTCAAGACTCTGAACAGGGTCAGCACCCCCCAGGCCGAAGGCCTGCTACCCGAACCCGAAGGGACCAAATGACATGTCGGGGTCAGCTGGGCTGGATCCAACACACAGCAAGGTAAGCGTTAAAAGTTATAAAGTTACCCAAGCTGGAAGTCCGGGACGTCAAGCAGAGTCTACGCAGTGAGCGTCTGACGTCATCACGCTCCTGCTGCAGCTTCCGGCAGATTGGCAGTCGGAATGTAAGTGAATGGAACATTGCGGTAGTCGGGGTCGGGCTTTTTTTTTTTAAATCACTTGAGCAGGCCTTTACCCCAGGCATCGCAGGGGTAGACGAGCAGGGGGCAAGGCTGCCAAGAGCAATTGGGCAGCTATCTGCATAGAAGGAAGGCTTCAGCTAGCAAACGGGGACACAACTATGAGATTCTGGGCCCAGTACTGATGAGGTACAACATCATGCGCAGGAAGGGCAGAACCACAGGTACGAGGGGGGCACAGGAGAGGAAGGAAGGGCAGGAAGGCAATGGAGGCCAAATTCTCAACACAGGATTTCCCGAAGACGGAGCTACATGGAGATGACCGCGAACCTGTGCCGCAGGAGATGACTACTCTCCAGACAGATGGTCACAGACATCTGTGTCCCCGTCACCGAAAGACCTTGCACCTCACAGCACTGATCACCAGGCCCTGCTAGTGGCCAAAATCACTGCAGTCTTGAGCTTCTCGCTCCTTCCAAGAATCAACTACAGACCTTGGTATCTCAAAAATCACATTGACCAGTGAGATCAGACCAGAGAGATGCAGTGGTGTGCAGTCACTGATGCCCTCTTTGCTAGAGCTAGACAGCAAATGCATTGAAACAGACAGGGCTTCACAGGGACAGAGGGCACTGAATTTCAATTCCATTGCTAGGATTCCCCCAGTGCAGGGCATTATCGACCACACCCATGTGGCCATCATGGCACCCAGTGACCAGCCAGAGAGATCCATCAACAGGAAAGGCTTCCACTCCCTCACTGTCCAACTGGTCTGTGACCACAAGGGCTTTCTCTATGTGTGCACTTGTTTTCCTGGCAGCTGCCATGACTCCTTCATCCTCTGCCAGTTCAGGCTACCTCATCTTCATTCCAACCCCTAAAGTGCATGGATAGATTATAGGGGGACAGGAAAATCCCCTGAAGAGATGGCTACTGATCCCTCTATGGTAGCCCCAGAGGCGATACAACCAATACCACCTGCTCAGCAGGACAACCATTCAGTTGGCCATCAGTCTTCTGAAGATGCGATTCCAATGCCTGGACTGGTCGAGTGGTGCCCCCCCACCCCCCCCCATACCCTCTTGCAAGGGTCTTGATCATTGTCATCTCTCTATAACATGGCCCTCCAGAAAGATGTGGACCTTGAGGACAGTGAGGTCCTAGAAGGAGACAGCTCATCAGGGGAGGAGCAGGAGGCAAGAAAGGAACAGGAAGAGAAGGCAAAGGGAGATGATGCTGAACAGAGAGGTGGCCCTGCTGCCTGACGAGGTGGCCTCCTCCTGCTACTCTCTGGGAAGAGGACCTCCCTCCCCTCCCTCACTGCCTCCAGCATTAGATCCAGGTTAGCACTGATGCAGCAAGTTCTGCCCTGCCCCAGGTGCCAGCTCTCCTGTGACATCTCACTTCCCTCTGGTGCTGTGGAAGACACTGGTACAATCTGCAGATCTCTCCCTCAGGAGAGCCGGCAGCCTTAGTGGTGGCTGCTGTGGGGTGCCAAACTTTAACTGACCTGTCTCCATTCCCTCCCCCACTGACTCTAAAGGGGCAGGAAACAAAGCTCCATACCAATTAAGGGCTCACTCCCATGAAAATCTGAATTTTAAATAATTTTGCCACTGGAGGCCAGTTTCTGACCCAAACACAGACGCCACACCGGGTTTCCCCCTCTGGTGAAAATTCAGCCCATGAAATTAGATTCCAGTTGTTCTGTACATTGTTCTGTACATGCTTGTAAACAGTAAGGAGGAGGGTCCTTGTAACAACATTTTGATGACACTAAGGCATGCGTTGGGGCAAATACAAGAGAGACGGAGAGCAGCAAAAACAATGCCAGCCCATTAGATGGGCAAGTTTGAATATGGGAATTTAATGCCGTTTATATTAATAATACATCTGATAATTAGCATGGCCATCTTTCAGGATAGCAATATGACTGGTAGAAGTAGCAAAGAGGGCAAATCGAAGGAGGAGCTTGGGTTTGAAACCTGTAGATTACAGATGAATGAATGAGGCAACTAAGGAGCTAAACAATTACTATTTTGATAATGAATTGGATGAAGTGTGACGCATAACAAGAACAAAGAATGCATAGCTCATGAAGGAGGCTCCATTGGTAAATAAATTTCAGTTTGCTTCACAATTTAAGTGTGGGGTGCTCCATTTGCTAAGAGGAATAAAAGATGGTCGCGTACGCCTTGGGGGATGGGGGAGAATGGGGTAAAGATTCACAAGTCATTGAATAGTAGCAACAAAGACATAAAAAAAGGGAAACAAAGCACTGGGGTTTATTTCTAGAGTAATATAATCCAAAAGTAGAGAACTTATGTTATGCTAGTAAAGCATCTTGCCACACCACACTGACTACTGTGCACAGTTCCGGTCTTCATCTTACAAAAAAAAAAGCATCTTTTAAAATTCATCAGCTTTTAAAAGAATTATATAGAATATACAGTACAGAAACAGGCCATTCAGCCCAAGCCGACCTTTATGCTCCATTCAAGCCTCCTCCTGCCTTCCTCATCTAACTGTCAGCATATCCCTCTATTCTCCCCCACAACCCCCAAGTATTATGCAACTTCCTCATTCTTACCAAAATGGAACCCCTCACATTTATATTGAAATTCAAGTGCCCATTTTGCAAACTTATTAATGTTATCTTATAATTTGTTGCAGCCCTCTTCAGTGTTGACTCCCAATTTGGTGTCATCCACAAATTTAGAAGTTGTGTTTTTAATTCCGAAGTCCAAGTCATTTATATAAATTACAACCAACAGCAGTGTCAGCAGTTTCTTTTGGTACACCAAGTCTCACCTTCTATCACTCTGAATAGATACCCCTTTACCCTAATCTCTGCTTTCAGTCTTTCAACCATAAGCTAGACATCCTAAGGAGCAACACCAGATAGATGCCAGAACTGGGAGCATACAACTACCAGGATAGATTGAACTCATTTCTCTACACAAAAAAAGACTGAGATGACCTGGCAGGAGACTTTAAAATTATGAACGGGTTCAACAGACATAGAAATTATGTTTTTACTTGTCGGTTGTCTAAAAACTAGAGGCCATTAATATAAAAGACAGACCATCAGCTGTGGCTCAGTGGTAGTACTCTTGACTGAATCAGGCGACAGTGAATTCAAGAGACCAGGCAACAAAAATTTGGGCTCGCAAGTCAGTGGAGGAGCGTTATCCCAATGTCATGACCAATATTTATCGATCAATTAACCTCACTAAAGACAGATTATCTGGTAACCATCACATTGCTGTTTGGGGAACTTGCTGCGTGCAAATTGGCTGCCCTGTTTCCTGCATTAGAACAGTGACTACAATTCAAAAACGTTCATTAGTTGTAAAACCATATGGGACTTGAGCTTGTGAAAGGCACTACATAAATGCAAGTCTTTTATCCTAATGAATCCAGTAAGAAATTCAGAAGAATTTCTTGGCTAAGTATCGATAATGAGGAACATGCTACCACATAGTGTGGCTAAGGTGAATAGCATAAATGCATTTGAGAAACTAGATAAGTATATACAAATGAGAGGGGAATAGAAGGACATGACACAGTGAGATGAGTTAAAGTGAGAGGAGACTCATGTGGAGCATAAACACTGGTATAGAACAGTAGATTCAAATGTCCTGTTTCTGTGCTGTAAATTCTTATTCAGCATCAAAAGTGCCATCATGCTTGGCAATAAGTTTGTGTTGAGAACCAGAACAGTCTACTAGGGCTGTAAATGCTTACTGCATCCCCAGACCAGCACTTGATGTTTTAGCCTTACTGAGAAAGTTTCATTTTATTAGAGATCTGTTTCTCCACACACCGAGGCCATGCAGTCATCATCCCTCTACTCCAGAAACCAACTCTTGACCTCTCCAACCACGCAAAATACCATCCCAACTCCAAGCTCAGTTTCCTCTCTCCAAAGTCCTGGAATGTGTTGTCACCTCCCAAATCCGCACCCATCTTCCCCAGAACATTATGTTTGAATCCCTCCAAAATCAGGTTTCCACCCTGGTCATAGTACCAAAACAGCTCTTACAGAAATCACAAAACGACATCCTATGCAACTGTGACAAAGGCAAATTATCCTTGCTCATCCTTCTCGACCAGTCTGCAGCCTATGACACATAATAATGCCATGCTCCTCCAATACCTCGCTCTTATTATCCAGCTGGGGGTGGGGATCTACACTCACCTGGCTCCGCGTTTAGCTAACTGACACCAGACCAATCGCTTGCAATGGCTTCTCTTCTCATTCCCAGAGTTATCTCTGGTGTCCCGAATGGATCAATGCTTGGACCCCTGCTGCTCACCTACATGCTGCCCTTCAGCGACATAATCTGCAAACTCAGTTTCTACGTGCACGCTGACGACACCAAGCTTTATCTCACTGCCACTTCTCTTAACCCCTCCACTGTCTCCAAATGGTCAGACTGACAGTCCAACATCCAGTATTGGATATGCAGAAATATCCTCCAATTAAATATTGGGAAGATGGAAGCCACAGTCTTCAGCCACTGGTACAAACTCTGCTCCCTTGCCACCAACTCTCTCCCTGGCAACTGTCTGAGGCCAATCCAGAATCTTCACAACCTTGGTGTCATATTTGAGCCAGCAATGAGCTTTCAATCAGTCACACAGACATCAAGACTGGCCATTTCCACTTCCGTAACATCACACAACTCAGCCCCTGCTTCAGCTTTTCTGCTGCTGAAACCCTCATCCATGCCGTTGTTACTTACAGACTTGACTATTCTAATGCAGTCCTGGCTGGCTTTCCACATTCTATCCTCCGTAAACTTGAGGTCATCCAAAATTCTACTGCCCGTGTCCTACCACACACAAAATCACATTCACCCATCACCACACTGGTTCCCAATTAAGCAATGCCTCTATTTTAAACTGTCATCCTGGTTTTCAAATCCCTCCATGGCCTGGTCCCTCACAATCTCTAATCTCCTGTAGCACTGCAACCCTCGGATATCTTCACTCCTCTAATTCTGGCATCTTGGAACACCCCCAATTTTAAGTGCTCCACTATTGGTGGCCACGCCTTCAGCAGCCAAGGCCAAAAGTTCTGGAATTCCCTCCTGAAACCTCTCTGCCCCTCTACTTCACTTTCCTCCTTTAAAACCTCTCTCTGACTAAGCTTTGGGTCATCTGCCCCAATATCTCCTTATGTGGCTCAATGTCATATTTTGTTTTATAATACCTTGGGCCATTTTCTTACATTAAAGGCACTGTAGAAATAACAGTTGTTGTTACTGTGCAAGGCCAGTACCTCCCATTTCATCCTACACCAGCACACTGCAATATGGAAATTAGAGTCAGAATCAAGACCAATGTCCATCACTGTAATTTCATCTTGTACATCAATGCATCGCTGTAATTACTATCTTTTCAGTACTGGGAAAGTCACACTAACACTTATGGTTGAAAGAAATATCAAACTGCTTAGCTTCCTTCCTGAAGTTTTCTTCCCCCTCCTCCGATGCTGCGAAAACACTTATTTCAGTTCTGATGTAGGATTCTACACCTACATGTAGGTGTAACCTAAATGGTTACATTTCTAACGAAAAAGGTAATCGGCCTGAAACATCAACTCTTTTTCTCTCCGCAGATGACACCCGACCCGAGTGTTTCCAGCATCTTGTTTTTATTTCAGATTTCCCCAGAACCTGCAGTATTTTGTTGCTGATCTAGTTCGAAGCACATTACTTATTCAGATACTTGGCAAAATGTAACTTATGGTACAGTCTGCATTTTAGTTATTGCAGCTGGAATTTTTTTTAACTTGCAGGTTACAGCCAGGAATGCAACTATAAAATGGTCTGAGAGCATGTTATACACCACTTAAACCTAAAAAGCCAAGCTATAGCCTGGGCAATTTGTATTCCCACCCTATGGCAAAGCTTTCTTGTGACTACAGAACTATTTGAAGTCACAAATGTAGGCTTTAAAGCTAATTGGCAAGTACAAAAAGCAGAGATACTAAAAGAATATTGGGTTTCAACACAAAAGGGACTGGAATACAAAAAGGGGATTTTTCAGTTGTAGAAACTCCTGTCAATTATTATTGCTCCAAAGTACACTTTATGGTGCCTTTCAGTTGGAGATTTAAAATGATGGGTTTACTGTTTTAATAATCCAGATAACCTTTAATTAGAAAAACTTACCTATGTGGTGTTGTGGGAATCAATTAGTCTAATAGGTTATTCTGTATTATGCATTTTTGTGCACATTTGTTTAATTCTCAGGAATAGTCTGTCAATTTTGAAATTTTAGCAGGGCCCCAGGAAATACTGACTCATCTTCTGCCCAATCTCCCCATAGCTGCTGCACAATATATCTGGAAACTGCAGCAAGCTCCCCATTACCTTGTGCTATTTGTCATAGAATTGTTTAGACACAAAAGTTCACTTGGAATTGCTGTGATATTGAGACAGGTGTTCCCTTTGCAGATCAATCTAAAAGATTCACTATGGAACGGTGTGTATCCAGATACCATTTGCAGCTACCTGCAGAGCAGAGCAGTTCTGGTGATCCAAGTGTTAGTGTCAGCTTTCCTATTCTTGGCCAGAGGCAGTAGTTCTTTAGAGCTTTCCTCGGATCAGTTTCTTTATTGGACTACTCAACATCCTCTAGAGCCTAGTGTTTTTGGAGCTTAGTATGCAGTTAGCCTGATGTGGTCACCTCACTAGATCAACAGCTCATTCAAAGGCATGACTGTTGCTGCTCTTACTCCTGGCAGGCCATATGACACTTCCCATTGAACCAGGGTTAGTCACCCAGTTTGCTATCCATTGAGCAGTGAGGAATATTCTTGGCTGTGAAATTACAGGTTGGAGTGGTATACAATTCTGCTGCTGTGCATAGCCCAGAACACCTCATGGTTGTTAAGTTTAGATCTGAGCTTAGTTTGTCTAACTTGGCCCTGCTGACATAGCACATTATACAATGGATGTAGTTTTCACTGTGGAGAAAAAAGCTTTGTCTCAAAAGACTTTGTGATGATTACTCATACTATCGCCATCATGGAAAGATGCGTCTACGAAAAGTGGATTGATGAAAACAAGGTTAAGTAGGTTATTTCCTTGCACTGGTGTCATAACCATCAGCCACACAGCCAGTCCGGAAACTATTGCCTTCAAGGTTTGGCCAGCTCAGTGTTGCTAGGTGGTCGACAATGGCTATCTCAGATTCTGAGCCCTCATTATGAAAATTTGTTATATCTCATTACCAAAACCTTTAATGGAGGCAGACAAGCCAAAACTTCCAATGGCTTGTTCCAGACCAGACATCATAAACATGACGTAATATAGTGACATGGATGCTGATCACAACCCCACTCACTCAGCTGATACTGGCCTGTTGAGAAAGTACTGACCAAGTGTGAAAAGCTTCTTTTGATCTGGAATGCTGAAAATCTACTTGGAAAGGGATAGTGGCTGATGGCTCCACTTGTTGTACAATGCAGTTCCAGTAGTATCTAAAGTAACACTGGTCTGTGTAGAAAGGCCATTTTTAGAAATCTTGTTTTCTGGATGTAATAATTACACTCTGGAAAAGACATTTTGAAAAGATGAGGTTTTTTTCATAAGTCTTAACACCTATAATTTCTTACTGCTCTCTTGCTTCTGTATTAGTTTGACATTTCACAGCTGTTATACAAAGACTGCAAGATGGGAAACCTGTGCAAGTACCAGAGCTAAATCTCTTATCTTTGCATGTACTTCCAATTGACATATTTTCTGTACACTTCAATGACATTTTCTTATTATAAACTTCCTTTACCCACATTTAAATGGAAAAGCCCCATGTCAACCTGTCTGCTGATATGCAATTAAAAAGGCTTCTTATGCTAGGTGACATTGTTTCTACCAGCCCACTTCCCCCACTCACCTCCCATATTGCTTAAAATACTTACCGAATTTTAACTAGATTGAGATAACTATATTTGATTCAGATCAACCTCACTTTTGTGTTCACCCTTGGGAAAAAAACTTCATCAAATCACCCACTACTGCACTTTCAAATTCCCAACTATCTAGCCTAGGTCTACAATTCAACACAGCATTTCTGCAGCTACTGATTTGCTAAATCACACTCTCCACAACCTTTAACGCCCTTGACCCCATTAGAAATATTACGCTCACTTCGCCCCCTTGATATACCCCTCCTCTCCATTTAATTAGGGCCAAGAGACACAGATTTGAGCCTCTTTGGCAAACAAAATTGTTCAACCATCCATTGCCAGATCTGGCTAGACTGCTAAAGCATGATCAGGTTATGCTCTCCATCGCTAAAACTGCTCGCTGTTCAAATATCATCCAGGAAAACAAAGATAACCCTCAGCTTCTCTTCGTTACAAAACAGTGTTAAACCACCCTCACCTCAGACAAGTGCTCATGGACCCATCATCGATTTCAGTTGGCTCTCCTCCTTCCCCGTTGCCCATCAGGACAAACATTCCCAAAATGTTCCCCAATGCCCGAACCCAGAACTCATGTTTTCCTCTAGATTCTATCCCATTTCCTACAATAACCTCCAACCGGAGTCCATAGAGCTATACAGGACAGAAACAGGCCTTTCAGCCCCATCATGTCTGCACCGACCATCAAGCACCTATCCAATCCAATCCCATTTTCCAGCGCTTGGCCCATAGCCTTGTATGCTATGGCGTTTCAAGTGCTCATCTCAATACTTCTTAAATGTTGTGAGGGTTCCTGCCTCTACCACCCCTTCAGGCAGTGGGTTCCAGATTCCAACCACCCTCTGGGTGAAAATTTTTTTTTCCTCAAATCCCCTCTAAACCTCCTGCCCCTTACCTTAAATTTATGCCCCCTGGTTATTGACCCCTCCTCTAAGGGAAAAAGTTTCTTCCTATCTATCTGATCAATGCCCCTCAATTTCGTATACCTCAATCAGGTCCCCCCTCAGCCTTCTCTGCTCCAAGGAAAAACAACCCCAGCCGATCTAGTCTGTCTTCATAACTGAAATGCTCCAGCCCAGGCAATATCCTGGTGAATCTCCTCTGCACCCCCTCCAGTGCAATTACTAGAAAAGATCGGATGGCCACCAAAGCAACGCCTCATCAGACCCCTTTCCTATCCTGAGTGGCGTGAAACAGGGCCGTGTTCTCACACCTACACTGTTTGGGATCTTCTTCTCCCTGCTGCTCTCACATGCGCTCAAGTCTTCAGAAGAAGGAATTTTCCTCCACACAAGATCAGGGGGCAGGTTGTTCAATCTTGCCCGTCTAAGAGCGAAGACCAAAGTACAGAAAGTCCTCATCAGGAAACTCCTCTTTGCTGACGATGCTGCATTAACATCTCACACAGAAGAGTGTCTGCAGAGACTCAGCGACAGGATTGCGGCTGCCTGCAACGAATTTGGCCTAACCATCAGCCTCAAGAAAACGGACATCATGGGACAGGATGTCAGAAATGCTCCATCCATCAATATCGGCGACCACGCTCTGGAAGTGGTTCAAGAGTTCACCTATCTAGGCTCAACTATCACCAGTAACCTGTCTCTCGATGCAGAAATCAACAAGCGCATGGGAAAGGCTTTCACTATGTCCAGACTGGCCAAGAGAGGGTGGGAAAATGGCACACTGACACGGAACACAAAAGTCAGAGTGTATGAAGCCTGTGTCCTCAGTACCTTGCTCTACGGCAGCGAGGCCTGGACAACGTATGTCAGCCAAGAGCGATGTCTCAATTCATTCCATCTTTGCTGCCTCCGGCGAATAATTGGCATCAGGTGGTAGGACCGTATCTCCAACACAGAAGTCCTCGAGGCAGCCAACATCCCCAGCTTTTACACCCTACTGAGCCAGCAGCACTTGAGATGGCTTGGCCATGTGAGCCGCATGGAAGGTGGCAGGATCCCCAAGGACACATTGTACAGCCAGCTCGTCACTGGTATCAGACCCACCAGCCGTCCATATCTCCACTTTAAAAGAAGTCTGCAAAGGCGACATGATGTCCTGTGACATTGATCACAAGTCGTGGGAGTCAGTTACCAGTGATCGCCAGAGCTGGCGGCCAGCCATAAAGGCGGGGCTAAAGAGAGACGAGTCGAAGAGACTTAGCAGTTGGCAGGAAAAAAGACAGAAGCGCAAGGAGAGCCAACTGTGTAACAGCTCCGACAGCCAATTTCATCTTTAGCACCTGTGGAAGAGTCTGTCACTCTAGAATTGGCCTTTATAGCCACTCCAGGCACTGTTTCACAAACCACTGACCACCTCCAGGCGCTTACCCATTGTCTCTTGAGACAAGGAGACTAAAGAAGATAGTGTGGCGACCAGAACTGTACACAGTACCCTCCAGCTGTAGCCTAACTAGCATTTTATACAGCTCCATCATAACCTCCCTGCTCTTATAGTCTATGCCTCGGCTAATAAAAGGGAAGTATCCCATATGCCTTCCTAACCAGCTTATCTAATCGGTGCTGCTGCCTTCAGTTGATCTATGGACATGTACACCAAAGGTCCCTCTGACCCGCTGTACTTCCTAGGGTCCTACCATCCATTGTATATTCCCTTGCCTTGTTAGTCCTCCCAAAATGAATCACCTCACACTTCTCAGGATTAAATTCCATTTGCCACAGCTCCGCCCATCTTAATCATGTAATCCAAGGCTTTCCTCACTATTAGACCACCAATTTTCATGTCATCTGCAAACTTACTGATCATATCTCCTATATTCACGTCTAAATCATGAATGTACACTACAAACAGCAAGGGTCCCAGCACCGATCCCTGCAGTACCACTGGTCACAGGCCTCCATTCGCAAAAACAACCCTCAACCATCACCCTCTGCCTCCCGCCACTAAGCCAATTTTGGATCCAATTTGCCCTTAACCAATCTCCCCTACAGGAACTTAAGGTATCAAAAGCCTTACTGAAGTCCATGTAGACAACATCAACTGCTTTACCCTCATCTGCACATCTAGTTACCGCCTCGAAAAATTCAATCAAGTTTGTTAGCCACGCTCTCCCCGTGACAAAGCCATGCTGACTATCCCTGATTAATCCTTGCCTCTCCAAGTGGAGATTAATCCTGTCCCTCAGAATGTTTCCAATAGTTTCCCTACCACTGACTCACTGGCCTATAATTATCTGGTTTATCCCTGCTACCTTCCTTTAATAATGGTCCCCCATTCACTGTCCTCCAGTACCTCTCCTGTGGCCAGACAGGATTTGAAAATTTGTGTCAGAGCCCCTGCTATCACCTCCCTTGCCTCACATAACAGCCTGGGATACATCTCATCTGGGCCAAGGGATTTATCCACTTTTAAGCCTGCTAAAGCAGCTAATACTTCCTCCCTTTTAATACTAATACGTTCAAGTATATTACAATCACCCTCCCTGATCTCTACACCTACATCGTCCTTCTCCATAGTGAACACAGATGAAAAGTAATCATTTAAAACCTCATCTATGTCCTCCGGCTCCACACACAGATTGCCACTTTGGTCCTTAATGGGTCTTATTCTTTCCCTGGTTATCCTCTTGCCCTTAACACCTTGGGATTTTCCTTTATCTTGTCTCCCAGTGTTTTCTCATGCCTCCCTTCGCTCTCCTAATTACTTTTTTTTTTAATATAAAAAAAGTATCCCCTACACTTTCTATACTCCTCTAGGGCCTCCACTGTTTTCAGCGCTCTGAATCTGCCAGACGACTTTTTTTTTCCCCCTTTTCCAATCCACTATATCCCTCGACATCCCAGGTTCCCTGGACTGGTTGGTCCTACTCTTCACCTTTACAGGAAGATGTTGGACCAGAACTCCATTTCCTTTCTGAATGACTCCCACTAGTCTGATGTAGACTTTCCTACAAGTAGCTGCTCCCAGTCCTGTTGGCCAGATCCTGTTTTATCATTGAAACCTGCCTTCCCCCAATTCAGTACTTTTATTTCCAGTCCCTCTTGATCCTCTTCCATAACTACCTTAAATCTTACAGTTATGGCCACTATCCTCGAAATGCTCCCCCACTGACACTTCTACCACTTGTCTGGCTTCATTCCGTCGGATTAGGTCCAGTACTGCCCCTTCTCTTGTAGGTCTTGTCCATGAGACTCATCTCTTGCTTCCTCAATCCTATTTTGACCAAACTGTTGGTCAATCAACTTCCCTTCCTGGGCCCGATATTAGCGGATATAAACTGTTCCCTCTCCTCAGGTATGGTTCCCTGTTTTCCTGCACTATGCCCTGCCCAACTCAACAAATTTGCTATCCTCAACCCTCTCTTCAAAAAGCCTACACGACTCATTTCCAACCTCCTTTTCCTCTCAAGTCCTTGAATGTGCTGACAACTTCCAAATCAGTGTCTACTTTTCACACACTGCCATGTTTGAATCCCAATCAGGTTTCCAAACCAGACACCAAACTGAAAATGACCCTGGTCAAAAAGTCACAAATTCTTTGTGATGGTGACCATGATAAACTATCCCTGCTCGCCCTTCAACACAGTTGACTACACCATCCTCCTCTATCATCCATTCTTATTGCTTCATAGCCAGAAGAATTAGCTGCAAATCACTCCAGATCCCATTCTCTAGCCACTGACTCCATCCTTTTCTCTGGCAGTGAGACTAAGCCAGTCTATTAGCAATCTTGGTATCACATTTGACCCAGAGATAAGCTCCCAATCTCATTTGTGCCATAACTAACTTTCTACCTCCATAACTTTGCCAGACTTTGCCCTGTCTCAGATCATCTGTTGCTGAAACCCTCATTCATACCTTCATTACCTCTAGACTAGACTATTCCAACACACTCCTGGCTGCTCTCCCACATTCTACCCTCTATAAACTTGAAGGCATCCAAAACACTGCCGCCCACATCTTAACTCACACCAAATTCCATTCCCCCATCATCCTGTGCTCGCTGATTGTCAAACAATGAGCCAATGTCAATGTCTTGATTTTAAAATTCTCATCCTTGTTTTCAAATCACCCCATGGCCTCACCCACTACCTCCTCCACCCCCACAAGCCTCAATCTGCACTCCAATTTTGGCCTCTTGTCCATTCCAGATTTTAATCGTTCCACTATTGGTGGCCACGCCTTCAAGTGCCTAGGCCCCAAGCTCTGGAATACCCTCTCTACACCTCTCCACCTAATTTTCTTCATTTAAAAGACACTCCTTAAAACTTACCTCTTTGACCAAGATTTTGGCCATCTGACCCAATCTCTCCTTTTGTGGCTCGGTATTATGATTTTTTAAAATAATGCTCCTGTATAGTGCCTTGGGCATTTTATTACATTAAAAGATGTTAATATAAACAAAGTTGTTGCTACTGTTATGCTAGGCCCCACCTGCCAAGAATGAGGCACATTAATTTTGTCATCAACATTGATTTTAAACTGTTACTGGAGTGAGGGGAGAACTTGAACAGATCAGCTGTGGTTGGAAAAGACATTTGCATATTAACAGATGGTGTTTGGAAGGACAAAGCAGCCATTCCGTGACATGCAACCCACAATGGACTTTTGATCACCCATGAAAGTGGGAGAGCTCGCATTCCAGGTTGACTGCTAAGATGGCCGAATACACAAACGGACATCAACAAACCAGCTAGTCACATGACTAACCTCCTGGGCAACCTGAGTTTTTTTGCATTTGTACAAACAGTTTGGGCAGAAAGTGGTTTGCTCCTGGACTGAAGATCTCTTCTGCCTGCTCCTATCTCTTTCTTACAAGCCTCTGAATCCACTGAAGACACAAGAACCCCAGGAGAGAACAGTCTCCTACAACGAACAAGGTTCAAGAATAATTCAGAGCCCCAACAAAAAACAAGATCTACCTACAATCAAGGACTCTACAGTGAACTCGAAGAACCGTAACAACTCTTCAGATATTGACTCAAGCTTATCCACTTTATTTTTCTTCTGCTCTTTTCTGTCTCTATTTGCACCTGTGTATCACATATGCGTGCTATCGTGAGCGCGTCGTGTATCCGTAGACGTCAACCGAATTAGAGTTTAAGTTTAATAAAGTTCAACTTTTCTTCTTTAAACCCAAAAGCCTGTTTGTGCTGGTTTCTTTGCCTTATAACTGGAAAGCAGTGACAAGGATTCACCAAGGGGGAGCTAAAAACAGTGCATTTAAAAATAAAACGCTGTTACAGGAAGACCATATGAAGGCAGAAAGGGAATCCTAGACCTTTTACTCACCTGGTCATAACATTACACTTCCCACTCTTGGGTCTCCAGAAGAAACAGTGCAAAGGATCTATCCTTGGCCCTCTATTTCTCATCTACACGAACCCCTCAGCACTATCATCCGAACAACATGTACGCTGACAACACTCCACTCAACATCTCCTTGGACCTGTCCACTGACTGATTTGTCACAGTGCTTATCTGACATCCAATAATGGAGGAGCAGAAATTTCCTCCAACTAAATATTGGGGAAAACTGAAGCCATGGTCTTTAGTCCCTGCCCATTTCCATTCCTGGCAAGTCTTAAGCGGAGCAAGACAGCTCGCAACCTTGCTGTCGTGTTTGAACCCAAGTTAAGTTTTACAACCATATATCCACACCATCACCTAGACTGCCACCTACTTCCACCTCTGTAAAAATCAACTGCACCCCAGCTGAAACCCTATCCATGCTTTTGTAACCTCTAGATTTGATTATTCAATACTCTTGGCCAGCCTCCCATCATCCACCCTACATAAACTTGTACTCCTCCAAAAGCACTGCTGCCTGTACCTTATTTATTTATTTTAATAGAGATACAGCACTGAAACAGGCCCTTCAGCCCACTGAGTCTGTGTCGACCACCAAGCACCCATTTATACTAATCCTACATTAATCCCACATTCCCTACTACATCTCCACCATTCTCCTACCACCTACCTACACTAGGGGCAATTTACAATGGCCAATTTACCTATCAACCTGCAAGTCTTTGACTGTGGGAGGAAACCGGTGCACCCGGCGGAAACCCACGCGGTCACAGGGAGAACTTGCAAACTCTGCACAGGCAGTACCCAGAACTGAAGCCGGGTCGCTGGAGCGGAGAGGCTGCAGTGCTAACCACTGTGCCGCCCTTTATCTTAACTCACTCCAAATCGCGTTTGCCCCTCTACTAGTGCTCGTCAAATGGGGAGACAGTCAACACCTCAATTTTAAAATCCTAATCCTCGTTTTCAAACTTCGCCATGGCCTCACCCCTCCTGATCTCTGTTGGCTCCTCCACCCCTACAAGTCTCCTCTTGATCATCCCAGATTTTTGATTGCTCCACCTTTGGAAGCTGTGCTTTCAGCTGCCTTGGCCCCTAGCCCTGGAATTCTCTCCTTAAACAGCTCTGCCTCGCTCTCCTAAGATACTTCTTGAAACCTACATCTTCAAATCAAGTTTTCGGGTCATCTGTCTTGATCTCCTGCTGTGGCTCAGTATCAAAAATCTGGTCATATAAAGCACTTTGGAATGCTTCACTATGTTAAGTGCACTAGATAAAAGCAAGTTGTTGAATTTTACCTGCCACCTTCCCCATTGAAACCCACCCCAAACTAAAATTTGATATTTAACACAAAATATTTGAAAATAAAATATCCAAAAAATTACATATTTCACTATATGAAGAAATGTCTCCAGTGTCTAATTGCTTCAACGATTTTACTTTAAAAGGTCACACACACACTTAAAAAAACCTGAACTGTTTATGCAGTATTAAGTTTCCACAAACATCTGAACATTTTATGAAGCTATTTTCGATTTATGCAAATTTGTGTATTAAAAGAATGTACAAATACGACCACGTAGACATACAAGAGGTTTCTTACAGACAATTTGCCAACAGACTACACAAGAAGCTTCGAATCCAGGGTCAGAGCACTTAAATGGGAATAAACTCACTCATCCATTAGCCAAGTCAATTGCCAAGTCCGTTGCTAAACCTCCTGGTTTCAGTCGAGTAGAGCAGCATCTTGTTCCCAATGTTCCAAATGCATAGAATTCTGTTCTGAAGACTAAAATTATTCTGTAGCTGAAGACACATTATTTCTGAAAGCTATATAGATTATAATGTGGTTCTCACAAAATTTCAAATTCTATCATACTTACTCTCTGTGAATTTGAGGGAGCGGATTACTTTCCTCTGAGGTGTAACTCGTTTAATGTGTGGATGGTCTTCCAGAGTTAATACAGTATCGCGTTGCTTCTCTTTAATCTGAACCACCTCAAAGTCGCTCGGGTAGTCACTGGCAGGATTGTCACGAGGAACAATTCGCCATTCCACCACATCCGTATTTTTTAGTGCACTAGAAATGAACTTGCTCCTTGCTGTGGCAGTGAAGTATCCCTTAAAGGCCACAATGTACTCTAGAATTAAACAAGAAAATATGACACAATTGGCTTTTGCTCATGCATAAAACATCAGAATTTTCACTGTCAGTCACCTCATTCAGGAACCGGTCTCTCCTGAACAGGTATTACGAAGTTCACACCTGCCTTCTATCCCAGAACTCACACCCATGCAATAGCAAGAGGGCAGGGGAATCTGAGAAAATCAGGGAAATGAGCTCCAGCTAATGGAAATACTACTGGCACAGGCAAGGCACCAAAGTGATTGTGATCTCCAAGGTACAGCAGACTCCAACAGAACTTTGGTGGGGTATTAGTCAGTGAATAACTAAACATGTAAGCCTGCAATTTATCACATCTTCAACCATTTAATAATTTCTGCCAATATTTTTTCCAATCATGTCTGTAGTCTAATCAAAACGTTTTTTGGTAGTCAGTGAGTGGCATATGTTGCGCATCTACTTCATCACAAAGACAATGTAATGCTTTACACCATATGATCCCTCTGATGCAATGCCCTTTATTCCAATGATACCATATGCAAAGATTTTTCTTCTTTCAAAGAATGAGATCTGTCTCCAATTTTAAGTTACTTTAAAATCTTGATTCAAGACTTTTTTTTTTAAATTCTAGTCCCTCCTGAGCAGAGGGCCAAAGGTGCATCAAGAAGACACCCCATCTAAATGGATTGTTTGCTGCATGTTCATCTTTCATGGATGGAAAGATGCCAACCAACAACCAGGTTTCTCCTTGGCTGATTTTCTCAAAAAAAGGGAAATATATTTACGTGATTTCAACAAGATTATTTTATGCCATTTGATGATCCAATTAGTTCCTTGCCACTTGAACTGACAGCATATCTCCAGTTAACAACTAACTAGGTAAACCTGTGCATGGAACCATTTCAGATTCCTGTGTTTTATTCTGAGTTTTCAAAAGTTATTTTATGTCTCCTTTAGCTTAAAGGCCCGTCTCCCATCACAGGCCACTCCCTGATTAAGGATCACAAGTAGTCAACCATCACAGCTTGGTCAATAGTGCGACCAGCTGTACATGCATGATACTCAAATTTCTGGAGCAATGTCTAACTCACTTACTACCACCTCGACAAAAAAAAAGCAAAGTGCCTGTTCCCTCATACATATTAGGGCAAGCACAAGCCTCAGCTTCAAGGCAGATGCTAAGCAATTACCACAGACATTTCCAGTGTCAATTTTCTAAATGCAAGTTTCCACTTCAGCTGAGAATGCTACCATTGGACTTCACTGTATTGAGCAGTTCCCCTATCAAATCTTACTCACTAGCCATATTTCTATTTTCAGTTAACTTCTCCACTTTGAAGAAGCCTAGCAGAGGATAAAACGTAATTCAAATGCCAGCATCTAAACTAAGCTTTTAGTCAGCCCTTCAATCAGCTTAAAAGGAGTCTAGAGTTCTTCCCATATATAGGCCCTGCTTTTTCACTTTACAACCGCAAGGAATGGTTTTGAAATCATACACTGACACCAATCTAAAAATAAATGGACTTGCTCCCTTTCAAACAGCAAATTAAAAGAACCACAAAATAAAAGTGCATCTTATGAACTGCAAATATATTGTTTTTAGAATTCAAAAATGACCAAGAAAAACATTAGCAAATTACCAAGAGATAGACTATAAAAGCTTCTACAGGTATGTAAAAAGGAAGAGATTAGCAAGTCTAAGCATGGGACCCTTAGAGGCAGAGACAGGCAAAATTATAATGGAGAATAAAAGGAAATGGAGATACTAAACAAATACTGTTATCTCTGTCTTCATGATAGAAGGCAAACATTTTGGAAATAGTAGCGAACCAAGGGTCTAGTGAAAGTGAGGAACTTAGCAAAGAAATAGCACTGGAAAAATTTAAGTCGACAAATCCCTGCACCTAACTGCTTGCATCCTAGGGTTTTAAAAGCAGTAGCTACAGAGATAGTAGATACATTGGTTTTGATCTTCCCTAGATTCTAGAATGATCACCATGGGTTTGATGGTAGCAAATGTAGCCTGGCTATTCAAAAAAGAAAAGGGAGAAAGGCAAACTGGCCTGCAATTCCCTGCTTTCTAACAGCAGTAGAGAAAATGCTAGAATTTATTAGAGCACTTGGAAAATTGTATGATTAGGCAGAGTCACAGATTTATGAAAAGGGACTGGAGGATATATAGTGGGGTTCCCCAGGGGTCAGTGTCCAGACTCTGCTTTTCTTGACCTATGTTAAAATGACCTCGACATTGGTGTACATGGCACAATTTCAAAATCTGCAGATGACAAAACTTGAAAGTATTGTGAATGGTGGTGAGGAGGATAGTGATAAACCAAGAGCATTTAGACAGGCTGGTGGAAGGTGTGGACTACGACAGGTGAAATTTAATGCAGAGAAGGGGGAAATGATTTTGGTAGGGAGCACAAGGGAGAGACAACACAAAATAGAGGGCAGAATTCTAAAGTGGATAAAACAGAGGGACCTGGGGGTATACATTGATGACAAGGCAGGTTGAGAAAGTGGTTAATAAAGCATACGGGATCCTGGGCTTTATAAGTAGGGGCATAGAGTATAAAAGCAAAGAAGTTATGCCGAAGCAATTTAAAACCCCGGCTCAAACTCAACTGGGAGTATTATGTCCAATTCCCTAGTACCACACTTGAAGAACGAGAAAGCATTAGAGAGGGTGCAGAAAAGATTTACGAGAATGGTTCCAGGGATGTGGACAGATTGGAGAAGCAGGTCTGTAGTCCTTGGAGAAGAGAGAAATTTAGAGGTGTTCAAAATCGTTAGGGGTCTGAACAGAGTAGATGGAGAAACTGTTCCTGTTGCTGGAAGGATTGAGGACCAGAGGACACTGATTTAAGATGACTGGCAAAATCAGCAACTGAGGACATTTTTTTTTTTAATTTAGCAAGTGGTTAGGATCTGGAATGCACTGCCAGAGAGTGTGATGGAGGCAGATTCAATCGTAGCTTTCAGAAGAGAATTGGATAATTATCTGAAGTGAAAAAAATTGCAGGGCAACGGGGAAAATCAGGGGAGTGGGGCTAGACAAGTTGTTCGGCCAGAGAGCTGGTATGAATAAGACAGGCTGTATAGCCTCCTGCTGTGCTGTTACAATTCTATTAGAGGATGTAACTGGCAGGATAGATAAAGGGGGAAAACCAGCAGTTACAGTGTATTTGGATTTTCAAAAAGCATTCAATAAAAAAGGTGCCACATACGATTACATAAAATTAGCAACATGGAATTGAGGGCAATATTAGCATATATAGAGAGATTGAGTGAGCCGGTGAGAATGTGGCAGCTGGAAGTTCATCTCTCACTGAAAAGTAAAATTCTAAGGGGCATGATAAAAGGTAGATGCTTGCCTGGCTGTCAACTCTAGAATTAGGGGCTCCAGTTTCAAAATAAGTGGTCAGACATTTAGGACAAAGAAGAAAAAATTCTTCACTCAAAATGCTGTCAGTCTTTGGAATTCTCTAGCCCAGAGGGCTGTGCATGCTCAGGTCATTGAGTATATTAAAGTCAGAGATCAATAGATTTTTGGGTACTAAGAGAATTAAAAAGATATAGGGTAGTCCAGGAAGGTGGAGTTGAGACAGTAGAACAGCCATGGCAAAGCAGACTTGAAGGTCTGAAATGGCTTACTGCTATTTCTTACAGAACGAAGGCTTCATACCATTTATAATTTCTACTGTTCCTTCTGCCCCCCCACCCCCTCCCTCCCTAGTTACTACTTTGAGTTGTAGTGTCCTAGAAAGGTCACAATATTCCATCAATGAGGCAGCTGAATGTAGAACTCCCTGTATTCTACACAAAAACATTGTCTCAATGCCATCCTATGCAAACTCTCAGCAGACTGGCAATCATTATGACAATAACTTGTCGTTATATAGCACCTTAACGTAATAAAGGGAATTTTAATAAAAAGGGGGGAAAAAAAACCTACTCTTTGCAGCCTTTTACTGTTACAGGCTTCAAAGACTTGAACCTGTTGAGTGTCAAAGCTTGGAGAAGTAGAAGACCAGTACGATCACCAGGAAATGCCTTATTCAGGGACATCCAGATCGGAAAGTGCTTGGAGAAGTGAGTGAAGAAAACCTTGATTTTTGAAATAGTCTGGGAGATCCAAACCATTGCAACTGGGAGGAGCTTGGGACTTCATCAAAACAAAAAGGACTAAGTCAATAATGCACAAGTCTGGCTTGAGGTTAAGTATTTTAATAAGTAAACACCTTTCTTTGTAATTGAGGTATCAGCTACTTACAAAGTACTATTTAGTTAATGGGGATTTCTTTTAGTTTAGTTGGAATAAAAGTCTTAAAACATGAAATCTTGTTATGTACTTTATATTGGTTGGGTGGGGGGGGGGGGGTAAGTCATCTCTTATTTCTCACATTAACTATCTCACTGAAGTTGTAACGATGCGCACAACTTAAAAAAGGGACTACCGTTCGTGCGTGACTTATTTTCCCTTGCACAGCACATTCCTGATTTCTGTGTGGTCGCACACCCATCCAGCTTAGAGGGTACACTGGTCTCTAGTATATTATTTCTGACTTTGATAAGAGCTGTTTTGGTACTGTGACAGGAGCAAAACTCTGATTGGAAGGATTCAGACATGGAGTTCCAGGAAAGGTGGGCACAAATTTGGGAGCAGACAACATGAAGACCTCGAGAAGAAAGGGAGGCTGGAGGTGAAACAGTAATGTGCAAGGTTAAACAATTTTTTTTTTTTGAGAAGAGTGATGATGATAGCATACTTGAAGGAGAGAGGGCCCCTACCTGAAGAGAGAAGCATTAAATATAGCTAACAGAGGGACCAGGAAGGAAAGTTGGTGGTAGCAGTTTATTGAAAATAGGGTCGAGGGAGCAGGAGGTGGGTCTCATGGACAGAATGAGCTCAGAGAGGGCCTGAGGGTAGATGGGAGAGAAACTCGAAGATGTGAGTTCAGGACTCGGGCAGGGGAAACTTGAGAGGATGTTTGGCCTGGTGGGCTCAGAAAAAGGGAGGGAAATGGTAGAGGCAACTAATTGGATGGTGTCAATCTTTGGGGGCAAAAAGAAGTTCATGAGTACCTCCCACTTCTTGTTGGAGGTAAAAAAGGTGGAGAAGACAGGGGAGAGGGATTTAAGTTGGCGATCTGGATTGGATTCAAACATATACCCTGCAAATTTATGGCACCTAATCCAGGTAAAAATCAACAACCTAGTTCTCCACATTAGCCTGGATTTTGCAGTCAGTGGCACTCGCTGCTGATCTCAAAGAAAGCTTCACACATTGATCCAGTGATCGGAGAGGCGTGGATTTCACTTTTTCTCACATTAATTTGAATCTGGTGCCAAGTCAAGGGAATGTCCAGGTGTCCAGCAACAGTGATGGCATTGAGCAGGGTAAGCAGCTAATCACACTGAAGTATGCTCAGACAGAAAACCAGGAAGTAAAATGCACTGATTATCCTTCACATTTTATAATTTTTTTTTTTATTTACAGAGAGAAAAATGATTGATATTTCAGATTCAAATGTGTGCGTCCCAAAGAAAATTCAAAGACTTGGAATTATTAGAATGGAAAAATTTGGCATTGCACAAATACAAAATTAGTTTTCCAGGGAAGAGAGGTTCGTCATCAGTAGTTATGATTTAGTACACTGTTAAAAATCCAGCTACACTTCATTAACACGGCATAAATTTTCAGGCCTTTATGCAGCAAGATTAATAGCATAAAAGGGCAAATTATCGTCAGTTTAGCGATTTCCAACTGATTGCAGTCTGGGGAAATGTTAACAGCACACTCTAAGGAAGCACAGAATCACTGACAGCAACTTCTAGATATCAGTGTTTAAACGTGAATGTGTGGATCCAGAATGTTGTCAGTTTCAGAGTAGTAATGAATGGCAAACATGGACAGCTTTGCCATGATTCCTGCTGCAATTTCTGAGCCATAATGGTCAAGACGTATTAAAATAATTGTACCGCATTTCACAAAAATATGCTGTTTCAAGATAAGCATCTCAAGTGAAACTAGATTTGCTTACCATGTTCAACAGCACTTGAAGTGTATTCTAACTTCAGAGCCAGATGGGTACAATTTGGACAAATCTTGTTCCGCAACTCTGTACCAAGTCGTCCCCCACTGCACAATACAACAACCACTACCAACAGCAGCCAGATGCTCTCCAATCGCATGGTCACAAAATCCTAAAAAAAAAGTTTCCAACGACCCAGAAATTCAATCCGTTTTATGCTGTCTACAAGGATCAGTTCATTTTCCTCACTGAAAAGATTCGCTTACTGGTGTTGTTCAATTTGCAAGAGATATTTGCAAAGTAGACTATTTTTGTTTTCATGATATTTAGGCAGTGGTTGACAGTACAACCCATTTCAGAAGTCTCTCATTTCTTTCTCCGTTTCTTCTCCATGGCACCCGGCTGTTGCAATCACTAATGTTCTCGTACATGGATTGGAGATTCCATTTGTCAGTTAAAAGAGGAGAATACTAGAGGGAAATCCACCAGTCTTAGCTCGACTGTTGATCCAATCTGTTGGAACAGGAGAGAAGTGGAAAAGGTTAAGATTTCAAATGCAATCTTCAGGAAAACAAATACTTTAATAGAATAGCTTTTTGTAGCCCCTTTCCTTGCCCAACGTCCCATTTCTACTACCACAGTTAAGAAAAGGGACCAGATCTCCTTTGGAGATCTCCACAAAAGAGCATCCCTCACTGACTAACCCCATGATTTTTACTTCTTCCCTTCAAAAGGGTTGCGCAGCCGACCTGCCACTTGCAGGCCAAGTATCCTCAAGAAGGGAATCAAGTTACGCTGTAAAATAACAGAATGCCATTGCCCCACCCAGGCCTCCAACATGGACAGAAGACAATCTTATTCAAAAGCACCAGTACAGAAACTCCAAGTGCGCAATAGGACTTTCTAATGAATCCCAACAATCCATAATGATCCAGGCTTGAACACTTATGAAACACATCCAGTTCGTATCCAGCATCTAAAGCCAGTCCACAAATATTTCATTACACCTCTTGATGGAAATTAGAAACAAAAAAATTGTAATGCAACAAAATGGGAAAAATAAAAAACTTGAAAATGTTCATAAGATCCCCAAGATCACAAATTCACTCTCAAAATGTTCCAATCATATTTGGGCACACATTACTTTTAACATGCTTCTCCCACAAAGCAATGGATAGTGTGGCAATATTTATTTTACAGTGCAAGTCCCATAATCATTTTACTAATCTACAAAATTTCTTTAATAATCTGGTGAGGTCTTATTTCTTTACAACATATTTTTTTCAACTGAAAAAAGGTGTCTGTGTTTGTGAATAGACATGAAGAACTAGTTGAATTCCAGTAGGAATTTCATTGCACGTGGCACCAGCTAGGTGTATCTTTACATTAAAATACATGTTTGCTGTACATGCCAAGTCTGCTCTGTCATGACTGTCAAGCAAATCAACTGAATCTCAGTCAACTGATTAAGTGCATCTTCCCCAACTACCCCTGTTCTCACCACCTCCGTTCCTAACTGTTTTTGTTCTTTTTCCACCGTTCAATTACATATTATTATTTCTGCCCATCACAAACTGCTAAAAAAGCTACACAAATCACATTCTAGCAAAAAAAAAGGGCAAGACAGCCACACTGAGTTCCGAACACATCCTATTAACACCCTTAAACTAAATTTCAGAACCCACAAAAACGTTCTGTTTAAAAAAAAAACTTGACTTTAACTTCTGATTTCTTTCCTCCTCCACCAAAAGTAGCATGATGCACATTGCTAGGCCACTGATGTTACACCCTCCTCCACCTCACCACCCCCCAAACAATGCATCAGAATTCATATTGTGGATTAGTGGACTAGGCTTGTCCACTGGCATCCCAGAAGTCGACATTCATAGAGTCATAGAATTATACAGCACTGTGCCCCCTCCCTCCAACAGATGTACAAAACTCTGCTATTCCCGTCAACTGCTGTGTTGCTATGTAGTTTCCACCTCACTATAATGAGTGGATTAGGCACCAGCATCCAAATCACTAATTCAGTGGCAGTCTCAAAACCCCAACCTTGCACAATCTATGGGCCAGTGTCCCCAACCCAACTATTTTTCCTTAACTTTTGCAGCTAAGGGTTACAGCCCTAAATGTGCCTTTAGGCTTCAAATGGAAAGAAAACAATGAGCCAGAGATACATAGGAAGAAAAAAAAAAGACACGTGCACAAGATAGAGAATAAGATACAGAGATCAAGAGCTAAAGTAAAGGCAGAGTGTACAAGATGTATAAGAAAGAGAGAAAAAGCCAAAAAAAAAGGAAAAAATAGACCATGAACAGAGACAGTTACAGGATTGTGTGTTCATGCACACCGGCTAGTTTTTTTAAAAAATTAAATCGAGAAGGGGAAAAACCTTAGTTGAAATGGTTAAGAGCTTTCTAAGCCAGTGTTAAACAGTGCAGATGATGTACAATTAAAGCTCAATTAATTTGCAGAATTACTTAGAAGAAATCCCCCAAATCTTCACTATTACTGCCATCAACAGATTGCCTAAAAAAATTGTAGGATGGAGCTTACTGCCTTATCTGGAAAAATAATGTTGCCCTCAAGAATCAATGTCACATCCTAAAAGAAAAAAAAACTACTGAACAAGGCATGGAATAGTCACAGCTACAGGGATGGTGCTAACATTTGGAGACAGTACTGAAAAAAACTCAACTGTCATACAACCATATAACATAGTCAAAGCTCTACAATCTTTAGGTTACTGTCATTGCAGATAGTAGTCTTCCCATTATAACTATAATAAAAAGCCCAAACTAAGGTGAGCAGCAATAGAATGAAATGCAAGGCTACCACTGCAGCAGGAACCCAGCTCAGCAGAGGAATTGAAACTAACCTTACGACACAGAAGGGTGGAAAGCAGCAGTCTCAAAATATGCCTAAAAAGATCAACCCAATGTTTGAGTAGTTTGCCTTTGTGCAGTAGAAAACATTCACCTTCACTGCCCTGCATTTAGTTCAGCCACCACTTGTGGCAGATCAGACTATTTAATTCCTTTGAATTAAAACTAGAAATAAATATATTTGAGCATTCCTGTTGATTATTCTTGAATCCCTTTCTATAATCATACATTTAGGAAAATTGGAGTAGTTTTGCACTACATCCAACAGGGGCTGTACCCGAGCGAGAAGTACTGAATGGAACCAAATGTAAGAGCATTGCTCCACCTAATCAATGCTGTGCTTAATGGGGCAGAGTAAAGGAAGTGTTAACATTATATTATCTATATTAAATAAACTATACCATTTTTGTAGAATGCCAATGTTTTCTATACAGTTCGGTGTAATTTTAATTACAGAAACAAATTGCTCTAAAAGTTTAAATTACTAGCCCTGGTAAAATATTTCTTCCATTTCTTCCACCACTGTGGGCGGCACAGTGGTGCAGTGGTTAGCACCGCAGCCTCACAGCTCCAGGGACCCGGGTTCGATTCCGGGTACTGCCTGTGTGGAGTTTGCAAGTTCTCCCTGTGTCTGCGTGGGTTTTCTCCGGGTGCTCCGGTTTCCTCCCACAAGCCAAAAGACTTGCAGGTTGATAGGTAAATTGGCCATTATAAATTGTCACTAGTATAGGTAGGTGGTAGGGAAATATAGGGACGGTGGGGATGTTTGGTAGGAATATGGGATTAGTGTAGGATTAGTATAAATGGGTGGTTGATGTTCGGCACAGACTCGGTGGGCCGAAGGGCCTGTTTCAGTGCTGTATCTCTAATCTAATCTGTATACTTGCAGACTGGCACCAAGTGAATGACCTCTCACTCCCATCCCCAAGGTATGCCTCAGGTAAATTTAAGCAATGTCGTTTTTACTTCACCTCCCCATCATCTATAGAACGTAAGAAATAAGAGGTGTAGGCCATACAGCCCCTTGAGGCTGTACTGCCACTCTAAGATCATCTATGTTAATTCCATTTTCTCACCCCATCCTGCAATACTCATGCCCAAAAATCTTTCAATCTTGAATACGCTCATTGACTGAGTATCCACAGCCCTCTGGTGAGAATTCCAAAAGATTCACAACTTTGAATGAAGAAATGTTTCATCTCAGCCCAAATGGCAGCCCCCTTATCCTGATACTATGAGCCTTGGTACTCAACTCTCCAGCTAGGACAAACAGCCTCTCAGAATTTAGCCTGGCAAGCCCTCCAAGAATTTTATATATGTTGCAATGAAATTTCCCCTTATTCTTCTAAACTCTAGAGAATATTGGCCCATTCTACTCACAGGAGGACCCTCTCATCCAAGAAATTAGTCTAGCAAACCTTTGCTGCACACCTCTAAAGACAAGTTTATCCGTCCTTGGGTATGGAAACCAAACGGCACCAAGTATGCTGGGTGTGATCTCACCAAGGCCCTGTATAAATTTCAGCAAGACTTCCTTATTCTTCTTGTACTCCAACCCCTTTGCAATGCAGGCTGACATACCGTTTACCTTCCTAATTGCTTGTTGTACCTGCATGTTAAATCTGTTATTTGTGGACAAGGACCCCCAATTCCCACTGCAAACCAACATTTACTAGTCTCTAACCATTTTTAAAAATCTTCTGCTTTTCCATTCTTCCTACCAAAGTGGATCATTTTATACTTCCCCACATTATACTCCATCTGCCACATCACTTAACTGGTTTATAATCCCTTTGCAGCTTCCTCATAACTTACTTTTCCACCTAACTTTTATCAGCAAACTCGGATTTGTTACACTCAGTCTCCTCATTCTAAGTTATTAATATAGATGGTTAAAAAGCTGAGGCCAAAGCACTGATCCTTGTGGCACTCTTCTAGTTACACTCGGTCCTGAAAATGGCCGGTCTCTTCCTACTAGGTTTTCTGCCCATTAGCCAATCCTCAACTCATGCCAATAAATTACCTCCAATCTTGTGTAAACAAGGTTATGTAACTACAGCATATTTGGGACCATATAGGCAAAAGGATGTGAGCCACACACAGCAATACTATTCTATGTTAAAGAGCTGAAGTGAAGCACAGCCAAACAAACAATGGCTCGGTTTCCTCAGGGCTCATCCACATAAATGTCAACAGTGGGTAAATTTTTCTTCCAAACTACTACTTCCTGGTCCAGAGCCAAAATTCAATGGAACCATTTAGAGAAAGGTTTTGTTTCCAGGGTTGGGTGGAGAAAGAATTCTTAACTGGGAAAGGGAATTGTGCCAGAGGATTGGCAACAGTTAATATTACCCTTGTATATAAAAAAGGGAGCGGGAATAAGTTCAGGGAACTAATAATAGGCCAATGAGCTTAATGGTCAGTGGTAGGAAAGATAATGGAATCTGCAGTCAAAGATGTAAGAGAAATATCAAGAAATTGAAAATACAGAGTATTAGAATAGAAGGTCATGCTAGGCCAACCTTATTGAGCTCTTTGAAGAGGAAACAGAAAAGGGTAAGATAAGAATAATGCAGGAGATGCAGTACATTTAGATTTCCAAAAAGTAGACTCATGGCTATCAGCAGACTACGTAACACCCCAAGGTCAGAACATGGAATTAGGAGACAAGTAGCACAAAAGGAGAGCAAGTAAAACAGAATAAAAATAGAGGTTAGAAAGTAGTGTGTTCCACAAAAACCACTATTCATTTACATAATCAATTTGGACTCAGGAATTGGAAGTACAATTCAAAATTGAAACGAAGTTCAGTGTAAATAAAATTTAAAGCAATACATTTTTCGTAGGCAGAATAAGGAGGCCACATACTCCTTGGAAAATAAGTGTCTAAATGGAACAGAGGGATCCATGGGTACAGATAATATATCACTAAAAATAGTAGCACAGGTTAATAGGCCTTTTTTTTTAAAAAAAAAGCAAAGAAATCACTTGGGTTCATTTCTGGAGAGATAAAGAAAAGCAGAGAAGTTACGTTAAACTTATAGTCTATCCAATGTTCTATACACTTGGAGTACTGTGCACGGTTCTGGTCTCCATATTAAAGGCCTGCTACCCAACCCAAACCAGACAACGTGTCAGGTGCAGTTCAGGTCGGGTTGCACTTCCGGGTCCGACATTTGGGCTCAGGTCGGGCGGGGTCAGACACGCTCTATCACAGAGAAGTGGCTCCACTATTAATTTAATTTTTGGACTAGAAAAGTGGTTTTGTTAGTTATTTTAAGCTTGTGCAGATCAGCAACAAAAAGTGAAAAACAGAAGGCAAGTTAACTGATGGTTGGGCGCGGGGGGGAGGGGGGGGGGGGGTGGAAAAGAGAAAAATGGAAGGACTCTGGCTGGATGTGGTTCTCAGGCTCGGGTCGGGTTTTTTTTTGCAGACCAGAGCAGGTAGTATTAAAAAAAGGATATGGAGTCATGGGAGAAGCAGCAAAATAAAAAAAATTACTAAAATGATACCAAAACTGAGGTGATACCCATCAGGAATGATTGAACAGACTGGGGTTTTTTTCTCCCACCCACACCCCCTCCCTAGGGAATGTGAATACTGAGGAGTGAACTGATAGAGGCCTTCAGAATTATGAAAAGAGTTTGATAAAAATATATAGACAATTGCAGGCAAGACCAGAACTAGGGGCATAAATACAAGAGTCAATAATAAATCCAATATGGAATTTTAGGAGAGTCTTCTTTACCCAGAGAGTGGTTAGTATGTGGAACTCACTACCACAAGGAGCAGTTGGGGAGAATAGTATAGATGCATTTGAAGGGAAGCTGGATAAGCACATGGGAAAGATATAGAAGGGTATGGTGATGGGGTTAGATGAAGAGGAGTGGGAGGAAGTTCATGTACAGCATAAAGACTGGCATGAACCTTTTGGGCTAACAGCCTGTTTCAATGCAGCAAATACTTTATAATTGTATTGATCTGTAGAACAGAAGACATATTTTTGCTCTAAAGGGTTTTATTAAACTATGCAGTAGCAAGGAAGGATTAGTTGGTCTCAGAATGGCACTCAAAAGCATGAAGTTATTTGTACCGGGCCAACCCTTAAGAACCTGAAACAAAAACGATACAATTTACTGCCCAAAACTTGCAGGATAGAGTCAGTATTTCTCTATGAAGAAAAAAGAAAAAAAAGGACTGTTAGGCCCCAAATATAGCCTCAAAACAGTACAACTTCTAACTTTGATATGCAACTATCAAGTACTCCTACAGACAATTTTTAAAAAGTCAATGCTCACATCAAGATTAACAAATGACAGCAGTTCCAAATTTAGTTTAAGACTGTTCAATATTTCATTGAGTTGCTTAGGGAATTGAACATATTTTAAATGGGATCAGCTGCCTCATTGTAGACTGAAAGGTTGAAATGAGTCCAATGAACAAAAAAAATTGGAGGCCGACCCATTGCGCTGCAGCAATATCCTACATCTCATACAATTGATCTATGGAGTTGACAGTAGGGAAAGGGTAGGGAAAAAGAACAAAAAAAAAAAAATGAAAAACTTGAATACTGATACTAACAGTATTCACAGCCACAGAAATTTGTAGCAGAACATGTACTTTTTAAAAAGGAACATGTGGAAACAGGGTGAAAAGATGAGAAAGATGTCCAAGACTCAAGTGATTGTGCAAAATCTCTTTTTGTAACAATCACCTTTGTTTAAAAAAATATATATTTTAGAAATGAAAACCATTCTTTTGAAATGCAATGATAGTTTGAGGAAAGCAGCAATGGATTAAGCACTGGGACTGGAAATTTATTTTAAAACTTCTGTATCAATGAAAGCAGCTGACATAATAAACAGATTCTGTGTGTGACATCAAGACTGACAGTTGAGCAACTGAACAGGGCCTAGTGAGCCATAGCTCCGTGGGTATCCCTCGCGCCTCTGAACCAAAAGGGTATGGGTTTAAGTCTCACTCCAGGACTCGAACACCAAATAAAAAGCCAACACTCCAGTATAATACAGGAGGGAGAGCTGCACTGTCGAAGGTGCTGTCTTTTGGATGAGATGTTAAACCGAAACCCAACTGCCTTCTTTAGGTGAGCGTAAAGATGTCAGCACGATTTCAAAAAAAAAACAGAAGAGTTATCACCAGTGTCATGGCCTATATTTATCCTTCAAACAACATCACAAACAGATTATCTGGTCATCATCACATTGCTGTTGGTGGGAGCTTAAAATGTGCACAAAGTGGATGCCAGAAGTACTTCATTGGCTGTAAAGCACTTCAGGATGTCCTGCGATTGTGAAAGGTGCTATATAAATGCAAGTCTTTCTTTTGTGAAAGGAGATGGTTGTGCCATTATATTGCTTCCCAAAGAATTAGTGTTTATTACAGCAGTTTTCAGCAGGAAAATATTTGCAGGCACAACTGTTTTGATGGTGTTTTCTACAGGAAGCAAACTGAAGATGGTCTTAAACATCTTTTTTTTTTAAGGACAAGAGTCCAAGATAACTTACATCTGCACTCAGTGTACCATTTACAGACACTAAAATTCACTGATTAGGTCTATGGACCCAGCAAGGAATGAGTAAACCTTCCAAATGGAAAACAAATCAGTATGGTCTGGCACAGTGAAGTTGCTGTAGTAAGATTCTGGGTAAATATTCTGTTCAAACTAATTAGCGCCAGTACAATTCAGTGATATTTCGAACATCAGGATCAACACAGAACATAAAATGCATAGGGCACTGTGTGCCACCACACTGGATCCAACATGCCACATTTAATTTTAATCCAGCCCACAATGCATAACCACAAGGGCCATGCAGACATTTTGTTTAGCCCATAATACATTATTAACTAGAGTTAGGCTCTCCCAGTGCTCACCAAGAACTCTGGAATACCTCATGAAGCAAATATGCGTTACTAATTTAAGCCAGACTAGTGCTCCCCATTATTCAGAGTGCAGATAGAAGGTGCTTTTATATTGCACGCGACCCACATTAGCGTCACTGGGTTACCAAAGTGCAACCCCCATGCAGCCCAAATGGAAATCAAATCCTGGGATTTACCAAGGTCAGCTTCCAGGAAGATCTGTTATTCAGTGACTCTTCTGGGCCACTCTGAGGCGAACGCCAGCAGTTTTTGCATTTAGCTTCAAGTCAGCTACACACCCAGCAAACCTGCCAGCACTCTGTATAAAAAGTGCCTATAGAGAATTATTTTGTTAGGATGTGGGCAATGCCAAATTTTCTGCACATCTCTAATTACCCAGAGATGCTGGCAGCTCTTTAAATTATTATAATCCTGGTGTTGATGTTGCTCCCACAGCAGGAGGAGTCTATAAGCAGGTTTGATTTTTAAATATGGAGACAACTAGTTGGCTTACCAGCTCACTTCAGGAGGTTAAGAGTCAATTAGATATTATGGGTCTAGAGTAGGGCATGCAGGAGTAGCAAATTACCCTCCCTGAAGGTTAAGGGAACCAGTAGCTTTCGGAGTCATTTTTCTAGTGCAAGCCAACAGATTTTCTAAATTTATTGAATTCAAAATTTTCCAACTTGCTATGATCAGACCTTTACATCTGGGTATTTAATTTCTACAGTAACTTAAGATCAGCGAATACCCCAGATGTACACTAATTTTGCTGGTCGGAGCAGGAGATCTAAAGAATCCCCTTAGAAATTGTACCCCATGACCTCCGGGATGATCGTCCAATACCATAACCACGAGGCCACTCTAATGGCTATAGCCTTTTATAAGATTTCTTCTTTGGCATCCTTGTCTCGAGAGACAATGGGCAAGCGCCTGGAGGTGGTCAGTGGTTTGTGAAGCAGCGCCTGGAGTGGCTATAAAGGCCAATTCTAGAGTGACAGGCTCTTCCACAGGTGTTGCAGATAAAATTGGTTGTCGGGGCTGTTACACAGTTGGCTCTCCCCTTGCGCTTCTGTCTTTTTTCATGCCAACTGCTATGTCTGACTCGCCACGCTTTAGCCCCGCCTTTATGGTTGCCCGCCACCTCTGGCGATCACTGGTAACGGATTCCCAGGACTTGTGATCAATGTCACAGGGCTTCATGTCGCGTTTGCAGAAGTCTTTAAAAACAGAGACAAGGACAGCCGGTGGGTCTAATACCAGTAACGAGCTTGCTGTACAATGTGTCCTTGGGGATCCTGCCATCTTCCATGCAGCTCACATGGCCAAGCCATCTCAGGCGCCGCTGGCTTAGTAGGGTGTATATGCTGGGGATGTTAGCTGCCTCGAGGACTTCTGTGTTGGAGATACGGTCCTGCCACCTGATGCCAAGGATTCTCCAGAGGCAGTGAAGATGGAATGAATCGAGATGTCACTCTTGGCTGATGTACATTGTCCAGGCCTCGCTACCATAGAGCAAGGTACTGAGGACACAGGCTTCATACACTCTGACTTTTGTGTTCTGGGTCAGTGCGCTATTTTCCCCCCACACTCAGCCAGTCTGGACATAGCAGAGGAAGCCTTTCTGATGCGCTTGTTGAATTCTGCATCGAGAGACAGGTTACTGGTGATAGTTGAGCCTAGGTAGGTGAACTCTTGAACCACTTCCAGAGTGTGGTAGCCGATCTTTATGGATAGGGCATTTCTGACGTCCTGTCCCATGATGTTAGTTTTCTTGAGGCTGATGGTTAGGCCAAATTCAGTGCAGGCAGCCGCAATCCTGTCGCCGAGTCTCTGCAGACACTCTTCTGTGTGGGATGTTAATGCAGCATAGTCAGCAAAGATGAGTTCCCTGATGAGGACTTTCTGTACTTTGGACTTCGCTCTTAGACGGGCAAGGTTGAATCTGCCACCTGATCTTGTGTGGAGGAAAATTCCTTCTTCTGAAGACTTGACTGCATGCGAGAGCAGCAGGGAGAAGATCCCAAGTAATGTAGGTGCGAGAACACAGCCCTGTTTCACGCCACTCAGGATAGGAAAAGGGGTCTGATGAGGCACCGCTATGCTGAATTGTGCCTTTCATATTGTCATGGAATGAGGTGATGATACTTAGTAGCTTTGGTGGGCATCCAATCTTTTCTAGTAGTCTGAAGAGACCACGTCTGCTGACGAGGTCAAAGGCTTTGGTGAGATCAATGAAAGCAACGTAGAGGGGCATCTGTTGTTCATGGCATTTCTCCTGTAGCTGGTGAAGGGAGAACAGCAAGTTAATAGTGGATCTCTCTGCTCGAAAGCCACAATGTGCCTCAGGGTAGACACGCTCAGCCAGCTTCTGGAGCCTGTTTAGAGCGACTTGAGCGAAGACTTGCCCCACTATGCTGAGCAGGGAGATTCCACGGTAGTTGTTGCAGTCACCCTTGTTCTTAGAGGGTGATGATATTGGCATCGCGCATGTCCTGTGGTACTGCTCCCTCGTCCCAGCACAGGCAAAGCAGTTCGTACAGTGCTCAAAAAGTACAGCAGGCTTGGCACTCTTGATTGTAGGGGTAATGCCGTCCTTCCCAGGGGCTTTTCCGCTGGCTAGAGAATCAATGGCATCACTGAGTTCCGATTTGGTTGGCTGTACGTCCAGCTCATCCATGACTGGCAGAGACTGGGCTGCATTGAGGGCGGGCTCAGTGACAACATTTTCCCTGGAGTAGTGTTCCACCATTTGCTTGCATTGGTCAGTGATTGTGTCCCCTGATTTAGATTTGAGGGGGGAGGGGTGGGGGGGCACGATCTTCTTGATGGTTGGCCCAAAAGCTCTCAATGCCATCAGACATTCCTCTGATGTTTCTGGTGTCAGAGGCCAGCTGAATATGACTGCATAGGTGTTGCCAGTAGTCTTTTGCGCAGCGCCTGGCGGTTCTTTGTGCAGCGCTTCTGGCTGCTTTAAGTGCTACGGATGTTAACTCGCTGGGGCTTTCTTGTAGTTCAGCAGTGCAATGCGCTTAGCAGCTATGACAGGTTCCAGCTCTTCAATGTGAGATTGAAACCAGTCTGCATTCCACTTCACACATTTGCCATAGGTGGTCATTGCTGAGTCATAGATGGAGTCTGATGTGGGCCCACTTGGTCTCTGCATCCCCTGTGGGAGCATTTTGAAGGGCTTTTTCAAGTGAATTTAGAAACTTGCATAACAGCTGTGGATGAGAAATTCTGCTAGTGTTGATGCGTGGGTGGCCCTTCTGCTTGGCGTGATGCAGCTTCTTTGGTTTGAGGTTAACCTTGCTGCACACCAGGGAGCGGTCGGTGTCGCAGTCCGCACTGTGGAAGCGGTGTGTGATTTGACTGCTGTTTTTAGAGGCTCGCCTTGTGATGGAGGTCCAGCTGGTGCCAACGACGTGATCTTGGGTGTCTCCAAGAAACCTGGTGACAGGGTTTAGTGTGAAAGAATGAGTTGGTGATGCAGAGGTCATGATAGATACACAACTCAAGCAGTCTCTGTCCATTCTCATTCATCCTTCCAATGCCATAACGCCCAAGGCAGGAAGGCCATGAGTCATGGTCAGCCCCAACCCTGGCATTAACGTCCCCCAGCAGGAATAGGTGTTGGGGATGCTACTAATGATATTATGTAGTTCCTCATAGAATTGGTCTTTAGCTTCAGGTGGGGAGCAGAGTGTTGGAGCATAGATGCTGAGTAGGTGTACTAGACCAGAGGCGGTGAACAGTCAGATGGACAGTATGCGTTCCGAGCCATTTGAAGGCGGCTCTATCATGCTAAGCAAAGAGTTTCTGATGGCGAAGCCCACTCCATGCTGTCTTGGTTCTTTAGGATTCCTACCCCGCCAGAAGGTGTAGTCTTGCTCTTAGAGATCCGCTTGCAGGGAGGCGTGTCTCCTGAAGTGCTGCAATGTCCACATTGAGTCTACTGAGCTCGTTGTTAATGATGGCGGTCTTCCGAGAATAGTTGATTTGTGTAAGGTCTTCCAACAGGCCAGGACACAGTTCTGACGTTCCAGCTTGCAAAACGAAGGGATGGTACCTTTCCTTTTTTGGTCGTGCTGTTTGGTGTGGTGTAACAGTCCACTTGTCAGGCAATGACCCGGAGCTCCAAGCACCCATTGAAGCAGGTGGACTGTGGCGGGACAGAACCTTACTGACCGGGGGCTGCCCGGTTTGAGGCGGGTGGTAGCTGTCCAGTGAGATGCAATGACATCTCCCACCAACAAAGGCAACCCGTGGCGCCCAATCTCAATGCCAATTGAGCTGGACTTAACTCATAACTGCTGCCTTCCGTGTTGATTTGGTCGCTGTGAGGCAATTATGGAGTGACCTCTCCATGGCGCTTGCCTGGGCAGATGTATGGAGGTTGAGTTGCCCAAGTGTCAAAACCCCCCTTCTCAGCCTTCCTGGTAGGGTCCAAAGGAGTGCAGAGCACGATGTTTGGCACTGGTATGGCTACAGGAAACATGCCAAAGGTGACCGCCTTCAGGGTTCCGCTCCGGATTTTCTGTTAGGGTTTACTTTTTTTTTATTATGCCCCTTTGAAGTGCCATAGAACTTCCGTACTTGGATCTTTCCAAGATGGCGGCGTCCAGGGCAGTGGACGCGCAAGGCTGGGAGGGGAATTCACCGCAGAGAGAGAGAGAGAGAGAGAGAGAACGGCTGGCAATCTGGGAAAGAAATGCTGAAGACGACCTGCTAGTGGTTGCCAAGCTTGGCCAACTGGACAGGAAGGCCACATGGCTGTGTTCGGGGAGCCCGTCCACGGCGGCAATCAGGAGGAAGAGCGGCCACATGGTCCCGGTAGCAGCTCCCGCTCACTCGGTGACTCAGCACTGTTTCCACACAAACTTTCCCCACAACTCTGGCTCGGCTCCCGGATCCTGATCCCAGTAGCAGTACATCATTGTAAAAGGGACAATGGTGGGAGCTGATGAAATGTTTTATTACCTGCACCCCCTCCCCCCACTCCCAGCTTTGCCCCCCTCGCACCTCCTTCCTGTGTAGGAGCCCAACAACCCCACTGCCTTGTGGGAATTTCGGGAGAGACCAAGGCTAAGGGAGTAAAACCTAACAGAAAATCCGGAGCGGAACCCCGAAGGCAGTCATGTGTCACCTTTGGCATGTTTCCGGCAGTTCCTGCATCTATAAATTTACACATGTAGTAAAAGCCTAATGTAATGCCATTCAGGTATGGCATCACCCAGTACAGAAATGTGTACTACCAAATTTATCAGATGGTTGAGCCTCACTATCAGGCATAAAGTGTAGTGGTGGAGGGAGCAAGTTAAACTCAAGTCAAAAACTATGGAAGAGATTGAAGATTTTTGATTCCTTCTGTTTTAAAGCAAATTGTTTAGATAGAGCAAGTATCGAGTTGGCAGCATTTCACCATCTTAACCTTTTTATTTCCATTGAAGCAGAGATGAAATGTGGACTGTCAACCTATTATCACACAAAGTCATGATCTACCCTATGGCAGTGCGCTTTTCTGGTTCTATTAAATTATTTATAAATAAACTTGATTACCACTGAAAGTCTGAATTCAGAGTATTAGTTACCACCTTTTAAAATAAACAAAAAGGGACATGGTGAGTATTGTACTGGACCGACTATTTAAAAAAGTTTGAGACTCTTGTTAACACACAACTCCACTTATGACACACACAAGGTTTCAAGTTTGATTAATAGAATGCATAGGTCTACTTATGGAAACTATACTTTTGATGTGAACACAAAATTGTTGCAGAAAGACACCTATTCTATTGTTGGGCTAGCCCACATCCTGCAGGCATTTAAAAGAATCACTTTATAGCTAGGAACATGACTGCATCTGCAAGCCTGCTCCTACCAATTCAGGCTTGTATAAATGAAACCATTCTAGCTGGTGGCCATACTTATTTGCTGTAGTCTCTATAACAAGTATACCACAGATAGGAGTACAAGCCTGCCAAACATTAACCTGAGCAAAGAAGAAAAACACATCAGTCAGCAGCAAGGAAAAGACAGGTTAACATTTCAGACATTGGGAGAAAGTAACTGGAAGATAAACAAGTCTTTGAATAGAAGAGGGAAAGAAAATCATAAAAGTAATTAACCTGAAATCTATTCCTAATAGTTTAATCTACCACTTTCTCATCTGTTGAGGGAAGGAGGGGAAAAAGTGGAATTGAGCTTCAAAAAAAAAAAAAACGACTTGTATAGACAAAATTAGAACATTTCTAATGTCTGGTCCAATCTAGACCTCCTTTTTGTTATCTCTTGCCCCACCCCCACCACACTTGCTTATAACCTGTGACTTTTCTAATATTTGTCAGTTCTGAAGAAGGGTCACTGACCCGAAACATTAACTCTGCTTCTCTTTCCACAGATGCTGCCAGACCTGCTGAGTGGTTCCAGCATTTCTTGTTTTTATTTCAGATCTCCAGCATCCGCAGTATTTTGCTTTTAGTTCATGACCCATAACCTGTCCTGCCCAAAACAACAGAACAACCATATTACTCAAGTGGGACATTATCCTTCCTCCTCCTCCAGCCATCTTGTGCTCTGATTAAGACTCCCACACACATTTAATTGTGGGTGGTTCAGTGCCACAAATACAAAAGGAATTGTATGGAATCTCCCTAAATCCAGGCCCTTTTACAATTTAATCGTGATTGAATTTAGATCCAGGATTCTTGAGGGAGAAGACATCTAACAGGTCCCAGGAGATGAAATTCACTTCTAGAAAATAAAAGTACAAAAACAAAAGGGAAAAGCAAGCAAGCACTTTACAGTTAATAAAGTACTTCTGAAGTCCAACCTTCAGAAAAATGTCTTTTTTTTTTTATATACAACTAAGATTCTGGGATTTCCCAGTCATATAACAAGTCAGTGAAAGCTCTTAGAAACAGAATACCACGGTAGTTTTTTTTTAAAAAAGGGAGGGGGGGGGGGGAAAAAAAAGAAAGAGAGGGTGAGAGAAAAAAGAAGAAATGGGCCAGTAAAAGCACTAGAATGTCACACAATTTCCCATTAGTAAGACAGTGTTAGCTGCCACTGGGATAAAAGCAGCTGAAAAAACCTCCACTGCAGGACCTCTCTTGTGCTATGGCCTGTGTGTAATCACCCAGCAATAAAGTAAACATATTGAAAGTATTAGCAGTAGTTCTAAAGTCAAGCTCATCTTCATAAAGTGACAAAGCCAATCTGCACACCATATGGAAATAGTAAAGCAGAGGATAGCAATGAGAAAATGATCAGTTTTCTACTGCAACTAAAATCACGAGAAACAGAAAACTATTCAAAGCTTCTTTCAGCCCAACACAATATTAGTATTTTAAATAACTTGCCTCTCCCCAGCTACTTCACAACAATGCTGTTAAAAGACAACAGGGATTTTTGTAAGTAGAGGAAGTAAGGGCCCACTCCATTTCCACAAATGAAGACAATGTTACACAGGTGTTGAGCTTTCTGAACATTAATGCTGCTTTATATTCCAGAACTACTTCGAAAATCCTGCAACTTGGCCCAGAGGCCTCGCACGGCAGACTGAACAGCACTGGAGTTAGTAAAAGAACTGCACTTGTTCAATTGATTTTCAGACAGTTTATATTTTCTGGCCATCAGAACATCCAACAGATGAGGAAAGTCCACACAAGTCAGCAAATGAATATATCTATTACAAGGTGTCAGCTGTGGCCGACTGGTAGCACACTTACCTTCAAGTCAGAAGGTTGTGGGTTCAAGTCCATTCTAGAAACTGGAGGACATAAATTTGCATTGACACTCCAGTGCAGTACTAATATGCTAGTGCTCCGATGAAGGGTCACAACCTGAAATTCTACAGATGCTGCCAGACCTGAATATTTCCAGCGTTTTCTGTTCCTACTGCAGTACTGAACAAGGGCTGCAATGTCAAAGGTACTGTCTTTCAACAGACATTAAAACAAAAGACCCCGTCTGTAAAAGATCCCTTGATACTCTTAAGAAGTACAGGGCAATTATCTCTGGTGCCCTGCCCTATATTTATCCCTCACTATTGTTGGAGGGAGCTTGCTCTATGCAAATTGTTGCCTAGTTTCCTTACACTACAGCAGTTCAAAAGTAGTTCATTAGCTGTAACTTGGACGTCATGAAAGATAATATAGAAATATTTATTTATTTATTTAGAGGTACAGCACTGAAACAGGCCCTTCGGCACAGAGTCTGTGCCGACCAACAACCATCCATTTATACTAACCCTACAGTAATCCCATATTCACTACCACCTACACTACACTAGGGACAATTTACAATGGCCAATTTACCTATCACCTGCAAGTCTTTGGCTGTGAGGGGAAACCGGAGCACCCGGCGAAAACCCACGCGGTCACAGGAGAACTTGCAAATTCCGCACAGGCAGTACCCAGAATTGAACCAGAGTCCCTGGAGCTGTGAGGCTGCGGTGCTAACCACTGCGCCGCCCCAAATATGCAAATTTGCTTGCTTTACTGGCAAACTACTTACTGATAGGAGGCAATTGTTGCTGACCAGTCAAACAAATTCCTGGGTTGTTAGTTTTATTTGTATAGAGCATTGATTTTTGAATAGTAGAATATCTGTATCCCTAAATGATTTACAAATATTCAGAGACCCAAGCCTTTACAGATGCATGGGGAAAAATGCTAAACTATAAAGAGAAATGTGTGACTAAAGCCTCAAGTCAAACAAACATAGGCTTTAAGAAACAACTTAAAAGCAGGGCTGAGTTTAAGACAATCCAGCATATTATTTCCAGAATTCATCTAGTCCAGTCAGGACAAATAGGCTGAAGGAGCATGAAGGTAGTAACAGGAGAGCAGTTTGTGGCATGGCAAAAAAGATACTCAATTAAAATATCAGGCTTCTCCACTGCAATTATAAATCACACCTGACCTTTAGGCAAGTTAATTTATATTCACATTTTAAAAATAAAATTCACAATACAATCTCTATATCTCCAACACAGAAGTCCTTGAAGCGGCCAACACCCCCAGCTTATACACACTACTGAGTCAGCGGCGCTTGAGATGGCTTGGCCATGTGAGCCACATGGAAGATGGCAGGATCCCCAAAGACACATTGTACAGCGAGCTCGCCACTGGTATCAGACCCACCGGCCGTCCATGTCTCCGCTATAAAGACGTCTGCAAACGCGACATGAAATCGTGTGACATTGATCACAAGTTGTGGGAGTCAGTTGCCAGCATTCGCCAGAGCTGGCGGGCAGCCATAAAGACAGGGCTAAATTGTGGCGAGTCGAAGAGACTTAGTAGTTGGCAGGAAAAAAGACAGAGGCGCAAGGGGAGAGTCAACTGTGCAACAGCCCCGACAAACAAATTTCTCTGCAGCACCTGTGGAAGAGCCTGTCACTCCAGAATTGGCCTTTATAGCCACTCCAGGCGCTGCTTCACAAACCACTGACCACCTCCAGGCGCGTATCCATTGTCTCTCGAGATAAGGAGGCCCAAAAGAAAAGAAGAAAGAAACTCCTATAACACAGAACAAACAAATGGTTTACTCAAGGATAAAAGTTGGATCAGTGGTTCGTACCTTATTAGCAGGAACCTCCCAAATCATTTATCTCATTCTTCACCAAAAGACAAAAACCCACTGTTAGCTGTAATAAAAAAGGAAGGAACAGTGAAGCTTGTTTTGTCAACTATTCCACTGACATTGGGCCAGCGTCGCATGGAACTCAAAACGGAGTACCAACACCACAGTGTGCACACAAGTGGATGCTGTATTCAGAAAGCAAGATGGCCGTGGTGAGTGGGTGGGAGAGCGGTCTTCTGCTTTTAGGGATAAAACTGGGCAACAGATGAAGAGGGGATAAAAAGCTCACAACCAGCTTGCCAAGAACTATTACAAAGAGCAGGATGGAAGGGTGGAATTATAAGTTTACACCAAAAGGTATGCTCATCTGGCCTGGACTGCTAAATATACTTGGGCCAACTTCAGCTTTTAACCATTTATGGGGGCTAAGAAAAAATATACACTCATCAGTTTGAATTCAAACATAGCCACAGCTGATGAAGGAAGGTCTGAACAAGAACAATTTGGGTGGAGTTGGGGATGGGATGAAGGGAACATAATGCTATAGATTTTAACTTGGTGAGGCTTTTCACAGCTTTCATACAATGTTTCCACATGGCACAACACGTAGGGTGCCACTACCTGAAAGGTAAGTTCACAATCTCAGCTCTGCCAGTGAGAACAAAGAGGTTAAGAAAAAAAGATGTTTGGGAGCAAGCAATCAGCTAGTGTCCTGCACCCACCCAGTTACCTACTCCACTATTCTCTTCTGTTGGCACTTGATTGAGTAAGAGCACATAATTAAGATGCTTCTGTCCTCATAATTAATGAGTGAGGAAGTTGCCATCAGGTGCACTGAACCCTAGGGCTGTTACGTCCATCAAAAACAGGGCACTCTTGAACCATAGCACCAGGAAATGTAACGGTTTTGTTTTTGTTTCTGTAATTCAGTCATTAGAAACCATAACTGAACAGAAATAAAAACTGCTAGTAATACAGCTGGTATGTAAACATCTGCGAATGATAACGGCAAAACAGATTAGAACATTACAAATCTATACCCTCACATCAGACAAAAGGCTTTGCACCAAAACCAGCCTTTTTTAAAAAAAAACAGATGTTTACTGACGTGTACTTCCAGTATTTTCTGTTTTTAGCCCATCGCACCCATGTCGACTCTTTGAAGGAGCTATCCAATTAGTCCCACTCCCCTGCCTTTTCACTCCAAAACTGATGAAAGGTCACCAACCTGAAACACAGTTTCTCTCCATAGATGCTGCCAGACCTGCTGAGTTTTTCAAGTTTTAAAGGACAGTCCTAAAGGAGGAAAGCAAGGTAGGGAAGTAAAAAGGTTGAGAGGGAATTCCAGACCTTCGGTGCTAGGCAGTTGAAGGCACAACCACCAATGGTGGAGTGATTAAAATCAGGGATGTTCAAGAAGTCATAATTAGAGGAGTGCAAATGACAAAGGGTTAAAAGGGATTACAGGACTAGGGATGGGTGAAGCAACGGAGTGATTTAAAAACAAGATAGAGAATTTTTAAGTTGAGACATTGCTTAACCAAGCAGCAGTGTAAGTCAGTGAGCACAGGGATGATGGGTGAACAGGATTTGGTACAAGTTAGGATACAGGCAGCAGAGTTACACACGACCTCAACTTTACAGAGGATAGAATTTGGGAGGTCGGCCAGGAGGGCATCAAGTTTAGAGGCAGCATTTAATTTGATCGTTCCTTGTCCATTTCCATAACTATTCTAAATCTTATGATTGCCAGCATTTGCACAATCTGCAGTTTCCTCTTAATAAAAAGTGGAATATCAAATGCTCAATTATGTAACCAGGTTGTGATGAATCAAAAAGCTGCAGCACGTGAAAAGTTCCACCAGAACTAAAAAGCAACATATTGGTACCAACAACATAGGGAGAAAAAGGGATGAGGTCCTGCAACAAGAATTTAGGGAGCTAGGTAGCAGATTAAAAGCAGGATCACAAAGGTTGTAATCTCTGGATTACGCCCGGTGCCACGCGCTAGTGAGTATAAGAATAGGAGGACAGAGCAGATGAATGCGTGGCTGAAGAGATATACACGAGGGAGGGCTTTGGTTTCCTGGATCGTTTGGTCGGTTTGTAGCGAAAGTGGGACCTGTGCAAGTCGGACAGGTTGCACATAAACCGGAATGGGACCAACATCCTTGCAGGAAGGTTTGCTAGTGTTGTTGGCAGGGGAGGGGGGGGGGGGCGGCAGCGAAAAGGAAGGAGGAGGTGAAACTAATTTGGCAAGGGTATGGGGTACAGTAGGGTGTGATGCACAAAATATAGAATAGAAACAAAGTCAGTCTGGAAGGCAGAGCAAATATTGACCTGTTAAAAAAAGGTACAAGCAAATAATGCAAGGCTGGATTGCATCGATTTTAAAACTCAAGGAGTCTTGAGAGCAAGGCAGATGAGTTGAGGGCATTGATTAACACACATGGGAATATGATATTATTGCTATCACAGACATGGTTGAGGGAAGGGCAGGACTGGCAGCTCAATATGCAGGGTAGAGAATCTTCAGGCATGGTTGGCAGGGGGGGGGGGGGTTTGGTGGTGTTGGTGTAAAAGAGGAAGTGGCATTGCACTATTGATCAAGGAATCAATTACTGCAGTAAAAGGAGATAACTGATAACATTTTAAACAGGTCTAGACAAGCTAGATGGAGGGAGGATGTTACTGATGGCTGGGGAGTCCAGAACCAGGGATCACAGTCTCAGGATATAGGGCATGCCATTTTAGATCAGAGATGAGGAGAAATTTCTTCACTCGAGAGGGTGGTGAACCTGTGGAATTCTCTACCGCAGAAAGCAGTGGAGGCCAAGTCATTAAGTATATTCAAGAAGGAGATAGATATATTTCTTAATGTCAAAGGGATCAAGGGATATGGGGAGAAAGCAGGAACAGGGTACTGAATTAGGTGATCAGCCATGATCTTTTTTTGAATGGCGGAGCACGGCCGAATGGCCTACTCCTGCTCCTATTTTCTATATTTACAGGAGGGATGATATCTTAGACGGTTCCTCAAATGAGGCCATATGGGTAGAACTTAAAAAGGGGGCAATCACTTGGCTGGGAGTGTACTACAAGCCTCCAGTCAGGGAGAGAGATAGAGGAGCAGATATGTAGGCCAATCTCAGGTGTAAAAATATTAGGGCAATAATAGTAGGGGATTTCAACTTTCCCAATATTAACTGGGATAATCTTAGTGCAAAAGGCTTAAAGGGGGCGGAATTCTTAAAATGTACACAGGAGAGCTTTTTGAACCAGTACGTACAAAGTCCTGCAAGATAAAGGGCAGTACTGGACCTAATCCTAGGGAATGAAGCCAGACAAGTGGTAGAAGTGTCAGTGGGAGGAGCATTTCAGGGATAGTGACCATAACTAAGATTTAAGGTAGTTATGGAAAAGGACAAAGATAGACCAGAAATAAAAGGTACTGAATTGGAGGAAGGCCAATTTCAATGATAAAACAGGATCTGGCCAAAGTGGACTGGGAGCAGCTACTTGTAGGAAAGTCTACATCAGACCAGTGGGAGTCAAAGAGGAAATAAATAGTGAGAGTTCAGAGCCAACATGTTCCCATAAAAGGTGAAGGGTAGGACCAACAAGTCCAGGGAACCCTGGATGTCAAGGAATATAGAGGATTGGATAAGGGAAAAAAAAAAGAGGCTTTATGGCAGATTCAGAGCACTGAAAACAGCAAAGGCCCTAGAGTATAGAAACTGCAGGGGGTGGGGGGGGTTACTTAAAAGTAGGAGAGCGAAGAGGGGATATGAAAAAAAACACTGGCGGGCAAGATAAAAGGAAAATCCCAAGGCGTTTTAAGTATAAAAAGAGCAAGAGGATAACCAGGGTAAGAGTAGAGCCCATTAGGGCAAAGTGGCAATGTGTGTGTGGAGCCAGAGGATGTAAGTGAGGTTTTAAATTATTAATTTGCATCAGTGTTCACTATGGAGAAGGACAATGTAGGTGTAGAGATCAGGGAGGGGGATTGTAATATACTTGAACGTATTAGTATTAAAAGGGAGGAAGTATGAGCAGCTTTTGCAGGCTTAAAAGTGGATAAATCCTCAAGCCCAGATGAGATGTATCCAAGGCTGCTATGAGAGGCAAGGAAGGAGATAGCAGGGGTTCTGATACAAATTTGAAAATTCTCTCTGGCCACAGAGGTGCCAGAGGACAGGAAAACAACGAATGCGGTACCATTATTCAAGAGGGTAGTAGGAATAAACCAGGTAATTACACGCCAGTAAGTCGAACATCAGTGGTAGTGAAACTATTGAAAAAAATTCTGAGTGACAGGATTAATCTTTACTTGGAAAGGCAGGGATTAATCAGGGATAGTCAGCATGGCTTTGTCAGGGGGAAGATCATATCTAACTAACTTGATTGAATTTTCTGAGGCAATGACTAGATGGGTAGATTAGGGTAAAGCAGTTGATGTAGTCTACATGGACTTCAGTAATGCTGTTGATAAGGCCCCACGAGAGATTGGTCAAGGAGGTAAGAGCCCATGGAATCTAGGGTAATTTGGCAAATCGGATCCAAAATTGGCTTCGTGGCAGGAGGCAGAGAGTGATGGTCAAGGGTTGTTTTTGCAATTGGAAGCCGGTGACCAGTGGTGTACTGCAGGGATCGCTGCTGGGACCCTTGCTGCTTGTAGTGTACATTAATGATTTAGACATGAATATAGGAGGTATGATCAGTAAATACGCAGATAACACGAAAATTGATGCTGTCGTAAATAGTGAGGAGGAAAGCCTTAGATTACAGGATGATATAGATGGGCTGAGAAGATGGGTGGAGCTGTGGCAAATGGAATTTAATCCTGAGAAGTGCGACGTGATGCATTTTGAGAGGACTAACAAGACAAGGGAATATAAAATAGGCGGTAGGACCCGAGGAAGTAGAGAGTCAGAGGGACCTAGGTGTACTTGTCCATAGATCATTGAAGGCAGAAGCACAGGTAGATAAAGCTGGTTAGGAAGGCATATGGGATACTTACCTTTATTAGCCGAGGCATAGAATATAAAAGAGCAGGGAGGTTATGATGGAGCTGTATAAAATGCTGGTTAGGCCACAGGTGGAGTACTATGTACAGTTCTGGTCGCCACACTATAGGAAGGATGTGATTGCACTGGAGAGGGTGCAGAGGAGATTCACCAGGATGTTGCCTGGGTTGGAGCATTTCAGCTATGAAGAGAGACTGGATAGGCTAGAGTTGTTTTCCTTAGAACAAAGAAGACAGAGGGGGGGATCTGATTGAGGGATACAAAATTATGAGGGGCATAGATAGAGTAGATAGGAAGAAACTTTTTCCCTTTGCAGAGCTGTCAATAACCAGGGGGGCATAGATTTAAGGTAAGGGGCAGGAGGTTTAGAGGGGATTTGAGGAAAACATTTTTCACCCAGAGCATGGTTGGAATCTGGAACACACTACCTGAAGAGGTGGTAGAGGCAGGGACCCTCACAACATTTAAGTATTTAGATGAGCACTTGAAGCACCATAGCCTACAAGGCTATGGGCCAAGTGCTGGAAAATGGGATTAGAATAGACAGGTCCTTGATGGCCGGCACAAACACGATGGGCCTGTTTCTGTGCTGTATAACTAACTTGAGCAGGCTGTATTTCAGGTCAGAACTTGCCCCATCTTAATTATCTACAGGACAAGTGATTATGTTAATCTTGTATTTAGCAGTAGTTACAGTACTGTAGAAACCACCACTAGTTTACATATCATACTATAAAACAAGTTTTTAAAAATTGAGATTCACAAGGAAGTCTTTAGGGATCACAGTCAACGGCAGATTTCGGTGCTGCTGGTTTACGGGCTTGCTATTTTTGTTGTAGTATACAGAACATTTTCTGTAAAGACAACATTTTCAGATACCCAGAAGGAAAACATTGTCTTGCAAGAGTTAGTCCGAGGATAGACAGCAAGTTTCTTCCATCACTATTTGCAACAAATCCCCCACATAGAAAAGTTTGAAAACAGCAATGCAAAAGTTTGAAAACAGAAAATACAAAAGTTTGAAAACAGAAAATACAAAACTGTTACAGTGCAACATTTAAAATACAAACATACACAAGTATTTATATTTCAGCCAAATTTTGTATGCTTGTCAGCTGACCATGTAGCCCTGGCATGGCAGTGTTAAACCATTCCTTTCAGTTCTCAGTGACAATGGCTGTTTGCAGCAGTAACAGCAGGTACTATCCTCATACAAGCAGCTCAGGAGAGGAGAATTATATTGATGGTTTAAAAATACACTGAGATGGTCACACAATCTGTGGGCTCATGAGCATTAAGTCAATTTGAGTTTCAAATGAACATGAGACACTATGCCACACAGCATGGGTATAATTTTCAGGAAGTTTGCATTAGAAAAAGGCACAAAACTACAAGTTATCCTGTTGAACAGGATATGCTGCCCCCATTTTGTGCTCAAATTTCTGAAGATTTGTGCCCACTCCAGGACCAACTTTATTTAGGACACTCTTTTGGATAGTTTAGTAAATGCTTTTGACTTAAGGGGAGGAATTTTCTGCTCTCCCTCACTATAACCTGAGGCGGGAAGAGTACCTGCCACTTTCTCCACTTCCAACCAAATTAAGTCTGGGGCATGAAAGCAGCCTTCCTGTCCCCACCACAAATGGAGGTCCTTAAGTAGGCAATTAATACCCAATTAAGGGCCTCATCCCTCCATCACAATTTGCCCAGCTGCTAGGCCAGGCTCATTTCTGCCTGGGAACATATCACGCAAACCAGTGTGGACTGCTTGCCGGCTCCGGGGCAGGGTACCTATTTGGCACTGGATTTGGCATGCCTTCCCCAGAGGTGACGTGGGGCGCTAGCCAGTGGAAGAGACCATTGTTGCCTGGATAAAATGTCCATCGAGGATTCTAACATCTTAGGCAGCAAGACGAAGCCTGCCAAACACAAGTCTATCATTTCATAATGTCCCATTCAAATCAGAAGTGTGCCAGCTTGCATACACTGATAAATAATGCAGCAAGCTGGAAGATATTCCACGTCCTCTCCACCCATAAGGCAAGATCTGAAGTACTTAGTGCCCCAACTTAAAGTATTGAACAATAGTTACAAGACACCCAAAACTAACATGCAACTAACTCACAAGGATGGCAGAGGTGGAAAATTGAAGGATTTAAACCAGCATAGGACAAGGTTTGCTTTTGACTAGAGTTAAATGTGCATTGCAGCAAAATGGATTTCGGATTGTGCTTTGTTGTATTGCTAGAACTGGCATGAAGGGGGTTTGCTTCCGAGGAGAGAGAGTGTCCACATCAGAAGAAAGCTGCCTGCTGGGGCAGACAATTGTTTCCTCAAACTGCAAGTGCACTTTGACCCAAACAATGGCAGCCTGAAGTGATAATCCATTAACCATCCAAGGAGACCACAACGGACATTCTCAAGCTATTGAGTGTTGATGAGAACAGAAAGTGCCAGAAATACTCATCAGGTCTGGCAGTATCTGTGTAGAGAGAAACAGTTAATCTTTCAGGTCTGGGCCCAAAAGTAGCATGGAGGATACCTTGTTGCTTAAGGAGCTGTTCTACTCAATTTCCCCACCATGGCACATAACCACACAGAAGATAAGAAGTCACTGATCACAGTTCAAAGGATAAATCACAACCTAGGGCAAGTGACTTGGACCAACAGCTGTTTTGAAAAATCAATGAGAAGAGGGCATGGCTTTAACTGGCTAGAGCCCTCTAACAACAGCTGCAAGAACAGTCAGACAATCTCAGATTTGTACCATTTGCCCAAAGTTGGTCAAAAAGGCAGTCGGTATGAGTATACAGCTCAACTTTAAAAAGCAGAGGTTGTTAGTTGGTCTTCAAGTTGGTGCCAGCTTTGCCTGGGATGCAAAATAGTATGAAAATTACAGTGAGTAGTCTTCTGTTTAAATCACATTTTCAAAAGAAAGCAACTTGCATCTGTTGCTTTATATAGAATAGCATAGGGAGCCTGTAAACTGTATGTTTATCTATGCAAGTAAAACTGCTTATTTTTAAGTCTCTGCCCCCATTTGGAGAGGGCTTACCCAGTTCACCAGAGAGGTGAGAATTCTGATGCCAGCTGGATATAATGTAGTAGCCGGTGCAGAGTTTGATCCTCGGCTACAATCCCAGCTCATTCTATTACTTACCTTTATTTAGTGCAGGGAAAAAAAAGTGCACGCCTGAGAATAAGGAATGAGAGATCTGCTTATGCTGAACCCTAGATAAGTGAGGGAGTGCTGCACTGTTGGAGGTGCCATCTTTTGGATGAGACATGAAACGGAGGCCCCATCTGCCTACTCAAATGGATATAAAAGATCCATGACACTATTTTGAATAGGAGCAGGGGAGTGTATAGTCAGTGTCCCAGCCAAAATTTATCCCTCAATTAATGGCAAAAAAAAAAAATCTGATCACATTGCTGTTTGGCAGTTTGCTGTGCGCAAACTGGCTACTGGAATTCCTACATTTCTCGAGTGACTACACTTTAAAAGTCCTTCATTGGCTGTAAAGCGCCTTAGTAGTGGTAAAAGGTGCTGTATAAATGCAAACTTTTTTCCTTTAAGTAACGCAGTAAAACATAGCACTAATGCAAAGCCAAGATTTTTACTTGTGGCAGAATGGCAAAAGAGTAAGTACCGACATCCCTCACCTAAGTAAAAATGCTCAAGATATCCTGGTTTGTAATGTTTCCAACATTACAACCACAGTGGCTACACAAAATAACTTCATTGGCTGTAAAACATTTTGGAACATCCGGAGGTTGTGAAAGTCCCTATATAAAATGCAAGTCTCTCTTTTGGTTTGCTCCAAGGACAGCAAAAGCCAACCGCACTTTGGGGTAGGTAGACTATCTTCAAGGTGAAAATTACTACTTTAAACACCCATTGGTGACTAAATGGCTCAAACCTTCAAATCCTGTTGAACAGGACAGGGCTGCCTCACCTACCTGTCAAACAAAAGGCGACAATTAGAACACCAAAAGGATAAAAGATCAGAGATAATTATTTGAGCTCACAAACAAGAAATGCTGGAAATATTCAGGTCTGGCAGCATCTGTGGAGAGAGAAGCAGAGTTAACGTTTCAGGTGAGTGACCCTTCATCAGAACTGGAAGATATTAGAAATGTAAAAAGTTTTAACCAAGTAAAGCAAGAGATAACAAAAGAGATGCTGATAGGACAAAGTCACAGAATAACTGACCAGAAAGTCATGGAGCAAAAGCAAACGGTATGTTAATGGTGTGCTGAAAGACAAAGCATTCATATAGAGAGAATGGTAATGGACAGAAAACGGAGCAGCCTGGCCCGAAGCACAAACATGAAAAAAGTGGGTCGAAACAGTAGAAACAAACTAAAACAAACAAAAGTTTAAAAAATAAAAATAAAAGGGGGCCCCCCCATCACGCTCTGAAATTGTTGAACTCCATGTTCAGTTGAGTCTGTCGTGTGTCTAATCGGTAAACAAAGTGCTGTTCCTCGAGCTTGCATTGATGTTTGCTGGGATACTGCAGCAAGCCCAGGACAGAGATGCGAGTATGACAGCAGTTTGGGGGGGGGCAACAGGGAGTGTTGAAATAGCCAGCAACTGGAAGCTCGGGGTTATGCTTTCGGACTGAGCAGAGGTGTTCCGCAAAGCAGTCATCCAGTCTGCGTTTGGTCTCCCCAATGTACAGGAGATCACATTGTGAGCTTCGAATACAGTATACTAAATTGAAGTACAAGTAAATCGCTGCTTCACCTGAAAGGAGTGTTTGGGGCCTTGGATAGTGAGGAGAGAGGAGGTAAATGGGCAGGTATTACATCTCCTGCAATTGCATGGGAAGGTGCCATGGGAAGGGGATAAAGTGGGGAGGGTAATGGAGGAGTGGACGAGGGTGTCGTGGAGGGAACGATCCCTTTGGAATGTTGACAGGGGAGGGGAAGATGCATTTGGTAGTGGCATCACACTGCAGGTGGCAGAAAATGATCCTTTGGATGTTGAGGCTGATGGAGTGGAAAGGGAGGATAAGGGGAACCCTGTCGCGGTTCTGGGAGGGAGGGGAAGGGGTGAGGGTAGAGGTGCGGGAAATGGGCCTGACACAGTTGAGGGCCCTGTCAGTGTGGGGGAACCCTCGGTTGAGGAAAAAGAAAGACATATCAGAAGCACTGTCATGGAAGGTAGTATCAGAGCAGATGCGGAGATGGAGAAACTGGGAGAATGGAATGGAGTCCTTATAGGAGGCAGGGTGTGAAAAAGTGTAGTTGAGGTAGCTGTGGGAGTCAGTGGACTTATGAATATTAGTAGACAGCCTATCTCCAGAGATGGAGACAGAGAAGTCGAGGAAGAGAAGGAAGTGTCGGAGATGGACCATGTAAAAAAGGTGAGAGAAGGGTGGAAATTAGAAACAAAGCTGATAAAGTTTTCCAGTTCCGGGCGGGAGCAGGAAATGGCACCACTACAGTCATCAATGTACTGGAAGAGGAGTTGGTGGAGGGGGCCTGAAACAAGGAATGTTCGACATATCCCACAAAAAGACAGGCATAACTAGGACCCATGCAGGTACCCATAACACCAACTTCTACTTGAAAGAAGTGAGTGGAGTTGAAGGAGAAGTTGTTCAATGTGAGAACAAGTTCAGCCAGGTGGAGGAGGGTGGTGGTTGATGGGGACTGGTTGGGCCTCCGTTCAAGGAAGAAGTGGAGAGCCCTCAAACTACCCTGGCGGGGGATGGAGGTGTAGCGAGATTGGATGTCCATGGTGAAGAGGCAGTGGTTGGGGCCAGGAAACTGGAAATTGTCAAAATGACATAGGGCGTCAGAAGAGTCACGGATGTAGGCGGGGAGAGACTGGACTAGGTGAGAAAAGAGAGAGAGAAAGAGAGAGTCAAGATAGGAAGAAATAAGTTCAGTGGGGCAGGAATAGGCTGAAACAATGGGTCTGCTGAGACAGTCCCGTTTGTGAATTTTGGGAAGGAGGTAGAAGCGAGCTGTCTGGGGTTGTGGGACTATGAGGTTGGAAGCTGTGGAAGGAAGATCTCCAGAGGAGAGGAGAGATCAGTGACAGTCCTGTGGACAGTCACTTGATGTTCAGTGGTGGGGTCATGGTCCAGGGGGAGATAGGAAGAAGTGTCTGAAAGTTGGCGCTCAGCCTCTGCAAGGTAGAGGTCGGTACACCAGACAAGAACAGCACCACCCTTGTCTGCAGGTTTGATGACAATGTCGGGGTTGGACCCAAGTTATTTGAGCTGTTGCAATTCAAATCATCTCACTTTAACAAGAGCTCTTTGACCGCCCACCCCCTCCTTATGAAGAAATACTGAAAGTGAAATCTTAAGTGTTTCTGGAGTACACCTCTTCATTCTGCCCTTCCCAAAAAATAAAATTAGAACGTGGCTGTCAGTATCCTTCCATCTACAAAAGATGACAGACATGCAGAAAACAATCCATTTAGGTGGGGTGTCTTTTCTTGGTGCACCTTTGTTGATGGCTGTGAAGGACAATCCTGTAGAGGCAGGTTCTGCCACAAGTGCTGCACGTGAAGCTGAGTTGTTTTTGGGCATGCACGCCTGGTGCCAAGCTGCTATAGCCACTGGTTGTCGTGGTAGTGCACACCAGTCCACAGAATGTGTCACCATTTTCCTCTTTTGCCAGTTAATGACTCCAAGGTGCGATAGTTGACATTTAGGGCCTTCATGTCACGCTTGCAAGCATCCTTGAAGTGAAGCTTTGGACACCCCATTGGTCATCTGGCCCTGGCTACATCACTATAGAGGGTCCTCAGGTACACAACTGTCTTCCATCCTGCGGATGTGTCCGACCGACCGAAGCTACCCGTTTAATTGGTGCCAACACACTTGGGAGCTCTGCCACATTATTTTGTTCTGCCAGGATATACCCATAATACGCCACAGACAGTGAAGATGGAAATTGAGCTTCTTTTTCTGCTAGATGTAAGCCACCCATTTTCACAGCCATACAGCAAGCTGCTGAGAACAGAGGCCTTATAAACAAACAAACAATCAACTCAGACGGCACAGTGGCTAGCACCGCGGCCTCACAGCTCCAGCGACCTGGTTCAGTTCTGGGTACTGCCTGTGCAGAGTTTGCTAGTTCTCCCTGTGACCTCGTGGGTTTCTGCCAGGTGCTCCGGTTTCCTCCCACAGCCAAAAACCTGCAGGTTGATAGGTAAATTGGCCATTGTAAATTGACCCTAGTGTAGGTAGGTGGTAGGAGAATGGTGGGGATGTGGTAGGGAATGTAGGATTAGTATAAATGGGTGGTTGTTGGTCAGCACAGACTTGGTGGGCCGAAGGGCCTGTTTCAGTGCTGTATCTCTAAAATAAAAAAAAATAAAGCTTGATCCTAAGGGTCAGCTTGGTGTTATCCCATGTACGTTGAGAGTCAGCCATACGTGGTAACTTCTTTCCCTACGTATGTATCGAGTTCTGCATCTAGGGAGACACTGTTTGTCACCACAGACCCAACCACTTCCAGTGGGGAATTATTTAGTGAGATCGGGGCAGAGATGCAACACCTTGCCCCATGACCAGTTTTCTTGACACTTATAGTCAAGGAGAACAAACTACAGGCATGGGAGAGACCGTCCATGTGTTTCTGTGTGAGCAAATAGCGCAGCATCATAAGCGTAGAGTTTTCTGATCAGGATGTGATGTGTTTTTGCCTTCGCTTTCAACCTTGATAATTATCAAGCTTGCCATCTGACTTAGTGTGCAAGGGAAGGCAAGAGTCAGGAGCATGGAGAAGATGCCAGAGTGGGGGCTAGGACACAACCCTGTTTCACTCTCCTCTTCACTCTGAAACTGTCTGAAGTGGAGCCAAACATTACTTTGTAGTGCATGTTGTCTTGGAAGCAGATGAGGAGCTTCAGTGGACAGCCAATTTTTCCCAAGAATCTTGTAGAGCCCTGCTCTACTGACAGTGTTGAATACCTTAGTGAGGTCTATGAAAGCAAGGTAAAGGGGTACATGCTGTTCCCTACACTTCTCTTGTAGCTGGCATATGGAGAAGATCATGTCCCCAGTAGATCTGCTGGCATGGAAACCGCAGTGTGCTTCAGGTACACTCGGTCTCCAAGTAAATGGAGTCTTTTATGTATGACCCTAGCAAAGGCCTTCCCAGTGACACTAAGGAGTGAGATGCCCCTGTAGTTGCTGCAGTCTCCTGTCGCCTTTGTATTTGTATAGTGAGAGATTTTAACATCACGTAACTCCTGTGGAACAGAGCCTACTTTCCAAGAGAGAAGAAAAGAGGTCATATTATCTAAAACATATAATTCAAAAATCTAACAAACTTGTTCTAGCTACCCAACCCTTGTAAAAGGGTGATTAACACAAGCAGTGTCTTCAGATTACATGACTGACCAAGTCAGCTGTAAAACAATGCTTTACGGTGTCCTGTGCACAAAGTAGATACAGAAGTCCAAACTGTAGCTTCCAAAAACATGTGCTTGTAGCTAGCTCTCCTAGAAACAGAGCTGTCACTGTTGTGCAAGTCAGGCTCCAGGAAAATGAGACCTGGTAATGATACAGTAACAGTGCCCAGAACTGACTAAACTGGTAGACAGAGCCAGGCCAAGATCACCACTGCAGGATAAGAGGTGCTAAAACTCAAAAACAAAAAGAAAAATCAGAACAGTGGATATACTTGGCAAAATTCTCAGGTATACTTGCATGGAAGTTGGTCCAGTAGTTGTGATACTGCATTAGCAATCCAGAGGTTGAGCATTCAAATTCCAATGATGGCAAGTTATGAAAATTAATTCAATAGATGTGGTTTTGTGATTGAGAATTTTTGTTCATACAAAATTGATTTTTTTTTTTTAAAATGTAAACTAATCCCCTTTAGAAGAGCTCCAAAAATATTTTGGTTCTGTCTAAATAGAAGACAACGACAGAATTCAAATACGGGTTTGGCACGAACAAGACCAATATTTATTGCTTTAATTACCATTACCAAATTTACAGCCCACATTACTGTACATAGTCAGTCTCCATTAACTTAATCTGCTGGCGAAACAGTCTCCATCACTACTGATGCCACATGACCTACCTACTGTTTCCAGGAAAACTACAAAGGCCAAGTGTGTTCAGAAACAACAGAAAGAAGCTGTACAGAGCATTAAAAAGGCAAGACTACAGGTAGAAAAGGTCACAAAACAGGATTCAGGGCTTTATACTTAAAACCTCTACAGACAATGAATACAATAGCAAAGAAATTATGTTAAAGTTTGTACAGAACCCTGGTTAGACCACAGATGGATTAATGCAGATCACAGATCCTACTGTAGGAATTATATTACAGTCATGAGCATACAGGAAAAGAGGTTTTAGTTATGAAAAAGTCCCAAAAAAGTGCTTTTTGACTGGAGCAGAGATTAAAATGGGAATCTACTGGAGGTCCAAAATATTTTGAGAAGGTAAATAACAATTGATTGATTCGACTGGCTGCCAAAATTGGTAATGAAAGGAGAATAAGTCACTATAAAAAAAAAGGTAGGTTAAAACTGTTAAAACATGGCTTGTCAAGTGGCTGGTAGAGGATAAATCAAATTTGATAAAACAGCAACAACTTGTATTTCACTTCACAGGAGAGTATCAAGCAAAATTTGACACCGACCCACATAAGGAGATATTAGGGGCCATCGCCAAAAGTTTGGTCAAAGAGGCAGGGTTTTTAAAAAGGAGCATGTTCAGATACCTCTGTCTACTTTGTTAAGCCCCTTCAGAATCTTGTATGTTCCAATGAGATGACCTTTCATTATTTAAAAACACCAGAGAATATAGGCCTAATTTACTCAGCCTCTCATCATAGGAGAACCCTCATCTCAGATGCTAAATTGAGTGAACTTTCGCTGTACCGTCTCCAGTGCAGGTATATCCTTCCCTAACGAACAAAGGAAGTTAAGGATTGTATAAAGTTTAAAAAAAAGGCCTATAAAAGTTCCCAGAAATAGTAGTAAACCTGAGGATTGGGAGGATTTTAGAATACAGCAAAGGAGGACCAAGAAGGGAGGGAGAGAGAAAACAGGGAAATACAGACCTTACATCAATAGTCGGGAAAACAATAGAATCTATTCTAAAGGATGTGATAAATGAACACTTGGATAATGATGATCTGAGTGAGCATAGTCAACATGGATTTATGAATGGGAAATCATGTGCGACGAACCTGTTGGGAGTTTTGTGAGGATGTTATTAACAGAATTGATAAAGGGGAGTCGGTGGACATAGTACACTTGAATTTTTAGGAGGCTTTTGATAAAGTCCTCCACAGGAGGCTGGTTAGCAAAATTAAAGCACATGGAATAGGAGGCAATATACTGGCATGGATTAAGGATTGGTTAACAGGCAGAAAATAGGGTAGGAATAAACAGATCATTCTCACGCTGGCAGGCTGTGATTAGTGGGGTACCACATGGATCAGTACTTGGGGCCCCAGCTGTTCACAATATATAATAAATGATTTGGATGTGGGGACCAATGTAATATTTCCAAGCTCGCAGATGAATAAACTAGGTGTGAATGTGTTGTGAGGAAGATTCAAAGTGACTTCAAGGGGATTTGGACAGACTTAGTGAGTGGGCAAGAACGTGGCAAATGGAATATAATGCGGAAAAATCTGAGGTTATCCATTTTGGTAGGAGGAACAGATGTGCAGAGTATTTCTTAAATGGTAAGAAATTAGAAAATGTAGATGTACAAAAGGGACCTGGGTATCCTTGTCAATAAGTCACTGAAAGCAAACATTGCAACAAGCAATTAAGAAGGCTAATGGTATGTTAGCCTTTATCGCAAGAGGATCGGAGTACAGGTGTAGTGAAGTCTTGCTTCAATTGTATAGAACCTTGGTTAGACCGCACCTAGAGTACTATGTGTAGTTTTGGTCCCCTTACCTCAGGGAGGATATTATTGCCATAGAGAGCGCAAGGAAGGTTCACCAGACTTGTTCCTGGGACGGCAAGAGTGTCCTATGAAGAGCGATTGGGGAAACTGGGCCTGTATTCTCTAGTGTTTCAAAGAATGAGGGTTGATATCATTGAAACCTACAAAATACTTAAAGGGATAGACAGGGTAGATGCAAGCAAGATGTTTCCCCTGGTTAAGGACTCTAGAACCAGGGGACACAATTTCAAAATAATGGGAAGCCACTTAGGACAGAGATGAGGAGAAACTTCTTTACTCAGAGGGTTGTGAATCTTTGAAATTCTCTACCCCAGAGGGCTGTGGAAGCTCAGTCATTGAGTATGTTTAAAGCAGAGGTTGGTATTTAGAAATCTGTCAATCACAAAAGGATATGGGGACAGTGTGGGACAAAGGCATTGAAGTGGAAGATCAGCCATGATCATATTGAATGATCTACTCCAATTCCTATGTTCCAAACACAGACCAAAACTGCACAGTGCTCCAGGTGTTGCCTCACCAAAGCCCTGCACAATTGTGGCAAGACTTCCTTATTCTTGCACTCCAATCCCCTTGCAATAAAGACCAACATACCATTTGCCTTCCCAATTTCTTGCTGTACCTGCATGTTGACTGTGTTCCTTGTATAGGACACGCAAGTCCCTCTGAAAATCAACATTTAGACGTTACACATCTAAAAATATTCTGCTTTTCTATTCTTACTACCAAAGTGAATAACCTCATACTTCACATTACACTCCATCTGCCACCTTAATGCCCACTCGCTTAACCTGTCTATATCTCTTTGCAGTCACTTGCATCCTCCTCACAGGTGGCATTCCCACCTAGCTTCGTATAGTCAGCAAATTTGGTCTCTTCATCAAGTCATTAACATAGCCTAGCAGAGACCCACAAAACATTTACAGTCAAATTCATATCTTTATTGCAATAGTACTTGCAAATACAGGATTTGTTATTCGTCTCTCAAAGACTTTAGCAGAATCAATCACTCCAGAAAAAGCTACATAAATCTGTCCATGTGTAATAACAGTCCGAGAAATATAAATACAAATTGTGTCAGGAGTCTGGTCTTGTGACTTGTTTATACATAGTCGTAGAATATGAAAGTCTAATTGGGAATGGTTTCCTCCAGAGTTGAAAAGGTAAGTTTACATTCAATGGACTCAATATTACGAGGAATAAACACTTTCCTTAAAATCTGCCTGTTATAATTCCCACATCTATCATTGACGAAAACAGCTTCCTAACTACCAATCTTGTTTCATGACAGAGTTCTTGTTTAGGATTCAAGTTCCGTAGCAACATTATAACACTCCTTCCTGGAGTCTACATTTGTACAACGGTATGCCCATTGGAGTTAAACTGTGTAGAAACTCTGGAAAATATAGACTATTATCTTTGTCTATAGAATCAACGCGGATGTATTCTAATTCACTTGACTACTTTCCTAAAAATTTTCATTCAAATCTCAATTCATTTTTAGCACAAAAAATAGCTTTTGAATAATAAGTTGTACCAAATAATTCCTCCTGCCATTTTGCCACCCTTAATCAATTCCATCATCTCATCCCCTCCCTCTCTCAGCATCCCCCACAAAAAATAGCAGAAGTAGACCATATGGCTCATCGAGCCTGCTCCACCATTCAATATGATCATGGCAGATCTTAGGCGTCAATTCCACTTTCCTGCCCACTCCCCATATCCATGGATTCCCTAGGAGACCAAAAATCTATCTACCCCAGCCTTAAATGTATTCAATGATGGAGTATCCACAACCCTCTGAGTTAGAGAATTCCAAAGATTCACAACCTTTTGAATGAAGTAATTTCTCCTCACCTCAGTCCTGAATGATTGACCCATTATCCAGAGACTGTGTCCTAGATTCCCTGACCAGTGGGAACAATCTCAGCTTCGACCATATCAAGCCCTTTCAGAATCTTATATGTCTCACTTAGATCACCTCTCATTCTTCTAAACTCTGAAGAATATAGGCCCAATTTACTCAGCCTCTCATCATCCCTTATGACAGTCCCATCCCATTCTTTACAGAAACACTCTCTCCAGCCAGGGTAACTTTGTTATTGGGCTCCACTTATCTTCCACTTTTTATTGTCCACCAACTCCCCATCCCACTAACCAATGACAGTTGGCCACACATCACCCACTAAATAAAACCATCTGACACACACCTTAAACTGACCAGAGTCTGGACAGACAAAGTACAAATATTACAGATTGTAAATAGCTGAGGCCCCAGCTCTAATCCTTGTAGCACTCCTAGTTACAGCCTGGCAATTTGAAAGTGCCCCATTTATCCTCACTTTTCACTTCCTGTTCCAATCCTCCATTCATGCTAATATATTAACCCCAACTCCATGAGCCATTATCTTGCACATTAACCTTTTGTGTATCGAATGAGTTTCAGAAATCCAAGTATACTACATTTACTGGTTCCCCTTTATTTACCCTACTAGTTACATCCTTAAAAAAAAAACAAGTTTGTCAAACAGAATTTTCTTTTCTAAAACAAAAGTAGACTGATAATACAATGATTTTCTCAGTGTTAAGACTTCCTTAATATATTCCAGCATTTTCCAGACAACTGATATCAGGCTAACTGGCCTGTAGTTCCCCACTTTCTCTTTCCCTCCTTTCTTGAATAGCAGTGTTACATCAATAACCTTCCTTCAATCAAAAGGTCAGAAGTGGAGATGTTCACTGCTGATTGCACAATGTTCAGCACCATTCATGACTCCTCAGATACTGAAGCAGTCAGTGTAGAAATGCAGCAAGACCTGGACAATATCCAGTCTTGGGCTGATAAGTGGCAAGTAACATATGCACCACAAAAGTGTCAGGCAATGACCATCTCCAACAAAAGAATCTAACCATCTCCCCTTGACATTCAACAGCATTACCATTGCTGAATCCCCCAGTATCAATATTCTAGGGGTTACCATTGACCAGAAACAGAACTGGAGTAGCCATATAAATACCGTGGCTACAAGAGCAGGTCAGAGGCTAGGAATCCTGCAGCAACACCTCCTGACTCCCAAAGCCTGTCCACCATCTATAAGGCACAAGTCAGGAGTGTGATGGAATACTCTCCACTTGCCTGGATGGGTGCACCTCCAACAACGCTCAAGAAGCTCGACACCATCCAGGACAAAGCAGCCCGCTTGATTGGCACACCATCCACTCCTGCCGCCGACGCACAGTGGCAGCAGTGTGTACCATCTACAAGATGCACTGCAGCAACACACCAAGGCTCCTTAAACAGCACCTTCCAAGTCCATGACCTCCATCACCTAGAAGGACAAGGGCAGCAGATACATGGGAACACCTGCAAGTTCCCCTCCAAGCCACACACCATCCTGGCTAGGAACCAAATCACCATTCCTTCACTGTCACTGGGTCAAAATCCTGGAACTCCCTTCCTAACAGCACTGTGGGTGTCCTTACCAAACATGGACTGCAGCAGTTTGAAAAAGGCAGCTCACCACCACCTTGTTAAGGGCAATTAGGAACAGGCAATAAATGCTGGCCTGGCTAGTGACACCCACATCCCATGAATTTAAAAAAATCATTGCTAACTTCCAAGCTACTGGGATCATTCTAGAGTTTTGGCAAATTATAACCAGTGCAAAACACCATCGCTGCAGCTAACTATCTTAAAACCCTAGAATGTAGGTACTGGGGTCTGTCAGCTTTTAGCCCCTCAAGTTTCTTCAGTACTTTTTCTCTGCTGATATCTTAAGTTCCTCACTCTTACTAGCCCCTTGGTTACCCTCTATTTCTAGTATGTAACATATCTTCTGTGAAGACCAGCAAAATTGTTATTCTAAATCTCCACATTTCCTCATTCACCATGATGACTCTCTCCTGTCCCTAAGGCAACCAACATTTACTTAAGTTACACTCCTCCTTTGTACATGCAATCTGTTTTTATAATCTTGGCTAGTTTACTCCCATATTCTATTTTTTCCCCACATCAACTTTTTGAGCACCCTTTGCTGATTTCTGAAACACTCCCAATCCTGAACTTACTACTATTCTTCACAACATTGCAAGCCTCTTAATTTAATGCCATCTTTAATTTCCCTAATAAGCCTTGACTAGATCTTTCTCACCTAGTTGTTTTTTTTTAAATGTGAAGTATTTTTATTGAACATTTTGAATCATTCCTTTAAATGGTTCCCACTGTTTAGTTACCACTCACCACACTCTCACATTTCAGATTGAGACAGGGTTTACAGAAATCACAATTAGTTCTTTGTATTGCACAGCTGCAATACAACCAGATTTATCAAAACAAAAGTCAATTCAAAAACTATATTAATTTCACTGCATTAACATTAGACATTGTTGTCCCTGTTCAAGTAAGCATTCACATAAGTTTTGTCTGCATCAATTCCAGATACAGCCAGGTACCTAAACTTGAAACATTATTGTAGGCCAACAAATTCAAGTTTGCATTATCTGCTGCAGCCTTAATTACAATCTTAAACCCAACAAAAAATTACATTTAAAAACTTATTAGCACCTCAAAACGAACTACTATCCACACACAGCACTATTGTTCCCTTTTCCGAAAAAAGACACTTTCTGCAGGGCTTGGGCAACAAATTCATCTGTTTATGAAACACACGAGGTGATAACAGAGAAAGCACCCCAACAGCAAGTGTAAAATCTACCGTTCGTACAGCGAGTGGTTCTACCCTTTAAGTAAACAAGCAGTTCGGCAGACTTCCCCATAAAAGAAATTGCCTCTTTCAGCAACAGCAACTGCCGGCGAGGCCTCGCTCCCTCGTCGCTCAGAAGCAGGGAGAGGCTCACCTGCCCGGCGCAAGCCCCCGGCTCCTGCACCTTCCGCTCCGGGGCCTGCGGTTCCCTGATCCGCGAGCAGCCCCTTCACTGGAGGTCCTCAATCAAACACGTCTCCAGCTACTAAACAGTAAATATCGAACCGACACTAACGTAATCCTCGACCCAACTGCCAGACCTCCACCGCCGCTGCTTTTGCCTCTGACAATCCTTGGCTTTAAACCACCCACAGCTCCCCCGCCCCCCACCCCCGGAACAGGCCGGCCCTCCTACCTGACGGACACAAGGCCAGCCAATCATAGCCACGGGCAGCTTCGACTGACAAGCCGAACGACTAATCGGATCCGTTGCACCAACGACTGCCAGAGCACGCAACATGTGGGTGGGGCGCAGAGAGGAAGCAGTGCCCGCTCCTGCCGCATGGGACGCTGTGGAACAAGGGCCAGCATTGGGATCACACCACTAGCTGACCTCCCGCAGCGTTGCTCGCAGATAAAGCATAGGGCGCATTATTGGGTTTCTTGAATGCAAAGCAGAGGTAACTGCGAAGATGTCTGCTCAGATCTTGCATCATCCAATACTCAAGTAATCTCCATATCTGCATAACCTAAACCCTAAACTGGAAGGCAATAGTAAGCCAGACCCGTAACGCTCTAACACCCTAACCTAAAGACCCCAACCCAAGCACTAATACGAATACCCCTAACACTAACCATAGTTCCAATCTCCAATTCAAGCTGTGCTGTCAATAACACAACACAGGATGGTCATGATCGCAATAGTCATCATGGCCCTTTATGGAGCATTTAAACAAGAGTTAGCCCCTGGAGCCTGTTACACCATTCGATGAGATCATGGTTGATCCATAGCCTAACTCCATATACTGGCATTTGTTACATATACGTTAATAACTTTGGTGAACAGAAATCTTCCACCACCTTTGTGACCATCGCAGACTTACCTGCTGCTGTGGCTGTCAAGGACCAGCTCCTCACCTGACTGGAGGCTGAGTTGACAATCAGGCTGGACCTCCGGGCAGGGAATCAATCAGTGACATCTCACAAACGCTGGGGAGTTAAAACTCCACAGTATATGGGGGAATTTCTAACTTTCAGACCAACCCACTCCTTGCGGGTTAAGTCAGTGAAAATTGTGCCCAGAGTCTTTGCCCTATGACCTCACTAGCATTGACATTACTAGGAATGCATTCCTAGTAATGAACAGGGATTGGCCACTGCTCAGTGTTGTTACAAGAAGAAAACAGAGGCACAGTTCAATTTTAGTGGAGCCAGAGTTGCTGGTTGCATGTTAAATATCAGTTTGTATCTCAATCTATTGCATATGTATCCACAACCCTGGATGCGCTGTTTCTGGTACTACGATTTGATGTTAAGTAAGCAATTGATGTAACATTAAATGATATGTGATGGATCAGATCAAAGCTCTGCAGTCGTGCCACATCCAGTGATGGACAATTAAACAACTAACCAGAGAAGTAGGCTCTACAAAAATCCCTATTTTCAATGATGGGGGAGCCCATGTCAGTGCAAAATACAAGCCTGAAACATTTGCAACCATCTTCAGCTAGATGTGGCTGGTGGATGATCCAACTCATAAGATCATAAGAAATAGGATCAGGTGGAGACCATTCAGCCCTCAAGCCTGCTCTACCATTCAATAAGATCATGGCTGATCTGATTATGGCCTTAACTCTACTTTCCTGCCGAACCCCCATAACTCTTGACTCCCTTGCAGATCAAAAATTTGTCTAACTCAACCTTGAATATATTCAATGACCCAGCCTCCACTGCTCTCTGGGGAAGAGAACTCCAAAGATTAACAACCCCCTGAGAGAAGAAATTCCTCCTCATCTCCATCTTAAAAGGGAGACCCATTATTTTGAAACTGTCCCTCCTAGTTCTAGATTCCCCCACAAGGGAAAACATCCTCTCAGTAACTACCTGCCAAGCCCCCATCAGAATATTATATGTTTCAATAAGATCACCTCTCATTCTTCTAAACTTCAATGAATAATAGGCCCAACATGCTCATCCTTTCCTTATAAAACAAACCCTTCATCCCAAGAATCAGCCTAGTGAAGCTTCTCTGAACTGCTTCCAATATAAATATATTCCTCCTTAAGTAAGGAGACCAAAACAAAATGTCAGCCTCCTCTTGAGGTCCCCAGCATCACAGATGCCAGTCTTCAGCCAGTCTCATTCCACATGATATCAAGAAATGGCTGAAGGCATTGGATACAGTAAAGGCTATGGGCCCTGACAACATCTTGGCTGTGGTACTGAAGTTGTGTTCCAGAATTAGCTGCAGCCCTAGCTAAGCTGTTCCAGTACAGCTGCAACATTGGCATCTACCTGACAATGTGGAAAATTGCCCAGGTATAACTGTCCACAAAAACGAGGACAAATCCAATCCAGCCAATTACCACCCCATTAGTCTACTATTGATCATCAACAAGGTGTCATCTACAATGCTATTAAGTGGCACTTACACAGTAATAACCTGCTCTCTGATGCTCCATTTGGGTTCTACCAGTGCCATTTGGCTCCAGACCTCTTTGCAGTCTTAGTCCAAACATGGAAAAAGGGCTGAAATCAAGCGGTGAGGTACCATTTGATCAAGGCACCATTTGATCAAGGAGCCCTAGCAAAACTGAAGTCAATGGGAATCAGGGGGAAAGCTCTCCGCTGGTTGGAGATATACCTAGCACAAAGGAAAATGGCTGTGGTTGTTGGAGGCCATCCATCTCAGTCCCAGGACATCACTGCAGGAGTTCCTCAGGGTAGTGCCCTAGGCCCAACCATCTTCAATCGCTACATCAATGACCTTCCCTCCATCATAAGGTCAGAAGTGAGGATGTTTGCAGATAACTGCAGATTGTTCAACAGCATTTGTGATCCTCAGATACTGTAGCAGTCTGTATCCACATTCAGCAAGATCTGAATAACATTCAGACTTGGGCTGACAAGTGGCAAGTAACATTCGCACCACACCAGGCACTGACCATTTCCAAGAAGAGAGAATCTAACCATCTCCCCTTGACTTCAACAGCATTACCATTGCTAAATCACTCACAATCAACATCCTGGGAGTTTCCATTGACCGGAAGCTTAACAGGACCAGGCACATAAATACTGTGGCTACAAGAGCAGGCTGGGAATTCTGCAGTGAGTGACTCACCTCCAGACTCCCCAATGCCGGTCTACCATTTACAAGGCACAAGTCAGGAATGTGATGGAATACTCTCCACTTGCCTGGATGAGTGCAGCTCCAACAACACTCAAGAAGCTCGACACCATCCAAGACAAAGCAGCCTGCTTGATCAGCACCCCATCCACCACCTTAAACATTCACTCCCTCCACCACAGGTGCACAGTGGCAGCAGTGTGTACCATATACAAGATGCACTGCAGAAACTTGCCAAGCCTTCTTTGACAGCACCTCCCAAACCCGCAATCTCTTCCACCTAGAAGAGCAAGGTCAGCAGATACGTGGGAACACCACTACCTGCAAGTTCCCCTTCAAGTCACATACCATCCTGACTTGGAACTATATCCTTGCTCCTTTACTGTCTCTGAGTCAGAAACCTGGAACTCCCTCCCTAAAAGCACTGTGAGTGTACCTACACAACATGGACTGTAGTGGTTCAAGAAGGCAGTTCACCACCACCTTCTCAAGGACAATTAGGAATGGGCAACAATTGCTGACCTTGCCAGCAACACCCATATCCCATGAACAATTAAAAATAAATTAAATGCAAAATATTTGAATTCAGCAACTGATGTCATGGCCCAGATTTTACTGTAGCAGGGCATCTAATGGCTTCTGCCATTAGTTAGAATTGCCTTTGCATGTTTTGGCTTTTACAATGTTTTTGGCAAGTTGTTGAAATTGCAAGCTGATAATGGTGCAGGGAGGGAACCTGGGACCTGAGTGAACAAGGCAAGCAACACTGTGTCTCCTTAGCCAATCAGATTGAAAACCAAACAGTGTAATGACTGAGAAAGAAGTGTATATTAGAGTAAGTGAATTCAATGCCAAATCAAGTACAGAAAGAGAAATAAAGAGAGTGAAAGAAAGATTAGATTAAGAGAATGTTATGACCTCAGTGAGACTGTTAACATTAAAACATGGGATATGACACCCAGGTTAATTTAAACAATTACATGACAACATTTGATGTTTTAAGACTTTTATTATAACAACTATACTAAAAATCCCCATTAACTAAATAGTACTTTGTAAGTAGCTGATACCCCAAATTACAGAAGAAGGCATTTTTCTTCAATTATTAAAACACTTGAAAACCTCACACCACACTTATATGCAACACTGTCCTCCTTGATGGCAAAATCTTTGCAGTTAAAAGTGCAAAACTCCTTCCAGTTGCACTGGGTTGGATCTCCCAGACCTTTCTCAAAGTTAATGTCCTCTTCGCTCGCTTCTTCCTAGTATGTTAGAGGCAAATACTGTTTAACTAAATTGATTGAGCTTTTTGATGAGGTAACAGAAAGGGTTGATGAGGGCAATGCAGTTGATGTGATGTTTATGGACTTCCAAAGGACGTTTGAGAAAGTGCCACATAACAGGCTTGTCGGCAAAGTTAACATCCTTGAAATAGAAGAGGCAGTGGCAACAGTGGTAATGACCTGGAACTCGCTGCCCACAAGGGCGGTAGAAGAGGAAATGATCAATGACTTCTAGAGGAAGTTGGATGGCCAGCTGAGAGAAATACAGTTGCAGGGCTACGGGGTTCAAGCCAGGGATGATTCCATAGCTCCAAAGAGAGCCAGCATGGACTTGATGGGCCAAATGGCCTCCTTGTGTTCTGTAAATGACTCTATGACTCTATGTGTGACCTGAACCTCCGTGAATAAGGCGATCCCCGGTGCTCCTGTTGGTCTTTTATTTCTCTACAAACCTTAACTTTCAAAACAGGTTCAAGTCTTTGCAGCCTTTCACTGTATTAGGCTTCCAAGAGCAGATGTTCCTTCTCTCTCTCCTCTCTGAGGCTGCCACCACTGGCCTTCTTCCGGTCTTCCTTACAACCTGCCTGCCTTCTGAAAATCTGTTTAATATATCCAGAATCAAAAGTCAATAGCCAATTGTGTTTTCCAAACTGCAAAGTCCACAAGTCTGGCTACAACAGAGCCATCCAAACTTTCAATTGTTTCCAGGTGTTAGCAACAGCAATATGTTTTTACATTTTCAGAACCACTGACTCCTTGTTCACGATCTGAAAGTCTGAAGTACCAACTTTATGTTCTTCCAGGTGGGACCTTATTCCTGAAGGGATACTATTTTTAAATTCCTCCATTAGGATTACTTCCCTAAGGCTTTCAAAGTCTTGCTCAATCTACATAGGCCTATACCATCGATCAAGTATCATTTCCTTCTCTCTAGCAAATTCCATAAATGTCTGGCCCTTTTTTAAATTCCTGAATTTTTGCCTGTAAGCCACTGGTACCAACTCATAAGCATTGAGAACTTCAGGTTTAACCATTTCATCATCACTTGACTGTTCCTCCAAAAGTGTTGAATATACCTGTAACTCTTTTCCCACTAACACACTTCGCAATAAAATTATCTTACTTTCTTTCAGACATTGCAACTTCGTAGCATTTTTTTCAAAGGACACAGAATACATTTCAATTCCTTCCTTGCTGAATTTAAGCACTCAGCGAATATTCCTTGCCAAATCAAAACCAGGAGTTAAATTGGATTCATCCTCAAACCTTTCTGCCACTCCCTGTTTGCGTAATCTAAGTTTTTCTTTGTCTGGTGTACATTTCCTGCCTTCGTTTTCTCTTTGTAACTCTCTTTCCTTTTCTTTCTCCTTGAATTCAAGCTTTCTCAGTTCAAGTTGAAATTGCCTGTCTTTTTCCCTTTCTTCTTTTTCAAGTTCCAGTTGCCTTACTGTAACTGAATTCTAGCTAACTCAATCTGTGAGCTACCAGGATCACTCTTTTCTTTTTCATGGTTAAAATGCCAAGACAACACTTCAATAATTTCTGCCTTTATGGCTTTTGGTTTTAAACTAATCCTGACTTAGAGTCATAGAGTTATACAGCACAGAAACAGGTCCTTTGGCCCAACATGTCTGCGCCGACCATCAAGCACCCATCCAATCTAATCCTATTTTTCCGCACTTGGTCTGTAGCCTTGTGGTGTTTCAAGTGCTCATCTAAATACTTAAATGTTGTGAGGGTTCCTGCCTCTACCACCCCTTCAGGCGGTGTGTTCCAGATTCCAACCACCCTGTTACAACTATTAATGCATCCACTGTTAACTGTGCTAAATCATTGAGAGTCAAATCTTCTCTCTCCGCAAAGGCTTGAGCATCAAAAGTAGACAGGCTGACTTTTCCTTATGACTAGAGCAAAAGTAATTGTGAAATTTAAATTCTAGCAAATTCTGATGTGCCTGTTTTACAGCTTCTGAGTTCAGATCCTGGACCTGAGCCACCAATTTGTTATGACCTCAGTGAGACTGGTAACATTAAACAGGGGATATGAACTCACCAGACCAATTTTAAAAATTACACAAGATTTCATGTTTTAAGACTTTTATTATAATTAAACTAAAAATCTCCATTAACTAAATAGCACTTTATAAGTAGTTGATACCCCAAATTTCAGAGTAAGCTATTTTTCTTCAATTATTAAGACACCGGAAAACCTCATGCCACACTGATATGTTACACAGTCTTCCCTGATGGCAAAATCTTTGCAGTTAAAAGTCCCAAACTCCTCCCAGTTGCGATGGGTTGGATCTCCCAGACCTTTCTCAAAGTCAATGTCCTCTTTACACTTCTCTGAGCACTTTTGACCTGGACCTCCGTAAATAAGCCAATCCCTGGTGATCCTGTTGGTCTTTTACTTCTCACAAACCTCAACTTTAAAAACAGGTTAAAGTCTTTGCAGCCTTTCACTGTATTAGGCTTCCAAGAGCAGATGTCCTCTCTCTCTCTTCTCTGAGGCTGCCACTGCTGGTCTTCTTCCGGTCTTCCTTACAGTCTGCCTGCCTTCTGAAAATCTGTTGAGTTTATCCAAAATCAAAAGTCATTAGCCAATTGCCTGTTGCAATCTGCAAAGTCCACAATCTGGCTACAGCAGAGCCACCCAGGCTTTCCATTGTTTCCAGGTGTTAGCAACTGCCATTCGTATTTGCATTTTCAGAACCACTGACTCCTTGCTTACGATCTTAAAGTTTGGGAGGGTGAAACCCATTGTTCTTCAGGTGTTATAGCCCTGCAGTCTTTGATTTTCAAAAAGGTCTTTGATCTGGGTTCTTTGTTGTCCTGGTAAGATCTTGTCTTGCCTTTAAGCAGAGTTGATGTGAGGTCACCTGACTTCTCTGACTCCATCATAAACTACATTAAGAATCAGTTTTTAAAACATAATCATGCAACAAAGTCAAGTGTTCCTAAGAAAAGAGAAACAAAAGAGACTGAAAGGAAAAGGAAAAGCAAAAGAGTTAAAATTTAAAACTTTATTTTTTTTGAAACTCCAAGAGCAATTAATACCTGAAAAAATGAGACTCTACTTGTGTAATAGTTAACTTCAGTGCCAAAGAGGTTGACAGGTAGTAATTAGCACTTTTCACATAATTAAAAGTGTACTTACATTTGAAACAACAAGGCTTAACTTCCTGTGGTGAGTTTAGTTCATATCTACTGCTCAAGTGCAGCAACTTCACACCCTTCAATATATTTCAATGGTGAGGCAGACAGCAAAGGTAATGGTGGAGCAACACAGCACAGATAGCAACATTTGGATATTTCCATTTAACTGCATAACTGTCCCTCGCCAAAGTTGCTGTGCTATTTGTGCATCAATAACAGTGAACGCTATTAGCCTCACCATTATCTTGACAACAAAGTCTGGCTCAATTTTTCTTCAAGAGTGACATCCTGGGCAAGAATTTTACCAGCCCCTCGATGCCATGGGTAGCAGCAGGGGTGCCTGTACAATTCAACGGGGAGAGGCCCGCCTTGACACCCGACGTCAAGAAGGGTCCGCCGCAGAATCTCGGTGGGGCCTTCATCTAAATATTTAAATGCACAATAATAATTTGTAAATTAACTTACCTGCAGGCGGTGGCCGTCCCATGCCAACTTTACGGCTGCTGAACGCAGCTCGTGCGCCTTCAGAACTCCATACACAGTTCCGAGGCGAGAACCTGGTGGGAAGAGGGGGAGGAATAAAATTTTCAGGGCGGGCAGGGTAGGGGATTGGGGAAAACACTTTTTATTGGCTGTGGGGATGGTGGGAAGGGGTGGAAGGGCAAAAGTTAGAAGGTTGCGGGGGGAACGTTAGAGTAGGGAATAAGGTAAGTTTTGTTCACATCAGGCAATGAAATGACCATGGGGGGAGGTTGGGGAAGAGCCTCCATATACTAATTATTTGTTTAAAAAAAGTCACGCATACTGTACCTTTAAAAATTTAAATTTCTGCTAAGGGCTTAAATCCCTTTAAAAATGGCACCGGCAGTGGAGCAGTGGCGTCGGACACCATTGCCGGAGACATGGCAGCCACTCCCTCTATGTCATGAGGGACGGCCGCTCCGCCCCCTCTACTTAAATCAGCCCCTGCGCTAATACCGTGGGGACTGTGCAGCAGCACTTCCATGACAGAGGGCCGCTGCTCTCACCGGCGCGCTGATAAAATTCAGCCCAGGTGTTCTCCTAAGGAGAGAGAGCAAAATATGAGAAAGCAGTCATGCAGCTAACTTTGTAGTTCACATTGGTTTGTGTAGTTTGTGTTTAAATGTATAGTACTTGACTGGAAATTAAATCTCCAATTATTCTTCTGTTTTTGTGCTGACCTCACAATTATTGTGACATTGCCAGAAAAATTACTTTCACTTGGTAACCTTACATTAAATGAATGAAATAATCATTGTTAAAAAGGAAAACTAAGCAGAACACTCACTGTTGAAGCTGACAGAAACTGACAATAAAACTGTACCACATTATCTAGCTGTGTTACACAAGTCATAGTACACAAACTCATAGTATCAAAAGATATAATTAAGAAAAGTATAATTCTGCTAACTATTCACCCCACTGTTAAGATCTATCCTGCTCTCATCACTTCCAGCTCCATCCTACCTTGGCATTACTTTTGAATTATTGTACTTGCTGTGAAATCAGGAATCTGTACGCTCCAGATCCACAAACGGTTTGAAGGGCGCTTATAATGTCGCAATAGTTCACTGCTTCTTGGTTGCTGCATGTCAGGTTATGAGCTGATCTCACAACAATGTAAGGTGAACCATCTGGCATAATGTTACTGCACCATTGGTGTATAGCACACAAAGAAATAGGGGCACGTTGTCTATGACCAGCAGCTTGAAAAGGGTTACTGACTGGCTTAAAGCTCATTTCATTGAGAGGTTGAAATGATGGAGCAAGACCAAGAAAATAATTGATACTTTCCAGGATTCAGCTTCAGAGGTTTTGCTGTAGGAAGTGCTAGACAGAAGGGTTAGACTGGCACCCTCCTTCTTGGAATAGAGTGACATACTGCTTTGAAGAGTAGCACAAGAGCTACCTGAAGTAGTTGACAGAAAGAGTGAACCATTCCTCAATTGTGACCAGATCCTTAGAACAGGTATAGGAAGACATTTGCTGGCTTCCAAAGGGTAGTCAAGTTAAGTGTGTTCATACTTAGCTAAATTTTACAATGTTGACTTACCATTCATCTTAACTGCACTTTCATTTAAACTGGTGGAGCATCGCAGAATGCACAGCACTCTGGCATCTGTTGACCTAAACACACAGGAATGTCCATGTTGTACCACTGCACTCTGTATAGTCATGTCAATGCATTTGCCCTATTGCCCTATAAAGTCATTGGAATGGATGCTACCGCCACTTTGCTCCCCCGCCTAGGTTGAATTTTACCCTCAGTGTGTTTTATTAAAGACTGTCCCAACAGAGGAGGTATTACACATTTTTCAGTATTTATTAAATACTGCTGTCAACTCAATCACTAGACAGCCCTCACTAGTCCCCACCCAACCACCACCCCACTTCCACTGAGCACAGTCCTTTAACAGTTCATTAATATCTGAGTGGCTATTAGAAGAATTTGATCAAACATTTGCAGGTTATTGAATTAACAACATCATATTAATTATCAACAAAAAGGTAAAATAGTTTTTTAAAAATAGAGAAAAAAGCAATAGAAAATACAATGAGAAAGGACAGAAAAGTCAGAATTAAAAAGAACACATTGGATACAGCCCCCTTCCATGATAAACCTTGCTGGAGTCACCACAACCCTAAGGTTAGCTCTGTATACACTGACTTCATGTTCAGTTTCCTCAGATATTTTATTTGTAACAGTATAAATAAAAGAAAATTAGCAAAGGTTAACAAGTCAAAAGCAACCCTTGGTTTTGTGACCCAGTGACCTATTATACTGAAATTGCAGTGAGAAACAACTTGTAACTTAAGCTGCAGAATTACCCAAGTTGTATAGCAGAACACTGTGGCTAAAAATGCTCGATATTAACTGGGATTCTATGATTCATTAAATCCCAAAATTGGTTCAGAAGGATTTTTTTTTAATCTGAATTTTCAACCACAATGTGGAGGTAGAGGCTTGCCTTGATTGACATGGACAGGAGCCAATCGGGGGGAATGCCACAGTTCAAACTCATCTTTCAACTAGTTTAAACCGCCTGGAAAATCAAACTGAAATCCTCTTTAACCTTCCAATAAGATAAAGCAAACACATTCTTGATAAAATTATTGTTTTTTAACTGTCAAAAGAAACCACAGCTGCTGTTAACCACAAGTATTATCCATCTGTGAGCAGTGCATAATGGAAAAGGAGCCGCTGTTAATATTTTAAATGTGAGACTTGCTGGAAATTAAGTTTTGAGATTTGAATCTCTGTTTTGTTTCTAAGCTCACAATTCCTCCCAGGGTGAACTTTAGATATATCTCTGCTTGAACCCAGAAACGTACTGATGCATGCTGGAAATTTTGTCAACTGCACATGCTCAGAACGCACAAATGTAGTTGGTAATCCGCCACATACTCTAGGAGGGAAAAGGTCAGTCAAAGCTCAGGCTTTTAGGACAACTGAGTCTTAAAGTGAAAGTAAGGCATTAAAAGGCACAAAAGAATCCAGTAAATTTAAGTTATTGTGAAATATATAATTTAAAAAATATATTTCAAGACCATACTTTGGAATTTTCAATTACTGAGAAAAGATGGCAGATTTTTTCCAAAAAATGTTTTGAATAATTTGTTTTATTCTTTTTTAAAACTTTAAAATAAATTCTTGGTAGGTTTTCCTGACAGGTCATTCAGGATTATTTGTTTTCATAACTCCATAACAGCTTCTCGTTAACAGTTTTCCAGCTGCTTTCCCTTATATTGATGGATTGAGCAGGCTCCATACAGGAAGTATCTGATTAGGGAAATTGGCCCACGTAAAACTGTTGGCATACGACACAGGGGGTAAGGTTAATCGGGATATGTGTGTGCCATATGCAATAGCTGTAATGTATTATAGGTGAATAAGAACAGAAGAACATAAGAACTAGGAGCAGGAGTAGACATAAGGCCTGCTGAGCCTGCTCCGCCATTCAATATGATCATGGCTGGTCTTCTGCCTCAACTTCACTTTCCCACCTGCTCCTCACATCCTTTGATCACCTCAGAGACCAAAAATCTGTTTATCTTAGCCTTAAATATATTCAACGATGGAACCTTCACAACCCTCTTGGGGTAGAGAATTCCAAAGATTCACAACCCTCTGAGTGAAGAAATGTTTCCTCATTGCAGTCCTAAACAATCAATCCTTCATCCTGAGATTGTGTCCCCACGTTCTAGATTCCCCAGCCGAGGGAAATAACACTCAGTACCCTGTCAAGCCCCTTCAGAATCTTGCATGTTGCAGTGCAATCACTTCTCATTCCTCTAAACTCCAGAGAATGTAAGTCCAACCCTTTCATCCCAGGGACCAATCTAGTGAACTTATGCTATATCTTTTTTTTTTATTTCCAAAATATACTTTATTCATAAAAATCTGCAAAAATTACATTGCCAAACAGTTTCAAACAGCACAAAAAAATACAAACATTGCAAGGGAGATCAGTTTCCTTCAATACTATCATGAGTTTCTTCACAACTCTTCCATTTCACTATTGTCATGCCAATTACAGTTTTACATTTACAGCAACTGAAAATATCAACGATACAGTTCGAGGGGTTTCCCATGGATCCAGCCCCTCAGTTCAGCTTGGTGGGGGGACCTTTCACTGTGGTCTTTCCCCATTGAGCCTTTGCTGCGGCTGCCCCAAGCTTTAGTGCGTCCCTCAGCACGTAGTCCTGGACCTTGGAATGTGCCAGTCTGCAACATTTGGTGGTGGACAACTCTTTGCGCTGGAAGACCAGCAAGTTTCGGGCAGACCAAAGGGCGTCTTTCACCGAATTGATAGTCCTCCAGCAGCAGTTGATGTTTGTCTCGATGTGCGTCCCTGGGAACAGCCCGTAGAGCACAGACTCCTGTGTTACAGAACTGCTTGGGATGAACCTCGACAAAAACCACTACATCTCTTTCCACACCTGTTTTGCAAAGACACATTCCAGGAGGAGGTGGGCGACCGTCTCTTCCCCACCACAGCCAACGTGGGGGCACTGTGCGGAGGGGGCGAGACTTCGGGTGTGCTTGAAGGATCTGACGGGGAGGGCCCTTCTCACCACCAGCCAAGCTACGTCTTGGTGCTTGTTTGAAAGTTCTGGTGATGAGGCATTCCGCCAAATGACTTTGACAGTCTGCTCAGGGAACCATCCGACAGGATCCACCGTCTCCTTTTCCCGTAGGGCCTTGAGGACATTCCGTGCAGACCACTGCCTGATGGACGGGTGGTCAAAGATGTTTTCCCGCAGAAACTGCTCCACGAAGGATAGGTGGTACGGCACGGCCGAACTGCATGGAGCGTTCCACGGCAATGTGGCCAAGCCCATCCTTCGCAACACCGGGGACAGATAGAACCTCAGCACGTAGTGACACTTGGAGTTTGCGTACTGGAGGTCTACACACAGCTTGATGCAGCCGCACACGAAGGTGGTCATCAGGATGAGGGCCACGTTGGGTACATTTTTCCCTCCCTTGTCCAGAGATTTGAACATCGTGTCCCTCCGGACCCGGTCCATTTTAGATCCCCAGATGAATCGGAAAATGGCTCGGGTGACTGCCACGGCACAGGAGTGGGGTATGGGCCAGACCTGCGCCTCGTAGAGCAACAACGTGAGCGCCTCGCACCTGATGACCAGGTTCTTACCCACAATGGAGAGAGATCGCTGCCCCCACATGCCCAACTTTTGTCGTACCTTGGCTACTCGCTCCTCCCATGTTTTGGTGCATGCCCCGGCCCTTCCGAACCATATCCCCAGCACCTTCAGGTAATCTGACCTGACGGTGAAGGGGACAAAGGATCGGTCAGCCCAGTCCCCAAAGAACATGGCCTCGCTCTTGCCGTGGTTAACTTTGGCTCCCGAGGCCAGTTCGAACTGGTCGCAGATGCTCATCAGTCTGCGCACAGACAGCGGATCCGAGCAGAAGACAGCGACGTCATATATCACCTCCAAAGCAAGTATATCCTTCCTTAAATATGGAGACCAAAACTGCACACAGTATTCCAGCTGTGGTCTCATCAAAGCCCTTTACAATTGTAGCAAGACTTCCTTATTCTTGTACTCCAATCCTCTTGCAATAAAGGCGAACATGCCATTTGCCTTCCTAATTTCTTGCTGTAACTGCATACTAATTTTCTCTGTTCTTTGCACAAGCTCTGCAAGCATACTCAAATCCCTCTGAACATCAACATTTAGAAGTTTCACACCTTTTAAAAATATTCTGCTTTTCTATTCTTACTACCAAAGTGAATAAACTCACACTTTCCCACATTATACTCCATCTGCCACCTTGTTGACCATTCACTTGACCTGTCTATATCTCTTTGCAACCGCTTTGTGTCCTCCTCACAGCTTATATCCCCACTAGCTTTGTATCATCAGCAAACTTAGATACATAACTCTCAGTCTCCTCTTCTAAGTCACTAATATAGGTTATAAATACCTGAGGGCGCAGAAATGATCCTTGCAGCACTCCACTAGTTACAGCCTGCCAACTTAAAAATGCCCTGTTTTTCCCTAATCATTGCTTCATGTCCATTTACCAATCTTCTATCCATGCTATTACCCCCAACTCCATGAGTCCTTAGAGTGCTGTCAGCCAATCTGACTTTGGTAGCTGCCGTTCCACCACAGAGGCATGGCTGGAGGAACACCTATCGGAGGCTAGGGAGCGTCGCTGGACCCAGGCCACAGGTAGGTCAAGGCAGGAGGGGAATCGCAGGGTGAGGATCGAGGGGAGGTGGGTGTAGTGGGAGTCGGTAGCAAGGGCAGAGAGGTGGCTCTCAGCGGACAACCCCCCCCACCCCCACCACTCCCTTCCTGAAGCCGGGTCCCTTGTTCAGGCACTAAATGCCTTTTAACGAAGGATACTACCCCGGAGCCAGGATGCAGCCTGCATGGTTTCTCAAGCCGTGCTTCCCATGCGGCAACAGGGACACCTGCGCACGGCTAATTGCGGCTGTGATGGGAAGAGGCCCTTAATTGGGGTTAATTGCTCACTTAAGGGCTTCAATTGGCGGCTGGGCGGGAAGGCCCCAGACTAAATTTTGGCGAAAGCAGGATGATGGCGGAAACCCCACCACCACCACCACCATCCCACCCAATTTTATGCTCTCCCTGCTTCCAAACCCACCAAAGGGAGAGCATAAAACTCCCCCCAAAGTATCTATTCAACGTCCCTGCCATTTCCTCATTCCCCGTGATAATATCTCCTGCCTCTGCCTCTAAGGGACCAATGTTTACTTAAGCTACCTTCCTCCCTCTTATATACTTGCAAAAGCTCTTACAATCTGTTTTTATATTCCTGGCCAATTTGTTCTCAATTTTTTGGTCAGCCTTTTCTGGTTTCTAAAACCCTCCTAATTCTTAGGCTTACTACTATTCTTTCCAACATTAAAAAACTTTTCTTTTAATCCAATACTAGCCTTAAATTCCTGAGGAAGCCATGGATGGATCTTTCTTGCTTTTTAATGGAATGTATTTTTATTGAACATTTTGAAATGTTTCTTTAAATGTTTCAGACTGTCTATTTACCACCATAACCTTTAGTCTAATTACCCAATCAACCTCAGCCAGCTCTCCCCTCATACCTATGTAATTGACTTTGTTTACGTTTAAGACTCTTGTTTGGGACTGGAGTGCGTCGCTTTCAAACTTAATATGGAATTCAATTGTATTATGGTCACTTTTTATCATTGGGTCTTTTACTGTGAGATTACTAATTAAACCTGCCTCATTGCACAATACTAGATCTAAAATAGCTTTATCGTTAGTTGGTTCCACAACATCTTGTTCAAGAAACTGTTGCAAAAGCACTCTACAAACTACATTTGCCAATTTGATTTGTCCAGTTTCTATGTAGATTAAAGTCCCCCACAATTATTACATTGCCTTTGTTACAAGCTCCAATTATTTCTTGCTTAATGCTCTGTACAATGGTATAACTATTGTTAGGGGGCCTATAAACTACTCCCACCAGTGTTTTCTGATCCTTGTGTTACGACCGAGGTGGGAGGAGAGAACTGTTTATTCTAGTCCCACTTCTCCACGTCATAACATATATTTAAATTTTCCAACTTACTGATACAGTCAATCATATACTCTATTTTTCCCAGAATAAAACATACCAACTAGGTTTCTTTAATAAATAACAAAATTATCAGTTTATTATAAAACAAGTCTTAACCAGTAATGAAGCAAAGCATAAACACACAGATTGAAGTATAACAGTTCACTTTTTGCCTGAGCCCCTCTCTCTCTCTCTCTCTCACACACACACACACACACACACACACACACATACATATATCAGTTAACTGGAAAAATAAAAGGGATTTTGGCTTTAGAGTTCTGTTGCAAAATAAAGTACAGAAAAACACTTAGGCTGAATACTTGCTCATTCTTGAAAGAAAAAAAAAGATATGGAAAGATGTCCTTTGTTTTAGTTTTGTGTTCCAAATATATATGCAGCTGTCACTGGGATCTTCCTAGAACAGTTCTCTCCAGGCGATGTTGAAGATCAGTTTGAGTAGGCTTTCCAAGAAATTCAGCTACAGAGGCTTCAAACAGGCCCTACAGCAGAAACTTGGCAACAGGGGTTTCAGCTCCCACACATTTGATATGCAGTGTTTATTCAAATACAGGAGGAAAAAGGAGACTGACACACTGAATACGCAGGGTGTCTTTCCATGATAGAGAAAGAGATGAGCTAGATTTCCTAGGCAGGCAAAAAAACAACTGTCTTCCAAGCAGTTTACACTCCAACTGTCTTTTTAAAACCATTTTCCATATACCAACTCACTGTCCAGAGCAAAACCATAAACAATGTACAAGAGACAAGCCTCCTGACCTCTAAACCTTGACATGTCAATTCTCTGCAAACATCCTTCCCCATGTCAAACCAACCCCTGCTGGGTAATTATCTGCAGATAGGTGCCTTCCAGTAATTGTTTGTTCTCAAGCTCAGTCCAAAAACCTTCTGGTGATCTCCCATAAAAAACCCCACCAAGTTCAGCATTTCTTCAAGCTTTCAGGTGAATCAATGTCCATAATTCAACTATAAGTCCTTAAAAACTTATTTTACAAAAAATAGAAGCACTCTCGTAACACTTGTTATTCCTAATCTCCACCCATATTGATTCTACTTCCTGATCCTTTCTCACTACTTTCTTTATGTCATCATTTACTGGAAAGCTGTGTATTCTCCATATTTGTGAACAGTATGTTCATAATGTAAAACTCTGGTACAAAAGCACAGGAACCAAATGAAATAAAGATAACGGGCTGGATTTCACCAGCCTCTCGATGCCATGGGTCATGGTGGGGAGTCCCGTAAAATATTAGCGGGAGCGATCTGCCACAACCCACGACGCCTCGGTGTGGCCCCCTGCTGCTTGGCGACAAGGCCTTCAGTAAAATATTCAAATCAGGGTAATAAGCATGCAAATGAACCTACCTGCTGCCGCTGGCCATCCCAAGCTGATTTTACTGCCGCTGGCCGCAACACGCGCGCCTACAAAGCTCTGTCCGGAGGCGAGACACTGGCGGGAAGGGGGGAGGAGTGAAATTATCAGGGCGGGGTGGGAGGAAGCGGGAAAAAACTTTTTCATTGGTTGTGGGGATGGTGGGAAGGGATTTAGGGTAAAAGGGAATAAAGTTCGGGGAGAAAAGGTCGTTACTGATAACTAATTCTTTTGGGGGCGACATGCCAAAAAACTATTTATGCATTGGGAGAGGGGTGGGAGGGGGGGGGATTGCAGGTGTGGACAAATCTTTATTTAAATTTTCACTGAAGTGGCACCGTTAAAAATTTTAATTTCTCCTGAAGGGCTGGAAGCCCTTTAAAAATGGCGCCGGTGCCTGTGCACTTGCGCCAGACACCGTTGCCGGGGACGCAGCGGCCGCCCCCTCTACGTCATCAGGAGCGGCCCCGTTCATTTAAATGAGCCCCTGCGCGTAATATCGCGGGCGCTCTGCAGCAGCGCTTCCGTGTCGGATGCCCGCCAACTTCACAGCGCGCCACCTTGGAGCGTGGAGCACTGATAACATTCCGCCCAACATTTCTGAAATGTTAACTCTGTTTCCCTTTCTGCAGATGCAGCCTGGCCTGCTTAGCGCTATTTCTATTTATATAACATTTCAATTCTGTTCCGCTTTTAGTATATCCACTAGTATATTCACGGTGTTGCAAAAAAGTAATTCATTGTTGTGGTGCACTTAAAGATGCTCTTCTATTCTAATTTTATATTCCAGTAGTACTACTATTTGCTCACAGTTGGCGCAGTTGGATTAAAAATGCTTATGTGCTGTCCAGTTGCATCATCTGGTGGTGGAGAGGCATTATTGCAGGAATACGTCATATTGTGTATTTTGGAAAAGTAACACAAGTATACAATAAAGGGAACAAAATTAGCGCAGATAGACTTGCAAAAAAAAACCTGGCACTTATGAGCAGGTTTGTCATTTTGAATGTTGATACAATATGGAGAAGTAATTGAAAAAAGCAAGTGTAGAATGTCATTTAGAGTCATCTATGGCACAGAAGGAGGCCATTCGGCCCATTGAGTCCACGTCGGCTTTCCATGGAGCTATTCAGTCAGTCCCACTCCCCTGCTCGAACCACATAGCCCTGCAAGTCTATTTCCTTCAAGTGCCATTCCATTCCTTTTGAAGTCATTGCTTTTTTCCACTGTTACGACCCAGGTGGGAGGAGTGCACTGTCTTTTCTAGTTCCACTTCTCCACAGGTCACAGCATATACTTTTTTTTAAAAGGTTTCCCGTTACCGATAAGGTCAATGATATACTCTGCTCTTCATCCCAGAATAAAATACACCAGCTAGGTTTCTTTAACAAACAACAACATTTTCAGTTTATTACAAAACAAGACTTAACCAGCAATATGGCAAAGCAGTAACACACAGATTGAAATAAGAAAGTTCCCTTTTTAAATTCCCCACACACAAACTCACACACACACTGAAAAAAATACAGAAATTCTCTTTGCAGAGGTCTGTTGCAAAAAAACGACCAAAAAGAATACTTTGGCCAAATACTTGCTAATTCTTGAAGAAAAAAGAGAAGATATGGTAAAGATGTCAGTTGTCCCTTTTTGGTCTGGCGTCCCAAATATGCGTAGACGGCTGTCACTGGGATCTTTCTAGAGCAGTTCTTTTCAGGCAACATGGAGGGTCAGTTTGGCAGGCTTTCCAGGAGAAATGCGGCATCAGGAGTTTCTGGCAGACTTTTCAGGAGAAATGCAGCATCAGTTTCTCTATTTCTGAGACTTGATTCTCAGGACGTTCTCAAAGAGATGGGAGAGGGTGAGCTGATGGTTGCTGCTCTCTTGGCTGGTTTTCTCCAACTGCCTTCAAAACAGTTCACACCCCAACACATTGTCCAAAGTGAAATCAAAAACAATATCTCAAGAGTCAAGATTCCTAACCCCTATAAATCTTGACCTGCCACTTCTCTGTAAACATCTTCCCCAGGTCACCACGGCTTCTGTTGATTATTGCTTAAAACACATGACTTCCAGCAAGGCTGTTTTTTAAACATCTCAGTGTCCTTTCAATGAACTGTCAATAACAAAGCAAAGTCCAGCTTCTATGAAATCTTCAGCCTTCCAATGAATCTATCTTCACAATTTAAATATAAGTCCTCAAAAATATTGACTTAACAAAAAATGTAAAAGCGCTTCATAACACCACTTCCACCAACCTTGTGGGCAGCGAGTTCCAGGTCATTACCACCCACTGCATAAAAAACATCTTCCTCATATTCCCCCTGCATCTCTTGCCCAAGACCTTTAATCTGTGCTCCCTGGTCCTTGTATCATTAGTTAATGGGAACAGTTTTTCCTTGTCTAACTTATCTAAGCCTGTCATAATTGTGTACATTTCTATTAAATTTCCCCTCAATCTACTTTGCTCTAAGGAGAACAACCCCAGTTTTTTCAACCTAACCTTGTAACTAAAATTCCCCATCCCTTTGAATCACTCTGCACCCTCTCAAGGAACCTCACATTCCTTCCTAAAGTGTGGTGACCAAAACTGGATGCAATACTCCACTTGGGGCCTAACCAGAGCTTTATAAAGATTCAGCATCACTTCCCTGCTTTTGTACTCAGTGCCTGTTTATGAAGCCCAAGATCCCATCTGCTTTACTAACCACTCTCTCAATACGTCCTGCCACCTTCAAAGATTGATGCACATGCACCCCAAGACCCTCTGTTCCTGCACACTCTTTAGAACTGTGCCATTAAGTATATATTGCCTCTCCCTATTCCTTCTGCCAAAATGCATCACCTCACCCACAGTATTCAATTCCATTTGCCACCTGCCCATTCTGCTCGCCTATCTATGCCCTGTTTGCATGCTGTTCATAACATCCTCACTGTTTGCCACACCTCTGAGTTTAGTGGCATAGAAGGCCAGAACTAAAAAGAAAGACTGCATTTATACAGGGCCTTGCACGATCACTGGCTGTCTCAAAGCTCTTTACAACCAATCAAGCACTTTTGAAGTGTAGTCACTGTTGTAATGCAGGAAACGTGGCAGCCAATTTGCTCACAGCAAACACCCACAAACAGCAATGTGATAATGACCAGATAATCTGTTTTTGTATTGTTGATTGTGGGATAAATATTGGCCAGGACATGCGGATAACCCCCCCTGCACTTCTTCAAAATAGTGCCATGGGATCTTTTACGTCCTCCTGAGAGGACAGACAGGGCCTTGGTTTAACATCTCATCTAAAGGAAAGCATTCCCTCAGTATTACATTGGAATGTCAACATTGAATTTTGTGTTCAGGTCCTGGACTTGAACCCACAATCATCTGACAGAGGCAAGAGTGCTAACACCTGAGCCATAGGTACACACTTAGACTGACAGCAAGAGTTGGCACTCATTGTTCAGGAAACATCTGGTGGCCATTAGGTAGGAAGCAGCCAAAGTGCCTTCAATGTGCAGCATCCCACAATGTCCTCCATTCCTGGAAGGGGAAGAAACACTGGGTGTATGGGCTTTAGGATACCACCTCTGTCTCTATGGCTGCCGACCTCAAGGAAAAACCCATTAGCAACTAAGGAGCACCTTGGGCTGGAATCCTGAGCATCTCCTTGCTGTTCCATATCCGCTATCTCCACCTCTAAGAGAAGTATGCCATTCATCTTTGGCACAGTGAAGGAGTGTATGCAAAAAGGGCAATGGCCCATTTTCCTGCCACCAATATTACTTGACTTTTAATGGCCTTAATATTGACTTTAACAACTTCAGACATTAACCATCGCTCCCACTTTCTCTCTAACAGCAGGCACTGGTAAAATAGTATGGGTGGACCAGTGCTTCCAGGGATGGGGGAGGCTGTGGATTAGTATTTGGTGTTATATTCTAAAAAGCCAGTTAGTGGAATCAATCTTTACTCAGTCTTATGTTTATTTAAAGAATGAAACGTTAAAGGCATATACCTCCTAACTCAACTACACCCTGACAGTTTCTGTAAGTGTCTCTTTATATGTGCTCCAGTGAAACCCCAATTATGTTGCTTCAACTTCATATAATTAAACATAATTGATATACAATTAACAGATTTCCTTCTTTCTCTTTAAATAAAGCTTAGAATTAATATGCACTAACAACATTTCAAAACAAATCCAAAAAAAACTTTCCATATTCTAACAAAGCATTACATTGTGGGATGCCCCTTACATTGTGAGATGCCCCTCCTCTAGGACCCCTAACAATTTATTTGTACATTCATTTCTTTTTGTAAAACAATCAGATAGTTGATGACTTGCATCCACCCATTTCATTTTAGAGACTTCCTTTCTCTCCAGCATTTGTTTCAAGCCAGCAAGGTCAATCCGTAACCTTTTCTCATTCACACTTTTTGTAGAGTATACATTATCGCACAAGGAACGATTATCTACATAACATTCAATGGTATACTATCTTCAGTATGCACCCTGTATAGAAACTCACTTAAAACAAATAGAACTCCATAGCCACTGCCAGCACAAGAGCCAGTGTTTCTGCAGCTAAAGTACTTTTAACAACACTTGTTTTCTTATTTTTATTATTCTTTATTTTCTTAGATTCGCAAGCTAAAGGACAACATTTCCTATTTTCACCAATCAGAAATATTATGAAATCAGCTGCACTAGAATACCCATTGGGAAGATTAGCATGTAAAGCAATGCTAAAAATGACTAGTTTCATGTTCTTTGGTCACCTAAGGATGGGAACTTAAGTGCGCATTTCTCCAAATTTAATTTTTTCAATGTTTTATTTGCTCTTAAAACAGTCCTGACTTTCAGGTGGTTCATCGTGGTACTTAACTCAAACACATTGTCATGCTAAGAAGGGGCCGTGATGAAATAAACCATGAGTTGGAGGTATTGTGAAAATAAAATGTCCACTGTTGAAGTGAACAACAAGAGCATGGACACTTGTACCACAGACAAAATGGAGTAGCGGTCACGTGACACCTCCTGTACTGGAAATACAAACCTCCATCTATTGAGGATGAAATTCATTAACCATGTCTGAAATAGCTCTGGGAGAACCCATTGAAATTGGAAGGAGCACCACTGAATATTGATAAATCCTATGAATGAACTAACAAAAGGTTCTGGAGACAGATTGATTCACAATTCAAACCAAAATGAATAGGAATGAAGTAGCACCATTATAACAGAATGGTTCCCATTCAGACATCAATAGATAGCCATGCTTTCCATATCCTGGACAATTGTGTGGTCACACCAGTGGAGAGTGCCCTGTTAACCTGACAGAGACTCAAATGTGATGGATTTTGACCTGAAACAGCTATCCCTCTGGAGAAAGAGGAGAGATCATGCTAAGACCACAGAAAGTCAGTTTCAAGTGTCATGAAAACCCGATATGTCAAATGAGGAATTTTTAGTTCATCGGTAGAAAACTTACATTAAACTTTTAATGGGAAAACCCCTGCAGTTAATTAAAAAAAAAAACTGGCAGCCAAAATGGCAACCACAATTTGCATCTGAAACACCTTTTCATATTCAAAAGATCCAGAGGTTTCAGCAGCATGGACCCAGGACAGTGGCTTGCTTTAAGTGCTTGAATTACCTAAAATCGCTTCATTAGTATGACAGTCAAGGCAATCCTAACACCTTGACTTTGAAAGAGCAAACCCACCCTCCAAATGTAAATTGGCATCCTGGGGTCAATCCCTAACCTTGAATTTCATTAGAAGATTCCAGAAAACCTGAAGCAGCCATGTGATCATCTGTCCATTTTGGGGAAAGCTGCTTTTTTTCCCTTGGACAAAGAAACAGGCAGTAGCTCAGACTGTGCAGCAGGAAAAGGCTGCGTGCCTCCCTTTCTCTCTCTCTCCCCTGAATACACAAGTTTGAAAACCTTCTGTGACTGTGAATCCCTCCAAGCCTATAGACGGCTACAGCCAGAGACCAGGGTAAGAGAGCCACCTACCAGTCTGCCTTCAAGAAAACCCTGAGCAAAGCAGGCCAGCCACAAAGTGCACTTTTCCCAACCAAGGAGTTCAAGAGTACAATTTCAGCCAGAAGACCACCGAATCATCCAACCCCACCACGGTGTATCTAACTTTTATTTATTCTGGACTTTAATCCAACCAAAAGACTTACTTTCCACTTTGTAATCTATTTATGTGTGTGTGATTCTTGTGTGAATGTGTGCGTGAATGCGTAGCTTATTTTTTTATATTATTTTTAATTCGGGTTTAGATTGTTAGGTATAATAAACTTACCTATTCTTTGTTTAAATTCAAGAAAACCTGTCCGATTGCTTCTTTCACGATCACATTAAAGGTAAAAGGTAAAACACACACTGAGGTGGTAAGTACAACCACTGTTTAATAAGGAATAAACCCTGTTGCGGTCAAATAAGAGGAAGGGCAAGAGGGGCGACTGTGACCACCCCACACCCACACCCCTCACTTGGCTGCAACAGAAATTTGGGGGCTATAGTCTGGGATCGTAACCCAATGATGAATGAGAAATTGGAAGTGGGAAACCAAAACTCCACAAGGATGTAGTGGAGTACTGTAGAACTTGCCAAGTGTGCCAGGTTGTGAGAAAGCCCCAACCTGCAGTGAAGTCTAATCCCTAATTCCTGCACCGGCATTTGGAGGATCCTCCAGCAGAGGGCTGGTGAACTGTAAGGGACCCCTGCCGAGAACAAAAGGGGACAGACAGGCAAAGGTCTGGCAGAGAGTTAGAGAGAAAGGGAACAAAAAGGACAAAGAGAGCAGGTTAAAGGAGGTCCGGGAGAATTCCCAAATGAAAACCCCTACTGTCCCGTCAGCCAAATCCGAAATGTTGAGAAAATTAGACCCCACATCCTCCTATGTAAATGCAGACAACAGAAGCACCCTACCAGGGTTGCTAACAGCATTTGCATACACCTGCAGGGACAAAGAAAGCCCTGAAGAAGGCAGAGAAACAGTGAGGGTGATGCCTCACCTAAATGATGTGCCATAGGGGAGTGCAGTGGAATCTGGACAAATGCCTGCAAGTAGGAATGTCCCAGAGGAAGGGAAGATTAGCAAAGAATTCTCCCCCACAGTCAGGAGAAAATGGAACCAACAATACCCCGAAGTAAGCAGCACTTGGATGACTCACCAGAGCACTGAAAGTGAGGTCAGGGTGGATCCACCCACTGACGACTCCCATGATCAGAGATCCAACCCAGAGCTAACTAAATCCAACAATCCCCCTGCAGATCCCAATAGGAACTCCTAGACCATTATGGAAATATGCAAACATCGAACTTCCCCAAAAGTCACGTGATTATTGGGATGCCCATTCTCAACTTATTGCAAGCTGATATTAAAGAAACTTTAATCCCCTTGGGCAACACATAACTATCTCAGACCCACCTCAGGGGAAAAGGGGAAGTTTAAAGCTGCACTGCTACAAAAGAAAAGACAGGCTGAAACAATTGTTAAGATTTCTGAATGAATGAGAATGAATGAGGGAAATGCATGTGTGCTTTCGTGTATTTTCTCTTCCTTCTAACTTATAATGAAATGCTCCCAATATCGCATTTCATTCAGCGAGGGGCGGAGGTGTGACGGAAATCACAACGGCCAAATGGAAACATATTAATTTTGTCATGTGGGACACTGCTTGAAATGTTTTACCAGCCATTGCAAATAACTTGTTTAAAAAATGCAGAGCTGAGCAACTGAAAATATGGTTGCACATTTGCATGAATGGAGAGACAATGGGGGTGCTCCTTGATTCAATTAACAAGATTGGTCTAGACAATAGTGATTCACATCCTTTGACTATGGAAGAACCAGAACTCCACCACCCAAGTTAAGTGATTGCCCTCGACATCAAGGCAGCATTTGACCGAATATGGCATCAAGGAGCCCGAGCAAAATTGAAGTCAATTGCAGTTGGGGAAAAATTCTCCACTGGTTGGAGTCATACATGGCACAAAGGAAGGTAGTTGTGGTTGTTGGAGGCCAATCATCTCTGCCTCAGGACATTGCTAAAGGAGTCCCTCAGGATAGTGTCCTAGGCCCAACCATCTTGACTTGTTTCATCAATGACCTTCCCTCCAACATAAGTTCAGAAGTTCGGACATTCGCTGATGACTGCACATTGTTCATTACCATTTGCAACTCCTCAGTTACTGAAGCAGTCCGTGCCCACTTGCAGCAAGATCTGGACACCATTCAGGCTTGGGCTGATAAGTGGGAAGTGATATTTGTGCCACGCAAGTGTAAGACAATGACCATCTCCAACAAGTGAGAATCTAACCATCTTCCCTTGACATTCAACAGCATTACCATCGCTGAAGCCCCCACCATCAACATCCTGGGGGTCACCATTGATCAGAAACTGAACTGGACCAGCCATATAAATACTATGGCTACAAGAGCAGGTCCGAGGCTGGGAAGTCTGTGGCAAGTAACTAACCTCCTGGCTCCCCAAAGCCTGTCCACCATCAACAAGGCACAAATCAGGAGTGTGATGGCATACTCTCCACTTGCCTGGATGAGTTCAGCTCCAACAACACTCAAGAAGCTTGACACCATCCAAGACAAAGCAGCCTGCTTGATCGGCACCACATTCATCACCTTAAATATTCACTCCTTCCACCACCGGAGCACAGAGGTAGCACGGTGTGCCATATACAAGATGCACTGCAGCAACTTGCCAAGGCTTCTTCGACAGCACCTTCCAAACCTGCAACCTCTACCACTAGAAGGACAAGGGCAGTAGATGCAGGGGAACAGCATCACCTGTAAGTTCCCCTCCAAATCGCTCACCTTCTTGACATGGAAATATATCATTGTTCTTTCACTATTGCTGGGTTAAAATCCTGGTCAAAACTATTATTGGGTAAAAGTACAGATGAACAGTGGGAGGTGTTTGAAGAAGAATTTAGTTTAGTACAGGACCAGTATATACGCTAAGGGGCAAGTGCTCTATTTAGCAAATAAAACATTCATGGTGGCTAAAAGAGGTGAGAGATAACACAAAATTAAAGGAAGGTGGATAGAAAAATGTAAAGAATAGTGCAGATCCAGGGCACTGGGAGAGATTTTGAACTAGAAATCCCCTTGCGTGACTCCACTTTTCCGGGTTGCATTGTGCGTTGGCTGATTCCTATGCAACTTGACCCATGCAGTTTTCTGTGAGGAACAGGGCGCATGTAGGGGTGTCCTTAGTATGCATCAGAAGGCATTGAATCAACCCTCGCCTAACCAACTGTGATGCCAGTATCCATAATTTGGGAATGCTAGTTCTGGCAACAAATTCATAGAGCACTCTTCAAACACTAAGTGTTCTGTTGCAAGGCGGGCCCTGCACTAGTGTTATTTAAAGGGCCAGGCACCCAAATTGCAGGTAAGGTGATTTTTAAGAACTTTTTCTATTGCAGTGTCTGGAAGTACACTGGAGTGTTTTTGGAGATGATATAGTTGCTAACTATATATTAATTTTATTCATGTGGTGGGCATTAACTAGGGATTCACTTGTTCTCCCATATATAGGAGCAGACTGAAACTACGGTTGTTGGTTTTGGAGGTGCAGGTTTGTAATGAGTGTCTCTGTAAATGAAAACTTATAAATGTGCAAAGAATAGGCTCAAATTCTATCCTTCACTGCCTGGCTTTCTGGATTAGAAAAGTGAACAAGGGAGTGTGACTGCATCCTCATAGACCAGGGTGGGGGGCAGATGTGGAGGTAACCTATCCTGTAACAGATACAGGGGCAGCAGCGGCAGTGCCTCTGGGTATGTGGCATGACAGGGAGATGAAGCAGAGGCTGCGGAGAAGGGAAGCTCTGTGCTATACCCTCCACCAACCTGAAGCTGGATTCCTCCGTGCTCCTTGACAGTGGCAGGAGGCTGTCTGACAGGCCAGCCAATGCACCCAGGATCTCAGTGTGCATGCCCAGCGGCATTCTCCTGTATGCTGCCTCTTTGAGGTCCTCATCTGAGTCCTCTGCAGCAGAACTCGTCTGAAACCTCACACCCCCTGCCCCCATGCCCCCCCCCCCCCCCACCCACGGGGAGCTGGCAAACAAATCACCCTTTCCCTCAACCTGGCTGCGGTTCACTCGTGCCTGGATGGTGCAGGGTGTGCTGGTCCCAACTCTATACTGGCCTCCAAGGTACATGTAGTGCCAGTAACTAAACTAAACATCTGTAAGTGTCAGATCAAGGGACAGGGTCTCTTCATCAGTGCTGTGCTGTTGTTCTCTCCTTCTCCTGGGGCTTCTGTGCTGTGTCTGGGAAGGTGGCAGTTCTTTGATGACTGAAAGCAGAAACTTAGATGGGGAAGGTTGGTGTGAGGGAAGGGGGTGGGAAGCAAGAGTTCCATGATCACACCATCAGCAACTTGCTCGTCATGCCAGATAGCAGGATGAGAGTCTGCGGAGAATTGAGAAGTGGCATAAGGCAGAAAAACCCTCATCCTCAATGTTCCCAGTGATGCTGGATGCCAGGGGCCCCATTCCAGTCAGTCCCATGATCCAAACAACCATAGGCCTCGTAGGCCTCCGGAGATGCAGGCGTCCTTGACCGCCACTGGTTCAGCTCTGCTCCCTTCTATTGTGTGCCACCTTGTCCTGCAAGAGGGACAGCAGAATGTCAGTGGTTGTGTTGCACTGTGTTTGGGTGATGTTCCTGCCACAGCTGAATAGCTGGAAGTATGTGTAGGCAGCGAGAGAAGGATGTGAAGCTTGAGGCATTGGTAGGTGTTAGAGTGTGGTGGAGTATCTGGATGTTAGGCCTGAGTCCTGAGTGTCAGGAAGTGCTGCTGGGTGAGAAGTTGGCGGAGCAGTGGGAGGAGATGTTATTTGAAGATGCATTCACTGACAGTGACCATTCACGTGAGCTCATTAGACTTCTTGTGGCACTGCTGCCAGGTCCTCTGGTCCAGACACTGGGAACTGGCCACCTGCTCCCTCTCTCTACTGAGGGTGGTTCTTGAAGGCCTTCTGGTTCTCCATGAAATCACAGCATCTCAACTGCTGCCTACCCCCACCGCTAATGCCTCCAGCACCTCATCTGTCACCCTGCAAGCCTCTCTCTGCCCTGGTGTTCACTTTGCCATCATTTAAATTGCAGCAATATTCTTCATTGCAGCTTCCCTTTAAGAGGGACAGCCTACCTTTAAGAGAGCAGGCTTGCTATACCATGTGAACAAGGTTGCTGGGCTCTCCTGCTGAGCACAGAGGCAGCTGGCAGGGTTAAAAGGAAGGAAGAATGGGAACTGCTTGGCCAAATGATACAATCATGCAGATGAAGTGAGTACACTAAGTTTGGGTGTTACCCACCTCAATCTGAACGGGCGTGGGCAGCTTGCGAATCATGACCCCCAAGCCCAAAAAACAGTGTAAACCGATTTTTAACCCATAAAGAACAACAAAGGAAGACAAAAAAGATAGTAAGAGCTTCAAAAGGGAATATGAGTCAAAATGTCGCCTGTTCCCACCTGGAAAGATCCAGTTGCATAAAGGCTGACAGTGACGGTGGCCTTGGCAGTCACTAGCAGTGTCGTCCTCCCCCTGCTGTGAGGCTGCAGGTCCTGTTGAAGGAGGTGGCACAGTTCAATGATCACCTCCTTCATGATTCACAGGTGCCTGAGGCATTGCTCCTGACTGAGGTGGAGTTGGGAGATGTGCTCCCTGAAAACCCCAGGGGGGTAAGGCCTTCTGTTGAAAGTCCTCCTCCTCCCCCCTCTGTGCACAGCTTCCTCTCTCTGCTGCCTCAGCTCCATCTCCCTCTCCCTGCCATGTTGCAGAACAACAGGGCTACAACTGGTTAGTTGACACGAGGTTAGAAACAGGAGAGGTGAGGTCACCCTGTTGGGAGTCTTTTATAGACCTCCAAATAGTTCCAGAGATGTAGAGGAAAGGATAGCGAAGATGATTTTCGACAGGGGCGAGAGTAACAGGGTAGTTGTTATGGGGGACTTTAACTTTCCAAATATCGACTGGAAATACTATAGTTTGAGTACTTTAGATGGGTCAGTTTTTGTCCAGTGTGTGCAGGAGGGTTTTCTGACACAGTATGTAGACAGGCCAACCAGGGGCGATGCCACATTGGATTTGGTACTGGGTAATGAACCCGGCCAGGTGTTAGATTTAGATGTAGGTGAGCACTTTGGTGATAGTGATCACAATTCGGTTAGGTTTACCTTAGCGATGGGCAGGGACAGGTATATAGCGCAGGGCAAAAATTATAGCTGGGGGAAAGGAAATTATGATGTGATTAGGCAAGATTTAGGATGCGTAGGATGGGGAAGGAAACTGCAGGGGATGGGAACAATCGAAATGTGGAGCTTATTCAAGGAGCAGCTACTGCGTGTCCTTGATAAGTATGTACCTGTGAGGCAGGGAGGAAGTTGTCGAGCGAGGGAGCCGTGGTTTACTAAAGAAGTTGAAGCGCTTGTCAAGAGGAAGAAGAAGGCTTATGTTAGGATGAGACGTGAAGGCTCAGTTAGGGCGCTTGAGAGTTACAAGCTAGCCAGGAAGGATCTAAAGGGAGAGCTAAGAAGAGCAAGGAGAGGACACGAGAAGTCATTGGCGGATAGGATCAGGGAAAACCCTAAGGCTTTCTATAGGTATATCAGGAATAAAAGAATGACTAGAGTTAGATTAGGGCCAATCAAGGATAATAGTGGGAAGTTGTGTGTGGAATCAGAGGAGATAGGGGAAGTGTTAAATGAATATTTTGCGTCAGTATTTACAGTAGAGAAAGAAAATGTTGTCGAGGAGAATACTGAGATTCAGGCTATTAGGCTAGATGGGATTGAGGTTCACAAGGAGGAGGTGATAGCAATTTTGGAAAGTGTGAAAATAGATAAGTCCCCTGGGCCAGATGGGATTTATCCTAGGATTCTCTGGGAACCTAGGGAGGAGATTGCAGAGCCTTTGTCCTTGATCTTTATGTCGTCATTGTCGACAGGAATAGTGCCGGAAGACTGGAGGATAGCAAATGTTGTCCCCTTGTTCAAGAAGGGGAGTAGAGACAGCCCTGGTAATTATAGACCTGTGAGCCTTACTTCGGTTGTGGGTAAAATGTTGGAAAAGGTTATAAGAGACAGGATTTATAATCATCTTGAAAAGAATAAGTTCATTAGCGATAGTCAGCAAGGTTTTGTGATGGGTAGGTCGAGCCTCACAAACCTTATTGAGTTTTTTGAGAAGGTGACCAAACAGGTGGATGAGGGTAAAGCAGTGGATGTGGTGTATATGGATTTCAGTAAGGCGTTTGATAAGGTTCCCCACGGTAGGCTATTGCAGAAAATACGGAAGTATGGGGTTGAAGGTGATTTAGAGCTTTGGATCAGAAATTGGCTAGCTGAAAGAAGACAGAGGGTGGTTGTTGATGGCAAATGTTCATCCTGGAGTTTAGTTACTAGTGGTGTACCGCAAGGATCTGTTTTGGGGCCACTGCTGTATGTCATTTTTATAAATGACCTGGAAGAGGGTGTAGAAGGGTGGGTTAGTAAATTTGCGGATGACACTAAGGTCGGTGGAGTTGTGGATAGTGCCGAAGGATGTTGTAGGGTACAGAGGGACATAGATAGGCTGCAGAGCTGGGCTGAGAGATGGCAAATGGAGTTTAATGCGGAAAAGTGCGAGGTGATTCACTTTGGAAGGAGTAACAGGAATGCAGAGTACTGGGCTAATGAGAAGATTCTTGGTAGTGTAGATGAACAGAGAGATCTTGGTGTCCAGGTGCATAAATCCCGGAAGGTTGCTACCCAGATTAATAGGGCTGTTAAGAAGGCATATGGTGTGTTAGCTTTTATTAGTAGGGGGATCGAGTTTCAGAGCCACGAGGTCATGCTGCAGCTGTACAAAACTCTGGTGAGACCGCACCTGGAGTATTGCGTGCAGTTCTGGTCACCGCATTATAGGAAGGATGTGGAAGCTATGGAAAGGGTGCAGAGGAGATTTACTAGGATGTTGCCTGGTATGGAGGGAAGGTCTTACGAGGAAAGGCTGAGGGACTTGAGGTTGTTTTCGTTGGAGAGAAGGAGGAGGAGAGGTGACTTAATAGAGACATATAAGATAATCAGAGGGTTAGATAGGGTGGATAGTGAGAGTCTTTTTCCTCGGATGGTGATGGCAAACACGAGGGGACATAGCTTTAAGTTGAGGGGTGATAGGTATAGGACAGATGTCAGAGGTAGTTTCTTTACTCAGAGAGTAGTAGGGGCGTGGAACGCCCTGCCTGCAGCAGTAGTAGACTTGCCAACTTTAAGGGCATTTAAGTGGTCATTGGATAGACATATGGATGAAAATGGAATAGTGTAGGTCAGATGGTTTCACAGGTCGGCGCAACATCGAGAGCCGAAGGGCCTGTACTGCGCTGTAATGTTCTAATTCTAATTCTAACTACAACCCTATAACTATCAGGCTTTCTGGTTCAGGGCAGAAAACTGCTCAAACCACCTTGTCATGATGCAGCAATAGTCCCTCCAAAATTCAACAAGTTACCAAAACTCCTCCAAGAACACTCCACTACACTTTGCAAGAGTAAAAGTATGTCAAAAGCATTCAGCTGCAAGTTGGATGGCTGGCCCTTTAATTAGCACTAGCAGTGGGGAATCCGTCGTGCAGCTGAATGCATGTTCAGTTGGGAATGTTTTGGACACGGCATTCACTGGACCTGTGCAGTCCAAATAGGAAGAACTTGGGTCAAATTAACTCTGTTTCTCTCTCCACACATGCTGCCTGACCTGCTGTGTAGTTCTAGCATTCACTGCTTTTAATACGGTTAATACTCAATTAGAAATACATGGGCCAGGATTTTATGAGTCCCGCAGCGTTCCTGATGGTGGGACCAGAAGTTGGCATAACTTCCGCTTCAGCCATTTTTCCCGTATCCCATGCAGTTTTATATGTAAGTGAGCAGTGCAGCGACGGCACAGGAGACACAATCAATCATGCAGATGGGACAGCCTTTCGTTGGTGGAACCCGCCGGCACTCAGTCAAGCACCATGGCTATAAATTGTTCTTTATTTCAAGCCTCAAGGAGCAACAACCTTTGAGTTATGTTACCAAAATTAAATCTTTTCTTTATTTTCAACTACCTTTTCTTCCTAATTTTTTTCAAACCCAGCACCAACTCCCCATTTTTCTTTTCCCTTGCAGCAAAAGGAAAGAAACTGTCAGTCAGCAGGCAGCACCCCACCCCAGGTTCAGTTTTGCCACCCTGCAGGTTCTCCTCCAGGTCGTCAAGGAAAGATAGGAGGTCCTCTTCCCTGCAGAGGGAGTCAGAAGACCCTCCCACCTGACCAAGGCGGCCTGGATGGAGGTAGCAGAAAAAGTCTCAAACTATGGGGTGAGGCACAGAATCTGGCTTCAGTGTCGGAAACATATCAATGACATGCTCAGATCAGTGAAGGTAAGTGGTCTTGGTGAAGCTGCTCCATTCTTTTTCTCCCTGGCTCCGTGTCTTTAAGACAGCGGGTAGACAAGGCACGAGGTGGAATGCGTGAGCAGCCTTGGTGTGATACACTAAATGATTGTGTGCAAAGATGACAATTGGCATTGTTTATGTACTTGGATGTGTTGGAATGAGTGATGTCAATGCAGGTATACAATGATTGTGATGCATCTTTTTTGACGTCATTAAATCTACACCTGCTCCTGCAGGAAAAACGCACCCACAACCAGCGCAAACGTGCTAAGACAGGTGGAGGAGTCCCAGACATCAAGCTGCTGACACCAGTTGAGGAGGAGGCATCAGAAATTGCGAGAGAGGCAGGGCAATCGCAGATGGCAAGGCAGGATCCTCAAGGCATAATGAAGTGTCATCTTCAGTCTTGCAGCCATATGTGCAAACCAAAGGAAAGTGTTCAAACTCATGTTCAGCTGATGTTAAATGTGCATCTGTTTGTGCCTCCACTTCAGGTGCCCGCGCTCGAGTCTCAGAATGGCGCGAGGCCCATGACTCCTCCTGTGGGAAGATGAAGCTATTGCCAGGATACACCATAAGCTGAGCATGTGGGAGCAGCGATCTCTCTCCATTGTCAGTAAGAACCTGGTCATCAGGTGTGAGGTGCTCACGTTGTTGCTGTATGTGGCGCAGGTCTGGCCCATACCCCACTCCTGCACCGTGGCGGTCACCCGAGCCATTTTCCACTTTATCTGCAGATCCAAAATAGACTGGGTCCGGAGGGATACGATGTTCAACCTCCGGATAAGGGCAGGAAAAATGTACCCAACGTGGCCCTCATCCTGATGACCACCTTCATGTGCGGCTGCATCAAGCTGTGCGTAAAGCCCCAGTATGTAAACACCAAGTGTCACTACGTGCTGAGTTTCTGTCTGTCCCCAGTGTTGCGAAGGATGGGCCTGGTTACATTGCCGTGGAACGCTCCATCCAGTTGGACCATGCCGTACCACCTATCCTTCGTGGAAAAGATTCTGCAGAAAAACACCTTTGACCACCAATCCATCAGGACGTGGTCTGCACGGAATGTCGTCAAGACCCTACAGGAAAAGGAGATGGTGGATCTTGTCAGAGGTTCCCCAAGCAGACTGCCAAAGTCATTTGGCAGAATGCCTCATCACCAGAACTTTCAAACAAGCACCAAGACGTAGCTTGGCTGGTGGTGAGAAGGGCCCTGCCTGTCAAATCCTTCCTGCACGCCTGGAGTTTCATCCCCTCCACATGCTGCCCTTGAGGTGGCTGTGGTGGGGAAGAGACAGTTGCCCACCTCCTTCTGGAACGTGTCTTTGCAAAGCAGGTGTGGAAAGAGATGCAGTCGTTTTTGTTGAGATTCATCCCAAGCAGCTCGGTAACACAGGAGTCTGTGCTCTACGGGCTGTACCCAGGGATGCACACCGAGATAAACATCAACTGCTGCTGGAGGACCATCAATTCGGTGAAAGATGTTCTTTGGTCTGCTAGAAACCTACTGATCTTCCAGCGCAAAGAGTTGTCCACAACCGAGTGTTGCAGTCTGGCACATTCCAAGGTCCAGGACTATGTGCTAAGGGACGCACTAAAGCTTGGGGCAGTTGCTGCAAAGGCTCAATGGGGAAAGACCACTGTGTAAGGTCCTCCCGCCATAGTGAACTGAGGGGCTGAACCCATGGGAAACCCCTCAGGCTGTATACACCAAATATGGGTTTGTTGTAAAATGTACATGGCATGTAAAATGGAATGGAAGGGTTGTGAGGCAACTCATTAATGTATCAAAGAAAACTGATTTCCTTTGCACTTTTTGGAATGTTAACTTGTTGCTGTTTTGAACTGTGTTGTAATGTATTTTTTACAGATTTTTATGAATAAAGTATATTTTTGAGAAAAAAAATGAAGCCAATGCCCCAGAGAGTGCATCGTCACCTGCCTCTTCTTCCACCTCCGCCAGCACAGATACATCCACACAGACCGCGGGGAGTTTGAGATCAGAATCTGGGTCACAGGCTGGTGGTCACAACACAAATACATCCCAGCAGCTGAGGAAGCATGTGCCAGTCGGGTCTCCTGACAATTGGAGGACTGCTGGGGACTAGGCCCCTGCTCAGCCCCACCTTCATGTTGATCCTCTGTTTGTTGCAACGAGATGTCTACTGGATGTGCAGCAAAGCCATGTGGAAAGTATGTCAGAGATGCCTGAGGTCATGCGTGGCTTTACACGTGCCATGGAGGAGTCCATGTAAGCCATGATACCTGCCATGTCCCAAGCATATGAGCGTATGGCTTCCTCAGTTGAGAGTTTGGTGAGCTCCATGGCGAGTCTGGTTGAGCACTTGAGTCATATGTGATCTGACCTGCATTTCATCGCAGTTGCCCTGGGCTCCATGCAGCAGAGTCTAAGCAAGAGGCGGGCAAGGAACCTGGACTTTCGTACGGATGCTCCTTCCCCTCAGGGAGATAGGCAGGTGCCATCATGCACCCAGATGGAGGTCAACCAAGTGCCAGCTGTCCCGGGCCTTCCTCTCGGGACACCTCCAGGTAAGCGGAATCTTGTCCTCCCCCCATCCCTGACATTGACGCCCTTACCTTCAGCAGGCGAGTACAGAGGGGATATTCAATCACCATTGCTGCAAACCCCCAGCAGAATGGAACCATCAAGGCCCTTTTCCTCCAGAGGACACCTACCATGGTCATCCACAGCAACAGGACAGTGGACTGAGCAGACTGCCTCAACCTCAGCTGCTAATGTCAGAGTAGCACCTAGACGTAGTGGTAGAAAATGTAAAAAGAAACAGTTTTAAGCATGAAGGTGGCATGGGTGTTGTAAATATTGTGCACATATTGCTGACGTTTCAATACATATTTATTTACTTTAATATTTGATGCACTCTCGTAAATCATCTGCTTTGTTTCATTTGAAGAGGAAACTGTTTTTTGGAGGCATATGGCAGGAACGCATTGGTGCTTGAAATGCATTTCAGAAAGTGTCCAGTGTACATTTTTCACTTTGATTTCAGCATTTAGCCTCAATGATGGCTGTTTGTCTTTTGCATATTTTTAAATTTTTTCACTGCCAACGCGTCTTACATTTGTGGTTCTGCAGTCACCCCCTTACTTTCTTTGCATTGATGTGGTGTTGGTTCCATTGTAGCTCAGAGAAGATTTGATCTGCCAGTCACATCAAACTGCTGCTATGTTGTAGCTTCCTATGTATGTAGGGTAATGCCTTGATGCAGTCCAATATTTCCAATGGAGATGCAGGCCGCTTTTAATGAAGTTGATAGTATACAGGCCATTAAACATATCTCCACTGCAGGTTCATGAGCTGTTGTCAGAAGAACCCTTCTTTTGGATGATAGCAATGACTAAGGCGAATGTGAACATATTTGGAGCAAAAACAAGAAATGCTGGATTCACTCAGCAGGTCTGGCAGCATCTGTGGAAAGAGAAGCAGAGTTAATGTTTCGGGTCAGTGACCCTTCTTCGGAACTGACAAATATTAGAAAAGTCACAGATTATAAACAAGTGAGGTGGGGGTTGGGCAAGAGATAACAAAGGAGAAGGTGCAGATTGGACCAGGCCACATAGCTGACCAAAAGGTCACGGAGCAAAGGCAAACAATATGTTAATGGTGTGTTGAAAGACAAAGCATTAGTACAGATTAGGTGTGAATATACTGAATATTGAACATCAGCAAGTGCAAACCTGAAGAAAAACAACCTGAAAGAAACAGTGGGTAAGCAAACTGAACAAACTAAGATGAAATGAAATAAATGCAAAAAAAGATTGTAAAAAATGTAAAAAGGAATGCAAAAAAAAAGGAAGAAAAAATAACTAAAAATGACTAAAAATGAAAGTAAAGTGGGGGGCTGTCATGCTCTGAAATTATTGAACTCAATGTTCAGTCCGGCAGGCTGTAGTGTGCCTAATCGGAAAATGAGATGCTGTTCCTCGAGCTTGCGTTGATGTTCACTGGAACACTGCAGCAATCCCAGGACAGAGATGTGAGCATGAGAGCAGGGGGGAGTGTTGAAATGGCAAGCAACCGGAAGCTCAGGGTCCTGCTTGCGGACTGAGCGGAGATGTTCCGCAAAGCGGTCACCCAGTCTGCGCTTGGTCTCCCCAATGTAGAGGAGACCACATTGTGAGCAGCGAATACAGTATACTACATTGAAAGAAGTACAAGTAAATTGCTGCTTCACCTGAAAGGAGTGTTTGGGGCCTGGGATAGTGAGGAGAGAGGAGCATTGCCCTGGGGAATGAACCAGCGGATGGCTGTCACTTATTTTGTTCAGATGAAACAGACGCAATGTTTGTACATATTCTTTCTGTCTGCAAAGAACAGGGCCCTGTATATTAATATATGTAGCTTCCAGTACACGCAAATGCACCACACTGCGAGCCCTACTGACAATCTTAAATTGGTTGTCAGCATAATTCTAATTAGCAGTAATGAAGTAAAACATGTTTGTTGTCTCCTCCCAACGTTCCTTTTTGAAGTAGCTTATTGTTGGCTGAAACATGAAAATATGAGGGCCAGAATTTTATGCCCCCGAAAGAGCGGGTAAGTGGCGGGGGAGGGGGGGGGACATAAAATGGAGCGGGAGGCTCGGGGGGCCCTTCCTGACCCGCTCCCGCCTCCACTGCCAATTTACGTAGGCCTCCACTTAACGGCCACTTAAGGGCCTCCGTCCGCTGCCACGGGGATTTTACCCATGGCTAGTCGGGCAGTCTAGGCACGAGAAAAGCCACCTGACAAAAGCAGGTGGCTCTCTGAAAGCCTGGAGTGAGGGCCCTCATGATCGGGCAATCTGTGCCCGACGGAGGGCCGCCCCCGCTGCCACAACCCCCAACACCCAACACGCCCCAACACCCAACAATTGACCACCCTTGCCTCGCCGGGGCCCGACTGATCACCCCCAGCGAGGCAACATAAACCTACCGGTTCCAGGGCTCTCCGACATCTTCTTCTTGAAGCTGGGTGTAGTCCCAGCAGTGGCCACCACTCCCAGTGGACTGCTGGGACTACGAGCTGCCGGCTGGGTGATTGGCTGGCAGCTCTATTAGGTGGGACTTCCTGCCTCAAGCAGGTGGAAGTCCCGCTTCAGAACAATTAAAGGCCGGGGTACCGCCGAGGGAAAAATCCCAGTTGAGGTTTTTCCTGAAGTCCCTTGCATGTCTCTCCATGCCCCTCATATTGTTATAACCGAGGCAGGACGAGTGCACTGTTTATTCTAGTCCCACTTCTTCATGGATCACAACATATTATTTTATATTTTCCCACTTATCGATATGGTCAGTCATATGCTCCATTTTTCCCAGAATAGAACACACTAACCAGGTTTCTTTCATGAACAACAAAATGATCAGTTTATTATAAAACAAGTCTTAACCAGTATTGCTGAAATTAGAGACATGTTGTCGAAGCTTTTTGTCTTGCACTCATTAGGACAATCGCAAGGATAACCAATGTAAGGGAAAACAACAACTTATACTGCATGAGAAGAGAGTGCTGATTGGTTGGCAAGTGAACGCTGATTGGTAGAGGCGTTGCCATGGCAAATACACCAGTTTACGGTGACTGACAGTTAACTGCCAAGCTTTATTTAAAATTTAAACCAGGCAGCTTGACTCTGGTCAAGGCATTGCCCTGGGGAATGAACCAGCGGATGGCTGTCACTTATTTTGTTCAGATGATACAGACGCAATGTTTGTACATATTCTTTCTGTCTGCAAAGAACAAGGCCCTGTGTATTAATATATGTAGCTTCCAGTACACACAAATGCACCACACTGCGAGCCCTACTGACAATCTTAAATTGGTTGTCAGCATAATTCTAATTAGCAGTAATGAAGTAAAACATAAACACACAGATATTAAATTTTAAAGTTCCCTTTTTATCTTAGTCCCTTCACACTCATATACACACATATACCGGTTAACTGAAAATAAAGGGATTTTTATAAATTCAGAGCTCTGTTACAGACAAAAAAAACTTACCATATTATTTGCTCATTTTGAAGAAATTAGCAGATGAGATATGTTGTTCCATAACTGGCATACAGTCGAACTTCTGAGAACACGTAGACAGGACACTGAGACCTTTTAGAACAGTTCTTTTCAGGTGGTGTTGAAAGGTAATTTAGCAGGCTTTCTTCAGACAGGAGATGAGATGAATTGACACAGTGGACTTCACAGGGTCTTTTATAGAATTGCTGGAAAGCAAGCTGGGTTGTAGTCTTCTCTACTTTTTTGGGAATTGTCCAGCAGACTTGACTTTATCAGCCACTCACTCCACAAGGTAAAGTACACTGACACACAACCAAAAAGCTTGTGAGTTTTCTGCCCATCCAGGTGCCCTCTGCTGCTGCTGGGCTTGTCCAATCAAGAGGTGTTTGTCACTTCTCTGCCCCTGTTACCAGGGTGTCTGTTCTAACTTTAGCTTGAGTCATGTGACAACCAACATTGTCGCCAATCCAGCTCCCTCAGTGTCCTCTTGATGGCTCGCATTTTTAAAAAAAATTGGTCCCACATTTATTCAGTTTAACTATAAATTCCTTTTAAAAATATTTTTAACAAAAACAGAATCACCTTCATAACAATATCTATAACGGCATTGTTTGCATTCTTGTCCTCCTCCTCACCCTCCTAATAGCCAACCTCATCTGAGGAGGACTGGTGTTCCTCCTGTTCCTCCGCCTGCAGAACGTTGTTGCGTCTAATTGTAGGTTGTGCAATGCACAGCAGATACCGATTATTCCTGACACCCTCTGTGACATGTACTGAACAGCCCCTCCAGGCAGCAGAAGTGCATTTTCAGCATGCCAATAGTGTGTTCGATGATGGCTCTGGTGGAAGTGTAAGCGGCATTGTACCTCTCTTCAGCAGGGCTTTGGGGATGCCGCATTGATGTCATCAAACATGTACAAAGTGGGTAACCCTTGTCTCCCAGGATCCATCCGTTCTCTTTGGCTGGTTCCTCGAAAACTGCTGGCAGCTGGGAGTTCTTCAAAATGTATGAGTTGTGACAGTCCCCATGGGAAATGTGTGAACATCTGCATTGTTCTTCTTCTCTGGCCACAAACCAGTTGTACGTTCAAAGAGTGGAAGACTTTGGGAGTCATAATTGCAGCAGGCAGTTCCCAGGGAGCTCTAATGGCCATATGAGTTCAGTCGATCACTCCTTGCGCTCCAGGGAACCCAGCAATAATGCTGAAGGCCACAGACCTTGCTGCCTGATCCCCGTCTACAGGTAAGTAGATTAAATCATTGGCATGACGAAATAGGGCATTGGTCACCTCTTTGATACACCAATGGGTTGCAGACTGTGATATGCCACATATGCTGCCTGTTGATCCCTAGAAGGCATCATTAGCAAAAGAATTGAGCGCAGCAGTCCCTTGAGGGCAACTGGCATGGGATTCCCACCAAACCCAAGCAGTTGCAGGTCATGCTGCAGGATCCTACAAATTTTTGTGACCATTTCACGTGACATCCTTAGGCATCTCTGGCATTGCCTCTCTGACAACTGAAAGTAATTTGTCTTTGTCCCGAGGATGCGATGGCGTGCCAGTGCCCGTCTTTGATAATGCCGGTCCTGGATGTTATCATTTGGAGCATCCTCACCTTTTTGTTCTGCCTGTTGCTGGCATTCAGGTATCATGTGCTGAGGGAAAAGAGTGCTCCATATTCACTCCCTTTACTCTTCAAATAATGAAACGAGCAGAACGTTCCAATTCAGCCTTCTATTGTCAGTCAGCTGAAACATCGAGGCAATGAGGAGTTCTCTTTCTTGTGCCTTCAAATTGCAGCAAGGTGGAAATCCCACCCACCATCATTTGTCTCTTCCCACTCGCCTTGCAATCCTTCAGCGACCACGTGGTTTGCTTTATCGTTCGAGAAAATAATGTGCGTACTACGTAAGGTAAGTCTCCCCACTGTTCAATCTCCTCCTGCCACTTTACAGCCTGCACCCATCACCCTTGAGCCACCCAATGTAACCTTCACTCTTCCCTCCATTACCATTGAACTTCCCCCATTACCTTGGACAGTGTCACAATCAATTTATTCATGCCAACCCTCTCCCCCGTTCCTACTCCCGTTACCATCCAAATGCTAACTCTGACTTTGATCCTCCTAAAATCAATTATTTTATTGCTGTGTCCTGTTCCCCTCCCTATGATGCCTGTCTCGACCTCCCCCATTACAGCATCCATTTGCCCCCATTGACTGTGACCTCTGCCAGCCAGTACCCTGAAATCGCCCCACATGTCCCCATCATTGACCGCACTCACTCCTCCCTTTAGGCCCTTCATAACCACATCCAGCTTCAGCAGCAATAAGAACCACTACACACGCTTTGCCCTCCCCTCCTCCCTCTCCTGCTTTTGCATGCACCCGGTAACCCCACCCTGTGTCCTCCCTTCCTCCCTCCCTTGTTCCTTCATGTACCTGGTCACCCCACCCGTTGTGCTCCCCTCCTCCCTCTCCTGCTCCTCCAAGCACCCAGTAATCCCACCCTGTCCTCCCTGCGTACCCCCCCCCCCCCCCCCACCCCCATGCCTTTACTGTCATCCCGAGAAGAATCGCCCTTGTTGGTGCTGAGCCTGGAGCCAAACATCCATTCCAATTATGGCCTTCCTTGTGCTGATGAGTTCAAGAAAGAAATTACACCATGTTCAAACGAATGTGATCTGGGTGGCACGAGAATACCGCTCGCCACTAACTTAATCTGGCAGGTAGGACTTAATTTAAATAAGTGTAGGGTAAGGAGTATTCATGGTATGGAAATGAATGTAAAGCTGCAATCTGCCACCATGTGGGGGAACCCTGGACCATCGGAAACACGCCACTGACTTAACTTCACTAAAGAAATCCTGCCATCAGAAATCCGAAAAAAACAGCTCACGCCTGATTAAATCACCACACATGCCACCAAAGCCACTCTTGCAGGGCCCATAAAATTCCATCCATAGTTTAATTAAGGGAACCAAACATTATTTTATTTATTCTTTCATGGGACAAGGGTGTCACTGGCCAGCATTTGTTGTCCATCCCTAATTGGTCTTGACAACTGAGAGGCATGCTAGGCCATTTCAGAGGGCAGTTAAGAGTCATCCACATTTCTGTAGGTCTGGAGTCACATGTAGGCCAGACCAGGTAAGGATGGCAGATTTCCTTCCCTAAAGGACATTAGTGAACCAGATGGATTTTTTACAACAATCAATGAAAGTTTCATGGCACCATTACTGAGATTAGCTTTCAATTCCAGATATTTATTAATTAATTGAATTTAAATTCCACCAGCTGCCGTAGTGAGATTTGAACCCATGTCCCCAGGGCATTTACTTGGGCCTCTGGATTACTAGCTCAGTGACATTACCACTACACCACCGTTTCCCCTAAATTTGTAAAAGCCAAGTTCTATCTGAAAAATTCCATATGTCTTTGAGGAAACAATTAAGCATATTTACATAGTAAATGCAGTGAATGTTGTGTATGTGGATTTTCTAAAGGTGTTTGATAAAGTGTCCTTTTAAAGATTTGGTGTTAAAATTAGGGGGCACGGTATTAAAGAGAATATGTCAATATGGATAGGACATAGAGGACAGAAAGTAGTGGTTCATGGGTATTTCAGGATTGAAGGGATGTAAACAGTTTTGTCCCCCTGGGGTCAGTGTCAATATCAGTGTTAGAGTATTTGCTCTTCCCAATACATAAAAATGATCTGGATCGGCATAATATCAAAATTTGCAGATGATCAAAAAGTAGGGAGCACGGGTAACAGTGAAAGGGATTGTAAGCAATTTCAGAAGAGTATAGGCAGATTTGTAAATTGAGCAAATACATTTTGAGAAGAATAAGGAGAGGAAATTTACAATAAATGGTAAAATTTTAACAAGATAGAAAGAGCAGAGTGACTTTCGGGTTCAGTTACACATATCTTTAAAATGGGAACACAAGTTGGTAACATTTTTTAAAAAGCATGCGGAATTCTGGTCCTTACATATAAGAATACATAGTACAAAATGAAAGAGCTAATCCCAAATCTAAACAAAGCATTGGTTAGGCCACAGTTAGCAGATAGTATCTATTTTTGGACATCCTGTTTTAGAAGGATGTCAAGGCCACGGGAAGAGCACAAAAGATAAACACTGCCACAGCCAAGTGGTAAGGGGTGTGGGTGATTCTGACTGTTCACCTCCCAACCGACCACAAGTGTTTTCGTTGATAGGGTTCTAACCCCTTCTGTTTTATTTGTCAAATAAACAGATAGTGACAGGTTTTATTATAGGTTTAAAACAGAAGATTATCATTCCCAAAATGGTCGCAACCGTACCCACATACACATTCGCTTGCACACACACACACACAAGAATAGCTAGATAGAGAGGAAAAGGGTAAGTGGTTTGAAATGAGGTAGGTGTTCAGGGTTCATGGTAAACCTATTGATTCTTCTCAGAGGACAATTTCTCTTTTAAAGTTGCAGGCCTAGATTGTTTGTAGATTTTTTCTGGTGGGTGAGACGTCAGTCTGGAGGCGGTGATCACTTTCTGTTCTTTGCTGCAAAAAGCTGAAGTGTAGAATTTACAGCAGGACTCCTTCTTTGGCATTTGCTGGATTTCCCATAGCTCTCAACTGGACAGGCTTTTATGATGCTGTTGGATCCCATTAGTTGCACAATGAGAGACAAAGTCCGACTGTAGCTTTAAGAAACTTTATTGCAGTACTTAATTGTTACATCTTCAGAATGAACTGAACTAAAACTAAAAGCAACACATACACTGAACTAACACTGAACTAAAAGCAACACACACACTAAACTAACCCAAAACTAACCCCCCCCCCGAACTAACTCTTCGCGCCAAATCAAGCCTTAGTATAGTTATTCATACAAATCAGTAACACCTACTCTTTGTTCCCAATTGGTCTACAAACTTCTGCAGTTTCTTGGTGTCGGGGCCCGATTGGGGTACTGCCTTGTCAATTTGTTTTTAACTTCTTACTCCAGTTTCCCATCCCCTTATCTCCTTGTGAACCTTTAGGCTTATTGTTGTACAATAGGCTACTAATTTTTTATTTTGTTTTTATTTTTAGAGATACAGCACTGAAACAAGTTGCCTCTGCAGCCCTGAAGTTATGAAGTCATTTCTGATAAGCTGTCTCTGCAGCTCCGAGGTTATTTTGTTAGTAGGCTATACTTAATTGATTAGTTCACTTTAAATGCCCCCAATAGTTCTGTTCCCACAGATGCTTTTCTGATTCTCTCCCTCTCTCTCTCCAGAGAGCTGCTTTTTAAGATTTAAAAAAATTCTCACATGTTGCCTCTGTTATGAGATGCAGAGTCCCCTCCCTGTGGTGACAAACAATGGACCAGGATGTGGCTACTTCACACCTTCTTTGTTTCAGAAGAACACATTCAATTCAAAAATGCCTCTTGATGGGTTCAGGATGGGGATAATTGACACCTCTTAGCTTGAAATGTAACCTTTCATCCTTAACAGACAGAAAGATAGTTTGAAATTACAAGGCCAGGTCGTTTGACTTTCGGCAGCCATTTTGCAGCACATTGTCCATTTTTTTAAAGGAAAAGTCAATTTTTATAATTCTTTACTTTGGGTTCTGTATTTTCATCACTGCACTTCACATGAGTGTGACAACACTAAGATTATACCAGTGGTAAGAGGATTAGTTATCAGGAGAGACAAGAGAGACTGGGTCTCTTCCCACTAGAACAGAAAAGGTTAAGTGGAATCTGATAAAGGTGTTGTGAATTATGAAGGGTTTTGACGAGATCAATAGGGAAAAATGATTTCCATTGGTCAATGAGTGGGAAACGCAAAGATATAAATATAAAGTCATCACCAATAGAACAAAGAGAGAGGTTAGGAGATTTTGTTTTGCACAGATGGCTGCTAAGACATGAAATGACCTACCAAAACACACATGCCAACGTACAAAACTCAGAGAATCTGACAACCGGATTAATAAAGCTGGCACAGCTGCAAAACAGCTGGCAACTCAAAAAAAAAACACACTGCTGAAAAAATATTCTGAATAAAGGCCTGCAACTAAGGCTACTGAATAAGTTAAATTCTTTATTAAAAAATTATTTCAGGATTTATTTTTTCTGTTAAAATAGCTGAAACCTAATTACCTCATGTCTAAAATTGTTGACAACTGTCCACTTTTGAACTGGGCTTTAGCCTTTCCAGTCCATGTTTCCGCTGTTAAGTTTGGAGCATGGAAAACAGCTGATTTGGGGGCCACTTGAATCCATCTGGCTGAGCTGCCACCCACTTCGGTTTGTATGTGCGTGAGACTCACAGTTCCCTCTTTGTGCTGCTAGTCTGGTGCATTTGGGGAGATGAGAGAGGCAAACAGCAGCTCTTTTCTTAGGGCTTGTCTGTAAACCCAGTGGTTGCTAGTTTGAATCAGCTTCTCTCTAGAGTCCTGATGTTGCAAAGCTGGGGAAAGCAGCCCCTGAAATGCAGCAGTATATTGTTGCCACTAGGATAACACAAAGGACTCCCAGGTTATGTGAATTACACACACAAAAAAAAAATAAGGACTTGCATTTCTAAAAGTAGCGTTCACAGCCAAGGGACGTTCCCAAAGCAGTTTACAACCAATGAAGTACTTCTGAAGTACAGTCACTATTGTAATGTAGGAAACAGGGCAGCCAATTTGCACACAGCAGTTTCCCACAAACAACAATGATCAGAAAACTGGTTTTACTGATATTGGTTGAGGGATAAGTATTAACCAGAAATATTGACAAAGAACATTTAGAACAACTGGGGTTATTTATAAGATGTGGCTGCCTCAGAACAGAGCTAAGTGATGCCACAACAAACAAATCCGATCAAAGCTCTGCATTCCTGCCACATCCAGTCATGAATGGTGGTGGACAATTAAACAACTAATGGGAGGAGGAGGCTCCATGAAAATCCCCATCCTTGATGATGGCAGAGCACAGCCTTGAGTGCAAAAGACAAGGCTAAAGCATTTACAACCATCTTCAGCTATAAGTGCCGAGCAGATGATCCATCTTGGATCCCCCTGAGGTCCCCAGTATCAGAGATGCCAGTCTTCAGCTAATCTGATTCACTCCATGTGGTATCAAAAAAAGCCTGAAGGCACTGGATACAGCAAAGGCTATGGGCGCCAACAACATCCCATCTGTAGTGCTGAAGATTTGTGCTCCAGAACTAGCCGCGGCTCTACCCAAGCTGTTCCAGTACAGCTACAGCACTGACAGCTACCCAACAAAGTGGAAAATTGCCCAAGTGTGTTCTGTCACAATAGGAAGGACAAATCTAATCCGGTCAATTACCACACCATCAGTTTATTCTCAATCATCAGCAAAGTGATGGAATGTGTTGTCGACAGTCCTATCAAGGGGCACTTAACAATAAGCTGCAAACTGATGCTCAGTTTGGGTTCTGGAGCCGCTTGGCTCCAGATCTCATTACAGACTTGGTTCAAACAGAGAGAAAACTGAATTCCAGAGGTGAGGTGAGAGTGACTGCCCTTAACATCAAGGCAGTGTTTAACTGAGTGTGGCGTTAAAACTGAAGTCAATGGGAATCAGGGGGAAAACTCTCCGCTGGTTGGAATCATATCTAGCACAAAGGAAGAATGTTGTGGTTAATGGAGGTCAAGACATCTCTGTAGGAGTTCCTCAGGGTAGTGTCCTAGGCCCAACCATTTTCAGCTGCTTTATCAATGACCTTCCCTCCATCACAAGGTCAGAAGTGGGGATGTTCGCGAATGGTTGCACAGTGCTCAGTTCCATTCACAATTCCTCAGATACTGAAGCAGTCCATGCCCACATACAGCAAGACCAGGACATCATTCAGGCTTAGGCAAGTAACATCCGCGTCACACGAGTGCGGTAATGACTATCTCCAACAAGAGAGAGTCTAACCACCTCCCCTTGACATTCAACAGTATTACCATTATTGAATCGTCCACCATCAACATCCTGAGGGTCACCATTGACCAGAAACCTAACTGGACCAGCCACATAAATACTGTGGCGACAACAGCAGGTCAGAGGCTGGGTATTCAGCGGTGGGTAACTCACCTCCTGACTCCCCAGAGCCTGTCCAACATCTACAAGGCACAAGTCAGGAGTGACAGAATACTCTCCACTTGCCTGGATAAGTGCAGCTTCAACAACACTCAAAAAGCTCGACACCATCTAGGACAAAGCTTGATTGGCACCCCATGCACCACCTAAACATTCACTTCCTCCCCCACCAGCACACAGTGGCAGCAGTGTGTACCATCCAGAAGATGCACTGCAGCAACTCATCAAGGTTCCTTCAACAGCACCTTCCAAATCTGCGACCTCGACCACCTAGAAGGACAAGAGCAACAGATGCATGGGAACACCACCACCTGCAAGTTCCCCACCAAGTCACACATCATTCTGACTTGGAACTATATTGCCTACATTCCTTCATTGTCGCTGGGTCAAAATCCTGGAATTCCCTACCTAACAGCACTGTGGGTGTACCTACCTCACATGGATTGCAGTGTTTCAAGAAGACAACTCACCACCACCTTCTCAAGGGTAATTAGGGAAGGACAATAAATGCTGGCCTAGCCAACGACATCCACATCCCATAAATGAATAAAAAGAAATACATTTCACAGAATGAAATAACTTAATATAAAAAGTGACCATCAACTGAAATGAGGGCTGAATACAAGGAAGTTGGAATGAAGGGACCAGCAGGTGGAGATTATAGTGTGTTGGGATGACCTGTATAGAATTTTGACTCTTAAAAGGATTTTAAAAAGCTTGAAAAGCAGAATGTTGACAATGATATAGAAAGTAGTAGAAGCAGAATCCATATTATGATTTTATTTGAAAAATAAAAATAAAATGGGTATATGGAAAGGGCAGGGAGATGGGACTATGATGTTTTGGAGAGCTGGTATGGGCACAGTAAGCAACATGGCTTCTTTCAGTTTTATTTAATTATGGCATGAAAACTATACAGCTCCTTCCAACACGCCTTGTTAAAGAAAATTACAATTTAGAGCAAAGGATAAAAATTTGGATTTAAAATTGGGATTTAGAGTTAGAAATAGAATGAAAGGATTAGATTTAAAACTGGGATTAAGATTTGAAGTTTTGAATACAATCAAATAATTAGATTTTAAATTCATTTTAAGATTTGAAGTCAGGAATAGGACTAAAGAATAAGATTTAAAACTGGGAGTAAGGTTTGGAGTTAGGAATAGAATTGAAGATATAGATTTAAAATTGGAATTATGATTTGAGTTAGGAATAGAATTGAAGAATTAGATTTAAAATTGGGATTAGGATTTGGAGTGGGGAATATAATTAGAAAATAAGATTTAAAATTGGGATTGAGATTTGTAGTTAGGAATACAATTAACAAATGAGATTTAAAATTGGGATTAGGATTTGGAATTAGGAATAGACTTAGGTTTAAAATTGGAATTAAGAAAAAGATGACTTGCATTTCTCTCGCACCTTTCATGACCTCGGGATGGCCCAAAGCACTTTACAGTACATTTTTTGACATTTATTCACTGTTGTAATGCAGGAAACATGGCAGCCAGTTTGTACACAGCAAGCTCCCACAAAGAGAAATGGGATAATAACCAGTTATTTTTTTTTTGTGATGTTGGTTGAGAGCTAATTATTGACCCCAGGACACCAGGGAGAACTCCTCAAAAGAGTGGCCGTGGGATCTTCATATGAGAGTAGACGGGGTCTTTGGTTTAATATCTAATCCACAAGACAGTCCCGCTCAGTATTGGCACTGGGAGTGCTGCCCTGGAATTTGTGCTCAAGTCTGTGGAGCAGGACTCAAACCTCTCTGACTCCGAGGCAAGAGACAGAGTTACCCACTGAGCCGCAGCTGACACACACAAAAAGAGACAGTTGTGTGTTAACTTGCCAAAATGGTCTTATAAGTCTCCCTTCAGATGACGGCCCAGATTGGAACAGACAAAAATCTTAACCATGACTAAACAGGATCTGGTGCCTCCCAGATCCAAGTAGTGTGGACTGAGCCAAATGGCTCATTTGTGCCTCTGACCCGACAGCAAACAGAACGTGCCAGTTCTATGAGATAGGAATAGAGTTGAAGGATTAGATTTAAAATTGCGATTAAGATTTGAAGTTAGGAATACAATTAAAGAATTAGATTTAAAATTGGGATTAGGATTTGTGTTAGGAATACAATTAGGGAATTAGATTTAAAATTGGGATTAGGATTTGTGTTAGGAATAGAATTGATGAATTAGATTTTAAAATTGAGGTGAGAGGGGCAGAACAGGGGTGAGGCAGCGATTGGGGTAGTTAGTGGGGGAGAGGGGGCTGCAGCCTTGGGGTTGGTACAACCTGTCCCGGGAGCCGGCGCTCGTTTTTTGAGCTGGCTCCGCCGGGGGCAGCAGAGAGTCGGCAGCAGTGACAGGAAACCCCGCGGCTGCTCTTGGCTTCCTGTTTACGCGGGGCCGGGCCGGAGTGAAGCGGAGCGGAGCAACGGGTTTGGGGGACTCGGTGGCTAGCGGGAATCTTCAGCGGCTTCGCCGACTTCCTAGTCCGGCCTCCCGGACACCCTGAGTGCGGCTCGGCCCCCGCCCCGGATCAGCGCTTCAGGCAGAGAAAGAGAGACTCGACTGGCAGGCCGCAGCTTGGGGGGGCCGGGAACCGGGGCCTGCTCCTGGCCAGCGCCCGGAGCCCTTCCCCCATCCACCCGAGGAGCCAGGTACCGGCGACGGGAGGCGGGCTGCGAGTTACCCGGGGCTCGAGTGATGAGGCGATGTGTTTACTATCAGGGCGCGGGAATCCAGCGGCTCCCGCCGGGCAGTAGAAAGGCGGCCATTGTCCTGGGCTTGTGCTCGGGTCGGGCGGAGAGATGGCGCTGCCCGGCGGCAGGACAGGGGGATAGGCTGGGACCAGGAGGGGAGTGGAGGGCAGCGCAGCGCACCTGGACCCGGGGCCGCCACGCTGTTCCGCCCTGGGCGCCATGTGCCAGTATGGTAGCCGCTGATCGGTGTAACCTGAGTCCTACATGCCAGTGTGGTGCCCCCACAGCGGCCCGGCTGAACGCAGTTGCTCCTCGATCTCTGGTTTCTCTGCAGTGTTGCCCCTTGATCCCTGGCAGCTGTGCGCACTGTTGCCCTTCAATCACTGGTACCTTTGTGTACTGATGCCCTTCAATCACGGGCACCTCTGCACTGTTGCCCTTCAATCACGGGCACCTCTGCACTGTTGCCCTTTAGTCATTGGCACCTCTGTACACTGTTGCCACCCCCCCCCCCCCCAAATCACTGACACCTTTGTGTACTGTTGCTTCTCAATACCTGGTAAAACAATGCACTGTTGCCCCTCAATCGCTGGTAACTATGCACACCGTTGCCCCTCGATCCCTGGCACCTCTGCGCACTTGCCCCTCGATCCCTGGCACCTCTGCGCACTTGCCCCTCGATCCCTGGTACCTCTGCGCACTGTTTCACTTCGATCCCTGGCACCTTTGCATACTGTTGCTCCTTGATCCCTGGTACCTCTGCGCACTGTTGCCCCTCGATCCCTGGCACCTCTGCAAACTTGCGCCCCTTGCCTTTATTATGCATGGTCATTTACTATTTTGCTACAAATATCTAATCCCTACCAGCATTGAGATTTTTTATGTGTAATTGAGAAAAGCACAGAAATCCTGTGTCTATACCTTAGATGAGGTATGCAAGAAGCTCAAGGAAAAACAATCCTGTATTTTTAAAACTGTAGTTACAGAGATAAATAACGTATCTGATTTTTGAAGCAAGCTTTTAGTGTAAAGATTGTGCCCCACCCCAACAATGAAAAATATATTTCTCTCTAAAAGCATTTAGTGATTATACTTATAATTATGTATTTATTGAAGTTGAGACCCTAGTTGATGCTTCAACAGGCAGGTAAGCATTCACATTATGGCCAGAGTTTTCAGCTTCTGCACTCGCCTGCCCACAAATCTCCACCCTGTTCGTTTCAACGGACAGGAAAGTCATGGGCTGGTAAATGCAGAAGTGGTAACTCCTCCAGCCTCTGAGTCTGACAGGCCCCTCGCAGTGTCAGGCTTCCATTTATCAAGAGTTGGGAACGACTTTGCTCCTGCCCCTAATCCCAGTGATCAAGGCTTGTCAAAAGCCATAGCAAGCACAGCATTTGCATTTCAGGCTGGCATCAGCTTCCAGAAAGGTGCAAATCGATGATAGCTCAACAGCAGCAGGCCGAAGCAGGGAACTGTTAGTTACCTTATTAGACTTGACGTCTTCCAGCTGGTTTTCATGAGCTGCTTTCTGACTACTAAATATTGTAACCATACCTCGTTTTATAGCACTGCCATATCCTAATTTAATATTTTTGTACTAAAAAGTTGAATCAAGTAACATAAATAATTGTAACGTGAGAAGTTAGTGCCAGAAAAATTGAATCATACAATATGAATTAGCAACTGAATTAAGAGTAGTCTCTGGGATATGACTCAACATAAAATCCAATTTCAAATGAAATCTCCTCTTGGCAGCAGAATTAGAAACTTTCACTTCACTTCCCACCCCCCACTGTTATAAACCATAGTGATGTAATTCAGCCGCCTTCTCAGTAGAGGTTGTGCATCACATTAGATCCTGTTTAATCATTAGGCAAACTGAGTTGGAGACTACAAATCACCAGTAATAAAAGTTTTCTTACTCAGAGCAGTTCACATGATCACACTGCCTACAGCCCTGAGCCAAACACAGTCTAACTCTCAACAATTTTATTGATGTACAGATCAACACACGAGATGGCACAGCGGACAGTAGCATAGTGGTTATGGTATTGAACGAGCAACCCACACAATCACAAGTTCAGATGCCACATTGGCAAGCCATGATACGGAATGCAAGAAATCTGAGTTTGTAGGTTTGCATCAAAAAGAAATATGACAATTCAAGCTGTCAGACAGACAGTCGTAGAAACCCAATTAGTTATTAATATCCTTCAGAGCACAGAGAGCAACCCTACTGGCTCACCTAAATCTAATCTACAGACTGACTCTGCTCAAGGCAACTACAGATGGGCAATAAGTGTGGCTTTGCCAGTGTTGCTCACATTCTGAGATGTTATGGAAATGATTCCATGAAACAGATTTCTGTTTTTCTCTCTGGATTCAAAATGGCTCTTGCTAACAAGGCAAGAGTCAAAGACACTTCAATGTTTTTCGTAACAGAGAGGTAAACTTATGCAGCTGACCATAGGCACCTTTGCCATCTGGGATTTTACACAGGGGATTGAAATTTTTATACTGCATCCACTTAACTGGAAAAACAGTACAAGTTAGATTCAAGAAATTGCATGATCATTTACACAAGTGGTATATAGGCACATTACAGAGTATTGACTTAAAAAAAAGTTTTTCTATGGCTTATTGTTATCAATAGACTATAGGAGAAATTCCACGTAAACCGATAAACCTACTGCTAACACTGCAATGAGTTTGAAATTATGATCACAGATGGGAGCTTTCTCCCATCTGCCGTTGCTTTAGGCCGTCAGACTTGACCAGGAGGTAGTTGGTAAGATTTTTTTTTTATTCTTCACATGGGATGTGGACATCACTGGCAAGGCCAGCATTTTTTGCCCATCCCTAATTACCCTTAACAACTAAGTGGCTTGCAAGGCCAGAGTTCAGAGGGCAGTTAAGAGTCATTCACATTGCTGTGGATCTGGAGTAGATTTCCTTCCCTAAAGGGCATTAAAGAACCAGATGGGTTTTTGTGACAATTGATAGTTTCATGGCACCATTACTGAGACAAGCTTTAAATTCCAGATTTTATTAATTAATTGAACTTAAATTCCATGAGATACCGTGGTGGGATTTGAACCCGTGTCCCCAGGATGTTAGCCTGGGCCTCTGGATTACTAGTTCAGTGACATTACCACTCAGCCACCACTTCCCCAGAGTCTATGGAAAGAGGGGTAGAGCAACCTACAGTGCTTGAACTTATTGGAGCTAACCTTAGTCAATCCTTTCTTGCAAATGCTTGCACAGTAAACGTAAATCATTACATGCTTAATGCTTCTGATCAGCAAAAGAGCTGACGTCCTATTTGCCTCAGTTCATGCTGCACCAGTATAACAGCAGGTAGTACTTAAAATGGAGTTTATTCAAACAGGGGCTAGCTGAACTGCTTGCAAAACTGTCTGCTACCAGCTTGCTTACCTTTTACTCACCTATCTGTTCCTTATGACATTTCAAAGAACAGAGTCACATCCTCGCTCATTCTTTGTCCGTTGAAAGCACATTCAATTCTGAGAGTTGGCCTTCAAGCCCCAAGTCCTGGAACTGGCTTTTTCACTTTTCCCTGAACGCTTTTCAAAGCTTCAAGGTTCCTTTTAATGTAGGGGGCCAAAATTGTGTACAATATTCCAAATATGGCCAAACTAGTAAGTTAAACAAGGTTAAAATAGCTGTTTGGTGATTAAGTGTCTTTGATTTATGGTCCCAGTATTTGATTAGCCTTGGTAACAGCTTCATTGTTGGATATGTCTTGAATTCATTACTCCTTTTGTGTACATGCCATCATATTGGGAGGCGAATATAATGAGAGAGCTCCCTGCTTAGGAACTAAATATAATAGTAACAGGTAGATAGCTGAATTCAGATGGCACTGCTCGATTTCCACTCTTGTTCAGCTGTTGCTTCCCTGCTGATATTTATGCTATGACAGCACACAGCCATCCCTGTGGTGTTTTTGCTGACGTGTTGGATACCTTTGGTGATTTCACTGTCTACTTTATTTGTCAATTTAAATCTGATTTGTTGACCCTACAATTGTGAATGCTATGGCCACAGTCAAAGGAGGTCTGTACAGCTAGGTGGCAAGCTTGTGATGAGTGAACGAGGGACAAACTGAACTTTAACTATTGGGAGAATGCACCTTATGTGGCTGGCCCTGTGACATGTTCTGGATTATGTCAAGTCATAGCTCAACCCTAGAATGACTGCCAAGTAACTGTGCCTGCTGTAATGGTCTTCACACTGAGGGTACCCACCATCGTGTTGTGTGGCACTGGCACCATGTTAAATGGGATAGATTTCGAACAGATCTAGCAACTCAAAACTGGGCATCCATGAGGCGCTGTGTGTCATCAGCAGCAGCAGAAATTGTATTCAGCCACAATCTGTAACCTCATGACCCAGTATATCTCCCACTCTACTGTCATCATCAAGCCGGGGGACCAACCATGGTTCAAGGAAGAGTGCAGGAGGGCATGCCAGGAGCAGCACCAGGCACACCTAAAAATTAGGTGTCAGCCTGGTGAAGCTACAATACAGGGGACTACTTGCATGCCAAACATCAGAAGCAGCTTGCAATAAACAGGGCTAGGCGAACCCACAACCAACGGATCAGATCTAAGCTCTGCAGTCCTGCCACATGCAGTCTTGAATGGTGGTGGACAATTAAACAACTGACAGGAGGAGGAGGCTCCACAAATATCCCCATCCTCAACGATGGGGGAGTCCCGCACACCATTAAAAAAGACAAGGTGGAAGCATTTGTATCCATCTTCAGCCAGAAGTGTCGAGTGGATGATCCATCTCGACCTCCTCCTGAAGTCCCCAGCATCACAGATGGCAGTCTTCAGCCAATCCGATTCCCTCCAACTATGGCATCAAGGAGCACTAGCAAAACTGAAGTCAATGGGAATCACGGGAAAACTCTTTATTGATTAGAGTCATACCTAGCACAAAGGAAGATGGTTGTGATTGTTGGAGGTCAATCATCTCAGTTCCGGGAACATCACTGCAGGAGTTCCTCAGGGTAGTGTCCTAGGCCCAACCATCTTCAGCTGCTTCATCAATGACCTTCCCTCTATCATAAGGTCAGATGTGAGGACATCTGCTGATGATTGCACAATGTCTAGCACCTTCGGCGACTCCTCAGATATTGAAGCAGCCTGTATCCATAATAAGCAACATCCAGGCTTGGGCTGATAAGTGACAAGTAACGTTCACGCCACACAAGGGCCAGGCAATGACCATCTCAAACAAGAGAAAATCTAACCAGCTCCCATTGATGTTCAATGGCATTACCATTGCTGAATCCCCCTCTATCAACATCCTGGGGGGGTCACCATTGACCAGAAACTCAACTGGAGCAGCCACATAAATGCTGTGGCTACAAGAACTGGTCAGAGGCTAGGAGTCCTGTGGCAAGTAATTCACCTCTGGTCTCCCCAATGCCTGTCCACCATCTATGAGGCACAAGTCAGGAGTGTAATGGAATAATCTCCACTTGCCTGGATGGGTGCAGCTCCAGCAATACTCGAGAAGCTCGACACCATCCAGGACACTTGATCGGCACCCCATCCACCAACTTCAATATTCACTCCCTCCACCACCGATACACCGTGGCAGCCGTGTGTACCATCTACAAGATGCACTGCAGTAACTCAGCAAGGCTTCTTCAACAGCACCTTCCAAACCCGCGACCTCTACCACCTAGAAGGATGAGCAGTAGATGCATGGGAACGCCACCACCTGCAAGTTCCCCTCCAAGCCACAAACCATCCTGACTTGGAACTATATCGCCGTTCCTTCATTGTCGCTGGGTCAAAATCCTGGAACTCCCTTCCTAACAGGAAGGGTTGGTGTACCTATCCCACATGAACTGCAGTGGTTCAAGAAGGCAGCTCACCACCACCTTCTCGAGGGCAATTAGTAATGGGCAATAAATGGTGGCCTGGCCAGTGACACCCACATCCCCCCAACGAAAAAGAAAGGTCCACCTCTTCCATATCTGTAAACTGTACAATGGAGATGGTGTTAAAATGCTACCACTAGACTCCTTCCAGCGTGTTGTTCTGTGGCATGGCAGAATGCAGATTGAAGATTGTAATACAACCTGCCATCACTGGCTCTCCCAATCCAGTAACTCATCAATCTCAGCCATACTGTCAGGTTGATGTAGCCTGGCAAGGGGAGATGGTGGGTGGGTGGGGTGGGGCACATGTGCACCTGATGTAGGTGTGGGAACAGGGCAGTTACTCACTCTCATCTCAGGGATGATCCATTAACCAACAGATAAAGTCAGTTGTCAAACATCCACAGTATCATTACTCACTTGCGAAAGCTGTGGCAGTTCACCTGGGCCACCCAAGCTGAAAAGCATCTACATAATGTTCACTCCTTCCTAATAACAAGCTGAAGTGTGTGTTCGATCCACTATTACCAACATTCTGTGCAGTCAAAAGAGTAAGGCTGAAAAAGTTATGGTTTGCTGCATATTTCCTGTGCAGTTTCTGTACCAGCTGGTAACTTTCTATGTTGAGTGAATGGAACACCAGAACTTTAAAACGGGCTCCTGATTCAAATTGAAGTTTGTTGCAAATCACACAGCTATAGACCTGAGGTGAAAACACAGGATTTACTGAGGGACATTGCTCTGATAAACTATTAGTCATGGCCAGGTAGGTTTTCCCCCTAACTTTGCAGATGGACGCCCATCCATCATGTACACCTGTTTCAATATCCATCAACTCATTGAAAATCAGTTCCTTTTGTATATGTCTCCCTCTCTATCCCTTCTTCTCTGACCATCCCATACACACTCACACTCTCTATCTCATACACTCACCTCCTCCCATTTTCTTCAGTCTGGCTCTCTTTGCTAATATTTTTTCCACCCCATCTCCCTTTTATCCTAATTCTCCCTTTTAGCAGCTCTGATTTCTAAAGCTGTCAGGAGTCTTTTGAACATATTGAGGCACAATCCCCTTCCCAAAGTGTGTTCATTCTTGCCCTCCTTCCTGTGATTTGTAGTTACATTCAACACAGCTATGTTGAAAAAATATAGCAAGAATGTTTTTTTTAAGAAAGAAAGCTAAATTGAATATTTTGTTTTTAACAGATGAGACAGACCAGTGCTCTTTGCTCCATGTGGGATCAGTGAGAGGAGTCCATTCTTTCAACCATTTCATCTCAGGAAGCAATTATTTTCCAATGTAAGCCTGTTCAACATGACTGAGTGTTGGGAGGACCACTCAGCCGCCCCGCCCCTGGTGGAGAACTGCATTCCCCAGAGCACCGAGCGCGCCCTTGAGTTTGCAATCGTGTTCCCCACTGATGCAGCACTTCAACAGCATCAGTCCGTGTCACCCGAGAGTTCCCAAAAATGCAATATGTGCGGCCAGACGATTACGCAGCTGTCGGAGCTCCAGCAGCACCCGTGCTTTGTTAATATGAACCGTTTCTATCAGTGTGCCCAGTGCCAGAAGACCTTCAGCCACTCCACCGACCTCTTGCAGCATCAGTGCGGCCAGGTGGAGGAAAAGCCCTTCATCTGCCACGTCTGCAAGATGGGCTTCTCCCAGCTGCTGGCGCTGGTCCAGCACCAGAGTGTGCACAATGAGAACAACCCCTTCAAGTGCACAATATGTGGTGAGAACTTCCAGCAATCGTCGGAGCTCATCCTGCACCAGCGGGTTCACATTGAGGATCAGCCCTTCGAGTGCACCGCCTGCAAGAAGAAGTTCAAGGACTCATCAGAGCTGGTGGCGCATCAGCAGTTTCATGCGCCTGAGAAGCCCTTCAAGTGCAGCGTGTGCCAGAAAGGCTTCAAGAAGTCGTCACAGTTGGTCCGCCACCAGTACATCCATGGGGAGAAGCCCTTCAAGTGCTCAGCCTGCGAGAAGTCTTTCCGCCACGCCTCCGAGTTGCAGCGGCATCAACGGGTGCACACCGGCGAGCGGCCCTTCAAATGTGCTCAGTGCGACAAGACCTTCAGCCAATCCTCTCACCTGGCGCACCACCAGCGCATCCACTCAGGTGAGCGGCCCTACGACTGCAGTGTCTGTCACAAAAGCTTCAAGAACCGCTCGCACTTGGTACGCCACATGTGCGTGCATGCTGGTGAGGACATGTTCAAGTGTGTCATCTGCCACGTGGGCTTCAAGCAGCCTGGGGAACTGCTGCAACACCACTGCACGACGGACGGCGAGCGACCCTACAAATGCGACCAGTGCAGCAAGACCTTCAAGCGCTCCTCCTACCTCCAGCACCATCAGCGTGTCCACTCGGGGGAGAGACCCTTTAAGTGTACCACCTGCCAGATGAGCTTCAAGCAGCTGTATGCGCTGGTGCGACATCAGCGCACCCACACCGGGGACAAGCCCTACAAATGCACCGTGTGTGACAAGGGCTTCACCGAATCCTCGCACCTTTTGTACCACCAGCACATTCACACCGGAGAGAGCCTCTTTCAGTGTACGGGGTGCCAGAAGGGCTTCAAAGACTCATCGGAGCTCTTGCGACACCGCTGTGCCCGTGTGGAGGGCAAGCCCTTCAAGTGCACTGTCTGCCAGAAAGCCTACAAGCGAGTCTCGGCCCTGCAGGTCCACGAAGCGACCCACGTCGAGGAGCGACCACTCAAGTGCAACGCCTGTGAACGGCGCTTCGCCTGCTCCTCTGAGCTGGTGGAGCATCAGTGTCGGCCTCCAAAGGAGAAGCCCCTGAAGTGCAGCGACTGTGAGAAGCGGTTCAAGTACTTGTCAGACCTGGAGCGGCATCGACGTGTTCACACAGGGGACAAACCTTTTAAATGCATCACTTGTGACAAGGGCTTTAAGCAGAAGGAACACCTGATAAAGCACCAGAATGTCCACGCCAGGGAGAGTCAGTGTAAGTGCACGTGGTGTGGTGAGAGGTTTACAGAGCTAAGCTGTCTGCAGGAGCACTGCCTTCAACACACAGCAGAAAACGCCTATGAAAGTTCTGCTTGTGGACAGTGATTTTTTTTTAAATTTTATTTTGAAAGCCTGATCTTGGCTAAACTTGTACAAACTGTGGCACATCTAGATTTGTACGAGTTGACAGGCAGCACTAGCCCTTAGGGCAAGGTGTTCAAGCTTTATGGGCCATATGGGTTACTAGCCCCTCTCCCTACCACCACCAATAGAGTTTCAATCGATGTACCCATCAGTTTGTTGATATGAACAGATCTTGGTATTCCAATTTAGGATTTATCCATTTGTAAAGTTCCCCAGCCTCCAGATTCACAAAATTAAAATGGAACAAACTAGCAAGAATGAAATGTAAGTGCAAATAGAACTGAGTTATTTGGGCCTTACAGGCCTGTTCGCCTGGGCTCGGATGATGCACACGATCAGAGTTTGGATACTTCTGCCTTGGGAGAGTTCTTGTTCGATGTTGACAGACCACACCAAACCATTTCCAGTGAGCTGTAAGTCCCAAGGTTTAGTGATCTAGGTTCTTCTGTCACCTCTGCCTGTGGCCTGCTGAAAATGTTCAGGCCTTTAGTTGAGACTCGTGCCTCAGTGCAACTTTTTTTTGTGCGAGTGGCATTGCTGGGGATGAAATTCCCTCTTTCTTGGGCCTACCACAGTTTTGATGATGTTCCAAAATAATGCAAATAACCTTCTGTGACCTGCATCTCTCTGTGCATTGTCCCCTTCCCTCCAACCCTGCCACCATCCCTCACCCTTCAGCAGATCATACTGCTATCCACGCAGTGACCAGGTAAGGAATCAGAGGAAATAGTTTTAGCAACAGAGATCCAAAAACTGAGTGTGACCACCTTTGTTGGTATAAAGCTCTAATGTAGAAAGATACATTTGTGCATTTTGAGATCACGGATCTGAGATGTGGTGGTATATTTTAGCATTATTGTTTTCCTACAGTAGCGGCAGTGCTGTTATTATGCACTGCAAAGTTTGAAAAGCCCTTGCCTACAAATATCTGATTGTATTCAATGGTTTAGAAGTACTTAATTTACTTCATTTCCCTCCGACTCTTCCTCCCTCGCTGGTATCCTGGATTGCAGGTCGTAACTGCTCAGTACCAATCCCATAATTCCCCCCACCAACCCCCCCACCCCCGTCATTCCAAATCACTGCCAAATACGGTGATCCTCTTTCCAGGTGGAAAGTTGATTTATCACAACACTCATTTTAGTGAAGAGAAAAATTTAAAAAATAGGATGTTTAAGCCCAATCCTGCTCACCACCCCAGTACTTTGCTTACTTTCTCCTTTCCATTCTCTGACCTCCCTGCCCTGTGGGCCAGTTCCCAGGGGTTGGAGGTTGATGCAGCATTTTTCTCCCAGCTTTGCCAGTGACTGTTCGGAGGTGGGGATTTTCTTTCCCCTCTTGGCCTTTGCGCATTCCCACAGCAAAAAGCAGTGAGTAAATTTACAATCTGCATTTTCATGGCAAGGTGTAGCTTCAGTGTCCTATCCTATCATGGCACCTGGGTCATGATTGCTATCAGCTAAACCTTAAGACAAGATTTATAAATCATCTCACAGCCTAGTTAATAATTTACAAGCAAAAACAGTAGGAAATGCTGAACAGATTTTTTTTGGAAAGGGATTAGATTCTTAAACTATACAGTTGTCTGTAGATAAAAAAAAAAAAATTGGCTGGACTGAAACCTAAAAATTAAGTGGGGAACTTCTCTTTGGATCAGGGTTTTGCATTGATATTTGAATCAGGAACTCCTGGTGGGACATGGTTTTGTTGCATGGATTTCTGTACTGAGGCAGCAGGTGGATCTGTGACCCATTGATAGCCTGTAAAAGGTTATCTACCCACAGACCTGCAATTATTAAGAATTTGTGAATTATTTTCAGAATTCTGTGGCAAGTGTGTAATTAAAAATAGTCTTTAATTTATGTATTTTAAAGTAGCATGAAAACTAGGCCTGCATTTTCACTGCTGCGACCTGTTAGAACGCCAGTCCTGTTTTGTTTTTAGTTTTTGTTTTATCAGCTTCTGTGACTGACAGAAAAATGGTTTTATGTGTGAGTCCTTTTCTTTTTAAAGGCACTACTTTGAACAAGAATGTTTGATATAAATGTCCTCATGTCATATGTGGAAAGGGAACCATGAACAGTGTTTTTATGGGTTTTTTGCCATTTCAACGTCTACAGTCTTAATATAGAACAGGATGGGCGTGAAGATATGGACACAGTAAAGCTCGCGTGACCAGCCTCCTTTGAAAATGAACCTGCACCATGGAAGGTTGGGCAAGAAGTCAGCCAAACACGACCAGTCTAAATCTTAAATGACTGCAGTCTTTAAAAAGGTGGACTTTTGATGCAAAGAGTGGTATGTTGTTGCCAGTTGAACCAAGGGTGTTGTTGTTTTGTGTCATCTCCATTTTGTAAGCACTAACAGTTTGCTAATGCAGACGCTAAAAATGAAAAGCAGATTAATAAAAAAAAAAGTAGAATTAATAATACTGTCTTATCAAAATAGTCCTCAAGCTGCCTATAGAATATCTCCATGGTTACCAGTGTTTTTTAGGAATGTAAAGAGCTGTCTTTCCTGCTGCTGCGCATGGCTAATTGCAGAAGATGGGATTGTAGTTAATCTACATCCTTGCTGAGTGTAAAGAGAGTGTCTGATCGTAAGCCATTGAATAGGGAACTGATTGCTCTCATCAGTGGGACCCACATAACTTTTAGCATGTTAACTCTTTGTTCAGTTGGCTTACCATTGAATATTCTCGTACCACAAGTTTGATGTGGTTTAAAAAAAAATGTCACAGAAGAAAGTTTTTATTTTATTACAAATCAATTTTATTTTGTCTGGGCTACCGTAAACACAAGATGGCAAGCAATTTACTTTCAGGGTTCAGATGACACCATAAACCCAGGAGGCAGTTTATTGATGTAATCAGAGCCCAGAAAATGAATTGCAGCCTTTGGACTCTTGCCACCTGTAATTTTTTTTTAATATACATAGTCTTAATAAAGTTAAATCAATGCTAATGAAAGTAACTAGTGCTGACTGATGTGATTACTGCAGAATAATATCTGATTTACAAAAGAGTATAATGGAGCAACTTTGCAGTTCTCAAATCAAATTATAAGGGAATTAAAAACACGTTCTATATTATTAGTGTCTGCAACAGCTGTGGAAATAAATTCTTTTAAGTGGACAGTATCAGATATGAACCATATCATGCTTTTTAATATTTCTGCCAGAACTATAATTAGGATCAGCTTTTAATGGTCCTAATTTAACATGCAGGGAACAGGGACATAGTGTCAGTCTCATCCTGTAGCCTCTCATCCTGTAGATCCTCCTGACAGTTGTTTATTGGTGTTACTATCATAGTGATCCCTTATTACCCCAAATCATTCTCTCCACTCCTACTTGTAAATGTTATTTCCTCTGGCTTCTCTTCAGATGTAAACTATTAACGTTAGTGCTGGCTAATAAATTTCCCTGAGGAGCTGTAGCTTTTGCCATACCAATCCGTTACTATCTACAAAAAGCTCTTCACTCTCGCCCAAGTTCTTAATTTAGCAGTTTTCATTTACTTTTCTTATTGTTCAGCGGTTTGCAAAAATGATAACTTTGGACGTGACTCTAACTGTACACTTGGAACCATAGAATCATAGAAAAATTACGGCACAAAAGGAGGCCATTCAGCCCATCGTGTCTGCGCCGACTTGAAACTGGCCTATGTAACACTCACGTACATGTGACATATTCCCATCAAATATCATCCAGATTTCTTTTACTGGCTTGTGTACTATTTTTATTTTAATCCATTTCAATCTCAATTATTTCTCTATGACAGGAGGCACTTATTGAGGAAATTGGTATCATTTAGAATGTAAATTTGAAAGTAACTGCTTTGCTGTCACATTCAGAAGTGTGGATGTTTTTCCCTAGGGCTTTTTACACGAAAATTAAAAATGGAGAGCTGACTCCTGCCATTCACATCTCCAAGGTAGATCTCATTTGAGGAGTTCAGTGCACTGGCTAAATCTGTTGCATCCTCATATGGTCTTTCCCATCCTGTACTGGATTTCCAGAATTCTCTCACTTTTTTTGTGCACCTACTGACTACCCCAGCACATTTGATTTGGGAAGGTCTAAACCAGCTTTCTTCAACCTGCCAACATTTACAAATGGGAAAATGTAATAGCCACTGATGGAAGTTTTGTTTTGTTTTCACTGTCACAGATCCCTCCTTACATTCTTGAAGTCTGTGAAGTCACCTGAACAGAGAAGGAGCCTAACCTTGCCAATTAAAAAGAAATCCAACACACCCGATCAGTGGATATGTGACAGAAAGTTGTTTTTGGAGCATGTTACAGCTTTTGATAGTTGCATGCAGTCTGTTACAACAAAAGGCCCCAGTTTCATTTTAAGAGACAATGTGCTCCATTGTGACGACAGAACTACAGCACATAAGTACAACTTTGGGACATCTCAAGCAAAATGAAAAAAGTGCTTTTAAGCTGAGTCAGTAAATCACCCACATACCAAAATGGCCTGAGTACTGAAGTTGATGGGAAACTAATCACATATGTTCTCAACACAAAAATAAGACAGCACTACAAAGAGTGCAAAAGAACAACAAAACAATTTATATCAATTATACAACTGTTCAGACACATGGCAAATGAAATTTAACTAAAATGTTACGTTTCACACAGTTTGAAAAATAGATATAATGTACATATAGCCAGAACAAGCCCATACAAGTTGACAAAGGTTATGGTAAGACTTTACAATATCCTTGTCAGACAATAGTTGGGCACTATGTTCAGGTTTGGTCACCATGACACAAGCAATCAACTTGCATTGGAAAGGATAGCGAGAACAAATAAGAGTAACAAAGATCAATTGAGTTAAGTTTAAAGCTTTACAGTCCACAAGAAAGTGGAGGATGGGGGAGAAGAGTGGACTCCTTTAAGTGTAGAAAATATTACATGAGATATTTATGGTAGCCCCAGAATTCTACTTAAAAATATCAAGAAATTAAATCAAAATTCCTGAAAATTAAATTTAGAACACAAAGAAAGAGCCCATTCAGCCATGTTTCTAAGTAATTGGAATTATATACCAAGCAAAAAACAAAGACCATGCAGTTTAAAAAAAAATACACTTAGATACCACAAAGGGGAAATAAAGCTGATCTGAAGGGATAAGTTTCATTCAGACTGGCTGCCTTTTGCTCACATTTCCTTTCCCATTTAGTGTATTAGGTAGAATAGGCTTATGTGAATAGTTAGAAACAGAAAAAGAAATTACTGTTAGATAATGTACTCAGGATGACCCAAAGTGCTTCACATCTAATGAATTTCTTTGAAATGCAGCCACTGCATAAGTAAACTGAGTATGGAAAGGTCCTACGAACAGCAAATGAGGTGAATGACCAGCTGTTATTTGTGATGGTGTTGGCCAGGAAGCACAGAACCTCCAGTTTCTCTTCCAGTAGTGCCATAGGATCTTTTTACATTCACTTGAACAAGGTTACAGTTTAGGATCGCATCCAATGGATGGCACCTCCAATCATAAGATCTTCTAGTGCTGGGGGTTAAGCAAGAGCTTAGCAAGATTTCAGTGATCCAGGATTAAAAGAGTTTCTATAGTAACAAATGCTGGTGGGAACCAAGCATATGCCATGATAGGGTAACAGCAAATAGTGCTGTTCCATATCAGCCAACGTGCTTTAGTTTGGTTGCTTACAAACCATCACTCTAACCATCACCCTTGACATTCAACGGCATTACCATCGCTGAATCCCCCACTATCAACATCCTAGGGGCTACCATTGAACAGAAACTGAACTGGAGTAGCCATATAAATACCATGGCTACAAGAGAAGGTCAGAGGCTAGGAATCCTGAGGCGAGTAACTCACCTCCTGACTCCCCAAAGCCTGTCCACCATCTACAAGGCACAAGTCAGGAGTGTGATGGAATACTCGCCACTTGCCTGGATGGGTGCAGCTCCAACAACACTCAAGAAGCTCGACACCATCCAGGACAAAGCAGCCCGCTTGATTGGCACCCCATCTACAAACATTCACTGCCTCCACCATCTTACCCTTACATTTCCATAGTTCACCAGTCTCCGGGAGAAAGAGCGATAAAAAAAACTCAGCTGTTGCTATTCTGCCATTGATCACGGGGGCACATGAGAATGATCCAGTACCCTCAAACATTATTTTTTCATTTCTTGTGAAGCCTTTGCTCAATGCCTTCTGTGCCTGGCATTGGAAATTCTCCTTAATTTCTTCTTCCGGAAGGTGTCTAGAATGTGGAACTTGCATGGAGTAGTTGAGGCAAATAGCATAGATGCATTGAATGACAGAGCTGGCTTGAGGAGCCATATGGTCTACTCCTGCTCCTATTTCTTATGTAGGCATGAATCCCATTTCGATGGAGTACTGCTTCAACAGAGTACTTAACTAAGGCAATTTAGTGAGTGAGAGAACTCAGCGCAGTGAGGGAAGAGATGCTGTTCTGGTCTTTTACAAGACAAGGAGTGGTCTCTGAGTAAGGGAGCAGGAGACAGTGAGCAGCTGGTAAGTGTTTCTAGGTAATGGTCTGGAAAGTAAAGGCCTGGCAGAGAACCTCAGCCCCATGGAATGCACATGCTGTGCCATGTGGGAAATCCTGGATGCTGCTTGTGGTCTGGATGACCACATATGCAGGAAGTGTCGCCAGCAAGAGCAGCTCAAGCTCTGGGTTTTGGAGCTTAAGTGGCAACTGGAGTCACTGCAGGGCATTGGTGAGGCTGAGTGCTTCGTGGATAGTATGTTTCTAGAGGTGGTCACCCCACTGCAGACAGAGGGAATGGGTGACCGCCAGAAGGACCAGGCAGGCAGGGTAGGGACCCCATGAGTGCATCTCACTTTCCAACTGGTATTCAGTTATGAATACTGGTGAGAGTGATGGTTTCTCTGGAGGGTGCAGCCCCAGCCAAGTCCATGGCACCATGGGTGGTTCAGCTGCACAGGTCAGGAGGATGAAGAATGTAAGAGCAATAGAGGTAGGGGATTCCTTGGTGAGGGGAACAGATAGGCACCTCTGAGATCTCAGACAAGACTCCAGGATGGTATGTTGCCTCCCTGGTGCAAGGGTCAAGGATGTCACTGAATGGCTGCAGAGCATTCTGAGGAGGGACGGTGAACAGCCAGAGGTCATGGTCCATATCAGCACCAGTAATATAGGCAGAAAGAGGAATGAGGTCCTGAAGGCAGTGTTTAGGGAGCTAGGAGAGAGATTGAAAAACAGGATCTCAAAGGTAGTAATCTCCGGATTACTCCTAGGGCCATCTGCTAATGAGTACAGAAATAGGATTATAGAGCTGATGAATAATGGTACAGAAGTGAGGGCTTTAGATTCTTGAGGCATTGAGACGGCTTCTTGGAGAAATGAGACCTGTACAAGCCAGATGGGTTGCACCTCAACAGGGTGAGGACCAATATCCTAGCAGGGGGTTTTGCTAGTGCTGTTGGGGTTTAAACTAGCTTGGCAGGGGGATGGGAACCTGAGAGTAGATTCAGAAGGGAGAGAAGAAAAGTTGGAAATGGCAGAAAATTAGTAAGTGTGTTTAGAAGAGGAAACAAAAGCTAGAAAATAGACAATAAGGGAGTTTGGCAGTGCTAATTGGTATATACTTAATGCAAGAAGTCTAAGGAATAAGGCAGATGAGCTGAGAGCATAGATTGACATGGGAATATGATACTATAGCTGTTACAAAGACATGGCTGAAAGGAGGGCAGGAATGGCAGCTCAACATTCTTGGTTACACGGTAGTTAGACGAGATAGAGAGGGCGATAAAAAAAAACGGAGGGGAGGTTGCAATGTTAATTAAAGAAACAATTATAGCTGAGGAGGGATGATATGGTAGAAGGATCATCAAATGAGGCTATATGAGTTAAACTGAAAAACAAAAAAGGGGCACTCACACTACTGGGAGTGTACTACAGACCCACAAACAGTCAGAGAGACAGAAGTGCAAATATGTGGGCAAATCTCAGAAGTGCAGAAACAATAGGGCAGTAAAAGTGGGGAATTTCAACTACCCTAATATTAACTGGGATAGAATGAGTGTGAAAGGCACAGATGGAGCAGAATTCTTAAAATGCATTCAGGAGAAAATTTTTTTTGCCATTATGTAGCAAGCCCAACAAGGGAGGGGGCAGTTCTGGACTTAGTTTTAGGGAATGAAGCTGAGCAGGTGGAACAGGTGTAAGTTGGGGAGCACTTGGGTCATAATTCAGTTAGATTTAGGGTAATTATGGAAGTGGACAAAGATATACCAGGAATAAAATCTCTCAATTGGGGAAAAACTCACTTTACTAAGCTGAAAAGTGATTTAGCGAAAGGGGACTGGAAACAGCTACTTGAAGGTACATCAGTGCCAGATCAGTGGGAGGCATTCAAGGAAGACATAGCTATGATGTCCCCTTAAGTAAGTTCCCGTAACAAAAAAGTGACGGACTAACAAATGCAGAGCCCTTGGATGTCAAGAGGCTTAAAGGAGAGGATAAAGAAAAAAAAGGAAAGCTTTTGACAGATACCAAGAGCTTAACACTGCCGTAAAGAGCAGTATAAAAAATTTAGGGATGCAATTAAAAAAGAAATTAGTAAAGCAAATAGAGGGTGTGAAAAAGTATTGGCAATTAAAATCAAGGAAAACCCAAAGGTTTTTTATAAATACATAAAGAGCAGAAGGATAATTAAAGAGAGACTAGGGCCTATTATGGACCATAAGGGTAACCTGTCTGTGAAGACAGGATGCTGGTATGGTTTTCAATGAATACTTTGCATCTGTTTTCACAAAAGAAAGAGATGATACAGATGTAATCAGGGAGGAGGAGTGTGAAATATTAGATTTTAGTTAACATAGTGAGAGAGGAAGTATGAATGGGTTTAACATCTTTTAAAGTGGATAAATCCCTAGGCCTGGACAAAATGTATCCCAGGCTGTTAAGGGAAGCAAGAGGAGAAATAGTGGAGGCTCTGACGATCAGTTTCCAATCCTCTCTGGCTGCAGGTATGGTGCCAGAGGAGTGGAGGACAACTAACATTGTATCATTGTTTAAAAAAGGAGAAAGTGAGAAACCAAGTAATTACAGGCCAGTCAACCTAACCTCGGTGGTGGGAAAACTACTGGAAAAAATTCTGAAGGGCAGGATAAATCTTCATTTAGAGAGACACAGATTAATCAAAGACCGTCAGCACGGATTTGTTAACTGAATGTCATGTCTGACTAACATGATTGAATTTTTTGAGAAGGTAACAAGGAGGGTTAATGAGAGTAGTGCATTTGATATAGGCTATATGGATTTAGGCAAGGCTTTTGATAAGGCATGGCAGACTGGTCACGAAAGTAGGAGCCCATGGGATCCACGGCTAGGTGGCAAGTTGGATCCAAAATTGGCTCAGAGACAGGAAGCAGAGAGTGATGGTCAATGGGTGTTTTTATGACTGGAGAGCTGTTTCCAGTGGGGTTCCACAGGGCTCTGTACTAGGTCCCTTGCATTTTGTGGTATATATCAATGATTTGGACTTGAATGTAGGGGGTATGATTAAGAAATTGGCAGATGATACAAAAATTGGTCATATGGTTGATAATGAAGAAAAAAGCTACAGAATGCAGGAAGATAGCAATGGACTAGTCAGGTGGGAGGAACAATGGCAAATAGAGTTCAATCCAGAAAAGGGTGAGAGCATGCATTTGGGGGAGGCGAACAAGGCATGGGAATACACAATAAATGGTAGGATACTGAGAAGTGCAGAGGAACAGGGACTTGGAGTGTATGTCCACAAAGCCCTGAAGGTGGCTGGACAGATAGATAAGGTGGTCAAGAAGGCATTTGGGATACTTGCCTTTATTAGTTGAGGCATAGAATATAAGAGCTGGGAGGTTATTCTGGAACTGTATTAAAACACTAGTTAGGCCACAGCTAAAGTATTGCATGCAGTTCTGGTCACCAGACTATAGGAAAGATGTGATTGAACTAGAAAGGGTACAGAGGAGATTTACGAGGATGTTACCTGGACTGGAGAATTTTAGTTCTGAAGACAGATTGGAAAGGCTAGGGTTGTTTTCTTTAGAACAGAGGAGGCTGAGCTGAGACCTGATTGAAGTGTATACAATTATGAGGTGGATAGGAAGGCCCTTGGTTGAGGAGTCCATAACCAGAGGGCATAGATTTAGGGTCAGAGGTAGGAGGTTTAGAAGGGATTCGAGGGGAAATTGCTTTCACCTAGAGGGTGGTGGGGATCTGGAACTCACTGCCTGAAAGGGTGGTGGAGGCAGGAACCCTCACAACATTTAAAAGGTACTTGGATTATGCACTTGAAATGCTGCAATCTACAAGGCTTTGGACCAAGAGCTGGAAATGGGATTAGGCTGGATGGCTACTTGTTGGCCAGTGCGGACACAATAGGCAAATGGCCTCCTTCAGTGCTGTAAATTTCTATGATTCTAGACTAAACTAAGTTAATTTATTTGTGGGTGAGATGAGATACAGTAACAGTAAGGCACAAGACATGAAGGCCCTAAATGTGGACTATCGCACCTGGTAGTCATGAGCTAGTGAAAGAGGGAAATGACGACACATCCTATGTACTTGTGCGCACTACCACAATGACCAGTTGCTACAGCAGCTTGGCAACAGGCGCTAACGGTGATAACAACAACTCACAGCGTCACTTGGTAGTTTTACATGTGGCACCTGTGGCAGAACCTGCCTCTCAAGGATAGGCCTTAACAGCCATCAGAAAAGGTGCACCAAGAGAAGACACCCCACCTAAATGGATTGTTTTCTGCATGTCCATCATCTTTCATAGACGGAAGAATGCCAACCAATATAAGGTACAAGAATCTAGAAGCACAATACTTAAAACAACAAAGGTAGAAGCAGCCTACAAGGGGGTAATTTATCTTCTGTACAATGCATTTCTTACCCGGTCCAATAAGTTCATAAAATTGTACAGGATAGGAAGCCATTCAGTCCATCGTGCCTGTGTCACCTCTTTGAAAGAGCTATCCAATTAGTCCCACTACCCTGCTCTTTCCCCATAGCCCTGCAAATATTTCCTTTTCATATACGAAGTCAATAAAAAGGAATGAAACCGGACGGACCACCTGGCATCGACCTAGGCACCGGAAACGACAATGGCAAACCCAGCCCTGTCGACCCTGCAAAGTCCTCCTTACTAACATCTGGGGGCTTGTGCCAAAGTTGGGAGAGCTGTCCCACAGACTAGTCAAGCAACAGCCTGACATAGTCATACTCACGGAATCATACCTTACAGACAATGTCCCAGACACTGCCATCACCATCCCCGGGTATGTCCTCTCCCACCGGCAGGACAGACCCACTAGAGGTGGCGGGACAGTTGTATACAGTAGGGAGGGAGTTGCCCTGGGAGTCCTCAACATCGACTCCAGACCCCATGAAGTCTCATGGCATCAGGTCAAACATGGGCAAGGTAACCTCCTACTGATTACCACCTATCGCCCTCCCTCAGCTGATGACTCAGTACTCCACCATGTTGAACAGCACTTGGAGGAAGCACTGAGGGTGGCAAGGGCACAAAATGTACTCTGGGTGGGGGACTTCAATGTCCATCACCAACAGTGGCTCGGTAGCACCACTACGGACCGAGCTGGCTGAGTCCTAAAGGACATAGCTGCTAGACTGGGTCTGCGGCAGGTGGTGGGGGAACCAACACGAGGGAAAAACAGACTTGACCTCATCCTCACCAATCTGCCTGCTGCAGATGCTTCTGTCCATGACTGTATTGGTAGGAGTGACCACCGCACAGTTCTTGTGGAGACGAAGTCCTGCCTTCACATTGAGGATACCGTCCGTCGTGTTATGTGGCACTATCACTGTGCTAAATGGGATAGATTTCGAACAGATCCAGCAATGCAAAACTGGGCATCCATGAGGTGCTGTGGGTCATCATCAGCAGCAGAATTGTACTCAACCACAATCTGTAACCTCATGGCCCGGCATATCTCCCACTCTACCATTACCATCAAGCCAGGAGACCAACCCTGGTTCAATGAAGAGTGCAGGAGGGCATGCCAGGAGCAGCACCAGGCATACCTCAAAATGACGTGTCAACCTGGTGAAGCTACAACACAGGACTATCTGCATGCCAAACTGCATAAGCAGCATGAGATAGACAGCTAAGCGATCCCATAACCAACGGATCAGATCGAAGCTCTGCAGTCCTGCCACATCCAGCCGTGAATGGTGGTGGACAATTAAACAACTAACTGGCTCCACAAATATCCCCATCCTCAACGATGGGGGAGCCCAGCACATCAGTGCGAAAGATAAGGCTGAAGCATTTGCAACAATCTTCAGCCAGAAGTGCCGAGTTGATGATCCATCTCGGCCTCCTCCTGAAGTCCCCAGCATCACAGATGCCAGACTTCAGCCAATTCAATTCACTCCGCGTGATATCAAGAAACGAATGAAGGCACTGGATACTGCAAAAGCTATGGGCCCTGACAATATTCCGGCAATAGTACTGAAGACCTGTGCTCCAGAACTTGCCGCATCCCTAGCCAAGCTGTTCCAGTACAGCGACAACACTGGCATCTACCCTGCAATGTGGAAAATTGCCCAGGTATGTCCTGTACACAAAAAGCAGGACAAGTCCAACCTGGCCAATTACCGCCCCATCAGCCTACTCTCAATCATCAGTAAAGTGATGGAAGGTGTCATCGACAGTGCCATCAAGCGGCACTTGCTTAGTAATAACCTGCTCAGTGACGCTCAGTTTGGGTTCCGCCAGGGCCACTCAGCTCCTGACCTCATTACAGCCTTGGTTCAAACATGGACAAAAGAGCTGAACTCAAGAGGTGAGGTGAGAGTGACTGCCCTTGACATCAAGGCAGCATTTGACCGAGTATGGCATCAAGGAGCCCTAGCAAAACTGAGGTCAATGGGAATCAGGGGGAAAACCCTCCGCTGGCTGGAGTCATACCTAGCGCAAAGGAAGATGGTTGTGGTTGTTGGAGGACAATCATCTGAGCTCCAGGACATTACTGCAGGAGTTCCTCAGGGTAGTGTCCTGGGCCCAATCATCTTCAGCTGCTTCATCAATGACCTTCCTTCAATCATAAGGTCAGAAGTGGGGATGTTCGCTGATGATTGCACAATGTTCAGCACCATTCGTGTCTCCTCAGATACCGCAGCAGTCCGTGTAGAAATGCAGCAAGACCTGGACAATATCCAGGCTTGGGCTGATAAGTGGCAAGTAACATTCGCGCCACACAAGTGCCAGGCAATGACCATCTCCAACAAGAGAGAATCTAACCATCTCCTCTTGACATTCAACAGCATTACCATCGCTATCAACATCCTAGGGGCTACCATTGACCAGAAACTGAACTGGAGTAGCCATATAAATACCGTGGCTACAAGAGCAGGTCAGAGGCTAGGATTCCTGAGGCGAGTAACTCACCTCCTGACTCCCCAAAGCCTGTCCACCATCTACAAGGCACAAGTCAGGAGTGTGATGGAATACTCTCCACTTGCCAGGATGGGTGCAGAGCCAACAACACTCAAGAAGCTCGACACCATCCAGGACAAAGCAGCCCGCTTGATTGGCACCCCATCTACAAACATTCACTCCCTCCACCACCGACACACAGTGGCAGCAGTGTATACCATCTACAAGATGCGCTGCAGCAATGACCAAGGCTCCTCAAACAGCACCTTCCAAACCAGCGACTTCTACCAACTAGAAGGACAAGGGCAGCAAATACATGGGAACACCACCACCTGCAAGTTCCCCTCCAAGTTACACACCATCCTGACTTGGAACTATATCGCCGTTCCTTCACTGTCGCTGGGTCAAGATCCTAGAACTCCCTTCCTTACAGCACTGTGGGTATACCTACCCCAAATGGACTGCAGCGGTTCAAGAAGGCAGCTCACCACCACCTTCTCAAGGGCAATTCGGGATGGGAAATAAATGCTGGCCTGGCCAGCGTCGCCCACATCCCATGAATGAATAAAAAAAAAAGGAGAAGCAGTCTATTGCATATTAAGCAGAGGCAAGTCACATGCAAGGTGCATGGAACTGATGGAGATGCAGCTCACTGACCCACTGGGATTGGGAAGAGTGACCACTGCACAGTCCTTGTGGAGACAAAGTCCCGTCTTCACATTGAAGGTACCCACCATTGTGTTGTGTTTCACTTCCACCATGCTAAATGGGATAGATCTTGAACAGATCTAGCAACTGCTAACTGAACATCTATGAGGTGCTGTGGGCCATCAGCGGCAGCAGAATTATATTCAACCACAATCTGTAACCTCATGGCCTGGCATATCCCCCATTTTACCATTACCATCAAGCTGGGGGACCCAACCCAGGTTCCATGAAGAGTGCAGGAGGGCATGCCAGCAGTAGCACCAGGCATAACTAAAATGAGGTGTCAGCCTGATGCAGCTACAACACAGCACCACATGCATGCCAAACAGCGGAAGCAGCATGCGACAGACAGGGCTAATCTATCCCACAACCAACGGATCAAATCTAAGTTCTGCAGTCCTGCAACATCCGATTGTGAATGGTCATAGTGTCAGAGTTATACAGCACAGTAACAGGCCCTTTGGCCCATCGTGTCTGTGCCGGCCATCAAGCACCTAACTATTCTAGTCCCATTTTCCAGCACTTGGCCCGCAGCCTTGTATGCTATGGCATTTCAAGTGCTCATCTAAATACTTCTTAAATGTTGTGAGGTTTGCTGCCTCTACCACCCCTTCAGGCAGTGTATTCCAGATTCCAACCACCCTCTGGGTGAAAAAAAATTTCCTCAAATCCCATCTAAACCTCCTGCCTCTTACCTTAAATTTATGCCCTCTGGTTATTGACCCCTCCGCTAAGGGAAAAGGTCTCTTCCTAGGCCCCTCATAATTTTGTATACCTCAATCATGTCCCCCCTCATCCTTCTCTGTTCTAAGGAAAACAACCCTGGCCTTTTCAGTCTCTCTTCATAGCTGAAATGCTCCAGCCAAGGCAACACCCTGGTGAATCTCCTCTGCACCCTCTTCAGTGCAATCACATCCTTCTTATAGTGTGATGCCCAGAACTGTACACAGTACTCTAGCAGTGGCCTAACTAGCGTTTTATACAGCTCCATCATAACCTCCCTGCTCTTTTATTCTTTACCTCAGCCAGAAAAGGCAAGTATCCCATATGCCTTTCTAACCACCTTATCTACCTGGGCTGCTGCCTTTAGTGATCTATGGACAAGTACACCAAGGTCCCTATGACCTTCTGTACTTCCTAGGGTCCTACCATCCATTGTATATTCCCTTGCCTTGTTAGTCCTCTCAAATTGTATCACCTCACACTTTTCAGGATTAAATTCCATTTGCCACAGCTCCGCCCATCTTACCAGCCCATCTGTATCGTCCTGTAATCTAAGGCTTTCCTCCTCACTATTTACGACACCACCAATTTTCGTGTCATCTGCGAACTTACTTATCATACCTCCTATATTCACGTCTAAATCATTAATGTACACTACAAACAGCAAGGATCCCAGCACCGATCAATGTGGTACACCATTGGTCAAAGGCTTCCACTCGCAAAAACTACCCTCGACCATTACCCTCTGTTTCCTGCTGCAAAGCCAATTTTGGATCCAATTTGCCAAATTGCCCTGGATCCCAGGGGCTCTTACCTTCTTAACCAATCTTCCATGCGGAACCTTATCAAAAGCCTTACTGAAGTCCATGTAGACTACATCAACTGCTTTACCCTCATCAACACATCTAGTCACCTCCTCGAAAAGTTCAATCAAGTTAGTTAGACACGATCTCTCCCTGACAAAGCCGTGTTGACTATCCCTGATTATTCCCTGCCTCTCCAAGTGCAGATTAATCCTGTCCCTCAGAATTTTTTCCAATAGTTTCCCTACCACTGATGTTAGACTCACCGGCTTGTAATTACCTGGTCTATCCCTGCTACCCTTCTTGAATAATGGTACCACATTCGCTGTCCTCCAGTCCTCTGGCACCTCTCCTGTGGCCAGAGAGGATCTGAAAATTTGTGTTAGAGCCCCTGCTATCACCTCCCTTGCCTCACATAACAGCCTGGGATATATCTGATCTGGGCCTGGAGATTTATCCACTTTTAAGCCCGCTAAAACATCTAATACTTCCTCCCTTTCAATGTTAATATGTTCAAGTATATCGCAATCCCCCTCCCTGATCTCTACACCTGCATCATCGTTCTCCACAGTGAAAACAGATGAAAAGTAATCATTTAAAACCTCACCTACATCCTCCGGTTTCACACACAGATTGCCACTTTAGTCCCGAATGGGCCCTACTCTTTCCCTGGTTATTCTCTTGCCCTTAATATACTTATAAAACGCCTTAGGACTTTCCTTTATCTTGCCCGCCAGTGTTTTTTCATGTCCCCTCTTCACTTTCCTAATTACTTTTTTAAGTACTCCCTCCACTTTCTATACTCCTCCAATGCCTTCGCTGTTTTCAGCGCTTTGAATCTGCCATAAGTCTCCTTTTTATCCCTGATCCAATACTCTATATCCCTTGACATTCAGGGTTCCCTGCACTTGATGGTCCTACCCTTCACCTTAACGGGTATATGTTGGCTCTGAACCCTCACTATTTCCTCTTTGAATGACTCCCACTGGCCTGATGTAGACTTTCCTACAAGTAGCTGCTCCCAGTCCAATTTGGCCAGATCCTGTTTTATTAGATTGAAATCTGCCTTCCCCCAATTCAGTACCTTTATTTCTGGCCTGTCTTTGACCTTTTCCATAACTACCTTAAATCTTAGAGCTCTGGGCACTATCCCCGAAATGCTCCCACACTGATACTTCTACCACTTGTCCAGCTTCATTCCCTAGGATTAGGTCCAGTACTGACCCTTCTCTTGTAGGACTTTCTAAGTACTGGCTCAAAAAGCTCTCCTGTATGCATTTTAAGAATTCCTCCCCCTTTCAGTCTTTTGCCCGAAGACTATCCCAGTTGATATTAGGTAAGTTGAAATCCCCTACTATTATTACCCTATTATTTTTACACCTCTCTGAGATTTGCCTACATATCTGCTCCTCTATCTCTCCCTGACTGTTTGGAGGCCTGTAGTACACGCCCAGCCAAGTGATTGCTCCCTTTTTGTTCTTAAGTTCTACCCATATGGCCTCATTTGAGGAACCTTCTAAGATATCATCCCTCCTTACTGCAGTAATTGACTCCTTGATCAACAGTGCAATGCCACCTCCTCTTTTATTTCCTCCCCTATCACGCCTGAAGATTCTATACCCTGGATATTGAGTTGCCAGTCCTGCCCCTCCCTCAGTCACTGTGATAGCAATAATATCATAATCCCATGTGCTAATCAATGCCTTCAATTCTTCTGCATTATTAGTAAGACTCCTAGCATTGAAGTAAATGCAATTCAGCCTTGCATTTTTCACTTGTGCCTTAACAGGTCTATATTTGCTTTGCCTTCCAGACTGACTCAGTTTTTCTTCTATATTTGGCTGTGGCTCACCCCCTATTGTACCTCCATTCTGTATCCCATCCCCCTGCCAAATTAGTTTAAACCCCCCACAAACAGCACTAGCAAACCTCCCAGCAAGGATGTTGGTCCCGTTCCAGTTCAGGTGCAATGCGTCCAACTTGTACAGGTCCCACCTTTGCCAGAAACAGACCCAGTGATCCAGGAACCTAAAGCCCTCCCTCCTGCACCATCTCCTCAGCCACGCATTCATCTGCTCTATCCTCCTATTCCTATACTCGCTAGCACGTGGCACAGGGAGTAATCCAGCAATTACAACCTTTGAGTTCCTGCTTTTTAATCTGCTACCTAGCTCCCTAAATTCTTGTTGCAGGACCTCATCCCTCTTTCTACCTATGTCGTTGGTATCAATGTGTATCACAACCTCTGACTCTCCCCCTCCCACTTCAGAATGTCCTGCAGCCGCTCCGTGACATCCTTGACCCTAGCATCAGGGAGGCAACATACCATCCTGGAGTCTCCTTTGCGGCCACAGAACCGCCTATCTGCACCCCTTACAATAGAATCCCCTGTCACTATAGCTCTTCCACCCCTTTTCCTCACAAGCTGTGCAGCAGAGCCCTCCATGGTGCCACGAACTTGGCTGTTGCTGCATTCCCCTAGGAAGTCATCCCCCCCAACAGTATCCAAAGTGGTATATCTGTTTGAGAGGGGGATGGCCACAGGAGACTCCTGCGCTACCTGCCTGCGCCTACTACTCTGCCTGGTGGTCACCCATCTCTTTTCTGCCTGTGTAGCCATTACCTGCAGTGTGACCACCTCGCTAAACGTGCTATCCACGATGTTCTCAACATTGCGGATGCTCCACAGTGAATCCACCTGCAGCTCCAGCTCCATAATGCGGGTAGCCAGTAGCTGCAGATGGATACACTTCCTGCACACATGGTGGTCAAGGACACTGGAAGCGTCCCTGATTTCCCGCATACCGCAGGAGGAGCATATCATGGGGCTGAGCTCTCCTGCCATGACTTACCCTTAGATTAATTAATTACTCCCATAGTTTAAAAATACTAATTACACTAGGGGCCTTGTTCTACCCACTACAATCTAAAGTTCTTAAGTTACACTGAATTGAAAAAAACATTTTAGTAGTACTCACCTTATCACTAGAGGTTTTTTTTTCAACAAAAAAACTTTCCCCTTATTTTTAAGCGATTTAAATGCACTAACAGCTGCTACTCACCCAACCAATCACCTTGCAGATTTCCCATGATGTCACTAAGTTTTTTTTCGAGTCTCAGCGCGCACCGAGAGAGAGAGCAAGTCCACCAGCTGCCAGCGCCCCTGTCTTCAGCTAAGTGAGAGCCTCACGCCCCGTGCTCTCTTGTACAGCTCCCACTCCGGATCAGCTTCTGCCCAGGTCCGCCAGCCGCTGCTGCTCCTGTCCAGGTAAGTGAGGGCCTCCAGCCCTGCGCTCTCTTTTACAGCTCCTCCTCTAGATCAGCTCCCGCCCAGATCTGCCAGCCGCCGCCGCTCCTGTCTTCGGGTAAGTGGACAATTAAACAACTTACAGGAGGAGGAGGAGGCTCCACAAATATCCCCATCCTCAACAATGGGGGTGCCCAGCACATTAGTGTAAAAGACAAGGCTGAAGCATTTGCATCCATCTTCAGCTAGACGTGCCGAGTGGATGATTTATCTCGGCCTCCACCTGAGGTCCCAGCTTCACAAATGCCAGTCTTCAGCCAATTCAATTCACTCATAATACCTGAAGGCACTGGATACTGCAAAGGCTATGGGCCCTGACAATATTCTGGCAATAGTACTGAAGATTTGTGCTCCAGAACTAGCGTGCCCCTAGCCAAGCCATTCCAGTACAGCTACAACACTGGCATCTATCCGGCAATGTGGAAAATTGCCCAAGTATGTCCTGCACACAAAAAGCAGGACAATTCAATCCAGCCAATTACCGGCCTATCAGTCGATCGTCAGCAAAGTGATGGAAGGTGTCGTCGACAGTGCTATGGTTACGTCTGAGGCAGGAGCAATGCACTGTCAATTCAGTCCCATTACTCCACAGGCCACAGCATATTATTAAAGTTTTCCCACCTTACCAGAAAACAGTTAAATTAAACACTTAAGTACCCCACAGAATAAAAATAGACCAAACCAGGTATTTTTAGACAACAAATTAACTATTTATTAATAAACTAAATCTTAAAAGACCAAGGCTAAGGGAGTAAACCCTAACAGAAAATCCAGAGCGGAATCCCGAAGGTGGTCATGTCACCTTTGGCATGTTTCTGACAGTTCCTGCAGCCATACTGGTGCCAAACATCGTGCTCTGCACTCCTTTGGACCCCACCAGGAAGGCTGAGAGGGGGGTTTTGATGCTTGGGCAACTCACAACCTCCATACATCCGCCCAGGCATGCGCCATGGAGAGGTCACTCCATAGTCGTCTCACAGCAACCAAATCAACACGGAAGGCAGCGGTTACGGGTTATGAGTCCAGAGACTTAGCAGTTGGCAGGAAAAAAGACAGATGCACAAGGAGCAAGCCTACTGTGTAACAGCCCCGACTACCAATTTTATCTGCAGCACCTGTGGAAGAGTCTGTCACTCTAGAATTGGCCTTTATAGCCACTCCAGGTGCTGCTGCACAAACCACTGACCACCTCCAGGCACTTACCCATTGTCTCTCGAGACAAGGAGGCCAAAGAAGAAGAAACCTTAAATGCTATTAACATAAATTTATGTCTAAAAACCTTATAACTTCTTATTTATTCTAACTCCCCCATTCACACACAGACATTCAAAAACTAACGGTTAACCAATTTTAAAAATGGTGTAAAAAATTAGCTGTTTCGTAAGAATAAATAAATAGCTGGGTTGTAAGTCTTTGTGAGTTATGTTCCTGGTTGATGAGGTGTCCAGATTAGAACAATCAGATGCCACTCGTAGTCTCCACGCGGATTTGATGAACAGTCTTTACTTGATAGTCATTCAAAGCACTTCAGCTGCAGCAGATGTTACACAGTTTGTTCAACACGGAGTATAACGACAGGTCTATTATTTGGATTTTAAAATTGGTAGGTTTGTCAAAACTTTACTGCAAATTCCAGAAAACACAATCAGTCAAGAGAAAGTCAATCTTGAAGCAAAGACTCTTAGATTGGAAGTAAAGAAAAGGAATTTTTGCTGCCTCCAGCAACACAAATGTTCTCTTCAAAAGGGTTTTCTTTTCTCTTTTTAGGCAATTAACACAGCCTGTGACTCATTGTAGAATTTCTGCTGAGAGAATTCTCTTCCTTCAAGGCAAGCACACTTTGCTGGTGTCTCTCTCTCTCTAGTTCAAACCAGGGTAGAAACTGGTTTTTACACACAGTCAAAAGTTACATCACAGCACGTCTCCTGCTGTTGCCTAGGGAACAGATGCAGCTGCTGGCACACTGTGCTCAGTCTTAAAGGCACACTGTTTTTAAACAGCGTCTTAAAGGCACACCGTTTCAAACAGAGGAGAAAAAAACAGTTCCGTGACACAATCAAGCGACACTTGCTCAGCAATAACCTGCTCATTGACGCTCAGTTTGGTTTCTGCCAGGGCCACTCAGCTCCTGACCTCATTACAGCCTTTGTCCAAACATGGACAAACGAGCTGAACCCAAGAGGTGAGGTGAGAGTGACTGCCCTTCTCATCAATGCAGCATTTGAATGAGTGTGGCATGAAGGAGCCCAAGCAAAATTGGAGTCAATGGGAATCAGGGGGAAATCTCTCTGCTGGTTGGAGTCATACCTAGCGCAAAGGAAGATGGTTGTGGTTGTTGGAGGGCAATCATCTCAGTCTCAGAACATCACTGCAGGAGTTCCTCAGGGTAATGTCCTACGCCCAACTATCTTCACCTGCTTCATCAATGACCTTTCCTCCATCATAAAGTCAGAAGTGGAGATGCTTGCTGATGATTGCTCAATGTTTAGCACCATTCACAACTCCTCGGATACTGAAGCAGCCTGTGTCCAGATGCAGCAAGACCTGGACAACATCCAGGCTTGGATTGATAAGTGGCAAGTAACATTCACAGCACACAAGAGCCAGGCAATGACCATCTCAAACAAGAGAGAATCTAACCATCGCCCCTTGATGTTCAATGGCATAACCATCACTGAATCCCCCACTATCAACATCCTGGGGGTTACCATTGTCCAGAAACTGAACTGGACCAGCCAAATACTGTGGCTACAAGAGCTTGTCAGAGGCTGGGAGTTCTGCGTTGAATAACACCAACTGACTCCCCAATGTCTGTCCATCTACTAGGCACAAGTCAGGAGTGTGATGTATGGGTGCAGCTCCAACAACACTCAAGAAACTCGATTCCATCCAGGACAAAGCAGCCCGCTTGATTGCCACCCCATTCACCACCTTCAACATTCATTCCCTTTACCACTGACGCACAGTGGCAGCAGTGTGTACCATCTACAAGATGCACTGCAGCAACTCACCAAGGCTCCTTCGACAGCACCTTCCAAACCCACGACCTCTACCACCTAGAAGGACAAGGGCAACAGATGTTTGGGAACACCATCACCTGCAAGTTCCCCTCCAAGCCACACACCATCCTGACTTGGAACTGTATCGCCGTTCTTTCACTGTCATTGTGTCAAGTTGGAACTCCCTTCCTAACAGCACTGTGGGTGCACCTACACCCCAAGGACTGCAGCAGTTTAAGAAGGCAGCTTCGAAGGGAAATTCGGGATGGGCAAAAAATGCTGGCCTAGCCAGCAATGCCCACATCCCATGAACGAATAAGAATAACCTACTGTTTTGTCATTGAGAACAGCAAAGTTGTAATTACTGTAAATACACAGTTGTACTGTTCACTTGCTTATTGAGTTATGGCTTGAGTTACTGTCTGATAGAGTGTATCTCTATCTAAAATGGAGTATGACAGCATAGAACATATTGGAGTACAGTGACAAATGTTCAACGCTTCAGTCTCACTACATTTAGCGAGATATTAGGCAGGTAAAAATACTCTAGTTCATACAGGACATTATAACCGCTTATATGAGTGGCCGGTGACACTAAACGCAAAGAAATAGTAAGTGTAAAAAAAATCCAAAGGTATAACAACTTTGTAATGGAATGTGTTACATACATAAGCATCCTGATTCCTATGTTAATTAACTTCACAAGAGAACTGAATTAAACTTGAATAGCTCAGATAGTTTTTTTTTAAATGCCATGGGTCGTCTTTGACATCACACATCACATTGCGATTATGACTGTTTTCCTCTCAAAGGTTGGTCACAGTTTATCTTCTTCTCACCCACTCCCACCCCATCTGCAGATTCAGACATTAACATTTCAAAGAAACATTTTAATATCTTGGATCTAATTGGTTTCTGAACAGGTATTGACACCAGCAAGGCCGGCTGACCCACTGAAAATGTGAGTATATCTGGTCAGTTTCATGTTTTGTCTATCTCCTGATGTCGACAATGGGCTCCTTTAATGGTACTGCTGAAACGTTTAAACTCACATTCACTTTTGAGAATAATATACAATATTTCCAGAGTACTTCAGCCACTACAGCAATACCTACCAGTTAAGAAGACAGCCTGACTGTGCAGATGGCTATGTTTTGCATCCGATCTTTTAGAAGAAAGGCGAGTGGAGAGTGAAATAGTCTGCTGATGAGCTATCACCGGTTTTGCGCTGCCGACCAAGACTGATGTAGTCATCGACCTGCAAACTCTGTTTCTCTCTCCGTCGATTCTCCCAGGCCTGTTGAGTATTTCCAGCACTTTCTGCTTTTATTTATGGACTTTACAACCTTGTGCTCTCATGCCAGACACAGATGGAGAGAGTCCAGAAAGGCTGTCTCCTTCAGAGTCATATACAGCACAGAAGGAGGCCATTCGACCCATCGAGTCCATTGAAGGGAATTTCCCAGGCAAAACCATTACTTCACATAATCAGAGAGTCGTTATAGCGCAAAAGGAGGCCATTCAGCCTATTGTGTCTGCACTGCTCTCCGAATGAGCAATTCAGCTGGTGCCAAATCCCCCAATTTCTCAATTCAATATTGTGGGTTCTTAGCAAGAACCTCTTAGCTTCAGGGATAGCTGCTTTATTTCACTTCCAAAGCTTTTTAGGGGTAGAAAAGGAAATAATGTACTCAACAGTTTTCTTGTCTCCAAAATAACAATTAGTTGAGTGGGAATCTCAGATTCTCGAACACATTTCTCCAACAGCAGAGTTTCAAATAATACCGCTTACACAAGCCTCAGGCTGGAAGGGTGCACATACTTTCACAGTAACCCAAAGCTATTTTACATAAAGTATGTGAGGCTCATTGTTCAGGAAATAAGGTACCAGTACAAGCCTGTACAGGCTAGTTTCAACAGCCAGAATGTCAGTAAAAAATGTTTAATACAATACAATGCTGACTTGCCTCAGTTGTTTTGTAATGATGTGCTACTGAGAATGCCCTGAAAAATACCCGCTTTTGGACATAAATGTTACAGAATTGCCAACCATGACTCAATTCTGTCTTTCTTGCTGTGGAGCAAGGAGCTAAATTATGGTGCATTCACATTATATGTTTAACAGTGGTGCAAAGCAGTTTTGGCTTCACATTGATGTTTGATTCATGTAGTGTCAAGATTGAACTGCCTCTGAAATGCAATGGAATGAGATTACCCCTTCCACTTTGCTTTGGTATTGGTTGTGCCCTGATTCCGGTTGTGCTTATGGTATAAATGCATGTTTAGTGTGAAGCGAAACTGCTTTGCAGAATTGCTGTAGATATAGCATGAATGCACCATTTCTTGCTATTTTTTGTTTAGAGATACAGCACTGAAACAGGCCCTTCGGCCCACCGGGTCTGTGCCGACCATCAACCACCCATTTATACTAATCCTACACTAATCCCATATTCCTACCACATCCCCACCTGTCCCTATATTTCCCTACCACCTACCTATACTAGGGGCAATTTATAATGGCCAATTTATTTCTTGCAGAGAGCATAATCTCTTTTTACTGAGAAACAAAACTGCTTATTTCTTTGAGAAGTACTTTTAAGTCATAGAAACATAGATAATTTATGATACAAAAGTAGGCCACTTGTGTCTGTGTCAGCTGAAGAAGAGCTATCCAGCCTTTCCCCTTTTCATTTTTTGATCCGTTACCCAGTCAGTTACAGCTTTTCAAGTGCACGTCCAAGAACTTTTTAAATGCAATGAGGGTTTGTGTCTCCTCCACCCTTTCAGGCAGTGAATTCCAGACCCCCACCACCCTCTGGGTGAAAGGATTTCTCAACTCCCCTATAACCTTCTGCCAATTACTTCAAATCTATGCCCCCTAGCATTGGCCTCTCTGCTAAAAAAAAAAGGCCCTTCCTATCCACCTTATATAGGCTTGCTTACAGAAATAATTATGTTTGTGAATAAACCAGTTTAATAGTTTAATAAAAGCAAAATACTGCAGATGCTGGAAATCTGAAATAAAAACAAGAGATGCTGGAAATACTCAGCAGGTCTGGCAGCATCTATGGAGAGAGAAGCAGAGTTAACATTTCAGGTCAGTGATCCTTCATCAGAACTGACAAATATTAGAAATGTAAAAGGTTTTAAGCAAGTAAAGCAGGGGTAGGACAAGAGATAACAAAAGATAAGGTGTTGATAGGACAAGGTCACAGAGAATAACTGACCAGAAGGTCAAGCAGCAAAGGCAAACGGTATGTTAATGGTGTGCTGAAAGACAAAGCATTAGTACAGAGAGGATGTTAATGGACAGAAAACTGAGCAGCCACAAGCACAAACATGAAAAAAGTGGGTAGGCACAGTAGAAACAAAAAAGTGGGCGGCACAGTGGCGCAGTGGTTAGCACTGCAGCCTCACAGCTCCAGGGACTCGGGTTCGATTCCGGGTACTGCCTGTGTGGAGTTTGCAAGTTCTCCCTGTGTCTGCGTGGGTTTTCTCCGGGTGCTCCGGTTTCCTCCCACAAGCCAAAAGACTTGCAGGTTGATAGGTAAATTGGCCATTATAAATTGTCACTAGTGTAGGTAGGTGGTAGGGAAATATAGGGACAGGTGGGGATGTTTGGTAGGAATGTAGGATTAGTATAAATGGGTGGTTGATGTTCGGCACAGACTCGGTGGGCCGAAGGGCCTGTTTCAGTGCTGTATCTCTAATCTAATCTAATCTAAACAAACTAAAATAAAATAAACACATAAAAAATAAAGAACAAATGAAAAAAATAACTAAACATAAAAATAAAAAAGGGGGCCCATCATGCTCTGAAATTATTGAACTCAATGATCAGTCCAGCAGGCTGTAGTGTGCCTAATCGGTAAATGAGGTGCTGTTCCTCGAGCTTGCGTGGACGTTCACTGGATCACTGCAGCAATCCCAGGACAGAGATGTGAGCATGAGAGCAGGGGAGAGTGTTGAAATGGCCAGCAACCGGAAGCTCGGGGTCATACTTTCAGACTGAGCGGAGATGTTCCGCAAAGCGGTCACCCAGTCTGCGTTTGGTCTCCCCAATGTAGAGGAGACTAGATTGTGAGCAGCGAATACAGTATACTACATTGAAAGAAGTACAAGTAAATCGCTGCTTCACCTGAAAGGAGTGTTTGGGGCCTTGGATATTGAGGTGAGAGGAGGTAAATGGGCAGGTATTACACCTCCTGCGATTGCGAGGGAAGGTGCTGTGGGAAGGGGATGAGGTGGTGGGGCTAATGGAGGAGTGGACCAGGGTGTTGCAGAGGGAACGATTCTCCCAGTTTCTCCATCTCTGACACATCTGCTCTGATGATGCTACCTTCCACAACAGCGCTCCTCAACCCAGGATTCTCGCCCACTGTGGTTGACAGGGCCCTCAACCGTGTCCGGCCCATTTCCCGCACCTCTACCCTCACCCCTTCCCCTCCCTCCCAGAACCAGGACAGGTTTCTCCTTGTCCTCACTTTCCACCCCACCAGCCTCCACATCCAAAGGATCATCCTCCGCCATTTCCGCCACCTCCAACATGATGCCATTACCAAACGCATCTTCCCCTCCCCTCCCCTGTCATCATTCTGAAGGGATGGTTCCCTCCACGACACCCTGGTCCACTCCTCCATTACCCCCACCGCCTCGTAATTGTTCATAGCAAGGTATAAGGAGCCCGTGTAGAGGGGGTCCATAGCCATTCTCATGCCGAGGTTACTTACATTTCTGTGAAACATGGAACTCATTCCAAAAAGATAGCTGCTTCAACTTTTTTATTGAATGTGTAAAGATTTATCACAAGAGCTCGATCAAAAATAATCCAAGTGCAGTATCAATACATCAAACCCAACCCTGTCAAGCCCAGCACTTTTAACCAATGCAAAGTATTTAGAATGGAAAAAGAAAACTGCTTAGTAGTATGCTGTAATATACACATACAAAAATTATTACCGTTCTTTTTCCCTAGATGTGTAACACACAAACAAGAATTCTGAAACAGAACCTTAAAAGATCAAATTACACACGGGGCAAAAAATAGTTGTGGACGAGATCTCTGTGCTGTTGCACAGAACCATCTCAGGCTCGTTTCCTATCTGCAGGACACCAGAGAACTTTTGGTACGTTATGAGTTAGATTCAGCCTCCTGGCAGTATCTACATGTCCCAGCCTGTAGAAGTGCAAGAATTCATCACCTCCAGTCTCATGAAATGTGCAGTGAAGAGGAAAGCCATGGGGAAAAAAAGACGAACAGAAGAAAAGTCGTTTCCTTCAGGCAGTGTCACTAGAATTGGCAGGTTGGCAGGAATCCACACTTTGCAGGATTCTCTAATAGTTTCTTTTTTACCTTGAAAATATCTGCTTAGTGTGGACACCACAGTAGGGGCTGAGGCATGTGACTCTGCCTTGCCATGTCCTGTTGCTTGAGTTCAGTTTTTCTTAGAATTCTTCCTGGCCCACTTCGGTATCTGGGAAATAGGCACCTGTATCCTCGGTGAGTTCGTAGAGGGCTGTGTTGTGGTCTAGATTGGAGAGTTCATGATTGATTGGAAGATGTGACTCTGGAAGAAAATGCTGCGTAGTTTGCTGAAGATGTGGCTTTCCTAGAAATAGTTAGAAAAAGATCAATGGATCACCAGTCATCTCAGCAAGATCCTAAAAAGCAGACACATAATTGACAAAGTATGCTGAAGGAGAGGGAGGGAATATGCTATAAAATAGATAAGTGTGTGAAAATATTACCTTCATTTTCATCCAAATGCTGGAGTGTTTATCCATGACCAAAATCACTAAGGAGGACTCAGCACCATCCCAAAACGAATTTCCTTTTTCTTTGTGTTTTAAATATAATGGGGACTACCAACACATCAGCCTGTGCCCAAATGGGCTAACTTCTAGACTCTTGGCAACGGTACCATGAAGGGGTTGTTTGGCAGCAGAGCAGAATGACACACACAGGACTGGATTTTATGATCCCACCACCGGGAGCTGTGGCGGACGAAACAAATGGCAGCCCGTGCCGCCATGATCTTCCTCTTGGTGGCCCACAATAATATGCTAGTCAGGCTGCAACCCCCCCCCAACTAAATCACGTGGAAGGGGCAGGCTCTCTGACGCTGGTAATGGCGTCCGCTGCCTGTACGCAGGCGCTGGCGCCATTTTTAAAGCCCTGTCGGCTACTTCAAATTCTTAAAGTTATATTCCACCCTCCCAAAACTGTACTGATTAAAAATCTACCACCCCTTTCCTACCCCTAATAACAATAAAATTAATTATTTGCCATCTCTCCTCTCTCTCTCCCCCCCCTCCCCCCCCACAAAGCACATACCTTCCACAGTTGACCCCCCCGCACCCCCCCCACAAACTGAACAAAGTGCACAGGCCACCCCTTCCTGCCAGCCCCTACACAATGATGTAAATCTGTCCCCCCCACCCCTGCATTAAAAATCTCAAGTTGCCCTCGTTCCCACCACTGCAACGCTTGCTTTCCCAAGATGGGAAAATGAATGTGCCTGAGTGCTGGCCGCCGCTCAGGGGATCGCAGCCTGTCAGTAAGATTGGAGCCAATTTTATTTAAATGTATGCATTCTGCTAATTTGAATAATTTAGTCCGGGTACCTGTTACCAGTGGTGAAGGGGCCACCATGGGGCCTGTCACCACCAGGAAGATCGGGCCCGACCCTCCTGATGATGGGCTCCGTGGCGGACCGCTGCCGGAACGATCTTCTGGCACAAACTCTTCACCCCCCACCACCGAACCCGACGTCGGAAGCTTTGTAAAATCCCAGCCTCATGTTCCAATGATGTGGTCTATGTTTTACAAGAGGCACCAATTTATTTTTGTAATGGGTTTATATTTTTCTTTGATCTCTGGTCCAGCAATGAAGGGTTTTCCTCAGAGAGAAGTTTCCCTGTGAACCCAGCCGCCAAGAGACTTGAGCTCACAGTGCAGACACAGGACTGCAAGACCTCAGGGCCTTTTGCATTATCAGTAAGGTCTTGGCTGTTCAGCGTGAGGATAAGGAAAGACGCATACATTACGTACATATTCAGCAGAGGAGTGCATGATAAGAGAGAATACAAAGTGTTTAGGAGAGAAGTCAAAAAAATTAGGAAGGCAAAGAGGAATTAGAAAATGAAACACAAAACAAAATAGTGAAATATTTTACAGGCACATCAATAAAAAGGGAAGACTAGGATTGGAATAGGCCCATTAAGGGATAGACAGGATAATACCACAGGTAACAATAGAGAGATAGCAGAAATATTAAATAATTATTTCATTTCGTATTTACCAGGGTGATAAAACAGGTGGGCATGACATTGGATGATATGACTAATTAGTTAAATACATTTAAAATAAAAAAGGATGTATTTAATACTAATCAAACACAAAGAGGATAAATCCAAGGTCTGGGTTCTTTGCATCCATGCTACGGAAGAGATAGCAGAGGCATTACTACACATATTTAATAATTCATTAGGAAAGGACGTAGTGCCAGAGGACTGGAGGATAGCTAACAGAATTCCTATATTTAAGAAGGAGGATAGAACATGTTCAAGAAATTATAGACCAATCAGCTTACTCTCAGTGGTAGGAAAAATAATGGAATCCCTACTAAAGGAGAGAATAGAAGAACATCTAGAGAAGAAAAATATAATAATGAATAATCAGCATGGATTCCAAAAGGGAAAATCTTGCTTGACTAACCTTATTTATTTTTTTGAGGAGGATACAGAGAGAGTAGACAATGGTAATGCAGTAGTTGTAATTTAGCTGGATTTTCAAAAGGCCTTGTATAAAGTGCCCCATAATAGACTAATGAACAAGGTAAGAAAATGGGGAGTCAGGGGACAAGTGGCAGGATTGATTGCTAGATGGCTTCAAGACAGAGAGCAGAGAGTGGCAGGGGCGTTGGAGGCAGTGGTATTCCACAAGGATCAGGGCTGGGACCACTGCTGTTCAAAATTTACATGAATGATTTGGACTTTGGAATCAAAAAGACAGTTTCTAAATTTGCAGATGACAACAAATTGGGGGGAATAGTCAATACTGAGAGGGACTGCAACGAATTACGGCAGGATATTAATAAACTTGCAGAATGGGCAAATTATTGGCAAATGAAGTTCAACACAAATAAATGTGAGGTAGTACATCTTGGTAGGAAGTATACAGAGGTCACTTATGACTTGAAGGTACAAGTCTAGGTGGGGTAAGGAACAAAGGGATCTTGGAATACAAATACACCAATCACTAAAAGTTGTGCCACATATTAGCTAGGCTATAAAAAAAGCACTAGGCTTTATTTCTAGAGGGTTAGAATTGAAAAGTAAGAGGTTATGCTAAACCTGTATCAAACCTTAGTCAGACTACACTTGGCGTACTGCGTGCAGTTCCGGTTGCCATATGGTGTTAAATGGGATAGATTAAGAACAGATCTGGCAGCTCAAAACTGGGCATCCATGAGGCACTGTGGACCATCAGCAGCAGCAGAATTATATTCAAACACAATCTGTAACCTCATGGCTGGCATATCTCTCACTCTACCATTACCATTAAGCCAGAGAATCAGCATTGGTTCAATGAACAGTGGAGGAGAACATGCCAGGAGCAGCACCAGGCATTCCTAAAAATGAGATGTCAACCCAGTGAAGCTACAAAACACAACTACTTGCATGCCAAACAGCAGAAGCAGTATGCAACGGACAGCGCTAAGCGATCCCACAACCGACGGATCAGATCAAAGCTCTGCAATCCTGACACATCCAGTTGTAAATGGTGGTGGACAATTAAACAAGTAACAGGAGGAGGTGGCTCCACAAATATCCCCATCCTCAATGATTGGGGAGCCCAGCACATCAGTGCAAAAGACAAGGCTGAAGCATTTGTGTCCATCTTCAGCCAGAAGGGCCAAGTGGATGAGCCATCTCGGCCTCCTCCTAAAGTCACCAGCATCACAGCTGCCAGTCTTCAGTCAATCCAATTCACTCCACATGATATCAAGAAACGGCTGAAGGCACTGGATACTGCAAATGCTATGGGTCCTGACAACATGCCGGATATAGCACTGAAGATTTGAGCTGTAGAACTAGCCATGCCCCTAGCCAAGCTGTTCCAGTACAGCTACAACACTGGCATCTACCCGACAATGTGGAAAATTGCCCAGATATATCCTCTCCACAAAAAGCAGGACAAATCCAATCTGGCCAGTAACCGCCCCACCAGTCTACTCTCGATCAGCTAAGTGATGGAAGGTGTTGTCGACAGTGCCAAGCACCATGTAAACAGCAAAAACCTGCTCACTGATGCTCAGTTTGGGTTCCGCCAGGGCCACTCGGCCCCTGACCTCATTACAGCCATGTTCCAATCATGGACAAAAGTGCTGAACTCAAGAGGTGAGGTGAGAGTGACTGCCCCAGACATCAAGGCAGCATTTGACCGAGTATGGCATCAAGGAGCCCTAGCCAAACAAAAGTCAATGGGAATCAAGGGGAAACTTTCCATTGGTTGGAATCATACCTAGCGCAAAGGAAGATGGCTGTGGTTGTTGACGGCCAATCATCTTAGCCCTAAGACATTGCTGCAGGAGTTCCTCAGGGTAGTGTCCTAGGCCCAACCATCTTCAGCTTCTTCATCAATGACCTTCCCTACATCATAAGGTCAGAAGTGGAGATTTCGCTGATTGCATAATGTTCAGTACCATTCGCAGGTCCTCAGATACTGAAGCAGTCTGTGTCCATATGCAGCATGACCTGGACAACATTCAGGCTTGGGCTGATAAGTGACAAGTAACATTCACATCACACAAATGCCAGACAATGACTATCTCCAATTTTTCTTTTATTTGTTCGAGGGATGTGGACGTCGCTGACTAGGCCAGCATTTATTGCCCGTCCCTACTTGCCCTTGAGAAGGTGGTGGTGAGCTGCCTTTTGAACTGCTGCAGTCCTTGGGGTGTAGGTACACCAACTGTTAGGAAGGGAGTTCCAAGATTTTGACCCAGCTACAATGAAGGAACAGAAATATATTTCCAAATCAGGATGGTGTGTGGCTTGGAGGGAACTTGTAGATGGTGGTGTTCCCATGCATCTATTGCCCTTGTCCTTCTAGGTGCATTGTGAGTTGCTGCAGTGCATCTTGTAGATGGTACACAGTACTGCCACTGTCCTCCAGTGGTGAAGGGAGTGAATGTTGAAGGTGGTGGATGGGCTGCCAATCAAGCAGGCTGCTTTGTCTTGGATGGTGTTGAGCTTCTCAATTGTTGTTGGAGCTGCACCCATGCAGGCAAGTGGAGAATATTCCATCACACTGACTTGTGCCTTGTAGATGATAGACAGGCTTTGGGGTGATAGGAGGTGAGTTACTCACCACAGAATTCCCAACCTCTGACCTGCTCTTGTAGCCACAACATTTATGGGCTGGCCCAGTTTACTTTCTGGTCAATGGTAACTCCCAGGATGTTGATAGTGGGGGAATTCAGCGATGGTAATGCCATTGAACGTCAAGTGGAGATGTTTAGAGAGAATATAACCATCTCCCCTTGACATTCAATGTCATTTGGGGGCAATCCAGGGCTTCCGGAGGGCACCCCCCCCCCCCCCCCACCGACCCTGGTGGCGATCATCACCACCACCACCCCCGCCCTCCCTGGAAGACCTCCCTCCACCTCATCAACACCCCCACCCCATCACTAGGGCCTGCCTGAATGGCCCAGCGACCTCAACCCCACTCACCTCTCCTGGGGTCTTCTCTCTCCGCGATGCTGTAGGGCTTCTTGCAGTCCCAGCAGTGGCCACAGCTCCCAGTGGTGCTGCTGATACTGAGGAGCTGCCGGCCTTCTGATTGGCCGGCACCTCTGGAAGCAGGAATTCATCCCTTAAAGGGTCAGTGTCCCTGATACTGGCAGTTAATTGGCTGCCCGCCATGAGATAGCTCTGGGAGTCTGACAGGGGGCTGAGGTAGGGTCTCTGCTCACCTTCAGCCCCACCACTGGAATCCCAGTCATCAGAATAAAATGCAGCCCAGAGAGAATGTTTCCACTTTTGGGGAACAGCATAACTAGAGACCATCAGTATAAAATTGTCACCAAGAAATCCGATAAGGAATTCAGAAGAAACTTCTTTACCCAATGAGTGGTGAGAGTATAGAGCGCGCTACCACAGGGAGTGGTTGAAGTCAACAGTATAGATGCATTTAAGGGATACCTTTAATGGGAGGCTAGACAAGCATATGAGGGAGAAGGGAATAGAGGGTTAGGCTGACACAGTTAGATAAGGGAAGACGGGAGTAGACTCCAGTGGAGCGTAATGGACTGGTTGGGCCGAATGATCTGTTTCTGTGCCATATTCCTTAAGTAATTCTATGCAAGAGCATCACTGTCTCAATTTCATTTTTAAGTAGAGCTGTCAATCTACTGAATTGGCAGCAAATGAGTGGCAGATGCACAAGGCTGGCTGTGACATTTTGGGCAGATTGCATGGCCAAAGAACTAATATCTTGAACACGTTTCATGATGTCAATGCAAAGATAATAAATCCATTTGTGAGTGATGAAACCAGCACTGAAATGCTCTGCTGCTGTTACAACTTGTTCACTGACCCTGTTAAGACCAGGCAGAACCAGTGAAAAATGGGCTTTCCTTGCTACTGATCTAAAAGATTCTGGAAGATTTACCTTGATTTGTTTACCAGCCAAGGAAGGCCTGGGCTTAGTGTCTGTTTTCGGTCATTACTTTTGAAAGGTTTTACATTGTGCAAAGCAATGCTAGTGTCATTGGTTTCTCACAAGGGTAGGTTTTGCGCAGTCAGCTGCAAGCCAAATGCAACAGTGCAGACTTGGTAAGACCAGTGGCTGAGCAAACCAATCCAATCAGATGTCAACCTTAGCAAATCCCATAAGATTTACACGCTGCTTGTAGCCAGCCACACAAAACCTATGCTCCGAGAGCCTGCAACACTATTCTGGGTCTCATGGAATCTTGAAGCAGCTTTAAAATTTAACTATTTCTCTTCAGTCTGTTGGTCTCCTTCAGTCTCCCATCTCTTTCTCAGGGTCTGTCTTATTTACACATGCATGGTCTCACTTCTGTCTATATCCCTCCCATGACCAGTCTTTTTAAATCTGCGAATCTCTGACTTTTTGAAAATGCTGAATGATCCCAGATTATAAACAGATTCCCCAATTCTCACAGGTATATGTTCATGATCACAATACCCTAATATTCTTTGTGCAACAATATGATTCCAAACAGTACTACTTCAGCAGGCACAATGGGGACGATTCTGCTCCGACAGTAGATACAAAGAATAAAGAAAGCCTGAGTAAAATCCTGCTACATCAGATATTGCTCTACCTGAGCATTCTCCCTGTTCATAGGTCATAAGATCATAAGAAATAGGTGCAGAAGTAGGCCACTCAGCCCCTCAAGTCTGCTCCGCCATTCTATAGTTTCATGGCTGATCTGATTGTGGCCTTAACTCCACTTTCCTGCCTGCCCCCCATAACCTTTGACTCCCTTGTAGATCAAAAATCTGTCGAACTCAGCCTTGAATATATTCAATGACCCAGTCTCCACTGCTCTCTGGGGAAGAGAATTCCAAAGATCTACGACCCACTAAGAGAAGAAATTCCTCCTCATCTCCGTCTTAAATGGGAGACACCTTTTTTTTAAACAGTACCCCCAGTTCTATATTCCCCGATGAGTGAAAACATCCTTTCAGCATCTACCCTGTCAAACCCACTCAGAATCTTATATATTTCAATAGGATCACCTCTCATTCTTCTAAACTCCAATGAGTATAGGCCCAACCTGCTCAATCGTTCCTCAGACGAAAACCGCCTCACCCCAAGTATCAGCCTCGTGAACCTTCTCTGAACTGCTTCTAATGCAAGTATATCCCTCCATACATGAAGAGAGCAAAACGGTACACAGTATTCTAGGTGCAGTCTCACCAATGCCCTGCCTTGCTACAGTTGTAGCAAGACTTCAGTTTTTATATTCCATTCCCCTTACAATAAATACCAACTTTCCATTTGCCTTCCTAATTACTTGCTGTTTCTGTATGCTAACTTTTTGTGATTCATGTACAAGGACACCCAGATCACTCTGTACCGCAGCATTCTGCAATCTCTCCCCATTTAAATAATATTCTGCTTTTCTATTCTTCTTGCCAAAGTGGACCACCTCACATTTTCCCACATTATACTCCATCTGCCAAATTTTTGCCCACTCATTTAATTTATCTATATCCCTTTGCAGACTCTGTGTCCTCCTCACAACTTGCTTGCTTTGATATCTTTATATCATCATCAAATTTGGCTACAATGCACTCGGTCCCTTCATCCAAGTCATTAATATAAATAGTAAATAGTTGAGGCCCCAGCACTGATTCCTGTGACATTCCACTAGTTGCAGTTTGCCAACGTGAAAATGACCCATTTATCCTGAGTCTCTGTTTCCTGTTAGTTAGCCAATCCTCTATCCATGAACCCTTATCTTGTGTAGTAACCTTTTATGTGGTACCTTTTCGAAACCTTTTGGAAATCCAAATACACTACATCTACTGGTTCTCCTTTATCCAGCCTGCATGTTACATCCTCAAAGAACTCGAATAGATTTCTCAAATACGATTCCCCTTTCATAAAACCATGTTGACTCTGCCTGATTGTCTTATGATTTTCTATGGCTCTATGTCCTGCTACTACATCCTTAATAAAGGATTCCAGCATTTCCCCAATGACAAATGTTAGGTTAACTAGCCTATAATTTCCTGCTGTCTGTCTCCCTCCTTTCTTGAATAGAGGTGTTACATTTGTGGTTTTCCAATCCGCTGGGACCTTTTCAAAATCGAGGGAGTTTTGGAAGATTACAACCAATGCATCCACGATCTCTGCAGCCACTTCTTTCAAGACCCTAGGGATGCAGGCCTTTAGTTAGTTAGCCTTTAGTCTCATTAGTTTTCCTGGTACTTTTTCTCTCGTGATAGTGATTGTTTTAAGTTCCTCCCTCCCTTTTGCCTCTTGATTTTATACTATTCTTGCCATGCTTTTTGTGTCTTCTACTGTGAAGACAGATAAAAAATATTTGTGCAAAGCCAAGTATTGTTCATGACAATAGGAACCAAATTCTTAATAAGACCCCATTGTCAAATATTTAAGTGCTTTATCTTTAATGCTAATACAGCACAAATTGCATGGACTGTATAGTTACTGTAGTTTCTGAGAAGTTCTTGCCTTGGCCTCCATTGATTTTTGCACTTAAAATCTTGTGGTTTCAAAGGTATTCCCATGTGTTAGGTTTGGGATTGGTCCGCAGCAGTCAGAAGGGAATTCTGGATTTTATTACATTTGTTTTCTTAAGAAGTTGAATGCACTATTTAGAAAAATTACTTGTAACTGATTTACCTGAGCTTGCTCCAGTTTTCAGGGCTTTGTTGGACGGTTCAATCGGCCTCAGCTCTGGGTCCACAATAAGTTTCTGAATCTGGGAAAACACAAGCCACAGACTAGAATCAGAGCTGGTTTCCCACTGGGAAGGAAGTGCAGTTGCTGTCACATGGCCATGATGTTTGATTATTGATCCCTACGATGGGGAAGTGTGGTGTTTTATAATGATTTAACCATTTATTATATCGCAGAGCAGTAGCCTGGCATTAATCTGCATTGTCACCACTGCTCATTGTTATATGACAGCAATGTTAGGGGGCGCATAAACATTTTTCCATGGAGCACATTATAGAACCTGTCAGGACACTTCCATTCCCACTCCTGGCTATTTTAGGACTGAACAGCAGAACATATTTGGGCACCTTAAAGATAGCAAACTCCCTGAAAAATGGATCCTTCATGAAAAGCTAATATCTCGATTTCATAATCTCCACTGGGTACTCTGTATAATTTTAACAGGGCAAATACATTCTGTTTTATTCATCTGTGGTGAAATTCTGAAAAGGAAACATTTGCAGGGCTATGGGGAAAGAGCAATGATGCGGACTAATTGGACAGCTCTTTCAAAGAGCCAGCACAGACTTTCTTCTGTGTCGTATTATTCCAAGATTCTATTAAATGTGGAGAATGCTTTTATATTTAATCAGTAATGCAATCCTTCTCGTCTCTGAAGAAGTGAATTCACTTTGAGAGGGGGCATTGTCTGTTATCTGGAAATACCCTGATGAAAACTGAAAACAAGTCCTGTATATTTTTCAAATATAATGTAACATTATAATGTAACATTATGCTCAGTTCTGTGTCTTTAAAAAACAAAAATGTCATCCAGTTCTAGGTTAGCTAAATCCCTTAGGGGATTTGCTTGAAATGGTAATTCATGGATCCAGGTGTGAGCAGGTTTGTTGAATGATACTCGAATGGTGCTACTTCTACAGTTGATGCATGGTGTAGACAGACTGGAGATTCAGACATTTTCCTTTGAATTGTAACAAATGAGTGATCACTTCAACTTTACTTATGATCTGAACTCTCAACTACTTTTTCTTCTCCTCGCCTCTGATTTTTCTCCCCTTCTCTCCTAACAATGCTCACTTGTGCTGGCACGGAGTTGCAAAGGGTTCCAGATCCTACTTTCTACCTTGCTCCTGTCTGAGCTTCAGCAGGTTGAGAAAGCTATTTGGCCATGAGGGTAAATGATGATCAAGCCTGATGCTGTCCTCACTCAACATCAGATCCCAGCTAGAATCACTGGACATCATAATTACAGCAATAACAACAAAAATATTAATTTGTATAGCAGCTGTAACTATGCAGGGTATGGTAGTGTAGTGAATTTTCTTTATCAGTATGATTCCAGCCCAGTGAGGAAGGAGGCATTGTTCGATCTGTTTCTGGGCAATGAGGTGGATCAAGTCTCAGTAGGGGAACATTCAGGGAACAGTGCTCATAGTATCATAACATTTAGATTAGCTATTGAAAAGGACAAGGAACAATCCAGAGTAAAAATAATTAATTGGAGGAGAGCCAATTTCAGTGGGTTGAGAATGGACCTGTCCCAGGTAAATTGGAATGAAAGATTGGCAGGCAAAACTGTAGCGGTACAATGGGCTGCCTTTAAAGTGGAGACAGTTTGGGTATAGTTAAGGTACGTTCCCACAAAGGGGAAAGGTAGGGCAATCAAAGGCAGAGCTCCCTGGATGATGAAAAGAGAGAGAGAGTAAGATGAAGCAGGAAAAGGGTGCGTATGACAGATGTCATGTTGATAATACAAGTGAGAACCAGGCTGAATATAGAAAGTTCAGAGGGGAAGTGAAATAAGAAATAAGAGAAGCAAACAGTATGAGAAGAGACTGGCAGCTAACATAAAAGGGGATCCAAAAGTCTTCTATTGGCATATAAATAGTAAAAGGATAGTAAGAGGAGAGGTGAGGCTAATTAGGGACCAAAAAGGGGATCTACACATGGAGGCAGAGGGCATAGCTGAGGCACTAAATGAGTATTTTACATCTGTTTTTACCAAGGAAGAAGATGCTGCCAGAGTCATAGTGAATGAGGAGGTAGTTGAGATACTGGATGGGCTAAAAATTGATAAAGAGAGGTATTAGAAAGGCTAGCAGTACTTAAAGTTGACAAGTCACCAGGACCTGATGGGATGCATCCGAGGACGCTGGGGGAAGTAATGGTAGAAACTGTGGAGGCACTGGCCATAATCTTCCAATCCTCCTTAGAAAAGGGGGAGGTGCCAGAGGACTGGAGAACCGCAAATTTTACACCCTTGTTCAAAAAAAGGTGCAAGGATAAACCTAACAACTATACGCCAATCAGTTAACCTGGCTCGTGGGAAAGCTTTTAGAAATGATAATCTGGGGAAAAATTAACAGTCACTTGGACAAGTCTGGATTAATTAAGGAAAGCCTGCATGTATTTGTTCAAAGCAAATTGCGTTTAATCAATTTGATTGAGTTTTTTGATGAGGTAACAGAGAGGGTTGATGTGGTGTATATGGACTTCCAAAAGGCATTTGATAAAGTGCCACATAGGAAAATAGGAGCAGGAGTAGGCCGTTCAGCCCATTGAGCCTGATTCGCAAGGGAGAGTGGCAGCATGGATACGAAGTTGGCTGAGTGACAGGAAACAGAGAGTAGTGGTGAACAGTTGTTTTTCAGACTGGAAGAAGATATACAGTGGTTTTCCCCAGGGTTCGGTCCTAGGACCACTGCTTTATAAATTAATGGCTTAGACTTGGGTGTAGAGAGCACAATTTCAAAACTTGCAGAAGACACAAAACTTGGAAGTATTGTGAACTGTGACGAGGATAGCGATAGACTTCAAGAGGACATAGAGAGGATGGTGGAATGCACAGATACGTGGCAGATGAAATTTAATGCAGAGAAGTGTGAAGTGATACATTTTGGTATGAAGAACAACAGCCAATATAAACTATAGGGTGCAATTCTAAAGGAGGTGCAGGAACAGAGAGACCTGGGGTTATATGTGCACAAGTCATTGAAGGTGGCAGGGCAGGTTGAGAAATTGGTTAAAAAGGCATACGGGATCCTGGGCTTTTTAAATAAAGGCATGGAGTACAAAAGCAAGGAAGTTATGATGGACTTTTATAAAACACTGTATTGGCCTCAACTGGAGTATTGTGTCCAATTCTGGGTACCACACTTTAGGAAGGATGTGAAGGCCTGAGAGAGGGTCCAGAAAAAATTTCAAGAATGGTTTCAGGATTGACGGACTTCAGTTACGAGGTTAGATTGGAGAAGCTGGGGTTGTTCTCCTTGGAGGAGAGGATTAAGAGGAGATTTGATAGAGGTGTTCAAAATCATGAGGGAACCGGATAGAGTAGATAAAGAGAAATTGGCGAAAGGGTCGAGAACCAGAAGACATCGATTTACGGTGATTCGCAAAAGAACTAACAGCAGCATGAGGAGAAACATTTCATGGCAGTGAGTTGTTAGGATCGGGAATGCACTACCTGAGAGTATGGCGGAGGCAGATTCTATCATGGTTCTCAAAAGAGCATTGGATAAGCACCTGAAGAAAAAGAATTGCACGGCTACGGGGAAAGGGCAGTGGAATGGGTTAGCTGGATTGCTCTTGCAGAGAGCTGCAATGGACACAATGGGCCGAATGGCCTCCTTCTGTGCTGTAATCATTCTATGGTTCTCAAGTGGTCATTATGCTATGGGACTATTGTCTTAGCAATTGTAAGTTTAGGGTCCACCATAGCAGGTTGTTGGATTGACTTTAATAAGCCTGGTAGTTTTGGGATAGTGCCAGACAAAGTTAGTTTCCGACTTGTTGTAAAAATGCAACTGGTTCACCAAAGGGAACCTGACACCCCTACCCCATCTGGTCTACAGTCCACATCACGTGTTTGATCCTTAATACCCATCAGACTGACCTAGCAAGCTGGCACCTTCCAGGGGTGACTAGGGATAGGTATTAAAAGTAGTAGCTTTGCTACTTAAAAAAGCAAGACTTGCATCTTTCACAACCAGAGGACATCCCAAAGAGCTTCACAGCCAATGAAGTGCTTTTGAAGTGTAGTCACTGTTATAAAGTAGGAAACATGGCAGCCAATTTCTGCACAGCATGCTCCCACAAATAGCAATGATAATGACCAGATAATCTGTTTTTGTTATGTTGATTGAGGGATAAATATTGACCAGAACACCAGGGCAACTCCCCTGCTCTTCTTCCAAATAGTGCACCAAGCTCTTTTATGTCTGAGAAGGCAGACAGGGCCTCGGTTTAATGTCTCATCTGAAAGAGAGCACCTCTGACAGTGCAGCACTCTGTCAGTACTGCACTGGAGTGTCAGCCCTGATTTTTGTGCTCAAGACCTGAAGTGGGACTTGAACCCAGAACCTTCTAACTCAGAGGGAAAAGTGCTGCTAACTGAGCCACTGCTGACATTATTCCTGCATCATAAGAAAAAAAAGCAGGAACTCTGTTTTCCCCTTCCTTAGCCCAGGAATGCTGAGGTCAATTGAAGCATGCCAACTAGTATTCTTCAAGATCTCAGCACCGACTGGGGCCCATTGGTCTGTCTGTGTGGCTGTCTCACCCTACATGTACAGTGCCTTCACTGAACGAAATCTTGAGGGGATTTCTGATCTTCCATCGCTAACTCCATTTATTATTTATTTTCCTTCTTTCTTTTTGTGTTTGTTCATGGGATGTGGGCTTTGCTGGCAAGGCCAGCATTTATTGCCCATCCCTAAATCACTGACTGTCACTTATTGAGTCCCAGAGCTAGAACCTCATTCGACCTCTGCTCAGGCCCTGTGAACTTTATCCTTCCTTCTTGCATTGGAAATTTTCTAGATTGCTGAGGGGTTGCCATGAATTCTTGGTGCCACCATGTGTTTGCATCAGATCTAGAAATAGTGCTGGTTTGTGCGCACACAATTAGTGGCTTTACCGGATTTATACACATTGTAAAGATTGCACAGTGAGGAACTGGAATGCAAAACTGTAATTTCTTATCTTTAATCAGATCCTCACGCCCATGTCTGGACTATTCATTTTGGTCAACGCCTATCCTTACCATTGCAAGGTTTGCCTCCATGTCAGTCAGATTCAGCTCATTTAGAGGAAGATTCGGGTTAAAGATCTGCAGGACAATGAGATAACTTTAGAAAATGAGGAGGAGCTATCTTATTTACCGATTCCCTTATATGTGATACGTTTTCTATATAGCCACATAAACAGCAAAACCTGGAAATAACACAGCAGAGTGTCGTAGGCTGCATTGTTGGAGAAAGGTCACTATAACTCAGCAACGACATAAACAGTAAAGTACCATGAAAGGAAGAGTCAGTAGGACCGTTGAAATCCAACACGGTGAGTCTGCCCTGCCCACAGGATCTAGTGAGTCCAATTATAAACAGGATTCAGGGAACCAGGTGGCAACACCTCATCAGCAAAGATAGTCTGTTCCAGGAGCATCACCCTTAGAACCTAGATTCAATGCAGGAAATGCTTCAACCTGACGAGCAGCAAAGGTGAGTGCAGCTTTCTATTTCTCCATCTTTTTAAATAGCACCTGGCAACAGTCATTTCCCCCTCCCACAGCACTCTGAACAATCCCCTTTCTTGCATCACATCCTTTAACAATCACATGGGCACATTATACTACCTCTCATTTTAAACAAACACTCGCTGCCTTCACAGCAGCCATACGCAGCAAAATGTTCTCACATAGTCACTTTATTCTTCTCACCAGTCCTTCCAATACCTGCACATGGCCATCAATTAACAGCCCCCCTCCCTTTCTGTCCAACAGGCCCATCTGCTGCTCCTCTTGGATGGTGCGGCCGCTGCTGCTGCTTTTGATGCTGCTCCTGTTCGTCTATCCGAAACAATGAAGCAAGAATTGCAATCCATGCTAAGCTACGAGCGCTTACTCATGGTGAGTAAGGCAAAAGCAAAAATCAGAAACAAGCAATCTCTAAGCTCAAAAATCTCTTAGAAATCCAAAAGACACAATAGCAATCTCCACCACCTAAAAGGACAAAGCTGGCAGAAGCATGGGAACACCACCACTTCCAAGTCACACATCATCCTGTGTTGGAAATATATCACCATTCATTGTCACTGGGTATATATATCAACATTCATTGTCATCCTAGAACTCCCTCCCTAACAGCAATGTTGAAGCACCTTCACCACATGGACTGCAACGTGTGAAGAAGGCAGCCACAATCACCTTCTTAAGGCCAACTAGGGATGGGCAATAAATGCCAGCCTTGCCAGCAATGTCCACACCTGAAGAATAAATTTAAAAAGCACGCATATACCTATGGTCTGAGTACCTGCCCCCGAGTACTCTTTAAATAGGGCTTCATGTGGCCCTCCGAAACCAATCTCACTGGGTAGTACTTAGTGGGTTGGATGCTGGGCTGGCTTTCCAATTTTGAGAGTGAACAATGTGTCAGGGTCCTAAGGACTTCATTGGAACCCGATTTGCATGCATTCATGAGGCACTCACCCGCTTCTGCCAGGCACATGGGCCTTCTAAAAAAAAGTGCGCAGTTAAAGCAGCAGCAGGTAGGAATGGGACCATAGGTTTGCAGAGACAATTTTAAAGGCAGGGCAGCCCCATTGGGTTAAAATTGCACCTGAATTTCAGCCACAGTTGTCAAAGCAACCTCCTCAAAAACTGTTCCGTCATCAGCTCTGGTCTGAGCTTCTCTCAGCACAATCACACTGAAAAACATCTCAACCTGTTTTTTTAAGCAGTGACAAAACATTTGTACTTTTTAATCAAATTATTTAAAAACGGTCACACATAGATACACAAGGCAATCTCAGAATGGCACTGGTGGTAGCTGCCATGTAACCTCTCACAATAATTTCAAAAAAAATTCTCAGGTGTGAGCTTCACTGGCATTTATAACTCATTCCTATTTGCCTTTGAGAAAATAGGCCATTTTGAATCATTGCAGTCGGTGTGGTGAAGGTGCTCCCAAAGTGCTATTATGTTAGGAGTTCCAGGATTGTGACCCAACATCAATGAAGGAATGGCGATATATGACCAAAGTCAGGATGGTGTGTGACTTGGAGGTGATGGTGTTCCCATGCACCGACTGCCCTTGCCTTTTTAGGTGGGTTTGGGAGAAGCCTTGGCAAGTTGCTACAGTGCATCCTGTCGATAGTACACACTGCAGTCATGGTACATCAGTGGTGGAGTGGCTGGATATTATTTGGAGTAAACTATTCCTTCAGCTTTCAGTATGTGGAATATTTAAAGGACAGTTTCAAATCCAATTCTGAATCCTATTTGAGTGACGTATTGTCCTAAAACTTACATGCATGATGGTGGAATGCTCCAGGCTGTACTGCTGGCTCCCAAGAAGTGAGTGCAAACCATCCAGGTTCAACTCAATATTCTGCATGTGATCAGCTGCTTCAGTCCTGTAAACCCAAAATAAATCTTTACAAATGAACAGCTGTGAGCAATGAACACCAGTCAATGACTGCAATCTAATAATATAACTAGCATTTTCAAATGACATAGAATTTACAGCACAGAAACTGGCCATTCGGCCCAACTGGTCAATGCTGGTGTTTATGCTCTACAAAAGTATCCTTTCAGTCGACTTCATCTAACCATATCATCATAGCCTTCTATTCTTTCCTCCCTCGTGTGCTTATTTAGCTTCCCCTTAAATGCGTTTATGCTCTTTGTCTCAACTATTCATCTCCTTTGTTTCTTTTTCTTGCAACTTGGAAGATGAAGCAACCATTGCATGTAACGTTCTTACTGGTATAGGCCAAGAAGAATATTTAAACATACGTCATTCAAGGCACATTATTGCACCAAGCACTGAACCAGGTTGGAGAGGATTCTATGACACAGAGTCTGCACTTACAGTTCTTTACGTCAAATTCCAAATCTTTGCACATTGCAAGTTGAGTGGAGGCTATGCATAATTCCCATTTGGGATGAAATGAAAGTTAGAGGTTAAGAAACCCCATTGTATTCTTCTGCATCTCTTAGTGGCTGGCCATTGAACATTGATGGCATGCCACCTACTGCTGTACTTGCTACAGAACTGCACAGAGAGAAAATAAAAATGTGGAGTTGGAGGAGGAGTACGAGAATAAGTGAAATCTATAGTACTGGAGATTAGAAATCTTGGGTTTCATTGACATTGAAAAGGGGCAGGGTTAAAACAGTAAGGGATAGGCTGATAGTCTACTTCAGCATACAATAGTTAAAGTAGTTTACTTCGATCAGACACTCCACCTCCATCTCGGGACACAAGATTCCCATTTTGCTTTGTAACTTATCAGTTTGGCAGAATCCATTGGGTTTGAAGCAATAGGGTATGACCTATATTAATGACTTAGACTGAACATAAACATAAGAACATAAGAAATAGCAGCACGAGTAGGCCATTCGGCCCCTCAAGCCTGCCCCGCCATTCAATAAGATCATGGCTGATCTGCCCCAGACCTCAACTCCTCTTTCGTGCCAGCTCCTCATAGCCCTCAACACCCTGATATTTCAAAAATCTATCTACCTCCTCTTTAAATACTTTCAGTGATCTAGCCTCCACAACTCTCTGGGGTAGAGAATTCAAGACATTCACTACCCTCTGAGAGAAGAAATTCCTTCGCATCTCAGTTTTAAATGAGTTTTAAATTACTCTGTAACTATGTCCCCTAGTTCGAGACTCTCCCAGCAGTGGATACATCTTCTCAACATCTACCCTGTCAATCCCCTTCAGAATCTTGTACGTTTCAATAAGATCACCCCTCATTCTTCTAAACTCTAATGAATAAAGGCCTAACCTGTTTAGCAGTTCTTGATAAGTCAACCCCTTCATCCCAGGAATCAACCTAGTGAATCTCTTTTGAACTGCCTCCAATGCTAGTATATTCTTTCTTAAATACAGGGACCAAAACTCTATGCAGCACTCCAGGAGAGGCCTCGCCAACACCCTGTACAGTTGTAACAAGACTTCCCGATTTTTAAACTCCAACCCCCTAGCAATAAAGGCCAAAATTCCATTTGCCTTCTTAATTACTTGCTGCACCTGCATGCTAACTTTTTGTGTTTCATGCACAAGAACTCCCAAATCCCTCTGCGCTGCACTTTTTTGGAGTCTCTCTCCATTTAAATAATAGTCTGCCTTTTGATTCTTTCTACCAAATGCATGGCCTCACACTTTCCTACATTAAACTCCATCTGCCAAGTTTTTGCCCACTCACTCAACCTATCTATATCCCTTTGCAGATTCCTTACGTCCTCATCACAACATGTCCTCCCACCTATTTTTGTACCGTCAGCAAATTTGGATATATTACACTCTGCCCCCTCCTCCAAGTCATTAAAGTAGATAGTAAATAACTGAGGCCCTAGGACTGATCCTTGTGGCACTCCACTAGTTACGTCTTTCCAACCTGAAAAAGACCCATTAATCCTGACTCTGTCTTCTGTGAGTTAACCAATCCATGCCAATACATTAATAATGAGTAATGTATCCAAGTCTGCTGACGATACAAAACTTTAAAATGTGGATGTTCAGAGGGATTTGGGTGTCCTTGTACAAGAAACAGAAAGTTAGTATGCAGGTACAGCAAGCAATTAGGAAGGCAAATGACATGTTGGCCTTTATTGCAAGGGGGCTGGAGTACAAAAGTAAGGAAGTCTTACTACAATTGTACAGGGCTTTGGTTCGACCACACCTAGAACACTGTGCACAATTTTGATCTCCTTATCTAAAGAAGGGTATGTTTGCCTTGCCTTGGAGGTAGTGCAGCAAAGATTCACTTGAATGATTTTGTGATGAAAGGATTTTCCTATTATGAGAGGTTGAGTAGATAGGGCCTATACTCTTTGGAGTTTAGAGAATGAGAGATGAAGTTGAAACTTCTAACCTTCTGAGGGGGCTTGACAGGGTAGATGCTGAGAGATTGTTTCCTCTAGCTAGAGAGTGTAGAACTAGGGGGCATAGTCTCTGGATAAGGGGGCGGTCATTTAAGACTGAGATGAGGAGGAGTGTCTTCACTTATAGGGTTGTGAATCTTTGGAATTCTCTACCCCAGAGGCTGGAGATGCTCAGACACTGAGTATATTCAAGGCTATAAATAGATAGATAAATGTTTGGACGCATTGGGAATCAAGGGATATGGGAATCCAGCAGGAAAGTGGAATTAAGGTTAATGATCAGCCATGACCTTATTGAATGGCGGAGCAGGCTCAAGGTGCCAAATGGCCTACTCCTGCTCCTATTTCTTATGTTCTTATGAGCTGGCTCAGGACTCTCTGCCTTTTCTGCAGCAACCTTGTGATGCAAGTTAATTCCTTTAGTGGAAGGCCTGTAAAATGACTGCTTGTAGAGAAGGAAGTTGCTAGAATATCCAGGTCAGCCACATACGATACCTTCATTTCAAAAAAACTTTAATCATAATAAAGGGAGCAAGTACTATGAAATTCCATTACCCCAGCACATTTTTTTTCTCCATTAAGATCAATAGATTGCAAATCACTGACCAGCAGTGGGCAATTTTACCAGATCCACTTCTGGTGTTGTACTGAAAGCTCAAAGCAGTCTTTTTACCCCAAAGCAATCAGAATTCTGACAAGGAGTCCCACATCCAGCTTATTTCTGTGTCATTATTTAATGAAGGTTGACTGGTAAATAATACAGCATTTCAGGATAGCCACCTCACCTATTAGCTTAACTATGTACGAGTAGCCAGACACTAACTTGAAAAACCAAGCCCACAGGAGCAGCTGGTGATGGAAGGGATGGGCTGATGGTTATTTTTATGCTTCCATAAAACATGTGCAGTTTCAGAACTCCCTTACTGCAGAATGTGGCTGCCGTATGATAATGGCTTAAACTTGAGTATTTTTACACACTGCGCTGTTCTGAGACAAAGTCATAAGCTCTTGTTTACATCACATTCGTGTGGTTTTAAAAGTATCAGTCTCTCCTATACTGTACTGGTGTTATGTAATAAAATTGCATGCTCCATTGGAAATAATCTTGTGATGCTCTTGAAACTATGACACTTGCCCCATTGTGCCATTTATTTTTGTGTCATTCCACTCATTGCTATATGAACTCTCACCATTGTGTGCAGTCTCACCTCTCTAAAGCAGCTATCGTCCCCCTCTTATCCGGATGCTGCACTGTGTTGCATGTCGGTCTGCCCTCCAGAACAGACTCCACAACTGATACTGGTAATACAGGTGGTTCCAGACACGCACCACATGGGTTCCCTGGAACCATTGCATCAGCTGGGACCTGGATTCCACCCCCTGGACTGGCCGGCTCCTCCTTAATAACCATCAGGCATTTCTCCCTGTACATCAAGACATTTGAAAAATAGTGTTGACGGTCTTTGAACCTAGGCTGAATCATCACTTTTATTAAATCAGTCCCACAGAAATGTGAAGTAGCCTTAAATCAACTTAATCATGTAACTAAGTGGCATTCATTTGCAAATATCTCTAGGTTGACAATTCCCTATCATAATAAGTGAATTGTGTAACATGACATAGGCTGTTGTGATATCGTAATCAGAAGTCTCAAAATTCTATTTTCACCAGGTTCAGACGGAGCCTGAAGCTTTTGTGGTAAAGCCTGGAGTTCAATCAAATCAATCCATTCTCCAGTCTCCTGCAAAAAAGCTAGAGCTGGAATCTCTCTCTCTTTCTCTCTCGCAGGAAGGAAAATCAAGAATGATCACAATCACACACAAACTACCAAACGATTTTACAACAGTTCTGGAGCACAGAAAGAAGAGAGTGAAATACGTTCAAAATAGAAATGGACACAACGGGCTGAATTTTATTAGCGCATCGCAAATCGTGGCAGAGCGCTTTGAAGTCGGCAGTCTTCAGTCGCAGATGCGCCGTCGCTGAGCTCCCACGATGTTTAGCGTGGGGGCTCATTTAAATGGAGGGGGCAGAGCGGCCGCCTTCAGTGATGTAGAGGGGGCGACTGCTCCATCCCCGGCAACGGCGTCCGGCACCATTTTTAAAGGGCTTCAAGCCCTTAGAAGAAAGTTGAATTTTAAAAATTATATTAAGGTGATTGTTGTTAACAAAAATTAAATGAAAGCGGGAGGCCCTTTTCCATTCCCCCCCTCCCACCCCATGTTTACTTTTGGGCCTTTATCACCAAAAGTAGTTTTATTCCCAACCCATACTTTCCCCCCAACCTCATAACATTTATCCTTCAACCCTATCCCACCATCTCCACAGCCAATACAAAGTGTTTTCCCTGCTCCCCCCACCCTGCCCTGACAATTTCACTCCTCACCCTTCCCCACCAGTGTCACGCCTCGGAACTCCGAACAGAGTTCCGAAGGCGCGGGAGTTCTGGCCAGCGACCGGAATATCGGTGTGGAACAGCCGCCAGGACAAGCTAAGTTGATTTGCATCTTTTTAACTTACTTTTAACATTTTATGGGACCTCCGGCGTCGGGGGTCGTGGTGGACCTCTCCCAGAATAATTTTCTGGGACCCCTCACCACGGCCTCGATGCTGGAGGCCTCATAAAATTCAGCCCAACAGGTGGAAACGCTTTAAAGATGGATGTAATACTGCATTTTGTAGTAAATGGAACATAATCCACTCGGCACAATCAGGATCTTAGAAACTCATACACTAATTTGCTTTTTTCAGTCTTCTGGAACTTTTCTTTCCAAATATATATTTTAACTTTGGCTTAAAACATCATGGATTATTACCACAGAATTCACCTGGAACTTTCACAAATCTGGGTGGTCCTTATGGCTGTTTTGGCAATATTGCCGATTCAGTAAGAAAAATGGACTATATGAAGCATGGCAGTATTGAAATGATGAATAATAATCAGAAAATACATCTACGTGACTCCAAGTGTACTTCAGTCTCAGTGTAATCCACCCCCCACAACCCACTCCACTTCCCAACCTTCATTCTGAGCCACATCCAGCTTGCTAAATACCTCAGATCAGCCATAATCTAACTGAATGGCAGAATAGGTTCAAGGGGCTAAATAGCCTCCTCCTGTTCCTATGATGCTCACTCTCTCTAGATTCCCTGGCAACATATCTGTGCAGGAGTTAATTGGGCCTCAAACTCTCAAATGCAATACAATGGGCTGGATCAGTGGCGAGCTTAAAAAATGGCGGCCCACCCATGTGGGCCGCACACCAAAAAGCCGCCGCAATCTCCCGCGTGGCGGCTCATTTAAATAGCCAGGGCAGCCCGCTTCCCCCAATCACGTGAAGGGGGCAGACTGTCCGTCCCCGGTAATGGTGTCAGCTGCCTGTGCACAGGCGCTGGTGCCATTTTTAAAGGGCAGCTAGCCCTGCCGGTCAATTTGAATTTTTAAAGCAGTATCCCCCCAAAGTTTATGAAATAAATTTCTAACGCCCCTTTCCCACCCCCCCCCCCCAATAACAATTACGTTAAGTATTTGCCCTTTCCCCCTCAAAACACTTACCTTTTATATCTGACCATTCCCCCCCCCCCTACAGACTGCACAAAATTTAAAGTTCACCCCCTTCCCACCATTGCCTACACCCATTACATTTATTTAACTCCATCTCCACCCACCCACCCCCAAAGAAAATATCAACTCCTCCCCCCTCCCCACCAGTGTCACACTGGCATTCCCTGGACGAGGAATTGAAGGCGTGGGAGTGCCGGCCGCCACTCTGAAGATCGCAGTGGGTCCGTAAGATCCCAGGGAAGTGCATTGTAATTTATTCACTTAATTAATTTACATACTTAAATCCGGGTCCTGTTGCCCAGCGGCAAGGGCCTGCCACGGAGCCTTGCCGCCACTGGGAGAATCGGGCCGGGCCCTCCCAGCATCGGCCTTCATGGCGGACTGCTGCCGGAACCATTTTCCAGCCCCCCCCCCACTCCACCCCGCCACGGATCCAGACGTCATGGGCTTGGGAAAACCCAGCTGATCTATTTTGGGCTGTTTCTTTAGAGGTTTCTTTTTCTATAAAGTATGGATGGGAAACAATTCCTGGAATAGAGCGGGCAAAAAGGCAGAGGAGTCGAGTGAAAATTCAACCCTTTTATGGACCTTAACTTTTATTTAAAAAAAAGCAATATAACAATTGTATTGGAGATAATATGCATTCCTTCTCTTCCCCCTTTCAAAATGGGCTGCTCGGCTTTAAACTCTGTATTTCTGTATTCAGTCACGAATACAAACAAATCGGTATCACAAGAACAAATTATACTACCTTAGATCATTACATGAACAAATAGGACTCAGGGATAAAATTAATTAGAACATTCTGTAACTGAGGTAAAGGTTTAACTGGCATTGCTATTAATATTCCATGGAGCTGCGAAAGATAAGAGTTTATTACTTTAACCTTGTTCTTTAGAAGAAAGACTTGCATTTATACAGGATCTTTCATGATCTCAGGCTTTCCCAAAGTACAGCCAATTGCATAATTTGGCAGTGCAGTCACCATTGTAACATAGAAAATGCAGCAGCCAATTTGCACATAGCAATCTCCCAAAAACAGCAATGTGATATTGACCAGGTAATCGTTTTAGTTACTGGGAGGTATAAATATTGGTCAGGACACCAGGATAACCTCCTTGCTTTTCTTCAGATAATGCCACGTGAATTCATGTGAAACAGCAGATGGGACCTTGGTTTAATGTCTCATCCGAAAGATGGCCCCTCTGACAGTGCACCACTCCCTCAGTACTGCACTGAAATGTCAACTTAGATTGTGCTCAGGTATCTGGAGTGGGGCTTGAACCCACAACCTGACTCAGAGGCATGACTGCCCATATTGTTATGACTCAGAAGCAACTGTGCTACCAGTGAATCAAGGCCAGCACCTTATGTATAATTCTCACATATAGACTTTCAGTAAAATGTAGATAGGGATTTTTTTCCAATTTGCATGGCAATAAATTTCATAGTCTGTAGACTGTATGGAATTCAGTTTGAATGTATATACAAGTTTTTCCACACTGCTGCTCTGCCCATATTTCACCTTGGCAGCAAATTGGCGAATGTGAGGGAAGGTGACTTTCCTCTTCCTCTGAAAGGGCAATGCAGCTACCATGTTTTCTTTTAATATAACAGCAAAATACTGCAGATGCTGGAAATCTGAAATAAAGGCAGAAAATGCTGGCAGTACTCAGGCCTGGAAGCATCTGTGGAGAGAAAAACAGAGTTTACGTTTCAGTTCTGATGAAAGTTCATCGACCTGAAATGTTAATGCTATTACTCTCTCCACAGATGCTGCCAGATCTGCTGTGTATTTCCAGCATTTTTTGTCTTTATTACCATATTTTCTTCTTGAGCCCATGGTGCCATTAACTCACCTCTGCTCCTCTGCGGCAGGCTGAATGGTAGCAGTGTTGGGTGGGGGCAGCTCCGTGACATCGGAAATGATTGGCCCGCCAGGAACAGGGCTGTCAGTGTAGGTATTAGAGCAGGAGGTGGCTTCTGTGGACGGCTGGAAATAAGGAGTGACCAATTCAACAATATTACCAATCTAACATCATTAATATTTGTAAAACCATCATCACAGGACCTGCAGGTATGTCCAAATATTACAGAGAAGGCTGAATGCTGCCAGAAAATGAACTTGCATGCATCCTGAGTAAGCGTAAAATCGGTCTTAAGTATATTGTAGCTCACGGTGACATAGTCCACCAAAAATCAGTATCTAGGGTCAAACAAGAAGAACAGGCACTTGGGTGAGGTATCAAAAGGCTTCTGACATCCATAGACACAAACTTCAGCAAGAGTCAGCACTTTCAGGAGAGGAGCACAGATAAGGGAGTGGTGGAGGAGGAGCAGAAGGTCTCAATTATATGAACACCACTCAGATGCACAGGTCTATCAGGGACATGAGATCCTTAAATATATCATATCATAAAAGATTAGCATTATAACTGAAATAAAAACAAGAAATGCTGGAACCACTCAGCAGGTCTGGCAGCATCTGTGAAAAGAGAAGCAGAGTTAACGTTTCGGGTCAGTGATCCTTCTTCGGAACTGACAAATATTAAAAATGTCACAGGTTATAAGCAAGTGAGGTGGGGGTGGGACAAGAGATAACAAAGGAGAAGGTGTAGATTGGACAAGGCCACATAGCTGACCAAAAGGTCATGGAGCAAAGGCAAACAATATGTTAATGGTGTGTTGAAAGACAAAGCATTAGTACAGAAAAGGTGTTAACGGACTGAATATTGAACAGCAGCAAGTGCAAACATGAAAAAAAACTGCATTATAACTGAACCTCACTGTGATCCCACCTTCCAGCTGGACTGAATGAGCCGAACAATATAATGTCAACCAGTATTTATAATTGTGTTGCCTTGATGCCAGCAGGCATTCACTTACTGACTGAATGAAATATGGGTCCTGAAGAGGTTCTATTGATAGATGCCGACCGTATTTAGGCACAGGAGGAGCAGAACTACCGTCATCCAACATCAGAGGTCTATTAGAAGAACAAGGACATTGATCAAATCCAGTATCTTGTATTGATACAGAACTAAACCCTTCAAAACATCACATTGATATCTATCTGGACAACTGCACAACCAGGTGGTGCAGTTTACAAGGAGGCCAATGTTTTAGGGAGATGGTCAAAACCGTTCAAATTAAATAAAGGATACTTGCTCAAACTCAGTGTTCATAACTGGTTACCTGTTCGCAAATAACATGACATTCGCTCCACCCAAGTGCCAGGCAATGACCATCTCCAACAAGAGAGAATCTAACCATCTCCCCTTGATGTTCAATGGCATTACCGTCGCTGAATCCCTCACCATCAATATCCTGATGGCTACCATTGACCAGATACTTAACTGGACCAGCCATATAATTACTGTGGCTACAAAAGCAGGTCAGAGGCTGGGAATTCTGTAGCGAGTAACTCAAAGCTTGTCCACTATCTACAAGGCACAAGTCCAGGGTGTGATGGAATATTCATCACTTGCCTGGATGACTGCAGCTCCAACAACATTCAATAAGCTCAACACCATCCAAGACAAAGCAGTCCGCTTGATCAGCAACCCATCCACCACCTTCAACATTCATTCCCTCCATCATACACGCACAGCGGCAGCAGTGTGTACCATCTCCAAGATGCACTGCAGCAACTCGCCAAGCCTCCTTAGGCAGCACCTTCCAAACCCATGACCTCTACCACCTAGAAGAACAAGGTCACCAGATGCATGGGAACACCACAACCTGCAAGTTCCCCTCCAAGCCACACACCATCCTGACTTGGAACTATATTGCCGTTCCTTCACTATCATTGGGTCAAAATCCTGGAATTCCCATCCTAACAACATAGTTGGTGTGTCTACCCCACGTGGACTGCAGCGGTTCAAGAAGGCAGCTCAGCACTACTTTCTCAAGAGCAATTAGGGAAGGACAATAAATGCTGGACTTGTCAGCAATGCTCACATCACATGCAAGAATAAAAGTCCACTAAGTCACGAGTAACCTATACAGCATGAGGCGATAGCTACAGTACCAAGCGCTCAAGCTATAACCTATATTTTAATTGAGAGGTTCAGATGATCTATATAATACTAAAGGTTTTGTGTCTAGCATGTGCCTGATATGTCACGCTTAAAGTGCTGCTTCAGTGGTGTCACCATTCAGGGTATCACTCTCCCAAAGTGTCCAATACAGGTTGGGTCAATGAAGCATAACTGCTTCAAATTACCACATCTTTTAAGTTACCAAGGAACGATATGACGGCAAGGACTGAATTTAGTGATCCCATTGCGGGTCTTGGTAGCAGACCTGGAAGTAGATGCTGTCGTTGCCTATGGCACGTGCTGCCAGCCTATTGTGATCATACAACGGGCATTACATAATAGAGGAGCAGGGCCTGTCCAATCACGTGACGGGGGCAGGCTCCGAGGTGGTGATTGCGGCGTCAGATGACTCAAACGCAAATGCTACTGGCCCTGCTTGTATTGCTGCCTTTCAGTGAAACACCGATTCTGGAGTGCTGCTAGAGCCGCCTTTGGAACTGCTAGACCACCCTCCCACTCTGGAGAAGGGCATACCACCCTACGGATGGAGCAGGAGCAACTGGGCACTATGTCTGAGGGAAGACATCGGATGACCCTACAGTTTAGCGATGCCTCCCTGGAGATTCTCCTCTTCAAGGAAAAGGAAGGAGGTCCTCTCTCCAAGGGACGGCAAGACGAGATCCTCCTGCCTAACTAAACAAGCCTGGATGATGATCACAGAGGAGGTCAGCAGCTGTGGGGTCACCCCACGCGACTGGGTCCAGTTCTGCCAAGGTGAGTGCTTCATACCTCTCTCCTCTTTGGGGATTGCGTGTAGCTACACATGAGGAAAGGTGACATGGGAGGGAGTGACCACAAAAGCACTGGCAAGGGGGTTAGGCATCACCACATCCTGGAAGATGCATGGCTGCATCTCGATGGGAGATGAGTTTCTTTCACAGCTCACTCCCATGATGTCCGCCTGAGTGCAGACATTGGGAGCAGTCATGTGGAAAACCCCAGCTGGAGATGAAAGGCTGCCACTAGCATAACTGTTCTGTTGCTCTTCCTGAGAAGTCTTAATAAGTCCCTCTTTCCATTTGCAGGACAAATGGGCACATAATGCCAGGGAGACCTCGAGGAGTGGCAGAGGCATACCAGATCTGTGTCCTCTTTCCACTGCTGAGGCGGCGGCACTGGAGCTAATAGGGCCAGCAGCTGTTCAATAGCGGATGGTGATAGGAGTCTCCACAGAAGAGAGTGAAGGTTGACTTCAATTGACATCCTACACATTTCTGGAGATCCACATCATGCATGGTATCATGACAAGACCTTGTTACGATCAAGATGGGAGGAGTGCATTGTTTATTTTGTCCCACTTCTCCACAGATCACAACATATATTTATATTTTCCCACTTACCGATACAGTCAGTCAATCATATACTCTATTTTTCCCAGAGTAAAACAAACCAACCAGGTTTCTTTAATAAGCAACAAAATGATCAGTTTATTATAAAACAAGTTCTTAACCAGTACTGAAGTAAAGCATTAACACACAGACTGAAATATAAAAATTCCCTTTTTACTTTAGCCACACACACACACACAGACACACACACAGGTTAACCGGAAAAATAAAAGGGATTTTTGTTTTAGAGCTCTAGTACAAAAAAACAAAGAAAAACTTAGGCTGAATACTTGCTCATTCTTGAAGAAAAAACAGATATGGAAAGATGTCCTTTGTTTTGGTTTGGTGTGCCAAATGCATTTAGATGGCTGTCACTAGGATCTTCCTAGAACAGTTCTTTGCAGGCGATGTTGAAGATCAGTTTGGGTAGGCTTTCCAAGAAATGCAGCAACAGAGGTTTCAGATAGGTCTTACAGCAGAAATGCTGCAACAGGGGTTTCAGTTCCCACACATTCGATACGCAGGGTTTCCTCAAATACAGGAGGGAAAAGGAGACTGACACACTAGGTTTCTTTCAAAGCGAGAGAAAGAGATGAGCTGGCTTTCCTTGGCAGGCAAAAACCAATTGTCTTCCAAGCAGTTCACAGTCCAATTCACTGTCCAAAGTGAAACTAAAACAATGTCACAAGAATCAAGCATCCTGACCCCTATAAATTTTGATCAGTCACTTCTCTGTAAACATCTTCTCCAAGTCAAAACAACAAGCTCCCTGTTGATATTTTATCTGCAAACAGGTGCCTTTCAGTAAAGGCTTGTTTATAAACCACGTCCAGAAACCTTCTGGTGACCTCTTTTAAAAAACACAAAGTTCAGCATCTCTTTAAGCTTCCAGATGAATCAATGTCCATAATTCAACTATAGGTCCTTCAAAACATATTTAACAAAAAAATAGAAGCACTCATGTAACTATCTGCACAGCCTAACCCATAGATGTTTGTGTTCTCTCATGCAGGTCGGCTTCCGCAGGAGACTCCAGCTAAAGAGGGACAGCCGTCAACCTCTGAGGAGAAGGAGCAGTCAGAGGATGCACATGATTCTCCTGCACCTTCCATCAGCACAGAGTCATTCGCATTGGTGGGTTTGCGATCGGCCTTAGAATCAGGGTCACAGCTGGCTGAGGCTGAGATAGCTGGAGGACCGTGGGTGGCCAGGTCCATGCTGAGACATAGCCTGATGATGAGCCTTTGCTGTCGACAGCACAGAACATGCTGGAGTTGCAGAGCGAGGTAAGGGAACATCTGGTGGAGCTGCTAGAGGCAAAGCGCAGTCATCCACAGACAATGGAGGACTCCATCTATGCCATGAGTACTGCCATGTCTCAGGCGTGTGAGCACCTGGCTTCCTCCATTGAGAGATTGGCAACCCTCATGGAGAGCCAGACCCCACAGATGCACACAGACCTGCACACCATTGCCTTGGCCGTGAGCTTTAGGCAGCAGTGACAAGAGAAGAACGAGGCACCTGGAGTCTTCTCCAGGCCCTTGTCCTTCTTTGGTCAGCAGGGAGCTTCAAGTGAGCCTTGAAAGGGAGGAGAAGAGGCTGACCTCCACATCTGGGGGCTGTCCTCAGGGTGCTCTGAGTGTTACTCCGCCCCTCTGCCAGTGAGCCCAGCTCCAATAGCTGCGACAACTGAGGCGGCTCCTGTAACTGTGCAGGAAACCCTCAGGCAGCCGGGGCCCTCCAGGCCTCAGGCAGCCAGAGGAGGTGCGCCAAAGTCATCCAGGCCAAGGGGCAGCCTGATCTGCAGCCTGCCTCCATCCCAGCTACTAGCGCAGGGGTCACGCCTTGTAGAGCACTTGTAAACATATTAAGAAAAGCACCTAGACACACTTGGGTTTTCACGGGTGTTTTCAATTTTCTATTTATATTGTTTAATAAACCTTTGTTATTACTGCAGTTCACACTGAGCATTTCACAACAATTATTCTTTCATGCTTGAATTGTGACCTGCTGCTTTCACCTTTGCTGTCTCACTGGGCTGCCAGTGCAGGCGCAGGCTGCGTTTGGAAGCATCTCAGATGTGCCAGTGTGGTGAAGCTGCGCAATAGGCATGGAACCCTGATAGACAGCAGGTGACAGACTGAATGCACTAAAGTTCACTTTGAAAGGCCATCATGGTGGCTGGAAGCGGGTAAATATAAGATTGTCTCTTGCCTCCCTTGCCCATCTCTCAATGTGCCCGGCCTCTGGGATTCAACATCCAGTACTGCCCGTTCATTAGCATCCTGCATGTCCTCCTCGTCGGTTGAGGCCTGGCGATCAATCATGCTTTCTTCATGCAAGGCTGCCTCCCTCTGCAGTGCTACATTGTGCAGAGCACAGCAGACCACCACGATACGCGAGACCCTGAATGGGGCATAGTACAGGGCTCCACCGGATCAATCCAGGCACCAGAATCGTCCCTTCAGCAGCCCAATAGTCTGCTTGATGGTTGTTTGAGTGGAGCCGTGGCAAGTGTTGAACCTCTCCTCCACTGCATTGTGAGGGTTCCTCATAGGTGTTAGTAGCCGTCTCTTCAATGGGTATCCCTTGTCCCGAGAAACCATCCTGGAAGGCGAGCAGGGGGCCTGAAAAGCTGTGGCACCTGGGATTGTTGAAGTATGTAGGCATCGTGGCTGTTTCCTGCAGGAAATGCTTTCAGTGATCGCAGACCAGTTGAACATTGATGGAATGGAAGCCTTTCCTGTTGATGAAGGCAGCTGACTGCTCCATTGGAAACACCTTGCACCTGGGGGAATCCAGCGATGGCCCCAGTCGATGGCCCTCTCTCCCTGACTGTCATGGTCGGTCTGGTAGCGCACATAGTTGCCAGCCTCTTGAACAGGGCGATTACCTCCTTGCTGTGCTGTTACCAGCAGACCCCCATAAATTTCCCCAGTTGATCCCTAGAAAGGGCCAGACGCATAAAGGTTGAGTGCTGCAGTGATCTTCAGGACCAATGGCATAGCGTGACCCCCAAATCCCATAGGTCGCAACTCGTCCTGCAGCAGGACGCATAGGTCAGTGCTGGTCTCCCTGGCGATCCACAGTCTTCACTGACACTTCTGCTCGGACATTCGGAGCTGAATCAAGGCTGCTGTCACTCTCCTCTTGAAGCTTCACAGGCAGGCACAGCTGCCTCCTGGCCCTCCCTCTGTCAGAGGCGCTGCATCACGCCACGGGGGGTTCACAAAGACAGGGTGTATGAGACCCATGCCAGCTGATCAGTAGGCCTCCAGAGCATTGTCCTTGCACAGACAAACTTGCTTTGGCAACGTTGCTTTTGCTACTCGCCATGGAATAAGCGCTAATGACCCTCAGAGCCCACCCTTGCAGAAAGCCAGCCCAGCACCCACTAACATGGCCACTGGACCCTCTCACCCGAGACCTAGTCCATCCATGCAGAGTGCACAGCACTGCAGGCCAACAATGGCCTCTGCTCTCCAACCTGCCTGCTCTATCCGTTGCTCTCCATGGCTGCCTTCCTGTGTTAGCACTGAGGCCTCGCCTCGGTGCCACCACCTTTCAACGGCCGGGGATCTAAAGGCATGTGAGGCCTGCCTGCCGTTCATTTAATTCCAAACCCCTCCATTGAATCACAATCAATTGTATGCTAATGTATTACAGCGGCCTGCTCAACAATTTCAATTGAAGTCCTGTTGCATACGGGTGGCAACACCTTGGGGTTTTCCTGCCACTGACTAAATCCGGAACCGACGTCACAACTTCAGATTTCTGGGCAGGCACATCGTCGCTATTTTCTGGCCCCCACACCTCCATTCCTGCTCTTAATGGCCTCACTAAATTCCACCTCGAGGGTAAGTGAATCAAAAATTAACAAAATATACCAATGTGGAATGAATGAGCAATCACATCCTTCACTTTTCAAAAACCATCCGATTGGCTGGCAGCTCTTGGGGGCAGGGCCTCATTCTGTATAGTCCCAATAGCAGGCAATTAATTGTCTGAGGAACGTAAAATGCAGTCAGGGATTCCACGACCTGCGGAGCTGGGGTTGCCCCTGACTTTCTAGCTAGTAGAAAGAGCCACCACAGCCCTGTAAAATCCTAGCCATTGATACAGATTATAAATAGCTGAGACGCAAGTACTGATCCTTGTGATACCCTGCTAATTATAGCCTGCCAGCCTGAAAATCACCCATTTGTTCCTACTCTCTGTTTTCTGTCTGTTAACCAGTCCTCAATCCATGCCAAAATAATATACCAAATCCCATGAGCCCTAAATTTGTGTAGTAATCTCTTGTATGACACCTTATCGATGCTTTTTGAAAATCCAGATGCACTACATTCACTGGTTCCCCCTTATCCATCTTACTAGTAACATTCTCAAAAAATCCCAATAGATTTGTCAAACACGATTTCCCTTTCATAAATCTGTGTTGACGCTGCCCAATCATATTATAATTTTCTATGTGCCCTGCGATCACATCTCCAATAATAGATTCTAGCATTTTTCCTGCTGCTGATGTCAGCCTAACTGGCCTATAGTTTCCTATATTCTCTCTCCCTCCTTTCTTGAATAGCAGGGTTACAGTTGCTCCTTCCAATCCATGTGAACCATTCTAGAACTTAGATCAAAAACAATGCATCCACTATTTCTGTAGCCACCTCTTTTAAAACCCTAGGGTGTAGCCCATCAGGTCCGGAGGATTTGTCAGCTTTTAGTCCTATTAATTTCTCCAGTACTACTTCTTTACTAATTTCCTTACACTCCTCTTTTTCAGTAGACCCTTGGTTACCCATTACCTCCAGAATGTTTTTGTGTCTTCTACCATGAAGACATATATAAAGTATTTGTTTAATGTCTCTACCATTCCCTTATTTCCCATTATAATTTCTCCTGTCTCTGCTTCGAAGGAACCCACATTGACTCTCAAATATATTCCTTTTTACACACCTATAGAAGCTTTAACAATCATGCTAGTTTACTCATAGCCTATTTTCTCTTTATCAGTTTCTTGGTCATCCTTTGCTGAATTTTAAAATCCTCAGGCTTACTACTCTTTTTGGCACTTCCTTTAACTTAATACTATCTTTAATTTTTCTTGTTTGCCATGGTTGGACCACTTTTCCCGTGGGGTTGTTATTCCTTAAATGAATGTATATTTGTTGCGAATTATGAATTAATTCTTTAAATGTCTGCCATTGTTTATCTTTTAATTTAATTTCATAATCTACCTTAGCTAACTGTACCCTCATAACTATGTAGTTTGCTTTGTTCAGACTTAAGACTTTAGTTTCAGACTCAACCAAATCACTCTCAAACTCAATATCAAATTCAAACATATTATGATCACTCTTCCCAAGAGATTCCTTTATGAGAAGGTTTTTAACTAACCCTGTCTCATTGCACAATACCAGATCTAAAATAACCTGTTCCCTATTTCATTCCTTGACATACTGATCTGGAAAAGTATCTTGAATACCACGAATTTGTCCTCCACACTATTACTGCAAATTTGGTTTGTCCAGTCTATACAAAGATTCAAGTGCCCCATAAGTACGGTATTACCCTTGTTATATGCACTTCTAATTTCCTGATTTATACTGTGTTTGACACTACAAGTACTGTTGGTGGCCTATAAATTACTCTCCTCAGTGTTTTCTTAGCTCCATCGAGATTGATTCTGCTGCTTGATTTTTGAGCTAAGATCCTTTCTCTCTACTGTTTTTACCCTAGCCTTTAGTTTCAGGGCAATCCCTCCTCCTTTACCATTTTGCTTATCTTTTCTACAAGTCAAATATCGTGGAATATTTCATTTCCAACCTTGTCATTCTGCAGCCATGTCTCCTTAATGGCAATTAAATCAAACCCAATAACTTCAATCTGTGTTATTAATTCATCTGTTTTGTTGTGAATGATTCACACATTCAATTATAGTGCCTTTAGCTTTCATTTTTTTATATTTTTCCCTGATGTCATCCTAGTCATTAATGCCCCATTACCTTTGTTAAGCACTCTGTCCCTTCCTGATTCACTCTGCTTATTTTTTACCCAAATCGCTACTCTGCTCCACTACCTTGAAGTTTCTCTTATTGCTTTTGAATTTACCCTTTCCTGAATCCTCCCAACCGCACCCCATTCCCACCCTGCCACCAACCCTTTATTAGTTGAAAGCCCCATCTACGACCCTAGTTATTCAATTCACCAGGATACTTTCCCCAGTTCTGGTGCCAGTGCCCCATGAATTGAAACCTCTGCCTCCCACACCTCTCCTTCAGCCACGTATTTAACTTTCTAATCTGTTTGTCCCTATGTCAATTTGCTCATGCCTCAGGAAACAAGTCAGATTGTTATTAGCTGGTTACTAAAGTTGTTAGAAATTTCTGCAACATTCTCCCCATGTGAGCTTATCCCACCACCTGGAGCTTGGGACCTAAGTTGGAAATTTCACCTGGTAACTGGAGATTTCCAGTTTCTGCGGATAGAGAGAGAGATGCATTATGGGAGGTGTGGTTTTCCCCATGCTGTTGTGGAACTACAATACCCAGAGTGCACCACGACAACCCATGTCACATGACATCCAGGTGCCAAGTTCCAGAAATTCTCATTCCTGTAGAGAATTTGTGTGTGTGTAGAGAGAGAGAGATAATGGGAGTTGTAGTTGTCATGTTGCTTGTGTACAACAGTAGCTATAAATGTGAGTGATGGCAAAAAAAATCCAAAATAAATCATTTTTCTCAGTATTATATACTAATTTTTTTCTTTCATGGAATGTGGGCGTTACTGGCAAGGCCCTGACAACTGAGTGGCTTGCTAGGCCATTTCAGAGGGCACTTAAGAGTCAACCACATTGCTGTGGGTCTGGAGTCACAAGTGGGCCAGACCAGGTAATGACGGCAGATGCCCTTCCCTAAAGGACATTAGTGAACCAGATAGATTTTTACGACAATCGATGATAGTTTCATGGCACTATTACTGAGACTAGCTTTCAATTCCAGATTTTTAAAATTAATTAATTGAACTTATTAATTAATTGAATTTAAATTCCATCAGCTGCTCTGGTGGGATTTGAACCCATGTCCTCAGGGCATTGGCCTGGACCTCTGGATTATTAGTTCAGTGACATTACCACTATGCCACCGTCTCCCCCTAATTATCTATTAAACAAAAACTTTTGTTTTTGATCGTTTCCTTGGTGTCACTGAAGGGGAGCAATATTAATGCTGAGACCAAACATGCGTATTGATGAGGTGTTTTGATGCAGATCTGAAACATTGCACTTAGAGTCAGGTCTGGATCATGACAAATGACCATATGGTCATTTATTGGTCATTTGGGAAATACATGTGTAATAGAGTCGCCAACCTGATCAGGATTGTTCTAGGTAGGAATTAAAGATGAATCTTTTGGACACGGCTGCAATCAGCGCAGGAGAAAAATCATGAGGCGTCACAAAATGGTACGCTTTTTAATATTCTTTCAATACATTCATTTTTTAGTCATGAAAACATTAGAGATGGGAAGACAGGCTGTATAACTGGCTGGGCAATTGGAGGCAGGAGATTATGTTATGAAACCTACAGGAATTTATCTAAGCAGATTTGGCAATCCTAATGGATAATGCTACAACGCAATGGAGTTAACTTTGACTTTAGACGCTAGTGTAAATCATGCAATATCAACTTGTTTTTAAAGGAAATCCAGAGAAGTGTTTGATGGATGGTTGAGCCTGTAATATTGCATGTTTTACGTTATTGTCTAAAGTTAATATGACCCTCAACAGCTTCAGAAAAAAATACACCATGGGAAATATGAGGGAGGCAGGCCAGAGAACAATTTGCTTTTGTAATGATGTAATTAATTGTTGCAAATCGACAAGGGATGAAGAAACAAACAAACTACTTGATCTTTAGTACTAAGTGAAAACTTATTGTAGAGCAAAATAAAATTATAATGTAAATTACTCAGAACAAGAGGTTTTACGGGAAAAAAAGCAAATAATTCTTTGCATTTTAAGCAAGTTTTAAAAAATGTTAGGTAAATATTACACCTGGAAAACGTATCAGTAAGGTATGTAGTATTTTGATCACAAATCTGTCCCATGATATGATTAGATTTAGATTAGAGAGAGATACAGCACTGAAACAGGCCCTTCGGCCCACCGAGTCTGTGCCGAACATCAACCACCCATTTATACTAATCCTACACTAATCCCATATTCCTACCAAACATCCCCACCTGTCCCTATATTTCCCTACCACCTACCTATACTAGTGACAATTTATAATGGCCAATTTACCTATCAACCTGCAAGTCTTTTGGCTTGTGGGAGGAAACCGGAGCACCCGGAGAAAACCCACGCAGACACAGGGAGAACTTGCAAACTCCACACAGGCAGTACCCGGAATCGAACCCGGGTCCCTGCAGCTGTGAGGCTGTGGTGCTAACCACTGCGCCACTGTGTTGATTTCAGTGTTGATTTTAATCCAGCCTGCCTGGCAGCAGCAGTGTGGGCAGGGCTTAGGAACATAGGAAGAAAGGAAAATAGGAACAGGAGTAGGCCATTCAGCCCCTCGAGCCTGTCCCGCCATTCAATGAGATCAAGGTGCGGCACAGTGGCGCAGTGGTTAGCGCCGCAACCTCACAGCTCCAGCAACCCGGGTTCGATTCTGGGTACTGCCTGTGCAGAGTTTGCAAGTTCTCTGTGTGACCGCATGAGTTTCCGCTGGGTGCTCTGGTTTCCTCCCACAGCCAAAGACTTGCAGGTTGATAGGTAAATTGGCCATTATAAATTGCCCCTAGTATAGGTAGGAGAATTGAGGGAAGGTGGGGATGTGGTCGGGGATATGGGATTAATGTAGGATGAATATAAATGGGTGGTTGATGGTCGGCACAGACTCGGTGGGCCGAAGAGCCTGTTTCAGTGCTGTATCTCTCTATGACTCTATGGTTGATCAGAGGCCTACCTCCATATACCTGCCTTTGGCCCATATCCCTTAATATCTTTGCTTAACAAAAATCGATCTATCTCAGATTTTAAATTAACAACTGTTCTAGCTTCAACTGCTGTTTGTGGCAGAGAGCTCCAAACCTCTACTACCCTTTGCGTGAAGAAGTGCTTCCTAACATCTCCCCTGAACGGTCTGGTCCTAATTTTTAGACTATGCCCCCTAGTTTTAGAATTTCCAACCAGTGGAAATAGTTTTTCTTTATCTCGCCTGTCTTTTCCTGTTAATATCTTGAAAACTTCGATCAGATCACCCCGTAACTTTCTAAATTCTAGCAAAAACAGGCCTAATTTGTGTAATCTCTCCTCGTAACTTAACCCCTGTAGTCCAGGTATCATTCTTGTAAACCTACTCCCTCCAAGGCCAATATATTCCTTCCTAAGGTGAGGTGCCCAGAACTGCTCACAGTACTCCAAGTGGGGTCTAACCAGGGTTTTGTACAGCTGCAGCATAACCTGTGTCTTTATACTCCAGTCCTCTAGATATAAAGGCTAGCATTCCATTAGCCTTTTTGATTATTTTCTGCACTTGCTCGTGGCATTTTAAAAATCTATGCACCTGAACCCCCAAGTCTCTTTGGACATTCACTGTACTTAACCTCTTCCCATTTAGAATGTACCCTGCTCTATCCTTTTTTGGTCCAAAATGGATGATCTCACACTTGCCCACATTGAAATCCATCTGCCACAGTTTTGCCCACTCACCAAACTGTCAATATCTCTTTCAATTTTATGCTATCATCTAGACTGTCTACAATGCCGCCTAACTTTGTATCATCAGCAAATTTGGATATATGACTTACTATGCCTGGCTTACATTGGGTTCCCACCCGCCACCTAACAACAACTTGCATTTATATAGCACCTTTGATGTCGTAAAACTTCCCAAGGTACTTCACAGGAGAATTATCAAACAAAATTTGACACTCAAACACGTAAGCAGATATTAGGAGATGCAGGAAGGTTTTAAGGAGCATCCTAAAGAAGAGGTATTGAAGAAAGAGGTAAAGAGGTGGAGGGGTTTAGGGAGGGAATTCCAGAGCTTAGGACCTACGCAGCTGAAGGCACAGCTGCCAATGGATCCAGGGATTAAAATTGGGGACGTGCAAGAGGCCAGAATTGGAGGAGGAGAGATCTCGGAGGATTGCGGCAAGGGAAGGCCAGCTGCTCCAGAGGGCAGTGGGCCTAATTACAAGGCAAAGACATGACGCCACTGGGGTCCGTACGGCATTTTAACCACAGCCAGCACATTCTTGGACTAGCCAGCGATAGCTGGCGGCAGCCAGGATCCTGGCCAACGGAGGCCCAGGTAAGTGAGATTTCTTTTAATGTTTAAAAGTTCCTTGTGGGCCAGGAGGAACAGGAGTACTCCTCGTCGCCCCACAAGGATACCATGGGCCTACTCTGCCACTTCCCCCTATCACAGACTTTCCAATCCCCGACCCCCAATTCGTTACTAATCTTGACAGGGATTGTTTTTGTGGCAGTGACCTAACACTCCTCCAATTTTGACTCATGCTGGCTGATGGTGATGCCATTCCTGCCAGCACTAGGCAGGAGTCAGGATAGTCGCATGTAGATGAGGCCCAGGATTTAACATCTCCAGGCCTCACGCTGGACTGGTCACTGGCCACTTCAGGCCCCTGATTCCCACCCCAGATTAAAATCTCTCAGTCTCATGTTGGATGGCTCACCGGCTGCTTTGGCCCCCGAACCCCCAATTCTCAGCCAAAGTTAGAATCAGGGCTAGAGCTTCAGTAAATTTGCTGTACTGAAATAAAAGCACCTTCACATTTAGGCTGCAGCAGGACTGCAATAAACATCAAAACCTGCACTCGAGATCATAGACTAACCATGAAAAATAGTGTGAGAGATCTACCATTATATACACAACCGCAACCACTTCAAAAGCAAGCCATTGGTTGTTTCAGTGCTTTTGGCACAATGGTCTGCTTCTGCTCCTGAAGACCTGATAAGATACTATATAAATGCAAATTCTATGCAGAGAGACAAAGAATGTATGTGTATGTGTATCATACCTGAGAGTTAGTTTCTTGCAGAAATCCCATCTAGAGATACAAGTGATATCAGATACAGCAACAATAAAGCTTGTATAATTGATAACCATCATTTGAATGCTGACATTAGAATGCATTCTTGAGATTGTTCACTACCTTCTGCTGCTTTTAATTATCACACAATTACTATGGCTTGTTGCTGCACACAATATGCATAATGATATTCCCAGGATAAGGAAGGGGTGGTAAGGAAGTAGGTTTAGTTTGTATTGATAGCCCACATGCCATACACCACTCTAGGCTTCTACAGGCTGGCCCTGGGAATTGTAGTAGTTTATATCTTCTCAAACATCAACATTTCAAAGTGCTATTGAAGAAAAATGATCAGCTTGCTACTTTTAAGTTCTGAGTTTCAATGATCACTATCTTCTTTCTCCATGCTCCAGCAGAATTCAGTAGGAAACAAATATTCCTCTTAGCCTCAGGCCCAAGTCCTGAGAACAATAGAGCCTGAGTTGGCAAGGTTCATTGTATAGGATGGGCTGATATCTGCTCACCGCAGCAGAGAGTGCTGAATGAACTGGGTCATCAGATCTTACTCAGCATTCTGAACCTATTCACTCAGCGTTCACATGGTAACAGGTCATCTGATCGTTCAGAATCAAGCCTGTACGGTGAATGGGGATCAGTCACACTCTGCTGCTCTCAATACTTACAGCTTTCTCTTCAGCCCGATACTGTTGTGGTTCGATTGGAGCTGGCTGAGCAGGAACTGAATCAGCTGTTAACAGAGATCAGAGGCAGGTGTTAGCAGGGTGAGTCAGCACATCATTATAAGGCAGGTCACTCACCAACAATGGCTCATTTTCCCTACCTAATATTAATCATCAGGGCAAGAGTAATGTCAACTGAAGAAATTCTAACCCCAACCACACACCCTCAATCAATCCTGCAGTTAGCTCTCTTCCCAACTAAACACCCATCCTCCAATCAATTCTTCAGTCACCTCTCTCCCCAACCACATATGCCTCAACTAACTCCTCAATCATTTCCTTTGCAACTATACAACCACGCCTCAAACAATCCCTCAGTCACCTCTATCCTCAAGCATATACACAACCCTCAAACAATCTTTAAGATCCCCCTGCAGCATACATCATTTTACAGTTTAAATGGCAGGCAGGCAGACTCCCAGGCCTGTGCCAGTGTCATGTTAAAGGTATGAAGTTGAGTACCTTGTACCTTGGAGAGGGAAGGAATCACCAATCAATTTTTCTATGTGGAAGCCTCTGGCCTCTGTTTTTCACTTCCCCTGATGGTTATGAACTACAATATAGATAACAATGCTGCACCAGTCCAGTGTGCCAGCCTGATTTTTAATTAAAGTACTGGAAATGTGCATGAAGACCCAGGATTTTCTCACTGTTAATGGGTGAGGTGTTGCAGTGTTGGAGCACAATCACAGGATGTTAGAAAGCTTCATACACTGAATTTCTAGAGTCACTTGTGCTGTTATAGGACTGCATCAAACAAAACGTAGGTGTTGCTCTGAAGGGGCAGAGGGAAAAATCAGAGGAAAAGATGACTTCTCTGCATCTCCTAGTGTCTAGTTTTAGAGATAAGTTCCCAAGGACCTGGGAGCAGGTGCCCCACAAATTCGCCCAGCTCTATATAGTGGAGGGCAAAGAAGATCAACTGGATTGAGAGATCCTGGAAGAAGGGGGAGGCAGAGGTCTGAACAGGACCTCTCACCTTGTTGATCACCTTCTGCTGCTGGGCATGCTTCTGTCGAAGAGACACAACCTCTCGCCATAGAACTTCATTCTGACTGAAGAAAAACAGAGTATTAAACAGATGCCAGTAGTAAAGGCACCCATACTGAGACACAGAATAAAGTGTCTCACAGTGACCCAAAATAAAGAGAGTCTCACTGAGAGCATGTATACGGTGAAACATAACAAATAGCATAACAACAGATACACTGGGTGTGACAACCAGCTCTCCCTCAACACCCAGTCCCAACTCCAAGCCTGTGCTGGTCTTCAGTTCATTTCCAAACTGTCCCACTTTTTTAGGAGTAACTGGGAGAGAAGGGAGTAAATTTTGCACTTATCAAGGATGTTTCTGTTTTCACCCTCCTGCACCACCCCTTCTCCTGGTCCCATCAGGCACAGCATGGGTTTGCTGCAAGGAATAGCTCCTGCCACATTACTCGAGTATTGTACTTTCATTCCTATTTGACCAGTGGCACATCTATTTTTCAATCCTTAGTTATAAAGGCTTCTAAATTTAGTGCCAAATTCTGGTTGATTTATGTTGTGGAATCACATTCATTTGGAAGTGGATTGGGATTGTCCAGACACGTTTCACATAGGAAAATTATACTTGCCAGGGAGATACAGTGGGGTTCAAACCCAGGACCTAACGCTATCTTTATCACCCACTCCCCCAAATGGATGGATTTAACCAGATTTTATTCTATTATGCTGCAACCCAGCTGAATTTGATTCCACCCCAAACCCCCACAGACAGGTACTGACTGTTTCATGTCCTTTAGTCGGCAGTCCATGCTCTCTTGATGACCTCGCATCAGCTGCATGTCATACAGCAGCTTGCTGACATCTTCCTGACGCATCTTGCTCTCTTCACTCTTCACAACTGACACCTAGAGACGGAGGAAATGGAGATGGAGTTAATGATGGCATTGTACTAAACCAAGGAAAAGCAGACATTTGGTGTACATCCCTGGGATGGCAGGATTGTCTTATGAAGACAGATTGAGGAAACTGGGCCTGTATTTTCTAGAGTTTCGAAGAATGAGAGGTGATTTCATTGAAACTTACAAAATTGTTACCGGGCGTGACAGGATGGATGTGGATAGGATGTTTCCCATGGCTGGTGAGTCTAGAACCAGGGGCATAGTCTCAGAATAAGAGGTAGGCCATTTAAAACTGAGATGAGGTGGAATTTCTTCACTTAGAGGGCGGTGAATCTTTGGAATTCTCTACCCCAGAGAGCTATGGAAGCTCAAAGGAGTCATAGAGTTATACGGCACAGAAACAGGCCCTTCGGCCCACCGTGTCCGGGCCAGCCATCAAGCCTATCTATTCTAATCCCATTTTCAAGCACTTGGCCTACGCTATGGCATTTCAAGTGCTCATCTAAATACTTCTTAAATGTTGTGAGGGTTCCTGCCTCTAACACCTCTTCAGGTAGTGTGTTCCAGATTCCAACCACCCTCTGGGTGAAACTTTTTTCCCTCAAATACCCTCTAAACCTTAAACCTCCTGCCCCATACCTTAAATCTATGCCCCCTGCTTATTGATCCCTCTGCTAATGGAAAAAGTTTCTTCCTAGCTAACCTATCTATGCCCCTCATAATTTTGTATACCTCAATCAGGTCCCCGTCAACCTTCTCTGCTCTAAGGAAAACAACCCTAGCCTATCCAGCTTCTCTTCATTGCTGAAATGCTCCAGCCCAGGAAACATCCTGGTGAATCTCCTCATCACCCTCTCCAATGTAATCACATCCTTCCTATAGTGGGGCAACCAGAACTGTACACAGTACTCCAGCTGTGGCCTAACTAGCGTTTTATACAGCTCCATCATAACCTCCATAACTATGGACAAGTACACCAAGGTCCCTTTGACCCTCTGTACTTCCTAGGGTCCTACCATCCATTGTACACCACCAATTTTTGTGTCATCTGCGATCTTACTGATCGTACTTCTTATAATCAATCTAAATCATTAATGTACACTACAAACAGTAAGGGTCCCAGCACGATCCTTGCGGTACACCACTGGTAACAAGCTTCCAATCGCAAAAACAGCCCCCTGCCTCCTGCCACTAAGCCAATTTTGGATCCAATTTGCCAAATTGCCCTGGATCCCATGGGCGCTTACCTTCTTGACCAATCTCCCATGCAGGACTTTATCAAAAGCCTTACTGAAGTCCATGTTTTACCCTCATCTATACACCGAGTCACCTTCTTGAAAAATTCAATCAAATTTGTTAGACAGGATCTCCCCCTGACAAAGCCATGCTGACTATCCTTGATTAATCCCTGCCTCTCCAAGTGGAGATTAATCCTATCCCTCAGAACTTTTTCCAATAGTTTCCCTACCACTGATGCTAGACTATAATTACTTGGTTTATCCCTACTACCCTTCTTGAATAATGGTACCACATTCACTGTCCTCCAGTCCTCTGGTACCTCTCCTGTGGCCAGAGAGGATTTGAAAATTTGTGTCAGAGCCCCTGCTATCTCCTCCCTTGCCTCATATAACAGTCTGGGATACATCTCATCTGGGCCTGGAGATTTATCCACTTTTAAGCCCGCTAAAACTGCTAATACCTCCTCCCTTTCAATGCTAAGTTGTTCAAGAATATCACAATTCCCCTCCCTGATCTCTACACCTTTATGGTCCTTTTCCATAGTGAACACAGATGAAAAGTAATCACCTACGTCCTCCGGCTCTAGACACAGATTGCCACTTTGGTCCCTAATGGGCCTACTCTTTCCCTGGTTATCCTCTTGCCCTTAATATACTTATTAAACACCTTGGGATTTTCCTTTACCTTGCCCGCCAGTACTTTTTCATGCCCCCTCTTCGCTCTCCTAATTACTTTTTTAAGTACCCCCCTACACTTTGTATACTCCTCTAGGGCCTCCGCTGTTTTCAGCCCTCTGAATCTGCCATAAGCTTCCTTTTTGTTCCTTACCCAATCTTCTATATCCCTTCACATCCAGGGTTCCTTGGACCTATTGGTCCTACCCTTCACCTTTACGGAAACATGTTGGCCCTGAGCTTTCACGATTTCCTCTTTGAATGACTCCCACTGGTCTGATGTAGACTTTCCTACAAGTAGGTGCTCCCAGTCCACTTTGGCCAGATCCTGTTTTATCATATTGAAATCGGCCTTCCCCCAATTCAGTACCTTTATTTCTGGTCCATCTTTGTCCTTTTCCATAACTACCTTAAATCTTACAGAGTTATGGTCACTATCCCCGAAATGCTCCCCCACTGCCACTTCTACCACTTTGTCCGGCTTCATTCCCGAAGATTAGGTCCTGTACCGCCCCTTCTCTTGTAGGACTTTCTACGTTCTGGCTCAAAAAGCTCTCCTGGATGCACTTTCAGAATTCCGCCCCCTTTACGCCTTTTGCACTAAGACTGTCCCAGTTAATACTGGGGAAGTTGAAATCCCCTACTATTATTACCCTTGCATGTTCAAGACAGAAATCAATAAATATCTGGATACTAATGACATCAGGGATATGGGGATAGCACAGGAAAGTGTGTTGAGGTAGATGATCAACCATGATCTAACTGAATGACAGAGCAGGCTCGATGGGCTGTATGTCCTACTCCTGCTCCTATGTTCCCATGTTCCTAAGAGCTGACTGCAACCCTGTGACAGAACATTCATTAGAGACAGCACATCCCAAGTTGGAAGAATGCTGATCAAATTCTGCTTTTCATTTAAAACCTGAAAAAATCTTCCTTCATCTTTTCTCTGCAAATTCTTTGTCATTTTTAAACAAGCTATATTGTAGATTTTCATCAAGTTTGTTCAAATGTAATCTGTGCATTTTAAATACGGAAGTAACATTCATCAGCAGAATTGTCACTTTGTTTGGTTTATTCCTCAGCCTCCATCCCTCATCAACAAAATGCTTCAATCTAGTTTTTGTCTTTCATTTTTGTCCCTATCCTCCCCTCTTCTGCTGGAGGTGCCTACTGTTCCACGAATGCAGTTAAAGAAAGACTTGCATTTATATGTGCATTTCACAATATTCAAGACATCCCAAAGTGCTTTATAGCCAATGAAGTATTTTTGAAGTAACTGCTGCACACGGCAACATCCCACAAACAGCAAAGTAATAACCATAACATCTGTTTTAGATGTTGGTTGAGGGATAACAGACAACTGTTAACTGAGAACTCCCCTGCAAATGGTGCCATGGAATCTTTTCTGTCCACCTGAGAGAGCAGACAGGGCCCTTCAACAAAAAGGCCCTACAATCCACTCAGCACCTCCCCCAGACCCCTAATCCCACTCAGCACCTCCCCCTGAGCCCTAATCCCACTCAGCACCTCCCCCTGAGCCCTAATCCCACTCAGCACCTCTCCCTGAGCCCTAATCTGACTCAGCACCTCCCCCAGAGCCCTAATCCCACTCAGCACCTCCCCCTGAGCCCTAACCCCACTCAGCACCTCCCCCTGAGCCCTAATCTGACTCAGCACCTCCCCCAGAGCCCTAATCCCACTCAGCACCTCCCCCTGAGCCCTACTCTGACTCAGCACCTCTCCCTGAGCCCTAATCTGACTCAGCACCTCCCCCAGAGCCCTAATCCCACTCAGCACCTCCCCCTGAGCCCTAACCCCACTCAGCACCTCCCCGAGCCCTAATCTGACTCAGCACCTCCCCCAGAGCCCTAATCCCACTCAGCACCTCCCCCTGAGCCCTACTCTGACTCAGCACCTCCCACTGAGCCCTAACCCACTCAGCACCTCCCCCAGAGCTCTAACCCCACTCAGCACTTCCCCCAGAGCCCTACCCCACTCAGCACTTCCCCCAGAGCCCTAAACCCACTTAGCACTTCCCCCAGAGCCCTGACCCCAATTAGCACCTCCCCCAAAGCCCTAACCCCATTCAGCACCTCCCCCAGAGCCCTAACCCCACTCAGCACCTCCCCCAGAGCCCTAACCCCACTCAGCACCTCCCCCAGAGTCCTAACCCCACAGCACCTCCCCCAGAGTCCTAACCCCACTCAGCACCTCCCCCAGAGCCCTAATCCCACTCAGCACCTCCCCCGGAGCCCTAGCCCCCACTCAGCCCCTCCCCCAGAGCCCTAACCCCACTCAGCACCTCCCCCAGAGCCCTACCCCACTCAGCACCTCCCCCAGAGCCCTACCACCACTTAGAACCTCCCCCAGAGCCCTACCCCCCACTCCAACTCCCCCAGAGCCCTACCCCCCACTCCAACTCCCCCAGAGCCATATCCCCCGCTCCACCTCCCCCAGAGCCCTACCCCCCCACTCAGCATCTCCCCCAGAGCCCTACCCCCACTCAGCACCTCCCCCAGAGCCCTACCCCCCACTCCACCTCCCCCAGAGCCCTAACTCCATTCGGCACCTCCCCCAGAGCCCTAATCCCACTCAGCACCTCCCCCTGAGCCCTACTCTGACTCAGCACCTCTCCCTGAGCCCTAATCTGACTCAGCACCTCCCCCAGAGCCCTAATCCCACTCAGCACCTCCCCCTGAGCCCTAACCCCACTCAGCACCTCCCCGAGCCCTAATCTGACTCAGCACCTCCCCCAGAGCCCTAATCCCACTCAGCACCTCCCCCTGAGCCCTACTCTGACTCAGCACCTCCCCCAGAGCTCTAACCCCACTCAGCACTTCCCCCAGAGCCCTACCCCACTCAGCACTTCCCCCAGAGCCCTAAACCCACTTAGCACTTCCCCCAGAGCCCTAACCCCAATTAGCACCTCCCCCAAAGCCCTAACCCCATTCAGCACCTCCCCCAGAGCCCTAACCCCACTCAGCACCTCCCCCAGAGCCCTAACCCCACTCAGCACCTCCCCCAGAGTCCTAACCCCACAGCACCTCCCCCAGAGTCCTAACCCCACTCAGCACCTCCCCCAGAGCCCTAATCCCACTCAGCACCTCCCCCGGAGCCCTAGCCCCCACTCAGCCCCTCCCCCAGAGCCCTAACCCCACTCAGCACCTCCCCCAGAGCCCTACCCCACTCAGCACCTCCCCCAGAGCCCTACCACCACTTAGAACCTCCCCCAGAGCCCTACCCCCCACTCCAACTCCCCCAGAGCCCTACCCCCCACTCCAACTCCCCCAGAGCCATATCCCCCGCTCCACCTCCCCCAGAGCCCTACCCCCCCACTCAGCATCTCCCCCAGAGCCCTACCCCCACTCAGCACCTCCCCCAGAGCCCTACCCCCCACTCCACCTCCCCCAGAGCCCTAACTCCATTCGGCACCTCCCCCAGAGCCCTAACCCCCACTCCACCTCCCCCAGAGCCCTACCCCAACTTCTAAGGGCCCTTCCACCTCCACTCAACACCTCCCTCAGAGCCTTACTCTCACCAAGCAACTTCTCCAAGCCACTACCTCCCCCAGCGTCTCCATCTGGACACTCCTGCCACCCAGAAGCTTTCCCAGACCCCTCCCTCCACTCAGCACTTCCCCCAGGCCCCTACCTCCCACTCAACACCTCCAACTGGACAGCCACTCTGCACTTCCCCCTGCACTATACCCCCATGGTCCCTCACTAATGGCATTGCACATTGATCATGTGGTAAACTCACTACTGTGATCCAGTGTAACACATTGCATGACTAGGCCACTGCCAGGTGGTGTAGTGAGATAAACGATGTCCATTCACTGCTGGGATCCAGGTAGAAATCCAGCCCAGTCAGAAAGTGCAAACATCTGCTGTCCTTGATGAGGACTTGCAATCCTCATGAAGAATCAGATGTTAGGAATTTTTTTGAGCAGATTCCACAGATAAGGAACCTTGGCTGACACCTGCACTGACATCAATGAAGGTTACTTGCCTCCGATGTGTACCTGGAATACTGAGCTTGATGATTTGTTACAGTGTGTTCGAACATTAAACTTTTAATTCTGGGGTACAAAGGTATCCTTTGCCAGCCAGGGACTGGGTGCTGTAGCGCACGCACAGACTGCATTTTATTGCCTAGTGCATGACCAAACTAATTTAGATTAATTCAACCTGTGATTCAACAAACTGCGATTCAAAGCAACCATCAGGTGTTTCTGACTGCCCCCTGAACAACATCAATGGAGCATTTCCCATCCCTGACAGCATCAAATATCCTCCAATTGGGTATAGTACAGGCTAAACAAAGTCTGGAATGTCCTTTGTCCTGCCCATCATGGCATCATGTCTCCAATCATACAACAGCACCCTTGCACCTGGTGTACCATTTCCATTTGCCATAGCCGCCAACCTCATGGCTTTCTGTGTAAAGCCATCAATTGGTAACAAATTACCAGCAGTCTTGGTCTGTGTCATCGAGTCATAGAGTCATGCAGCACAGAAACGGGCCCTTCGGCCAATGTGGGCTCAAACCAAGTACAAACTTCATGAAGACTTTCATCCCTTCACCCTCAGATCAGTTCCAACCCAGGATCCAGTTCCTTCATTTGAAGAACTCTCCTCATGTAGCCCTCCTATAAACAGCATACAAGTTTGATGCTGGTCCACAATGTGAATTTGACCCCAAGTATCGGTTCCTGTTTTTGAGAGAGATCAAGTGGAAAGTCCTAACCTTTCTCTTGATGTGTTCCAGTAGGTGCTCCTGGCCCCGCAGGAAATACAGGTGCTGGAATTCAGTGTCATCTCGTTCTGGCTTCACCAAACCACTTTGTTCAATGTTCACCACCTTTCGGAAGCCATCTGTACAAACAGAAGAAAGGGAGAAATAAAACTTCTCTTGAATCAAATAGCTTTGAGTCTATAGTTTTCTTTGTTTGGTGCTACCTGAGAAGACTGGCAACTACTCAGCTCCACCTGCCTTTACCAGTTTGTAATCAGTTGCAATGATGGTGTACTGTAATTCCCCAGGAAGTTTGGCCCACTGATTCTAATCTGCTAACAGTTAAGAATCAAGTGGCCTCAACCTGACCCTGCCTGACACTAAGGGCATGATGTTGTGTGAACAGTCACTGGTGTGAACCTGCCAAATATCACACAGTGGAGCTTAACCAACAATTATTATTAGTTTTTTTAAGCCAATATGGAAAAACATGTTTCAGAATTAAACTGCAGCTATGCAAGTTGGGTATTGTCTGAATTTGCCCAAATTAATGTTTTTGCAAAATACTATTTAAACTATAATATGGGTAAAATACATCTTTAATGCAAAAGGGACCTGGTTAGGGGAGTATTAAACATGAGGAACTCATGTAACTGGACACAAAGGGCCAAGTATAACAGGAAAACAGATGGAGAGAAAATGAAGAATGGAGGAACAAGCCGATCAATGTTTGAAAATGGAAGGATAAGTAAACTGAGGGATTGCTCGTGGAAGTACAGTACGAATATTTTGAATGATTAAAGTTGGAGAAGTGAATACACTGAAGGTTTTCTAATTTGAAACTGGCAAGTTGCTTTGTTTTCAGCCTTGCTAGAGCAGGAGAATAGCTTGGCCTTGGTATTTTAGCAAGTGGAATTTTCTAGTACTGACATCAATCAATACTAGAGAAAGGCTATATTTGAACAGAACTATTCCAGCTCCGAGAGATCAATGCTACTCAAGCTTTTGCAACTGTATTCCAGTTTGTATCAACACTTTATACATTTTCAGTCAAATAGACAACACTTTATACACATAGCAGTTATATTAAATAATTGATAGATTTCTCCAGTACAGCTATCTATGTAACAAATGACATTGATCCCCTATACACAGCTTTGTCCGTAACTCATGGACAGAGATTGCTAGTACACACAGCTGTCTCTGTAATGGACGGACATGTGTCCCTGGGATGGTGGTTGGGGGTGGGGGGGTGGGTGCTTGTAGGGCTGGAGGAGATCACCGGAATTGGAACGGGCAAGACCATGGAGGGATTTAAACATGAGGATGAAAATTTTAAATTGGAGGCATTAGAGGACCAGGAGCCAAAGTAGGTCAGAATGGAAAGGCATGATGGGCGTGTGGGATTTGGTGCAGGATAGGATCAAGAGTTTTGGATGACCTGAAGTTTGCAGAGCATGCAGAATGGGAAGCTGACCAGCAGAACTTTGAAGTAGTTGAGTCTGGAGCTGATAAAGGCATGGATGAGAGTTTCAGCAGCAGATGGGCTGAGAAAGTGGCGGAGGCAGGCGATATTGACAAGGTGGAAGAAGGTGCTTTTTAATAATTAAAAGCAAAATACTGCAGATGCTGGAAATCTGAAATAAAAACAAATAGTGTTGAAAATACTCAGCGGGTCTGGCAGCATCTGTGGAGAGAGAAGCAAAGTTAACAGCTCAGGTCTGTGACCTTTCATCAGAACTGCTTTTTAATAATTATCATGGATTCTAACAGCCTGGAATTATCCGACTCACTCTCGGAAGTGCTGGACCTAAACTAACACAAAACATCACCCATACACCAAAAGAAGAGTTACGTTTTTTGCTCAAGGAAACACATTTTATTTGCTCTGAATATGGAATGAAACACATCCATTGTACAAATAACAAAACTGTTTGTAGGAAAAATGTTCTAATGGTCTCAATAGTCTCAAACAAATAATTTAGTTGAACTAAGTATGCTGTAAACAATATGCAAATATTTGCAAATTAGCTTATTCCCTTCATGCTGTAGTGAATAAACAAGGGATAGTTTTGCAATATATGAATTGGAGATATGACAGTCGTAATGCTGTCTCCCCTTGCCCCACAGATGTCATCAGTCCCAGATAATAATTAATGTCAACTGCATTTTAATTCCTACCCAAGTAAAAATGGCATTTTGAACAAGCCGTTCTTGAAATTACTTTTGTATCTTCGATCACAAAGAGTAAATGTTTCAGATCCAATTAAACTATTTTTGCAAGCACCAAAGCTTTTTCTCAACTATAGCTGTCTCTCGGGCACAGACAAGTTGGACACGATTCGTGTTGACAAAGTCATGCCCCTTAAGCTTGGCAACTGATAATCCCATAACATGGTTTGTGAGTGGTCTTATCTCCAGGTGACCACAGACAGAAGTACTGAAATCAGTAAGCAGAGAGAATTACTGCCACAAATAAGAATTAATCACATAGTGTGGCACTGGAAACATATGTCAGCCAGACAAAGGTGGTCAGTCATGCTTGAAGAATATTCAGAATGCAATTGGGCTTTTTGGTCATTTATTTTGGGGTTAACCAACAACTTGCCATACTTTTTCAATTCAAATTTCACAACTTGCTACCTTGTATTTTGAACTCACAATCATTGGGTTGTTGGCCCAGTACCATGGCCACGAGGCTACCCTGTGTTGAGTAAATAATCAACGGTTTCCAGGGCCAGGCAACCAATACTAGCAGGTTCATCTGGAGAAGTAAGGAATTTCCAGTAAGAGATTGAGAAGAAACTCATGTCAGTAACATTTGCGCCACACAAGTGCCAGGCAATGATCATCTCCAACAAGAGAGAATCTAACCATCTCCCCTTGACATCCAATGGCATTACCATTGCTGAATCCCCCACTATCAACATCCGAGGGGCTACCATTGACCAGAAACTGAACTGGAGTAGCCATATAAATACTGTGGCTACAAGAGCAGGTCAGAGGCTAGGAATCCTGCGGCGAGTAACTCACCTCCTGACTCCCCAAAGCCTGTCCACCATCTACAAGGCACAAGTCAGGAGTGTGATGGAATACTCTCCACTTGCCTGGATGGGTGCAGCTCCAACAACACTCAAGAAGCTCGACGCCATCCAGGACAAAGCAGCCCCCTTGATTGGCACACCATCCACAAACATTCACTCCCTCCATCACCGATGCACAGAGGCAGCAGTGCGTACCATCTACAAGATGCACTGCAGCAACGCACCAAGGCTCCTTAAACAGCACCTTCCAAACCTGCGACCTCTACCACCTCGAAGGACAAGAGCAGCAGATGCATGGGAACATCACCACCTGCAAGTTCCCCTCCAAGTCACACACCAACCTGACTTGGAACTATATCGCCGTTCTTTCACTGTTGCTGGGTCAAAATCCTGGAACTCCCTTCCTAACAGCACTGTGGGTGTATCTACCTCACATGGTCTGCAGCGGTTCAAGAAGGCAGCTCACCACCACCTTCTCAAGGGCAATTAGGGATGGGCAATAAATTCTGGCATAACCAGTGATGCCCACATCCCATGAATAAATAAAAAAAAAGTAATTCTGCCTGCCCTCTGAAATAATCTTTCCAAAGTAACTCACTCGCTCTCTCACCAACCCACCCCTCTTCAAAAACCTCCTCTAATTCTCTACAACTGTTATCACCCCTCGGTCTCATGTTCCTTTCTGTGAAAAACATCATGCAATACAAAGTTGTTGTTGAGCACACCAGGGCAAAGAGTCAGAAATCATAACATTACGTGTCAGAATCAGAATGTTCAAGCGGAGGGGAAGGTCAGCCAGAAGAAATTAATGCTACTTTAGTTGGCACAGCAGCTAAAGATTGAACAGAAATCAGTTCTCATGGCGACCTGGAAAGGCATGAAGATGTGTAAATCAAAGCTGAAGGATAGCCAGTTCGCCAGGTGGATCTGAAGGAGGAACAAGCTAGAACTAAAAAAAAAGCAAAATGTGAGGATATGAAGATGGACCAGTAAATTGGAGCTCCTGGAAGAAGAACTGAAGCTTAGTTTGACGAAGGGCAAAGAAACCTAAATTGTGAGGCGCAAAAAGAAAGCTTGGCCACTAAACAATGTGAAGGTTTGGAAGAGTAAATACCTCCGAAATCTTGACAAACAACTGAAGGAGGTGAAAAAAGAGGTAAGAAAGGCACTGCAGTCTACCATTGTTGGATTATTCTCAGATACAGCTGGCCTAGATTCTTGCAGCAATTCCTCACATCTCCACACACCACAACCCAAATGTACCTGATTATTAGCTGCTGTCTCCTATGGAAACTAGTTACAGTGAAGCTAGCCTATTGGAATAGTAAATTATTCAGGAAAGTAAATCCTGTCCAATTTGAAATAATCAGCCAAATATTACAGTAATATTACAACAGAGTATCATTCAATCGCCAACATATTCCAGTTTGACTCTGACCCCCTATTATGATCAAGTGCTAAGGTTGGATTTTAAAAATGCAATTCATGATATCATACAAAGATTATCACTTATTATAGACTAGATCCTATGGTATGGCGCTGGAAGCAACCTCAACATAATCAACACTACTTCAGCTATCTCCAAAATTTACTCAGTTAAATAATGCATCTTAAATCAAATAATTGTTTTGTACATAACACACCCTAAAGCACTGGTAACTTCATTATATTTTACTCAAATCGCTATTGATATGCATCTTCGTCTCTAAACTCCAGAGGCCTTGGACGGAAATTTCCTTGAAGCTGCACCAGTTCTGCTGCCGTAACTTTGCCAGAAGTGCATAAACGGGGTTTCCATCTCACAAGTAGAGCAGTTACAGCAGCGGAGTGCGAGGAGCTCGGAGGAAATTATCAGTTTATGCTGACATTTTAAAACAGGTTAGATGGGGATGAAAGAACAACTACTTTCATTCATATAGTGTCTTCAACATAACAAAACATCCCAAGGCGCTTCACAGGAGCATTAACAAACAAAATTTGACACCGAGGCACATAAGGTGACGTCAGGACAGATAGCCAAAAGCTTGGTCAAAAAGGTAGGTTTTTATTTATTTTTATTTTACTTAGAGATACAGCACTGAAACAGGCCCTTCGGCCCACCGAGTCTGTGCCGACCAACAACCACCCATTTATACTAACCCTACACTACCCCCATATTTTCTACCACATCCCCACCATTCTCCTACCACCTACCTACACTAGGGGCAATTTACAACGGCCAATTTATCTATCAACCTGCAAGTCTTTGGCTGTGGGAGGAAACCGGAGCACCTGGCGGAAACCCACGCAGACAGAGGGAGAACTTGCAAACTCCGCACAGGCAGTACCCAGAATTGAACCCGGGTCGCTGGAGCTGTGAGGCTGTGGTGCTAACCACTGAGCTTCTGAAAGGTGTAGGGCGGGATAGAGAGGTAGAGAGGTTTAGGGAGGGAATTCCAGACTTTCGGGCCTAGGAAAGAGGAATAATGGGATTTGGGAAAAGGGCAGGGCATGGGATTAGGATTATTGATGGTGTGGAGGATAAACACCATCGCAGATCAGTTGGGCTGAATGGCTTGTTTCTGTGTAGTTCTATTTAATTCTTCAAACCCAAAATTACTATATTCACATAATACCTGGTAACAGCTATAGCAGGAAAAGGAGAGGAAATGAAGGCGAGGAACCCATATTTGAGTTCAAAGTGAAAAGAGAGTTTTTTTTTAAAGTACCACATTGTGAGAGGATAAATTCAGTGAGGCGGTGTTTCCGGTGGGATCTGTGGTCAAAGAGAGTGCAGGTCAGGTCACAGAAACAGCACTGCGATGCTCTATCTGATTTTCTTTCAAGCGTGGCTCCCCATTAGGAACGTAAGACGATTGAAAAAGGGTAAATTCAAATTATCCAAGGAAATGGTCCCGGATTTTGCCAATCAGACTCATCAGACAGCCCTTACAAGGATGTTTCCCTCCATTGTTACTGCTCAAAGTCATGGTGGGGTGGGGGGTGGAAAATGAGGAATAGGTAGGTACAGGAAACCTCTTTACTTCTTCATCCACCTGAGCGTCCAGAACAATGATTGAAAGTTCTCCAACTGGCTTCTCAGTCCGCTGCAAAATTTCTCTTTTATCTTGACCAGCAGTTAAATTAATTAATTGTCTCATAGGAAAATAGTAAATATATTTGACCATTTTGCAATTTCCCAAATCTTGCATTATTTTCCCATACGAAAATGCAACATTAATCTACAGAAAGCATTCTTGCACTTTCTGGTGGCTCATTTATAAGCAAGTTGCTGCCACTCCTGCAAGACATTTCAGAACACGATCACTCTTTCATCTTCTTGCTTGACATGGATCAGAGGTTTTCGCCTGGATTTTCCAGGGACAGGCCTTCTAAACTCTCGCTGAAGTAACGGCAGAAATTCTAACCTGAGATCTGGAAGCTTGGACATGGAGAAAAAGTTGGCCCCAGCCACCTACATGATAACCAATGTCCAGTAGGTAAACTTGAAATGCAAAGTTTGGTTATCACAAATAAGAAGGAAGGTAATTGGGATCACGGTAATCGTGGCAATCAGTCAACAACTCCATTTTCATTGTACCATCCCTTTTTCTCTCTTTATGCCTCTTTCTGCCTCTCTGTGTAACTTTCCCTCTGTCTATGTGTTTCTGTCTGTCTCACCACTCAAAGCCTCTCTCTGTCTCCCTCTGTCACTCCCTCAGTGTCCAGATGCATCTCTCTCTTCTAATATGAAAGTATTCTGCTGCTTCTCTTGTGACTGTGACACTTCTTTATTAATTCAGAAACTTACTGTGAAAGCCAACGTAGCAATGCTACAACTTCTGCTGCTTCTGGAAGCTCCCTTCCACTCTCCTACTCCCAATTCTGATAGCTCACTCTGAGTCCCACTCCTGTATCCTGGGATAGCTTAAGCCTCCTCTCTGCTGTAAATAGTTAGTTTCTGCTGTTTGGCTGCTGGTGGCTGCCTTGGTCTGGATTTTGGCAGCAACAACTCAAAACATCATTTTAGGGGCCACGCTCCTTTTCAATGTTTGCGTTGCTAAGCCAGCTACATATGGCACATACAAACACAAACCTGTTGAAAGAACCTGCACACACAGCATTTTGCTTATAATCCAGACAACAGTGAGATTAACGAAATGTTAATGAGCATGTGGATGGGGAATGTATATGGGTGAAGTATCTGCTGTCCCATCACCTTATTGGCTGTTGCTTCAATCTACAGCATTATTATTATTAAGTTGGGAGACACATTAAGAAGTGGCGATGGGATCAGAAAGTTGCAAAGACATAATGGTAGATTAAGTGAGTGGGAAAAATTGTGGCAGATGAATTCCAATTTGGGGAAGTGTGAGGTCAACAACTTTAGACCCAAGAAAGATAGATCAGTGTATTTTCTAAATGATGAGTGGGTAGGAACAGTGGAGGAGCAGAGAGATTTAGGGATCCAAGTACAGAAATCATGACAAGCTAGTGGACAGGTACAAAACGTTATTTAACAGGCTAATGGAATGTTGTTTTTTATTTCAAGGGGACTGGAATACAAAAGGGTGGAAGTTATGCTACAGTTATATAAAGATTTGGTTAGACCGCATCTGGAGAACTGCATTCAGTTCTGGGCACTGCGCCTCAGGAAGGGTATGTTGGCCTGTTCAGAGCAGCCTTCTACAAACCTCAGTAGGTGGCTGTATCACTTACACATGTTTAGCTGTCTCACGAAGCTGGCCATGTTGTTGTGTTTGAAGTATTTGGGCAGCACTTCCTTAGCAAACCTGCCCTGATCAAAGACATGGAAACTGGTCCCACTCTAGAAATAAAATTTTAGAAAGAGAAAACAGATTTGTCACTTCACTGAATTACAGGGCAATCAAGAGAAACAATATTCAAATGCAAGCATAAATCCAAACTATTACAGCTGTCCTCCCCTGATGGTATGTGAAGATAAGCGAATCCCTGTGCTTATATTACAGGCACAGTCTAATGCTCCAACGGCATCACAACACTGACCTAAAGTAACGGATTGAGAGGTCATTCTATGAGTCAACCATTGGCAGTGATTATGGGAATTTTGGGTGCTTCCTGCCCATGATTTTCTAACCAAAGGTCAGGATGCATCCAAACTGTCCTGTTGGCAGGCGAGGGGCCCCACTGGCAGTGCAGGCTCATAGCTTTGCCCCTTGTATAATGAAAGTGCTGACTAGTCAAAAACACTAGTCAGGATACCCCAGCATGACTGCCAGGCAGGGGGTTTCTAAATGGATACACAGGACTTTTGGTGGCCACATTATTAAGCATCTTCAACTCTGAGCGATAAACAGAATTTAGCATAATGTCAGTTGAGGCAATTAGACCATGTGGCCTTAAAGAGAGCCTGCATTTCCCACACATCCTCTCTTAGCAGTAGAATAATCCATTGTTTGCACCACAGTGTAATGCTTTTGTCCTTATAAACAGTGCATTCTCTTATTTATATGAGCTGCCGCACAGGAGATCTATTAGTCGTATAACAATCTGACATATCTGACAGTTTTCATATATAATGGAGTCTGAATCGTTCATAGAAAGTACACTGACTGTATTATCGAGCATTTCTAACCATCAAACAGATTGAATATTTGCCATAATGCCAGCTCCATTCGAAGTTGTACATTGTATAATGCTATTGGGGTACATCATATAATTAGTATACATTCCATGAAATGAGGAAGTATAGGAAAGGCTGCAAGCTCTAGTTGCTATAAGTCAACACAAGCTGTCACCAATCAGAAGCTATTTTCTATTGTTGCTGAAGTTTCCCTATAGACTGGCAGCAGCTCAATCTATATTATACATAATTCTACATACAAAATTAATATAGATCGTATATGTTAACTATGCACTACTATTTTGGAAATGTGCAAATTATAATAAAGAGCATACAACAGTCAATATATGCAGATATGGATCTTCAGACAAGGTGATGAAATAATTTGGCCTCAACTATTTATTATCTATATTAATGACTTGGAGGAAGGGACAGAGTGTAGAGTATCCAAATTTGATGATGATACAAAAATAGGTGGGAAGGCATGTCGTGATGAGGACACAAAGAATCTGCAAAGAGATATAGATAGGTTAAGTGAGTAGACAAAAACTTGGCAGATGGAGTTCAATGTGGGAAAGCATGAGGTATCCACTTTGGTAGGAAGAATAAAAAAGCAGATTATTATTTAGATGGAGAAAGACTATAAAATACTGCAGTACAGAGGGATCTGGGTGTTCTTGTACATGAAACACAAAAAGTTAGCAAGCAGTGCAGCAAGTAATTAAGAAGGCAAATGGAATTTTGGCCTTTATTGCTAGGGGGTTAGAGTTTAAAAATAGGAAAGTCTTGTTACAACTGTACAGGGTGTTGGTGAGGCCACACTCGAAGTACTGCGTAGAGTTTTGGTCCCCGTATTTAAAGAAGGATAAATTAGCATTGGAGGCAGTTCAGAAAAGATTCACTAGGCTGATTCCTGGGATGTAGGGAATGTCTTATCAAGAAAAGCTAAACAGGTTAGGCCTTTATTCATTGGAGTTTAGAAGAATGAGAGGTGATCTTATCGAAACATATAAGATTTTAAGGGGGCTTGACAGGGTAGATGTTGAGAAGATGTTTCCACTGGTGGGGGAGTCTCGAACTAGGGGACATAGTTACAGAATAAGGGGTCACACATTTAAAACTGAGATGTGAAGGAAATTCTTCTCTCTGAGGGTGGTGAATCTCTGGAATTCTCGACCTCAGAGAGTTGTGGAGGCGAGGTCACTAAATGTATTTAAGGAGGAGGTAGATAGATGTTTGAAATCTCGGGGAGTCGAGGGTTTGGCGGAGCAGGCCTGAAAGCGGAGTTGAGGCCTGGGACAGATCAGCCATGATCTTATTGAATGGCGGGGCAGGCTTGAGGGGCTGAATGGCCTACTCCTGCTTCTATTTCTTATGCTCTTATGTACATATCGCTGCCAGAAGGTTTAGTGGATAAATGCACCACTCGGTACTGAGGCAGAAGGAGGACAAGGTTCCCAGGTTACATATTAACATCCGAATTAGAAGCAGGAGTAGGCCAAGGTTTGTTCCCTGATCTGTGCTGTTAAATGATAATCAGAGCTGAAGTAGTGGTTATGCACTATCCTTGGCCCCAGTGTCCACAGCCTAGGGAAGGGGAAAGAAAAATCCCAGACAAGGGTCTCAGTCCCAACCACTATTAAGTGACCTCACGTTACAAATTGCACAAGTCTGGACAAGATCAGTCTGTGATGGTCAGTAGTCGGGAAAATGCTAGAATCTATTCTAAAAAATGTGATAAATGGGCACTTGGATAATAACGATCTGATTGGACATAGTCAACATGGATTTATGAATGGGAAATCATGTTTGACGAACCTGTTTGAGTTTTTTGAGGATGTTACGAACAGAATTGATAAAGGGGAGTCGGTGGACGTGGTATACTTGGATTTTCAGAAGGCTTTTGATAAAGTCCCCCACAGGAGGTTGGTTAGCAAAATTAAAGCACATGGGATAGGAAGTAATATAGTGGCATGGATTAAGGATTGGTTAACAGCCAGAAAGCAGACAGTAGGAATAAATAGGTCATTTTCGCGTTGGCAGACTGGACATGAAGAATGGGCAATTGGATAAGGTACTGCAGCTCTGCAGAACCATACTCCACCACAAGTTATGCCTTCAGAAGAAGAGGAGAGAAAAATGTGGGCAGAGGAAGCTCTCACTAAACTACATGATTCTACCGACATAGCATCCTGGTTTCACTGTCAATTTGACAAACTTAATGATTTGTGGGCTGGTATCAAAACAGAAATTAAACATGAAAGTTGTTGGTTTGTCATACAAACACAAATAGTTCATGAGCATCCTGGTGTTTGATAAAGTGTCTACCAAAACTCGTTTTCATAGCCACATCTCCTTCCTCAGTGACTGTCTCCGGCTCCGACTTATTCCACGTGGATTCCAACAGCATTTTCACCCATCATGCTTTGAATCCACCCAGGACTACAGGTATCTCAGAGAAATACAATGTTCCTTGGACTGCTACTCTCGCCGCATCCTGAGATCCACACTCAGTGCTATGCGCCGCCACATGCACACACTGAACCTCTCTCTCCAGCAGCACCGCCTCACCATTTTTTAAATTTATCTTTTTTTGAAATTTTATTATTAGAGATACAGCACTGAAACAGGCCCTTCGGCCCACCGAGTCTGTGCCGACCATCAACCACCCATTTATACTAATCCTACACTAATTCCATATTCCTACCACATCCCCACCTGTCCCTAACACCTACCTATACTAGGGGCAATTTATAATGGCCAGTTTACCTACCAACCTGCAAGTCTTTTTTTGGCTTGTGGGAGGAAACCGGAGCACCCGGAGGAAACCCATGCAGACACAGGGAGAACTTGCAAACTCCACACAGGCAGTACCCAGAATTGAACCCGGGTCGCTGGAGCTGTGAGGCTGCGGTGCTAACCACTGCGCCACTGTGCTGCCCCTTATCTCAAAGCTGTTCTATTCCGAAGTTTCATTTTATCCTTCGTCTCATCTGACGTATTAACAAAAAACTTTTTTTCTTCTTTTCAGGTGTCAAGGAACGCAAGCTCCAGCAGCTGATGGGGACGAATGCTCCTCCAGATCCTCCTTCCGCTTCACTTCCCTCTGACTCCACCCTTTCTGATCTGACCCCTTGCCGTGTAATCACTATACCCTCTGACCTCCCCCTCTCTGATGCTGAACGTTCTGTACTCAGCAAAGGTCTCAGTTTTATCCCCTTACGCCCCCACCTCAATGAATTTCGCACTCGGCATGACGTTGAGCTCTTCTTCCGTTGCCTCTGCCTCCGGGCTCACTTCTTTGACCAGGAGTCCTCCCCTTGACCAGCAGACCCATTCACCTGCCTCCAGCATTCTCCGTCTACCTGGACCCCTCCCCCTGGCCACTTACCCGCTCTTGATCTCTTCATTGAAAACTGTCGGCGAGACATTGGTCATTTCAATTTCTCTGCCCCCCTCACTCACTCTAACCTGTCCCCCTCTGAACTTGAGGCACTCCATTCTCTCAGGTCTAACCCCGACATGGTCATCAAACCTGCAGACAGGGGTGGTGCTGTTGTTGTATGACGTACCGACCTCTACCTTGCAGAAGCTCAACGCCAACTCACAGACACTTCTTCCTACCTCCCTCTGGACCATGACCCCACCACCGAACATCAAGCCACCGTCCAAAGGACTGTCACTGACCTCAGCTCCTCTGGAGATCTTCCCCCTACAGCTTCCAACCTCATAGTCCCGCAAACCCGGACAGCCCGCTTCTACCTCCTTCCCAAAATCCACAAACGGGACTGTACCGGCAGACCGATTGTGTCAGCCTGCTCCTGTCCCACTGAACTTATTTCTTCCTATCTTGACTCTATCTTTTCTCCGCTGGTCCAGTCTCTTCCCACCTACATCCGTGACTCTACTGACGCCCTATGTCATTTTGACAATTTCCAGTTTCCTGGTCCCAACCGTCTCCTCTTCATCATGGACGTCCAATCGCTCTACACCTCCATCCCCCACCAGGATGGTTTGAGGGCTCTCCGCTTCTTCCTGGAACAGAGGCCTAACCAGTCCCCATCCACCACCACCCTCCTCCGCCTGGCTGAACTTGTTCTCACATTGAACAACTTCTCCTTCAACTCCACGCACTTCCTTCAAGTAAAAGGTGTCGCTATGGGTACCCGCATGGGTCCTAGTTATGCCTGTCTTTTTGTGGGATATGTCGAGCAGTCTTTGTTCCAGTCCTACTCAGACCCTCTCCCCCAACTCTTTTTCCAGTACATTGATGACTGTATCGGTGCCGTTTCCTGCTCCCGCCCCGAAGTGGAAAACTTTATCAACTTTGCTTCCAATTTCCACCCTTCTCTCACCTTTACATGGTCCATCTCTGACACTTCCCTTCCCTTCCTCGACTTCTCTGTCTCCATCTCTGGGGATAGGTTGTCTACTAATATCCATTATAAGCCCAATGACTCCCACAGCTACCTCGACTACACCTCTTCACACCCTACCTCCTGTAAGGACTCCATTCCATTCTCCCAGTTTCTCCGTCTTCAACGCATCTGCTCTGATGATGCTACCTTCCATGACGGTGCTTCTGATATGACCTCCTTTTTCCTCAACCGAGGATTCCCCCCCAAAGTTGTTGACAGGGCCCTCAACCGTGTCCGACCCATTTCCCGTACCTCTGCCCTCAACCCTTCCCCTCCCTCCCAGAACCGTGACAGGGTTCCCCTTGCCCTCACTTTCCACCCCATCAGCCTCCATATCCAAAGGATCATCCTCCGCCATTTCCGCCACCTCCAGCGTGATGCCACTACCAAACGCATCTTCCCCTCCCTTCCCCTGTCAGCATTCCGAAGGGATCATTCCCTCCGCGACACCCTGGTCCACTCCTCCATTACCCCCACCACCTCGTCCCCGTCCCATGGCACCTTCCCCTGCAATCGCAGGAGGTGTAATACCTGCCCATTTAGCTCCTCTCTCCTCACTATCCCAGGCCCCAAACACTCCTTTCAGGTGAAGCAGCGATTTACTTGTACTTCCTTCAATGTAGTATACTGTATTCGCTGCTCACAATGTGGTCTCCTCTACATTGGGGAGACCAAGTGCAGACTGGGTGACCGCTTTGCGGAACACCTCCGCTCAGTCCGCAAGCAGGACCCTGAGCTTCCAGTTGCTTGCCATTTCAACACTCCCCCCTGCTCTCATGCTCACATCTCTGTCCTGGGATTGCTGCAGTGTTCCAGTGAACATCCAAGCAAGCTCGAGGAACAGCATCTCAGCTACCGATTAGGCACACTACAGCCTGCCGAACTGAACATTGAGTTCAATAATTTCAGAGCATAACAGCCCCCCATTTTACTTTCATTTTTAGTTGTTTTTGCTTTTTTCTTTTTTACATTTTTTACAACCTTTTTTTTGCATTTATTTCATTTCTTCTTAGTTTGTTCAGTTTGCTTACCCACTGTCTTTTTTCATGTTTGCACTTGCTGCTGTTCAATATTCAGTCCGTTAACACCTTTTCTGTACTAATGCTTTGTCTTTCAACACACCATTAACATATTGTTTGCCTTTGCTCCATGACCTTTTGGTCAGCTATGTGGCCTTGTCCAATCTACACCTTCTCCTTTGTAATCTATTGCCCCACACCCTCCTCACTTGCTTATAACCTTTGACATTTTTAATATTTGTCAGTTCCTAAGAAGGGTCACTGACCCGAAATGTTAACTCTGCTTCTCTTTCCACAGATGCTGCCAGACCTGCTGAGTGATTCCAGCATTTCTTGTTTTTATTTCAGATTTCCAGCATCCGCAGTATTTTGCTTTTAGTTCACTAGTGTCATTCAGGGAAGGGAACCTGCCACCCCTTACCTATTTGGGCCTACACACAACTCCAGACCCACGTTACATAAGAGCATAAGAAATAAGAGCAAGAGTGGGCCATTTGGCCTTTTGAGCCTGCTCCATCATTCAATAAGATCTACCACAACTCCAGTTTCATGTTCTATCCCCATATCCCTTGATTCCCTTAGTGCCCGAAAATCAATCTATCTCTACCTTGAGTATACTCAACGACTGGAACGACGGAGGTGGAGGGGCGACATGATAGAGGTTTGCAAAGTTATGAGTGGCATGGACAGAGTGGATAGTCAGAAGCTTTTTCCCAGGGTGGAAGAGTCAGTTACTAGGGGACATAGGTTTAAGGTGCGAGGGGCAAAGTTTAGAGGGGATGTGCGGGGCAAGTTTTTTACACAGAGGGTGGTGAGTGTCTGGAACTTGCTGCCGGGGAGGTGGTGGAAGCAGATAAGATAGTGACGTTTAAGAGACATCATGACAAATACATGAATAGGAAGGGAATAGATGGATATGGGTCCCGGAAGTGCAGAAGGTGTTAGTTTAGGCAGGCATCAAGATCGGCGCAGGTTTGGAGGGCCGAATGGCCTGTTCCTGTGCTGTACTGTTCTTTGTTGACTGATAATCCACAGCTTTCCGAGGTAAAAGAAAACTCCAAAGATTGGCAACCCTTTGAGTGAAGAAATTTCTCTTCAGTCCTAAATGGCCGATCCCTTATTCTGAGGCTGTGATGCCTAGTTTTAGACTCCCCAGCCAATGGAAACATCCTCCGATGCAGCATCTACCCTATTAACCCCCTTAACAATTTTATATATTTCAATCAAATCACCTCTTCTAAACTCTAGGGAATATGAGCCTAGTCTACTCAATCTTTCCTCTTTGGGCAATCCCCTCATCCCAAGAGTCAGTCCAGTGAATCTTTGTTGCATTCCCCCTAAGACAAGTATACCCTTCCTTAGGTAAGGAGACCAAAACTGTACACAGTACTCCAAGTGCAGTCTCACAAAGGCCCTATACAATTGCAGTAAGACTTCTTTATTCTTATACTCCGATCCCTTTGCTGGATGTACCTACATGTTAACTTTCTGTGATTAATGTACAAAGGGACCCAGGTCCCTCTGAATACCAGTATTTTCCCAGCCTCTCACTTTTAAAAAATATTTTGCTTCCTGCCAAAGTGGATAACTTTATATTTCTACAACACATGGTTGACTCTTCATGTGTTCAGAACAACTAGCAATAGGTAATAAATACTGTGGTATACCCAAATCCCAAAATCACATTTTTTAAAAGCCTTTAATTTATGAAGTGCCATTTGTGTAAAGAAAAATGTCTGAGACTACTTCACAAATAGGAAAAAGGAAACAGATGCTAAGCTAGTTAGAAAGAGATTAGGGGGCATGACTGAAAGGTTGGTTGGGGATAGGTTTTGAGGTTTTTAAGGTGTAAAGCTTCAGGCAGGAAGTTCGAGATAATAGGACCAAAGTAGCTGAAGATCTGCTACAAATGGTGCAGTGCTGCCATTCATTCAGCAGGATGAGAGTTATTGCTTGTATAAATGTACAGAGAGTCTGTTTGTTCAGCAGGGTCGGGGATACTTATTGTGGGACTTGAAAGTTGCTGATCATTCAGCAAGGAAGGGACAATCACCACGTAACTCTCGAGTTTTTGGTTAAGAGTAATGTAAGACTATGTATCTGTACAGAGCTTCTATTTGTTCAGCAGGTTTAGAATACACACTGTAGATGTATGTAATGTGGGGTTAGTCAGCAAGCTATGAGAAGTTTCTCAGGCCAAACTGCAGGGGAGTACCTCCCCTCACCCTGCCACCCCCCACTGCCACCCACCAAGGTGCCACTGTTGCTTCGCTTCAGTGGAGATCGTGATTCAATGATTTATCACAGTGTAACATCCTGCAGCAAGTACGATTTTGCACCATAGCCTTGGTTCATTGATAGCGTTCTCATCTCTGAGTCAGAAGGTTATGGGTTCAAGTTTCACGCCAGAGACTTCAGCACAATATAGAGGCTGACACTTCAGTGCAGTACTGAGGGAGTGCTGTGCTATCAGAGGTTACGTCTTTTGGATGAGACATTAAACCAAGGTCCCTCTGTCCTTTCGGGTGGATGTAAAAGATCCCTTGGCACTATTTAAAGAGCTGGGGAGTTCTTTCCCGTACCCTAGACAACATATAACCCCCAACCAACATCACTAAAATAAAATCAGATGGTCTGGTTCTTTTAGCTCATTACGTTTGTGGGAGTTTTCAATGCAATAATTGGCTGCTATGGATCCTACATTACAAAAGGGACTACCCTTTAAAAGTACTTCATTGGCCGTAAAGGGATTTGAGATGTCCTGAGGTCATGCAAAATGCTATAGAAATGCAAGTCAGTCTTTCTTTGCAGATTTCCTGGTCAGTTCCTTCCCTAACTGGTATAATGCTAGCATTCTGACCACCTTAAAATGAAAGGTATTTCCAGCTGATTTCTGTAACAAGCACTCAGCTCACCAGCACTGTTTAACATTACAGTCTGAATGAAAGTGCTGATGTGTGGAGCACAAGGAAGTGTATTGTAAAAGCAGCTGTTACTCTAATTGTCTGCTGCAAAACACTCAGTACAGGGCTCCATTCCACCTTGCTACTGATATTTTAATTCAGACTCTAAAATTGTATAATTCACTGCCCAGTTGGAGAGTCCCTTTGCTTTTAAGTGGGTGGAGAGGGGTGGGAAATTAATTTTAGTACATGGTTTAAAGTGTTAATGTCAGCAAGAGGAAAACTCACCGAGACAGCACACAAAGTATCCACCACAATTGCCCGAGATTTGAGTCAGCTTTTCTGTGCTAAATCATGATGTGGGATTGGTCCATATTTAGTTTAATGGATTTGTCTCTTATCCCACAAAACTCTTTCCCAATACTGTGTAACTAAATGTAGAGTAACTAAATTGTTTTTGGACAGGAACAGTAGAACCCTTGCCAGCAGCAAAGTGCGATCCATTAGAAGTGTTACTGTGAAGCTTTACTGAATACAGATTGCGGTAGCTTGGATAATTATTTCTTTATGGTGGTCGTGGAACTGTTGGAGAAATAACAAGTCAATAAAAGGATTTTCTTTTTATTTCAAAAGTAAAATATTTTCAGACTGGTTAAACCAGGACTTGGGCATCAAATGGCTGAGTTTCAATTGTGGTTTACAGCTCCTTTAATGAGGATAAAATTCTGACAGGAAACAATCCCTTATAATAATAAGCATCAGCCATTTACAATCCTGAGAACGTACCTTTTAATGTATTTCCCTTTCAATGGTTTCTTCTACTGAAGATGTCATGCGTTGAATCTGTCATGCTCCTCACATTGCAAACTCATTGTTCACATTGAATATAGGGAAACACCATAACTAACATTGAAAGTAGATATTCGTGACTTATTACAAGCCAGTTTTTATAAAGGGCTCATTTAGTGGCCATCATTTTCTGTTTTACTATGGAACATAAACTATAATCCTTTACAGACTATTGTTCCATAATCAAAATAGTTGATGCAGCAGTGATGCCCACTACAATGTTTTCCACTTTTGGTGCATATTGTGCGCAGTCATTGCTGGGAGTGGGGCACTTTACCATCTTTTGGCCAACACTGGTATCTTAAATTCAAAGGCCAGGTATAGCATGACTTCAATGTAGGGTAAAGCTCCTGTTGTCGAGCTCCATCAAGCAGATAGTTCACATAGCTAAGTGTTATCTCTAAAGCTCAATGGTGCTCACCGAACGATTAGGCTTTGTTACATAGCATGTCCAGTGATCAACCTCCCTAGCTTATATAACAGTCTTTGAACTGTGTGAAGATTGTTTGAATTGTAAAATAAAGGCAGAAGTGTTATTCTTCTATCACTGTGCATGTTGGGGACTGGATTTTTAGAAAGGACATATATGATTTTACTGCACATAGTGACCCCAGACTCAGAGATGGAACCTCCTCCGGAAACACAATCATTTGTCAAGGAGGAACTAAGTTTTATGAATGGATTATTTTGAGATGTTCAAGCAGCTGAGGTTTCAGGGGTCAAGTGAAATGTTGCACAACATGCATAACAGGGCTATAATTTATTTTTAATATATTCTTTTCTCCCCCCGTTTTCTCTCCTCTCTCCCAAAGATGCTGGTTCTTGATGAGGTACATTGCGTCAGATCTTCAGTATTACTATTTCCATTTACTTTTTTGCATTGAAGTACTCATTATGCTTCAAAATGATGTCTGTTACGTAGGTAAATACAGCAACGCCTCACAGCCATGAGGTGAATGACCAGTTACTCTGTTTATAGGTGGTATGGGCTGAAAGCGGAAAGTTGGCTGGAGAAAGATGAAAACTATCTACTCTTTTTTATAAGAAAGGTTCAATAAACCTGTAGTAACCATCTGAAAAGGCAAATGGGACTTTAGTTTAAAGTCTCATTGGAAGAAGGCACCTCTGTCAATGAAGCCCTGCCTCAGTACTGCATCATGTTGCTAGCCCAGATCAGCCCCATCAGGATTTTCTTTTTCATCTTTCTTTTCCAACATTTTAAAAAAAAATCAATTTGGGATTCATGCAATCTGCTTTTACATTTAAAAAATGGCCCCTGATGAAGGGAGGAATAACACAAACCAAAAGAAAGATAAAGGCTGGAATTTTACGTTGGGCGAGGACTTCCACCTCCTTGAGGCAGGAAGTCTCACCTAATGGAGCTGCTGGCCAATCAGCGGGGTTGCAGCTCTTCGTCCCAGTAGCGTCACTGGGAGTGGTGGCCACTACTGGGACTACATCCAGTCATCGCAAGCAAGGTGAAGGACAGCCCCGGAATTAAGTAAAGTTTCTGGGCCTCACCAGGGCCAACAGCCAGGTCCCGGAGACGCAAGGGGTGCGGGGGGTGGGGAGGGGAAGTGTGGTGCGGTGGGGGCTGTTGGGGCTTTGGGGGTGGCCCTCCATGCAGCACAGGGTGCCTGTTCAGGAGAGCCACCCTCCAGCCCGCAAGAAGGGCGCCAGCTTTTACCTGGCGGTGTTCTTGGGGGCTTTGCTATCCACCGGCTGTGGGTCAACTACCCGCGGTGGTGGGAGGAGGTTGTTAGGTGGCAGTTAATTGGCCACTTAAGGGCCTTGACTGGCCTGGGGCAGGCAGGACCTTTCTCGCCACCACTGCCCAGTGTAAAATTGCAGCGGGGGTGGGACGGCATCGGGAACGGCCTGCCCCACCTCCCACTCAATTTTAAGCCCCCCCCCCCCTTGCCACCAGCCCACTCATTGGGGGTCCGTAAAATCTCGACCAAAGAAGGAGAAATACAGATTCAGATAGGAAATGTGTAAAACAGGTATGTAAAGAGGATGTAAAATTGCCAGAAATGGTTGGAAATAAAGAGATACCGAAGCAAGTGAGAGAAAGGAAGAGTGAAACACAGGGAAAGAATTAGTGATGGAAGAGAGGCAAGAAAACCCCAATTTTTTTTAAAGAATTAGTCCATGAGTAACACCATACAAGAAAATTGTCCAACTCTTCAATTCTGCTCACATTGTCATTTATCCTCCTTGCATTTTTGTAATCAACATTAGAAAGGTTACATTTATGTGCTGTCTAATCTCACTGAAACATTTCAAAGCGCTTCTCACAATGAACGATTCTTCGAGTGTAGAGACTTGCTATGGAGACAAACCAATACTACCAAAAAAATTTAGAAACTAACATTTCCATTTAGAATAACTGTATATTTGTTTCTCTGCCTCATACATTCCACACTGTGAACTGGCTTCTGATTAGCTGAAAACTGGCCAGTAAATCAACCAATGACATCCCCCAAGCATAAAAATTAACACTGTTACATCACAGGCTTGACGCATTCTCACTGCAGCTGGATACTGTGCAGTGAGTGGCTCACCTCCTGGCATCCCAAATCCTCTTCACCACCTACAGGCATCAAGGCAGGTGTGTGATGGAATACTCGCCACTTGCATAGATGGGTGCAGCTGAAACAACACTCAAGAAGCTCAAAGCCATCCAACTGATCAGCAGCCCATCCACTAGGTTAAATATTCACTCTCTCCACCACCAGCACACTTTGGCTGTAATGTGTTCTGTGTACAGAATGCACTGCAGCAACTCACCAAGGCTTCTTCGACAGCACTTCCCAAACCACAATTTCCATCACTTAGAAGGACAGGGGCAACTGGCACATGATATAACCATCACCTCCAACTTCCCTGCCATCCCAATATAGACATGTATTGATCACTCTTCCTTCATTGTTGTCAAGTCAAAATCCTGGAATTCCCTACTTGACAGGATTGGGAGAAAGGTATAGAGAGAGGGGTCTGAATTTAGCTGTGTTGGCAGGGCTCCCGGCACCAGCCCAAAAAGGCAAGGGGAACCCTGCCTCAGTCTTTCAGAACTCCCCCTCCTCCCACCCCTGGCATGATTCAACAGCACTTGGATACTTAAGTGCCCGGCGCCAGAATCCCCGTCCCTTTAAGGATGGGGATCCTGCCTTGAAGAGCTGCTGGCCAATCAGAGAGCTGGCAGCTCAGTAGTATTAGAAGCACCACCTGGAGTGGTGGCCACTGCTGGTACCACAGGAGGCTTGGGATGAGGCCCAGCGGTGGAGCCCTGGCCTAGAGGTGAGTGAGGCAGGGTCGCCGGGGCCAGTCCAGCAGGCCCCAGCGATGGGGGAAGGGGGTGGGCGGGGGTGGTGTGATGAGGACAAGGGTGAGGTGTTACCAGAAGTGTGGTCTTTGCCACCAAGGGCCCTCCTTGAGCCACAGATTGCTCATGGAGGAGGCCCTCCCCCAAGCCTGCAGGGAGGCCGCCTTGTCTCACTGGGTGACCTCCCCACATGATGGAGGCCCCTCCCCCATCGCTGGTTTAATTGCAGAGGCAGCAGGAAGACGCCCCTAGGTGGCTACTGATTGGCCACTTAAGGGCCTCAATTGGTCTCTGGGTGGGAAGGCCATCTTCAGCCTTTCCCGCCCCAACTTAATCACGGTGCAACTGGAAGGCCCTCTGCCGCAGTCTTCTGTCACAATTCTATGTCCTCCCTGCCTCCTAGCCTGTCTCTGGGTGGGTGGGGCGCATTAAATTCCACCCAAGGTGAGAGAGAGGGCAAGAAGGACGGAATCAATGCCTGAATGAATGAAGAACTGAATCCGGTCACCATACAGTGAAGAAGTATCTTGACCACACAGACAGCAGCCAGTCCAGAAGGGGTCCTTTCACCACCTTCTCAAGGGCAAGGATGGGCAATAAATGTCAGCCATACCAGTAATGTCCAGATCCCATGAATTCATTAAAAAAAAGATACAAAGTCCTGACGTCTGAGACTGTAAGAGTGAGAAGGAAGCTGATTTTACTGCTATGGCTTTGGATCTATTTCAGTCTTCCTCCCTTTCATTTTTGCAGTTTCTGATATGCTTCAATCTGGGTACATTTTCTTTTTGAAGATTTTTTTATCTGCATCTATTTCCCAAGGTAGAAGAATGACTCTCATCACTGTGCATCACTTTTTGGTCAAGATGGTTAGTTCACCAATACAGACTCCAGTCAACACCAAATGAGGGAGCCAAGTCAGGCACTGGTCTGTGGTGAGTATCAAGTGTGTTGCCCTGGGACAGTGTGAGATGGGAAGGGGAGGGGTCAACGCTGCCGCAGCTGGGATCCCAGGATCAAGGACTAGCGCTGTGACAGCTGGAATGGGAAACATGGAAGAGTGGGGAGCAGCCGGTGCTATCACCAAGTTAAGAGCCAGGGAGGATATGGGAGATCACGGAGCGACTAGAGCCTCAAAAGGAAGATCAAATTTACATTTGTATAGCATCTTTCACATCCTCAGTACATCCCAAACGCTTCACAGCCAATTTTAGTACTTTTGAAGTCTAGTCACTGTTGTAACATAGGTGAACTGTTGTCAATGAACACAGGGAGGGAGGGAATCATCCTTAGTCTTTGATCTGCTGCAGAGGCTTCAGAATATTGGACCAGGCCCTGATGCTGAGAGTATACCTGGGGCAAAGGTTATCTTTTTTATGATGAAGTGATTAGAATTGGGGCAATTAAGAAGAGTGAATAGGAATGTTTGTAATTTTGTTAATTATGTTAGGTGGTTTATTTTAGGAAAGATAATGAGCTGTGCGAGGCACTGTCACAGGGCAATATGGCAAAGGATTTGGGGGCGGGGGTGATTATATATGGTTCTTGGGATCTGGTTGATTCCTAATGAAATGATATCAGGAATCTACTGGTTCCTTGGTCTTGGATCCAATTTGGGTTGAGATTTGGTTTGTGAAAGGGAAGGGACGCTACTACAACCCCCAAGCATGATCACAGGGGTTATTGCTGTAGGTGGGACTCGCAGTGAAGACTACACTGTACACTGTGTTGAATCACTGATCAGTTAACCCAGAACGCACACGGTGTGACTTCCCGGGGCAAGGAACCAAACAACAAACTTTGTCCAATAAAACATAACGTCGGCCAGACACCCTAAAGCCAAAATGAAACGCGGATTTCTGTCACTTTTTGCCCAACTTGAGGGGGAAAAAAATAAAGGAACTGACCTTTTGGAAGGTTGCCATAAACCGGGCTCCGTTCAACAATAAAGATTTTAAATTAAAAATCGGTCGAACTTTCAATAATCGATTTTAAATCGATCCTCTGAAGGGCGAAGTTGGCTGCTTAAATAAGCGAACGGGGGGTGGGCGTTGTGATAACACACCCATGTTCGGGATGAATCGCCTCCCCGCTCAAATAAACTTGTTGGCATTGGATTCGGATCCCGGGTCTGTCCCACACACTGGCTCCTCTGAGCAAAAAGACTCTCCCTCTCTCTCCAATCTACAAGCTCAGGGATCTCAGGGACTCACCTCACTCCAGCAGATCAGATCGTTCGTCTCAGGATCTTCCACCAAAGTCCACAGCTTGGTGAGGAAGGCGGGCACGTTACAGCTATATCCATCCATGACCCAACTCGACACAGACTGCAACTCGATGGGTTCATCACATTAACTCTCAGCTGGCTCCAAAACTGTCCCAACGCAGCAGCATCTGACCCTGACCGCGGCACCAGCAGTGCAACATCATCTGACACTGACCTCCAGGATAATACCATCTAACACTGATCCCAAATACAATGCCACCTGACACTGACCCATTACACACCACCTGACCCCAGTATGACAACAGCAAGCCATCATCCCCTCTCCTGCACAGTCACTCGGCCAGAACAATGGCCCATGTACACGCTCCAACACTGCAAAGACTTCACAGAACAAGGTTCACAAAGAATTGCAAGCAAATGCTGCGTTTCAGCTTCAGCCAACCAACCATGGGATCACAACAATAGATTATGAGCAGAGGACTTTAAATACAGTGGGTTTCAGCCAATGTTACCGTATTTCTGCTAAAACATGGAAACAATGATGAATTTAAAAACTCCTCCCAAACTCACGTTTGGGGAAAGAAGCCACTTAAATGACTTTTCCTTCTATCTTGATGTAGAAACTTGTTTTACCTTCAAAAAATTCCAATAGTGTGTTTTTTATTTTAAGTATGTAATTGGATATGTTATTTAAACTATCCAATAGGGTGGCCACATGTTCACAAAGTGGAGCCTAATGGGAGCAGGTAAAATGGGTTTTGCTCCAAATATCCATTTCATGCCGAACCCTTCACTAATGTATACAAATCTTTAAAGTCCAAAGTCAGCATTAAACAGAACCGATTACACCAATCCAGGCTGGATACAAGATAAAGCTCTACCTCCTCTGCCCCAATACTGCTAGATTAGCACCATTTAGACCCCTACACAATAGTCCTAAAATTTCATATGACTACTACTGGTCTCTCGATAGGATACCTGCAAAACCCCCAGAGAAATGATGTAAAAACAATTTTTTCTGGGGTTTCTGCCAGTCTCCCATCCAGAGCATTAAAGAGCATAATTCAACTCAAATTCAAACAGGAAACGGTTCAACTGCTTCTTTCAGGGATGGGGAATGGAGCAGTTATAATTAGGCCAGCCACTTACCCCCTCTGATCCCACTGCCTCCCCACCATATCTCAATCTTATGCTGCCCTTTTCAGCAAGTGAGCAGGACACCTGCAGGCAGGAAGCGGAGTCCCTTTTAAATACACATTATTGGGACCGAATTACAATATTAGTCCGAGGCCTGAGCATGGGGAGCAGTGACAGCTTCCCCATCAAGCCGAACCTGACAGGAAAGGGATCATGAGCCAGAAGACCAGGTGGGCAAGTTTAAAAACTTTATTTTAAGTTTCCTTTAGAGTAAGAGGGGCCGAATGCTTCTCCAGGCCCACGAGGGCCACCTTTATCCCAAGCTCCCTGTTCCCCCAATCATGGCTAGAACTCCACCCCAATCCCCATCAGAACCCCCCAACACCACGCCACCCCCCTCCCGGTCATAGTCAGAGTCACCACCACCCCTTCCACTGCCCCAAGCTAGAACCCTCCCCCAACTGACTGCTCGGTCTCCGCTGCAGCCTACTGCTGCTGAATTCCCATTCCTGTTCACTATGCAGGTTGTGGACCTGGCCAGGACTCAGGGGGAATTCACAAAGATGAAGCTCAGTCGTTTCAATTAGCTGGGCCTCCACAACCCCGGACCCCCTGGTTTTGCTGCCAGCTTCAGGGTTGGCAAACAACCTCCAACACCAGCATTTAAAACAGGGGCCACAGTCTGTTGTATAATCTACAGAATTTGACAGAAACCATACCTGCTAGATGGAAATATATTAATTTCGTCATATGGAACATTATTTGAACACTTACTGGACATTGAACATAACTGGTTTTAAAAAACCACACAAGTCGCTAAAAACATGGCTGCACATTTGCATTCTAAAAGACAGTGGCATGGAGAGACAATGGGAGTACTCCCAGATTCAATTAGCCAGATGCATTTTGTCAAGTGATGATCAAGAGGACATTGAGAATCATTAAATGTGTAAGAACCAGCATTCCACTCCCCCACTGAGTGTGTCTGGTAAGCTCTGAGGAATCCACAAACCTCGCAGGCGAGGCTGTTCCAAACAAGGAGCTAGTCACATGACTAACCTGCTGGCCAACCTGGAGTTAATTGAATTGTGCTCACAGAACAGTTTTTTTTGGAAGAGACTGCACTTGAACTTCACGAGCACTCCCTCTCTCGGTCTGTCTGTCTCTCTCACGCAAAGTTCCAGAGACCCACAGAAGTAACTTAAGCCTCAAGACAGAAAACCAGCAAAACAAGTTTGAAAGTGTGCACTGGGCCCCAACGAGAACTGCAAGACTTAACTTCAATCAAAGACTTTACACCTAACCCAAAACCAGTAACTGAACTCCATCTATTACGTCAAACCTTTCCCCTTTAATTCTTTCTCCCCCTCTGTTTCTATTTGCGTGTGTGTTTGTGTGGTCGCGTTGCAAGTTTTAAGGTTAATAAACTCACACATTTCTTGTTTAAATCTGAGAAAACCTGTCAGGTTGAGTTCTTTGCAATTACAATTAGAGAGCAATGAGCAAGGACTCACTGAGGTGAAGCTGAAAACATTATTTTAAAAGTTAAACCCTGTTACGGCCAAACCAGGAAAAGGCTGAGAGGGGAGCCCTAGAACTCTTTCTCACCTGGTTGTAACAACTCTCTAAGCTTATTTTAACAGCAACCACTGACCTCTACCACTAGGAATAACAGCAGTAAGATAATGGGGACACCTTGGGCCTGACTTAACCTATTCAAAACCCATTCGCTTACACAGAGTTAAAATCAGCCCAACTTAAGATTCCCTCCAAGTCACACACCATTCAGACTTGGGATTTATATCACCATTCCTTCATAATCACTGGGTTAAAATCCTGGAATTTCCTACTTACCACCACCATGGGAGCATCATCACCACAAGGACTGCAGTGGTTCAAGAAGTTCCACCATTGTCTTCTCAGGGCAACTAGGGATGGGCAAAGAATTGCCAGCATTACTCACATCCAAGGAACATATTTTGTTAAAATTCCAGGGCTACAACTGATGATGGCAAAGCATTGGAATAAACACTATGGTTTATGAGATGATGAGGATACTTTGATTCAGTGAAAGGTTTGTAACACCTTCCATACTGTCCGGTATGTGCTGCACTAGGAAGAACATTACTTAAAATACTGCATGAGTTGGACTGAGCCAGAACAATACTGGTAGGGAGGGTTGACTGAACTTATCTGAACTTTTATTGATAAGGACACAAGTAAATACCAAGAATATTGAAAAGACCACTTGGCCCATCACAATGATAGATTTTTTTAGTTTGATCATCAATACTTTGAAAAAATGCTGAGTGATGCTGAGCTGCTGTATGTCCCTCTCATTCCATTCAATATTTATCTTCTTCCTGAAGTGCAGTCAATCAAATTTGGCCAATCTTGTGAATGAATAACACAAACATTACAAAATGTGAAAGAGTATTGAATCCTCATGGGGTTAACAGCTGTGTAGTTAGGGCTGGCAGTGGGCCAGCATGCACAACATAATTGCTTTGGATAGCCAGCTCAGCAAAGCAAATTCCCTCTTGTGCAGTTTTCCTGCTTAAAGCTGAGATCTCCATCAGTAAGACCAGCATGAATACAAACTTCACCATTCATCTTAATAAACCAGCCCCAATAAAGTTTGTTTACTGTGGAGATGTTAATCTACACAGCAGACCCTACAACTGTGACACGGGACACTACACCCACTACAGTAAATTCTATACCTAATGCAGCAGAAGGGGAAACTTTTCAATGTTCTTCCGAATCTTTTTATTCCAGTTCTATTCAAACAATACTAAAGTATATTCGTAGATAGATTTATGTGAGGCATTTCACAACCTTCAGCGTCTGTAAAAAAAAAAAGCCGTCATCATAATGATTCTCCCCTTGTATTAATGCAGCCTTGAGATTAAAACATGTATTAGCTTAACCAATTGGATCCGCCAAAACAAAAAAAACCCTCTTTACATTTAGAGACGACCAATCCAAAAATCATTGCTGCAACTAAAATAACAACTCAGCACAGTTTAGTGCAGGATCTTTGGGAAATAGATACAAGGAATATGCCACATACCAAAACCCAAATGATAAGAAATGAGTATCTCTAAAAAGTATTTGTAAATAAATATACTTTTATACGATACAGAAGGGTTATATCCAGTAATGAATCATATATTAATATAGGACTGTTATACAAGCATATACCTGTATCGTCACTGAACTGATAACACAGATTATTTCAATCTGTACCTATTATACTCTTTGTACTGAATAAAGATAGTCTGTGGGTTAAGGTAACTGGAGTTTATTTACAAACTTCTATCATCTATGGGTGCCAATATAATACTCCTCACAGGAGGCTCTGTACAATCTGCGACATCACATCCTGTAATGATGCATACAGTCTATTTACATATCTACCTAGCAACAACCTACATCACATTATACTACATCTCCCTCCAAGTCTCTGACTTCATTCATCAGGCTATGTAACGCTGTAGCGTTTTCACGACTGTGGCAACGTGTTCTTCTTTCGCTTGAAAATGTTTGGGGTTTGGAGTCTCTTAATTCTTCCTATTCATTTTCTTGCATTGGAATGGAACTATTCGATGACTCCAGTTCTCTATCTCAGTTGTCCTCTGGGTTGTCTGCTGATTTTCATGTTAGCTCTGTCTGATAACTGATCCTCTTGCATTTCTTCCATTTGTTTCTTCTGTGAAACTGGTACCAATGATCTTCTGTTTCTTATCATCCCCTGGTCAGTATGGGCAATGTATGATCTTGTATATGATGATTTCTCTATCACTTCTCCGTATCTATTCTGGTCTTTAACCCAAACCGATTCTCCAGGTTGGATGTCTGACAGATTTCTCACGCTGTAGTGACATCGTAATTTTTAGCTAGAATTGACCGCGCTCTATCCTCTCTCTCCCTCACTTTTTCCAAGTCTTCTGCACTAATTTGTGGCTTTAGTGCACTTGGGAGAATAGGAAGTTGTGTCTTCAATCTTCTTCCCATTAATAATTCACATGGGGCTAACCTATTTTGGAGTGGTGTAGATCAATAGCTTAAAGTGCCAGTTGAAAATCTTCATTTTTCTTCAATAACATCTTCACGGTTCGTACACCTCTCAGCTTCTCCATTGGCCTGAGGGTACCTCGGTGAACTGGTGACATGAACAAATCTGTATGTTTCAGTAAACTCTTTGAAATTTTTGTTCACAAACTGCAGCCCATTGTCAGATATCACAATATCTGGAATCCCGTGAGTAGCAAAAATTCCTCTTAAGATTTAATCACAGCCTCTGAACTCTGGCCATGTAGTAGCTTAACTTCAACCCATCTCACGTAATCGTCAACAACAACAAGGAACATCTTCCCTTTATGCTCAAAGAGATCCATTCCTAGATGCTCCCGTGGGCTGGACGGAAACGAAGGTGACATAAGTGGCGCTCTCACCTCTTGTCTGGTAGTAGCACATATGATGCATCTGGATACCACTGCGATACCTTTCGATATCCCGGACCACCATACTGAGCTTCTGGCTCTTGCTCTACATTTGATGATCCCTAAACGACCTTGGTGTAATTTCTCCAAGATATCCAATCTTCAAGGTCTTGGGATGAACAATCTTTCATCGTAGACGAGTATATCATCCATGATACTCAGATGACCTCTTTCTCATGATATTTCCTTAAAACAGGTTTATGCGGCATATATGCTGGCCACCCATTTTGACAATATTCTCTTCTTCTTTCGCATATTTTGTCTTCTTTCTGCAAATTTCTGATTTCACTCAATTTCTGAGCTGTTGCCGGTAAATTCTCAGTTATTGTTAAAGGAAAGATTTCTACTTCCTCCACGAGTAAGACATCTTTTTCTTTAGGTCTTCCAATTGTTGCCCTTGATAATGAATCTGCTGTTATTTGTTGTTTACCTGGAACATATTCGGTCATCGAATTAAATCTCATTAGTCTGAGCCGAAATCTTTGTATCCTTGGAAGTAACTTTGCTCTTTCAAATTCAACGACGTCACAAGTGGCTTGTGGTCAGTTTCAATCTTGAACTTAAGGCCCAATATATTGTCAGAAATCTTTTTGCATGTCCACATTGCTGCCAACGCTTCCTTCTCAATGATCGTGAATCTCTGTTCGGTCAGTTAACGACCGAGAAGCGAAATACAGAGGTCTTGGTCTTCCATCCTTCTTGACCTGAAATAAGACTCCATCTAATCCTGTTGCTGATGCACCTGCCGTTATTATGGTCATTAGCTCCGGATCATAGTGCATGAACTCCTCTGACGAAGTTAACATCTCTCTGATTTTCTCAAAGGATTTTTTTTCTGGCTCTCCCCAACACCAGATATTACTGCTCTTTAGCAGTTGTTGCAAAGGCTCTTTTATAGTAGCTAAATTTGCTAAGAATTTCCCTACCTGATTCACCATTCCCATGAATCTTTGTAGTTCCGTTATGTTCTTTGATTCTGGGAAATCTTTTATTGTCTTCATTTTCTGTGGATCTGCCTTGATACCTGACCCATCAATTATGTGTCCAAGGAACCTCATTGTTGGTTGTGAAAAAAAACACATTTCTCATTCAATATGAGCCCTGCTTCTTCTAATCTTTGTAATACTGCACTTATCCTTGTTTCCTGTTCTTTCTGGTTTGCTCCATGAATTAGGATGTTGTCCATGTGACAGATTATCCCCTCTAAACCTTCCAGGATCCTTGACATCGCTTTCTGAAAGACCTCAGGTGCTGATGTAATACCAATTGCTTAACCAGTTGAAAACAGAATCTTCCAAATGGTGTTATAAATGTTGTCGACAATTTAGGCTCTTCGTCCAAAGGTAACTGCCAAAATCCACAGTTTGCGTCTAAGTTAGTAAATATGGAGCTTTTCCCCAATTTTGCCAAACTTTCATCCACTGATGCTATTGAATGGATATTTCTCTCCACTGCTTTATTAAGTTGATTGAGGTCGATATAGATTCTTATAGATCCATTTTGTTTCTTTACTGGAACCATACCAGAACACCATTTAGTTGGTTTAGTAATTGCTGATATCACTCCTTGGTTCTCCATTGCTTCTACTTCTTTTTTAATCTTTTCCAGTAGTGGGTGTGGGACCTTTCTCGATGTAAATAAACACACAGGCTCTGCCTCTTTTCTCAGACTTATATGATATTCTCTCTTCTATTTTCCCTATCCTCTAAATAGCTTTGGGAATTCAGCCCTAAAATCTCTTGGTTGGTTCTCTTGTTCCTCAATTTCTACTACCCCACATGTCAGTTGTAGGTCGACACATGTCTTCCTGCTGAGTAATTAACAACTCTGATTCTTAATAATATACAGTGTTTCAGAAACCTCTTTATTCTTGTATCTTAAAGTCGTTCTCAGTTCCCCTATAACTTTCAGCTCTATGCTCCAGGCCCATATAGCTTCTTCTTTGTTGTTCTAAAGCTTCCCCTACCATGATATCTGCTGTCCAGTAATTTTCAGTTGCTCCTTGTAATTCTCTTAAGAAAGGGGCTTAAATCGTTTGCTCATCTTGCACCTCGTTTATTCTCGTTTAAACGAATTGTCCCTTTGCGGTGACACATTGACTGGAAATATCCCTTTTTTCTACATAGGAAACATTCCGCCTCCCTGGCTGGGCAATTTTCCCGCCAATGTCTCTCTTGTCTACACCTACGAGTCAGTGCTGCCGCCTCCAGATGCCTTTCCTGCCTTTTGAGATTTTTGGCACCATTCTGTTCCATTTTTTTCACAAACTCCACTGAGTCTAACATCTTTGAGTTCAAACTCTCCCCATCCCCTCAAAATATGGGTTGGTTATATTTTCTAACCTCCCACTGTCTGCTTAGCTGAATGGCTTTTTGTAAACTCAAGTCTTCCCTCGACTGTAGTTGATCTGACAGTGCATCGTCAATAACCCCAACTACGATTCTATCTCGAATCAATTCCTCATGCAAGCTTCCATATTCACAATCTTCAGCTATCTTGTATAGATTAATAACTGATTGAACGTTTTCCCCTTTCCTCTAGGTGCGCTTATTAAATTTTGCCCATTCAACGATAACATTTTTCCTGATCTTGAAATACACTTCCATAGCTTTTATGACTTCAGCGTAAGTAGCTTGCTTTTCATTGATTCCTTGAGTTATAAAGAATGTCGCCTGCACATTCCCCCATGGGGTATAACAAAGTACTGATCTGTTCTTTGTCTGGTCTCTGTGCTAAACCTGACGCAGAATGGTAACTCTCGAACCTCCGGACTCATTTCGGTCATACCTCAGCTTGTTCCAGACCTGCTACCTGCTCGAAGGTCTCTGGCAAGGGCAATGACTTTTCAATTATCTTCTGTTTTTCAATGTTTTTTTTCAATATTATTGTTCTTCTCCTTTACGATCACTTTTCCACTGTCACCATGTAATATTAGGGTTACTATACTCTTTGTACCGAATAAAGATAGCAGTCTGTGGGTTAAGGTAACTGGAGTTTATTTACAAACATCTATCATCTCTGGCTGCCACTACAATACTCCTCACACAAGGCTCTGTACAAACCGTGACATCACATCTTGTAGATGCTTAGATTCTATTTACATATCTACCAAGCAACAACCTGCATTATATTATACTACACAGAAGTCCTCCTCAACAATAACTTGCATTTCTATAGCACCTTCACTGTAGTAAAACATCCCTAGGCAATTCACACGAGCATTGTCAAACAGAATTTGACACCGGCCACATAAGGAGATATTAGGGCAGGTGACCAAAGCTTGGTCAATGAGGTAAGCTCTAAGGAGTGTCCTAAAGGAGCAGAGAGAGGTAGAGAGCTGGAGACGCTTGGGAAGGGAGATTAAGGCCCAGGCAGCCGAAAGCACAGCCAGCAATGGTGAAACAATTAAAACTGACTATGCGCAACAGGCCAGAATTTGAGGAGTTCAGAGATTTTGAAGGGTTATTGGCTTGGAGAAGGTTACAGAGATAGGGATGTGCTAAGCCCTTATTCTATGGATAAGCACTTCACTACAAATATATTCAGAATGGTAAATAATTACTTCTGCTTTTTTCAACAATTAAAGACATCACAGAATGATATCTTCTCACCTTCTTCAAGGTTGTGAGTGGACAAGGAGGGGGCAGAAAGGTGACCTAGGAAGATTTACAGTGTGGCACAGCAGACACCCAAGATCAAAGTAATAGGTCCGTGTGATGGAGTGAGGCTCATCAACTGTTCATATCTCCATTAGAGAAAATTGTTCATAATTTGCAAGGCTCCTGCTTGGCAGTCTACATGCAAGAGACTAGTACTAGAGTATAACGATAAGAATAAAGTATTTTTATTTTTTTAAATATGGAAAACGAAACCATTGCATTTAAGTATTATCAGGTGATGAATTCTTTTTGCAAAGTTATTAAAAATTACAGTTTATAGATTCTAGATTTTTTGAACTCTCCTTACAGTTCACAGTGATAATTAGGAATATAAAATACGGAGATAGCCATAAAACTAACGTTGTGGCACTCCTGAGCCATACATGACTCTTTCACACCTCCCTCCGCCAGCACTCACAAATGATCACTAGAAAAACTCGAACAGATTATAATGTCTGGTGTTTATTAAAAAAAATCCTTATTGCTTTTTCATAAGTAAATGGCCAAGCAGTGAAATCCCATTTCTGGAGTCTGCCGATTATGTGGTTCATTTGTGCAGACATAATCCTTGCATTTGGCAAAATTAAAATGAGGTTAGTGAAAAAAGGCATAGATGATGACTATGCAGGGTGAGTGGAGACAGAGTGAAACACTGAACTGTGTTACTGTAAGTACCATAAGAAGGGCAAATCTGATTGCACTTGGATGTAAAGTGGCTCTGAACTGTAGTAAATACAGCAAGTCAACTATCTATCTGGCAATTCTAGCAGTGTTCAGGACTGTCCTGCCTTTCATGTTTTATACTGTCCACTACAACCATTGAAGGCTGCTTTGTAAAAGAGAGAGTCCCTCTTCTCCACCTGCACAGAAAACTGGCTCTTTATTTTCCAGGGGAATAGAGGTACAGGATACATGATTTTAAAAATATGTAATTTATGGGCCTACAATCAGAGACTGGCTCACATCAAGGCACAACTTTAGAGCACAAGATAATTTCATGTTATGATGCAAATACTCCAATGTACTCAATTGGTTCTGGTTTGTTTAGAAGGCCAAGGAGAGAATGAGCCTCTACCAGAGACACAACCATGTGTAAAGAGTAGTGAGAGGGGGAATTAGCAATTGTCATCCGCCTCCCAGTAGTTGCACTATGATTTTCATGGCTGTAGGTTGTACGGGAGCCGGAAAGTTTCCACTTGTCAGTGTCTTTTATTCTACTAGACCTTTCTGTTGAGAGTTGACACTTACAACTTCCAAAACATGCAGGTCTCTCCTTGGAGGGGTCCTCTACAAAACAGATTCTGTGCACTCTTTTGAAGTTAAGTTTTATATAGCAGAATCAATGGAGAATTCCTTTAGATGACAGAAGATAACTTTGGTCAATCCAGTTTGACTCCCAAGTTCACTGTAGAATTTCTGGCAGCCAGGGAGATGGTTCTTTGGATATCTTTAGTGTATATTTGCGGAGTCTGGGGCAGCGAAGGAGGAAAGTTTGCACAACGTCTGCAGGCACTACACAGTAGCAATGAATCTCCTCCAAAGACAAGCAGCAAGATGCCAGTCCCATCAAAGCCCTGTTCAGTTCGTCAGAGGATGTTGTCTGCAGGACCATCCTTTTCAAAGTGCTATGGTAATTCTGAGATATAAAGTTGACCTGTTCCACCATAAACGTGAAGGTGTTTAATTCTACACTGACCACTGGGATAGCAGGCTGCAGAATTTGGGGTATTTTCTTAGCAGGGACTGTATGGTCCAGCTCAATATCCACAGAAAGAGTTGGGTGTCTCTTTGACAGAGCCTCCCACATCTCAGCTGAGATAGCTGGGTTATATTTATCCATACGCTCACAGTGCAGCTGAAGCAGCTTCAGAGGGGGGCGCTTGGCACTCAGCAGCTCAGCAAGGACATTTTCTGTCAGGCTTGCATAAAACAATCCCAGAGCAGAAAGCTTTGGGCAACACCTCAGGGCCTCCTTAAGGGTTTTTGAACTCACTTTACACACAAATGTCTTATTATTGATGAATAGGCTCTCCAAACATGGACTTCTGCTGGTAACAAGTTGGATGGTGCCATCATCCAAAGTGAATGGCATTCTCCGGAAATCAATGTGTCGGAGATGCAAACAAGGGTTTGTTTTGAATAAATCTTTGACACTTTGCAGTAAGTCTTGTCCAGAATAGAAGTAAGGATTTTCGCCAGTGCACACAAGGGAGAGGCCCAACAGATCTGTTGCCGATCCAGACATGTTGTGCAGAATTTGAACAAAGCTCTTGCGATTCGTTTCCAAAGACTGATCACACAAAACCTTCAGATATTTAACATTATGCTGGAACTGTCGGCATGTACGCACATTCCAGTCATCTCCCTCTCCGGAGTCACACCTAATACCAAAAACACAGCAAGCTGTTAGTACAAACATACCTCAGAAACAAGGCATCCAGAGAAAAAACGCTGAATGGATTCTGCTCCTACAATAAGCCAGGACTGCAACATGATAAGACTACGTGCAACGGGTTGACTGCTCCAGTGGCGACTACTGTAAGCTAGGATCAAATTGGGGCTTAATAAGGATTTAATTATCTCAAAAATGTGTTTATAGACAGATAGCAATGTCATTTCAGGATCATGCACAAGCACTGATCCAGCTTATTGTATGTGAACATGGAATGAAAAGGATTAAATGGAACCACAGAAACAGGCTTCACTTTGCCCAGATAATACTCTAGCTGTTCCCTTTGGGTTGACAACAGAATCATAGAATCAATCACAATAGTCATATGTAGATGAAAGAGGTAGAAATGATCATAGAATGATACAGCACAGAAGGAGGCCATTCAGCCCCTTGAAAGAGCTATCCAATTAGCCCTACTTCCCTGGCTCCTTCCACATAGCCCTGTAAATTTATCCAATTCCCTTTTGGAAGTTACTATTGAATTTGCTTCCACCACCCTTTCAGATTGGGCATTCCAGATCATAACAATCCACTATGTAAATTTTCTTTCCTCTTGTTGCCTCCAATTCTTTTCCCAATTACCTTAAATTTGTTTAGATCCTTCTGCTATGGAAACAGTTTCTCCATATTTACTTTATCAAAACCTTTCATGATTTTAAACACCTCTATCAAATCTGCTTTTAACTCTCTCTGCTCTAAGGAGAACATCCCCAACTTCTCAACTCTCTCCAAATCCCACATCCCCGGTAGCATGCTAGTATATCTCTTCTGCTACCTCTTAAGACCTGGTCATCCTTTCTAAAGTGTGGTGCCTAGAATTGAACACAATACTCCAGCTGGAGTTTAATGAAAATCATAAAGATTTAACATAACTTCCTTGCTTTTGTACTCTCTGCCTCTATTTATAAAGCCAAGGAGTTGTATGCCTTCTGAACTTGTCCTGCCAACTTCAAAGATTTTTGTACCTACATGATCAGGTCTCTCTGTTTCTGCCCTCCCTTTAAAATTGTACCATTTGGTTTAGATTACTTCCCCTCATTCTTCCAACCAAAAGGCATCACTTTACACTTCTCTGCATTAAATTTCATCTGCCATGTATCTGCCCATTTCACCAGTTTGTGCATCCTACTGAAGTCTGTCACTACCCTCCTCACTGCTTGCTACATTTCTGAGTTTTGTCTCATCTACAAACTTTGATATTATACCCTGTCATGCAGGCCCCCACCTGCCAAGAATGAGGTACACTAATTTCACCACATGGACATTAAATTTCTAATTGTTGCTGGGAAGAAGGCCTGTGACAAGGGGTTACCAGGCCCCTGGCTGGAAAGACATTTTTGCATATTAACAGACTGTGTTTGGAACAAGGGAGCTAACCCCTGCTCCAATACAATCCACGAACAGACGTGGTCAAACCAGTTAGTCACATGACAAACCTGCTTGGCAGTCTGGAATTTTTTCTAAATTGTACAGTTTGAACTGAGACCCTGCAGAAAGCTGTTTGCTCCTGGATTGAAAAGATCTCTCCTGGCTGGCTCGCCACAGCCTCTCCTGTCTACCTGCTCCCATCTCTTTCTCACAGAACTCCAAAACCCACTGAAAACACATGAACTCCAAGAGAGAAAAGTCTCCTACAGTGAACAAGGTGCAAGAATAATACTGGGCCCCAACGAAAAGCAAGATCTACCTACAATCAAAAACTCTACAGCGAGCTCAAAGCACAGCAAGAAAAAACCCTCTTCAGAGATTGCCTCAAACTTTTCCACTTTATTTTTCTTCTGCTCTTTCTGTCCCTATCTGCATGTGTATATCGCGTATGCATGCTAGTGTGGGCACGTTGTGTATCTGTAGGCATTAACCGAATTAGAGTAATAAATTTCAATCTTTATTATTTAAACCTAAGAAAGCTCGTCTGTGCTGGTTTCTTTGCCTTATATTTCGAAAGTGGTGAACATGGATTCACTAAGGGGGAGCTAAAAACACGGTGTGTTTAAAATTAAACCCTGTTACAGTAAAACCAGGTGAAGGCGGAAAGGGAACCCTAGACCTCTTTCTCACCTGGTTGTAACAAACCCATATTCCCAAGTTCAGGGAAATGCCGACTCCTGGGGGACATCACTGTATACTTCCCTCCAAACAACCGTCACCGTCACTACTGCCCTCTGCTTACCATTGCTTAGCCAATTTTGTGTCCACACAGCCACTGCTCCTGTGATCCCATTAGCTTCAATTTTGCTTAAAAAAAATTGTGATTTTATCAAATGTCTTTTGAAAATCCATATACACAATATTAACCACACTGTACTCAAGCAAGTTAATCAAACATGATGTGTCTTTAAAAAGTCTATGCTGGCTTTCATTTACTAACTCATGTTTTTCAAGTACCAATTAAGTATCTCTGAATTATTATCTCTAAAAAATTTCCCCACCAACCACATTAGTCTGAGTGCCATGTATTTGCTGGGTTTATACCTCTGTTCAAAAGAGAAGTGGGATAACATTTGCAATCCTCTAGTCTTCTGGCACCACACCCATATCTAAGGAGGTCAGAGCCTCGACAATTTCCACACTTACTTCCTTCAGCAACTTAGGATGCAACCCATCTGGACTGGATGACTTTTCTACTTTCAGCACTGCTAACCTTTGAGTACCTCCTCTTTATCTATTTTTATCTTACCCAAATTTCTCTACCACTGCCTCCTTCATTGTGGCACTTGCAGCAACTTCTTCTTTAGTGAAGACAGATACAAAGTACTCACTTAGTACAATAGCCAACCCCCTCTACTTCCACAAGAAAATCTCTTTTGGACGCTCATCATTACCCCCACCCCGCCTTTGACAACCCTTTTATTACTTATATGTTTATTAAAAAATTTAGGATTACCATTTTAGTTACCCACTAATGTATTCACAAACTCTTTCTCTCTCTGCACCTCTTATTTCCTTTTCCAGTTCTCCTCTGTACTTTCTGTATTCAACTTGGTTCTCTGCTATATTATGAGCTGGACATTTATCATAAGCCTCCATTCTCTGTTTCATTTAAAAAGCTGCACCTTCAGTTATCCAGGGAGCTCTAGCACTGGATGCCTTTCCTACCCCCCCCCCCTGGGAATGTACCGAGTCTGTACCCAAACTATCTCCTCTTCATTGGCCTCCCACTGCTCCTTTGCTGTTTAACCTCCTAATCTTTGTTTCCAATCCACCTGGGCCAGATCACTGTGGGGCGGCACAGTGGCGCAGTGGTTAGCACCGCAGCCTCACAGCTCCAGCGACCTGGGTTCAATTCCGGGTACTGCCTGTGTGGAGTTTGCAAGTTCTCCCTGTGTCTGCGTGGGTTTCCTCCGGGTGCTCTGGTTTTCTCCCACATGCCAAAGACTTGCAGGTTGATAGGTAAATTGGCCATTATAAATTACCCCTAGGATAGGTAGGTGGTAGGGAAATATAGGCACTGGTGGGGATGTGGTAGGAATATGGAATTAGTATAGGATTCGTATAAATGGGTGGTTGATGGTCGGCACAGACTCGGTGGGCCGAAGGGCCTGTTTCAGTGCTGTATCTCTTAAAAAAAAAACTCAAATGAAATTAGCCCTTCTCCAGTTGAGTATTTTCACACTTGATTTTTCCATGTCCTTTTTCATAACTATTCTAGACAAAATGACATTGTGATCAAAGTTTCCTAAATGCTTGTCCTCTGAAATATGCTCTACTTGACCTATTTCATTCCCCAAAAGCAGATCCAATACTGCTTCCTTCTTCATAGGGTTGCAAATACACTGATCAAGAAAGTTTTCGTACACTTTTCAAGAGTTCCTTCCACTCTTAGCCCTTTATATGGTTTCTTTTCTCAAGTCCATATTAGGATAATTAAAGTCTTTCATTATCACTGCTCTAACGTCTTGCATTTTTCTGCAATTTTCCTGCAAATTTGCTCCAATACCTTCTTCCCACTAGTACTCAGCTTTAAAGTTCCATATACAACTCAAGTAATATTACCACCAAAACGTATGACTGCAACTTTTACCCACAGCTATGTATTTAATTTGTGGTTTATTTCAGGAATTCTATAACTTTTTGAGACAGTGGGCAAAGTACTCAGACAACCTTTCAGCTCTTTTACACTTGCAAATATTACTGCAGGGCCGACTTTGTTGGTATGCTTCTAATATGGCACAGAATTTTGCCACCCCCAAAATATGCTGCCAAGAAAAGCTACTTGAATGTTGCATTTTCATGGATGGTACAGTGGGTGACACCATCTGTGATCTTCCAAACTCTGAAATCTTCCAGATCGTAACAGTTGTTCTGGTCTGAAATGCTCTGCCTAAAAGGGCGATGTAGGCAGATTCAGTTGTCGCTTTCAAAGGGGAATTAGGTACATACTTGAAAAGGAAAGAAATCAGGGCCCTGGGGAAAGAGCAGGGAAGTGGGACTATTTGGATAGCTCTTTCAAAGAGTCAGCACAGATACAATGGGTTGAAGGGCTTCCTTCAGTGCTGTATAATTCTACTTATACATTTTGTATCTGCTATAGGATTACATATAACCAACTGGAACAAACATATAATGGGATGAGGGGATCCACTAACTATGAGCCCCTAACTCAACATCCATGCCCCAATAAGGACATTATTCAACTTGAATGGAACATTCAAAACAAAAAAAAAAGGTTTTATTTGTTCAGTGACAGGCATATAGTAAAAGTTAAAATTCAATATTTAAAAGGTTTCCTGCGATGGGCACTACATGCAATGTCTTCTTCCATCTCAAGAGCAAATGACAATAGAATGACTACTCACCTCACCACTGTGTAATGCCACACAACAGGAGAAAGAACAGCCTCCGCCCATCTTCTGCAGACCTGTGAGGCCGAGCGCCTCTCACACACTGACAAATAGGAAAATATCAAGGCCAAGACCTCCTCGGGGATCTCCATTCATTTGGGATTATTTTCCTGTTAGTTGAACACAAACTCGACTCCTTAGGAGATGGCAACTATGCATAGAAGTACCTTGCAACAAAGAAGACATTAGTTATTGCAGGACCATTTCAAAACCACATCGAAATCTTTCATTTTACAAGATAGGACTTTGCAAAGTATGACAGCAGTAATGTTGCACAGACTATTCCACCTACTCTAGGACACCCAGGGCCACTCAGTACTGCACTAAGAATCTTGAGCAGTTGGCAGGTCATAATTCAGTTGACAGGTGCTCCACATCCGGCAGCCTCTTTGCAATATACCCGAACCGTACACATGGGCCAGCGAGGACTTCAGGACTCCAATTTCAACTAAGGACCCTGAGATTGATAAACTGTATTTAAATTCCATTTATTCCGGACTCTATTCCAACGACCCAACTCTGTTTTTCCCTCTGTAATCTATTTGTGTGTGTGTGACTCTTACGTGAATGTGGGTGTTCATCCGTAGTGTATTTTAGTAATTTTAAACGGTTTAGAGTGTTAAGGATAATAAACTTACACCTTTCATGTTAAAACTCAAGAAAACCTGTCTGATTGGTTCATTTGCAATTATATTAGAGGAACAGGAGCAAGCACTCACTCAGGTGGTAAGTTCAATCACTGTGTGAAAAGGATAAACCGTTCTGCGGTCAAACCAGAGAAGGGGTGAAAGGGGGAGCCCGAGACCCCTTCCTCACCTGGTCATAACATGTTGACCAGTGAATTCAATTACTATAAAGATTGAGATTTACCATCACTGAAAATCACTGTGTTATCTCCCTGACTCAGAGTGGTATACTGTAATGTGGTGCCATTGTAGTTGGAGAATTATTATTCTATATCATCCACATATGGTTAAATTTAATATAAATACAAACAGCTTGAAACATTCAGCAAGTCAGAACAGTATCTGTGGAGAGAAAAACTGAATTAACGTTTCAGGTTGATGACTTTGCATCAGAATGATTAAATTTAAGAACAGATTGTTTATAGTAGAATTAAACATAGAAACCATCTGAATGTTTCCATTAGATCCCAGGCTATAGCTCACTACTGGAATGTTGTTATTCTGAATGTAAACCATGTCACCCCACAGTAGATTTCAGGCTGATGTCTGTAATATTACTTGTTCCTTTGGTATGTGAACTATTGTAAAATTTACAGGACTGCAAGTAATATTCAAAGAATAAGTGGGTTTTTATTATAACTTAAATTAGAACAGATATATACAAAGCTACGACATTAGCATACCAACACGTCTTACTCTGTCAGGCTAGACCCACAACTCTCTAGTCATGTGTGACGCTACATCACTTCCTCTAGTGACCTTTCACTTACAGCCTCTCAAAGTGCTCCCCCTTTTTTTCCAAAGATAATAACAATGACGTTGCAGCTCTGACTAACGATACATGAATAAAACAAAACGTAATTTACAAGTAAGCAAGTTCAACACTAGAGGAAGTTTGCTTAATCGTCCCGATCTTGTTATTGTAAACCTCTTCCCAGAGCTGAGCTCATCTTGTCGATTCCTCTGAGACTCTGGTAACTCAGATCTCTGGTTAGCATGTTCTTCCTCTGTGCCCATAGCCTCTGTACGTTCATCTTCAGACTTTGTCTTTGAACATGTCCGCGATGCCACAGGGCTGTCACATGCAGTGTTATTGTATAGCTTTCTGAGTTGAATTCAGTTCCATCTGAGAATCACACCATTGGGTGTCTGGACCTTGTATGATCTGGGCTGGTTGTACATCCTGCAGAATACCAAGTTCCTGATGCAGGATTGAGGACTCTGACCTTCTGTCCAACTCGCAATCGAGCCAATTCTGGTCCTGCTTGCCTGCCTTGTTTGGAAAGATGTATATCCTTTACTGTGGAAAACTTAGAGATGACGACTGGTCAGGGTAGTTCTTACCTGTCTTCCAAACATCAACTCCACAGGCGACGGTAATCCCATGTCTGATGGAGCAGCTCAGACGTGCAGCATTGCAGCCTTGAGATCTTGTCCCATCTGCCTACACTTCAAAATTAGTGATTTTATGGGGCGCACCATGTGTTCAGCCATACCATTGGACTTTGGATAATGCAGCGACACGGTCACGTGACAGACTCCCAACCCTGGCACACGTCTTTGAATGGTCTTCCTGCATATTGCAGACCATTACTGGGAATAATTTCTTCTGGCACACCAAGTAGGCTGAACAGAGCACTGACTGTATCAGCAACCACTGCAATTGACGTATCTCGTAGCCGCCTGATGATCGGAAACTTGAAATAATCCATAACAAGGAGGAAATCATCAACTTGAATGTGAAATAAATCTGTGCCAATCTTCGTCAATGGATATGAAGGTGTTTCATGCGGGATCAAGGATTCCTTCTGTTGATTTGGCGGATAACTTTGACATGCCTCACAAGATTTCACCACCATCTCAACATCACTGTTGATTCCTGACCAGTAGACTCTCTCTCTGGCAAAGCGCCTGGTATGTTCAATTCCTAAATGCCCTTGATGCAGTTGGATTAGAATATCAGAATACAGAGCTTCATAGAAACATAGAAAATAGGAGCAGGAGTAAGCCATTCGGCTCTACGAGCCTGCTCCGCCATAATGATCATGACTGATCATCCAACAGTGTCCTGTTCCCGCTTTCGCCCCATATCCTTTGATCCCTTTAGACCCAAGAGCTATATCTAACTCCTTCTTCAAAACATACAATGTTTTGGCCTCAAATGCTTTCTGTGATAGCGAATTCCACAGGTTCACCATTCTCTGGGTGAAGAAATTTCCCCTCATCTCAGTCCTGAAAGGTTTACCCCATATCCTTAGACTATGACCCCTGGTTCTGGACTCCCCCACCATCGGGAACAGCCTTCCTGCATCTACCCTGTCAAGTCCTGTTAGAATTTTATAGGTTTCTATGAGATCCCCCCTCACTCTTCAGAACTCCAGCGAATATAATCCTAACCGACTCAATTTCTCCTCATAAGTCAGTCCCGCCATCCTAGTGTACCCGAAGCACATTGCAGTTTCCGAGCTGGCAGATCTACTGTGGATATGATCTTCTCCATACGCCAGCTACAAGAGAAGTGTAGGGAACAGAGTATACCCCTTTACTTTCGTAGATCTCACTAAGGCATTCGTCAGCTGGGCTGGGCTCGACAAGATTTTGGGGAAAACTGGCTGTCCATCGAAGTTACTCAGTCTCATCTGCTCCTTCCATGACAACATGCACTGCACTGTAAAGTTTGATGGTTCCACTTCCGACAGTTCCAGAGCCCAGAATGGAGTGAAACAGGATCGTGTCCCAGCCCCCACATGGTTTGGCATCTTCTTTGGCATTCTCCTGACCTTTGCTTTCCCTGCAGATCTGGAAGGAGTCTACTTGCACACTAGGTCAGATGGCAAGCTCTACAATCTATCAAGGCTAAAAGTGAAGACAAAACACAACACGCCTTGATCGGAGAAGTCCTCTATGCTGATGATGCTGCACTAATGGCTCACACGGAAACTCAGCTATAAAGGCTCATGGATTCTCTCTCCGATACCTGTAACTTGTTTTCCTTGACTATAAGCGCCAAGAAAACTGTGGTCATGGAACAAGGCGTTGCATCCCCACCCCTAATCACTCTAAGTAACAACCCACTGGAAGTGGTTAGCAAATTCTGGTACCATAGGTCCATGGTGACAGACAATCTGTCCCTTGAATCAGAGCTTGATAAACACATAGGGAAAGCAGCAACCACCTTTGGCCAACTTGCAAAACACACATAGGATAACACCAAGCTGATTGTTCGGACCAAGCTGATGGTTTATAAGGCCTGTGTTCTCAGCACCTTGCTGTATGGCTGTGAATCATGGGTGACTCACAGCTACCAGGAAAAGAAGCTCAATAATTTCTATTTTCACTATATGCGGCGCAATATGGGTATATCCTGGCAGAACAAAATCACAAATGTGGCAGTCCTCTCAAAGGCAGAGCTCCCAAATGTGTTGGTACTAATCAAAAGAGGTGACTTTGATGGATTGGACACGTCCGCAGGATGTCAGATGGTCGCATACCCAAGGACCTTCTGTACGGTGAGGTCGGTCGGGGTCAGATGAGCGCCCAAAGCTCTACTTCAAGGACGCTTGTAAGCGTTACACGAAAGCCCTAAATGTCAACTATCGCATCTGGGAGTCACTAACTAGCAAAAGAGGGAAATGGTGACACATCCTGTGGACTGGTTTGCACTACCATGACAACTAGTTGCTGCAGCAGCTTGGCAACAAGTGCCAACGTCAAAAACAACAACCCTTGGCAGCTTCACGTTGCATAACCTGCCTCTCAAGGACTGGCCTTCACAGCCATCAGCAAAGGTGCATCAAGACACTTTACTTAAATGAATTGTTTACTGCGTGTCCATCATCTTTCATAGATGGAAGGATGCTAACCATGTTTAATCAGGAATAACTGAGTTTTTAACATTACTGAATAATCACGATGGCAGTGAAAATTTAATTTTAGGAATGTGGAGTCTCACTCCCTCAGAAGAAAATTAACAGTTGCAGAACAGCCATGGTTTCTTCTTCTATGCTCACTTATTGTAGCTGTGCAGCTATTGGAGATAGGTAGTTCCACTTTGGTTAATTTTACTGTTTAGTTTGAAACTCCTTTCAGTATCACCCTTAGATTTGCATGTGCATGTCTCTATCGCCACTCGAGGTCAGTAAATCACTTCTGCAGCGCTCCAAAACAACTTTGGATTTCAAAATGGACTCTGGACTTTCTCCTGTCTCAGATAGTGATTTAATTACTTGATTTGTATTGGATATCAGTCCATCTGTGTACACAGTTCATATTTCAGTCTCCAGCAATCCGGGTGCCACTTCTCTTTGTGGCAGGTCAGCGCTTTTCATACTGTCATTTGTAACATTTTCAGATCTTCACTTACTCAAACAGCTTGATGAATCTCAGTCACTCCATCCTCAGGTAAGCATAAGTAATGCAGTATACTGATGTTTATTTCTCTTGCCATTTCCAAACTTGAATCTATTGGCACAACTTCATCATTGTCTCCCTTTCTGGCAATGTTGGTATAGTAGACCTGTTTAATGTGTCAGCAAGAAACATCTCCTTGCCTCTTTCATTGATAACTTTATACCTTTGCACATTATTCTCTGCAGCTGTTTGATTCTTTTTCAACTTGGTTTCAAGTGGTTTGTGATCACTTTCCAAAGAAGTAGCATTGTAGTTTCTACAAACCAGAAATAGTGGTGAAGAGTTCTTTTTCAATTTGACCATTCATTTTCCTCCATTTTTATTAGAAACCTTGAGGCATTGACTATTTTTTGCGAATGAGATGTGATCCTAAATCTTTTTCAGATGTGTCACACTGTCAAACTTATTTTTCGTGATACCATTGCCGGTTGATTAATGACTTTCTTAACCACATTTGGACACTTCTCATGGGGATCATCCTATGGAAAGTCATGTTCTCTCTTCAATAGTTCACATCAAGAAGTGCTTACATCTGGGCAGGTCTGAACCCACTTAACTTAGTTAGTTATTGCAAGGATTTTCTGGATCCCTCATTTACAACATCTGGTTATAATCCATCTTCAGAGAGCTGAAGGACCATAAACTTCACTTCTTTTACAGCTAAACATAGCTTTCCATCTGGAAACAGTAGGAAATAGGACATTGGGATCAACTTGGACCGAGTGCCTTCTAATTGTTCATTGTATATTCATTGTGTTTAATTGTATACAGGTCATGGGCATTAACTGAGGATTTACTTTTGCTCCTATAAACAGCAGCAGACTGGAACTGTGGTGGCTAGGTTTGGAGGTGCATGTTTGTAATGTGTATCTGTGCAAATAAAGCTTATAAAAGTGTGTAAAGACTGTGTGACGGAAACTACACCTGCCAAAAATGAGACATATTAATTTTGTCACATGGAATATTATTTTTGTACTGTTACTGGACTTGAAATAACTTGTTTAAAAAGAGAACAACAGTGGCTGGAAACAGGGCTGCACATTTGCATTCTAAAAGACAGTTGCCTGAAGACGACATTGGGAGTGCCTCCCTAATTCAATTAGCCAAATGGATTTTTGATCAAGAGACATTGAATGTGTAAGAGCCAGAATTCCACCAACCCCCCCCCCCCCCAATCCAATTGAGTGTGTCTGCTAAGCTTGGGGGAAATCCACAAACCTCACCGGAGAGGTTGTTCCAAATAAGGGGCTGGTCACATGACTAGCCTGCTGGCCAACTTGGAGTTGTTTTTGTTTCAGATTTCCAGCATCTGCAGTATTTTAATTATATTGGAGTTGTTTGAATTGTGCTCACAGAAGAGTTTTGAAAAGAGACTGCAATTTGAAGACAAAAGAGAAGGAAGGTCTCTCCCTCTCTCCCAAGCAAAGTTCCAGGGACCCAAGGAAGTAACTCAAGCCTCAAGGCAGAATACCAGTGAAGCAAGTTTGAAAGTGTGCACTTTGAAAGTGGGCCCCAACGAGAACTGTAAGACTTAACTTCAAAGACTTTACATCAAACCCAAAGCCAGTAACTGAACTCCAGCTATTACTTCAAACCTTTCCCCTTCTTTCTCCTCCTCCGTCTCTATTTGCATGTGTGTTTATCGCATATGCATGCTAGCGTGGTTGCTATTTTTAGTAGTTTTAACTGAATTCGAGTTTTAAGGTTAATAAACTTACACCTTTCTTCTTTAAATCTGTGAAAACCTGTCTGGTTGATTTCTTTGCCATTACAATTAGAGAGCAGTGAGCAAGGACTCACTGACAGGGAAGCTAAAGCACGGTGTTTTAAAAGTTAAACCCTGTTATGGCCAAACCAGGAAGAGGCGGCTTAGACCCCTTTCTCTCCTGGTCGTAGCAACTGGCTCCAGTTCTATCCTCACCACCTGGCTTTCTGCATTAGAACATGGTATCAGAGAATGGTTACATTAAGGTTAAGGTTGGAACTAGAAAAAAAAATTTAGACAGAAAATTAAAATCCTAGTAGCCATTGTGAGAAATAGCAGAAAGCAAGTGTAAATTGTTGTGGTACGATTACCCTCCAATGTTTTCGGAGACTGAACCATATGGCAAGTGGAAGAATGCAGTGGATATGTGAACATGAATTACACCCCTACCAATGAGGAAACAAGGTATGGCATGGGCACTGTTACTTCCTACTTACAAGAAGTAAAATCATAAGTAAAGTACTTTGTGAGATGGATGTCCATCAGTTGGATAGAGATGAAGGTTTAGATCCTCTATCAGAGTTCATGGATGAAATCTACCAGAAAGATCATCTGATAAATGCCAATGAAGCATGGTAGAAATTTGACAGACTTCAGAAAGAGACAGAACTGCATTGGAGGCAGTTCAGAGGAGGTTCACTAGATTTATTTCAGAGATGAGGGGTTTGTCTTATGAAGAGAGATTGAGCAGTTTAGGCCTTTATTCTCTAGAGTTTAGAAGAATGAGAGGAGATCTAATTGAGGTATACAAGATGATTGAGGGGATTGACAAAGACATAGAGAGGATGTTTCCTCTGGTGGGGCAATCAAGAACAAGAGGTCATAGTTTTAGGATAAGAGGTAGCAGATTTAAAACAGAGATGAGGAGAAATTACTTCTCTCAAAGGGTCGTGAGTCTGTGGAATTCACTACCCCAGAGTGCGGTGGATGCCAGGACATTGAGTAAGTTTAAGGAGGAGATAGACAAGATTTTTAATGAGTAATGGGTTGAAGGGTTATGGAGAATGGGCAGGAAAGTGGAGTTGAGGCAGAGATGAGATCAGCCATGATCGTATTGAATGGCGGAGCAGGCTTGAGGGGCTGAATTGCCTACTCCTGCTCCTAGTTCTTATGTTCTTATGATAGCCAGTCCAGTGAAGAATATATCATGTATTGTAACAGTAGAAAAGATTGATGAAATTCATCTGGGGGAGCCCTGAATCAGAATGAGGGTTTAAATTACTGGATTGTGCTAAGGTGTCTCATATGCACAGGCAACTGGTTCTAACTACTCTTCTATTCTCAGAGAAGGAGACCCTGTAGGATCTGATGGCTGCTGCCTTAGAAAAAGTCCTGGGGAACAGTCACTCCCTTCAGCCTTCAAGGGAAAAATGAGACATTCCACGGTGACACAAAGAGTAGAGGACTCAATACAATGGAAGGATTAAAGACAGACAGAATGGAGGATGAAAGCATCTTTAGCAGATCTGCCTATTACAGCAGAAGACAAAATTGGAACAAAAATAATGGGTGAATGAATGCCAGGAATGCCCAAGGAACAGTCGATAGGAGCTTCAAGTGTGATTTGAAAATTCATAATGTGATGAACTGCCCGAAGCGAAGAGACAGGATCCTCGAAATGACACAAGAAGAGAATTCTGAGGAAGAGAATGAAGATAATGATGAATTATACTGGTCACAGGAGTTTTATTCTTGTAATGAATATGTTAGTTGCAAACTGTAACCGTGCAGTGCTAGATAGTGCTTGCATTTCAAAAGTGTGTGCGACAGATACCTTGAAGTACTATGTAGTGAGGAGCGACACAAGGTTAAAGAATATAAAGTATTAGTGGGGTAGTGCAAAGATCAGTGCTTGGGCCACAGCTGTTTACAATCCACATAAATGATTTGGATATGGGGACCAATGGTCATATTTCCAAATTTGTGGATGACGCAAAAGTAGGAGGGAATGTAAGTTGTGAGGAGGATGCAAGGAGGCTTTAAGGGGATTTGAACAGGCAAAGTGAATGGGCAAGAACATGGCAGATGGAATATAATGTGAATAAGTGTGAAGTGATTCACTTTGGGAGAAAAAAATAGAAAGGCAGAGTATTTCTTAAATGGTGAGAGATTGGGAAGTGTTGACGTCCAAAGAGACCTGGGTGTCCTTGTTCATGAGTCACTAAAAGCTAGTATGCGGGTGCAGCAAGCAATTAAGAAGGCAAGTGGTATGTTGGCCTTCATTGCAAGGGGATTAGAGTACAAGAGTAAAGATGTATTGCTTTAATTGTATAAAGCTTTGGTGAGACTTCACCTGGAGTATTGTGTACAGTTTTGGTCTCATCTAAGGAAGGATATACTTGCCATCGAAGGAATGCAATGGAGGTTCACCAGACTAATCCCTGGGATGGCAGGATTGTGTTAAGAGGAGAGATTGCAGAAACTGGGCCTGTATTCTGTAGAGTTTTGAAGAATGAGAGATGATCTCATTGAAACTTACAAAATTCTTACAGGGTGTGACAGGTTAATGTGGAAAGGATGTTTCCCCTGGCTGGTGAGTCTAGAACAAGGGGACAGTCTCAGAATAAGGGGCAGGTCATTTAAGATGAGGAGGAATTTCTTTACTCACAAGGTAGTGAATCTGTGGAACTCTTTACCTCAGAGGGCTGTGGAAGCTCAACCATTGAGCATGTTCAAGACAGAAATTGATAGATTTCTGAATACTAATGACATCAAGCGATACGGGGATAGTGGGGGAAAATGACACAGAGGTAAATGATCAGCCATTATCTGATTGAATGGCTGATTCTATGATCCTACTACTTGCTTTAGGTTTGGTGATGACAACACATTGAGGTCACGAAAGAGAGATGTAATTCTATGTAAAATACCTGGAGTAAGCCATTTTATAAGTATTGATGTAGTCTATAGTGAAATACCTATGCTGTTCACTAATCCTTCCATCAAAAAGACACAAATGAAACTTGACATGAAGCATGATAAGGCAATTATTTTTGGAAAGTCAGTTGATCTGCAGTTTACCCAATCAGGACACTATTGTACCCCCTTAACAAAACCTGATGTTTCTCATCAGAGTGTTAGGCAAGTATTAATGGCATCACATAAGAAGCAGAGAGAAAAGATGCAGGTGTAGCTGATGAAGTGAATACAAGAGTTTAGTGAGAAGTGCGAAATCTGTAGAAAGTATCAGAGGATGCCGCCATGTCTTATTGTAAGCCTTCCATTGGCACGTGACTTTAACGAGCTAGGTGCCATGCATCTAAAGGTGCCGGACAAAAAATGAAATATTTCCATCCTACGTCTTATAGACCTGGCAACCAGATTTAGTCTTCCTACAATATAGTGAGGACAAAAGGGTTATAATAAACAAAATCATGTAGAAATGGAAAGGGACTGGACTTGGGACAGCAGCAAAGGTTCTGACTGATAATGGCAAATTATCCGTCCAATGACGGGTTCAGAGACAAGTATGAAAATATGAACATCATGGTTTTGAATGCTGCAGCTGAAAATCCTTTGTAAAAGGAATGAGGCAGTGATTGGCGAAATGCTGCATAAAATTTTAGCTACAAGTTGACAACCACCCTGGTACAGACGGTTTTGCAAAAAATTCGCTCCAGATAGTTGGAAGATAGTATCCTATCAATTAGTTTATGGGCTAAATCTCAAATTGCCTTCTGTATTGTGTAATAGTCTTCCTGCACTAGAAAGTACTATAATTAGTTCCATTTTTTCCACCTATTTGAATGCTTTGCATGCAGGGAGATAGGTTTTCATCAGGCCTGAGGGCTGGGAGAAATGTGTTTTATAAATGCAAGTTCTTGCCTTCCTCTTTCCTGCATCATTTCTACTCCTTCCCTGTCCATTAGGCATTAAACCAAGACCTTGTCTGTCTTCTCAAGATTCCACAGCACTATTTTGAAGAAAAACATAGGTGTTCTCCCCAGTGTCCAGGCCAAAATGTATCCCTCAACCAATATCACTAAAAACAAATTATTTGGACACTTATCTCATTGCTGTTTGTGGGAGCTTGCTGTGTGCAAATTAGCCACTGCATCTTCACAGAATCACAGAATTGTTACAGGACAGGAGGCCATTCAACCCATTGTGTTTGCACCAGCTCGCCGTGTGAGCAATTCACTTCGTGCCATTCCCCCACCTTCTCTCCATAACCCTGTGCATTCTTCCTTTTCAGGTAACTAATTCACTTTTGCATGCCTCGATTGAACCTGCCTCCACCACACTCTCTGCAGTACATTCCACTCGCTGCATGAAAAAGTTTTTCATGTCACCATTGCTTCTTTTGCCAATTACCTTAAATCTGTGCCCTCTTGTTCTTGATCCTTTCACAAGTGGGAACAGTTTCTCTCTATCTACTTTGAAAAGAGAGAGAGAGAAAATGAAACGGAGAGGTACAGTACAACTGTAAATACATTTCAAAATTGGCTGTAAACTACTTTGGGATATCCTAAATTTGTTATAGAGAAGTTATGGCACAGAAGGTGACCATTCGGCCCAAGTCCATGTCTACTCTCTCTAGAGCAATCCAGTCAGTTCCATTGTCTCGCTCTAGTATAAAAGGTGCAACATAAATGCAAGTCTTACTTTCATTCCTATTCATCTTCCCTTCGTCTCTCTCACTTCCTTACTGTGTCTCCTCTTTTCACCTTCTGTCTGTCTTTGACTTCCACTCTCATCACCATCCTTTTTCAGTGCATTCTTCCTAGTATGTTTGCCTGTCTCCTTCCAGCCTTGTTGGGGAAAGGGAAAGGTTGTCAATCCTACCAGCCAAGGCCGCTGCTTGCCCAGGAGCCAATGAAGGACGGGCAATGAATGTAACCGCCAGGGGGAGGTGCGAGTTCAGGCCGGAACCATCCGAGTCTGAAATGCCCATGCGCCAAATGTCAATCCCACAACGCAAAGCGGCCCCCTTTAAAAAACATAGAGCGGTTTCTATGTCGCTTTGCATTGTGGCCTTTTTACACCTCCATTGCTACATCTGTTAAACATGATAGAATTTGACCTCAGAAAACTTACCGTTCAGACATTTTGAATGCTTGAGTACAACATTGCAAATTCCCACTTTGAATTTGCTAGCAGACTAGCTGCTCCAAAGAGTCTTTCATTCACAGAATCGATGACAAAGCGGAATAGCTGTCACATTTTCAGAGAGACTGAAGTGCGCAGGAGCAAAAACGATGTGACGCTCGGACGGAAGTGGGGCCGAGAAGGCGGCAGAGAGATCGCGGTAGGTAAGTGGGGTCGTTAGCACCGTGGGGTAACCTAGCAACAAAGTACAGAGGTGTCACTCAGGTTGTTTCAGTACAAGCAGAGCAGTGCGCTTGTTTCCAAGGGGCGGAGCGCCTGGAAATGGACTATTTTGTTTTAAGTGAGACAGGCGGAATCAGTCTGATGCGGAAGGGTTGGACTTTCCTTCTCACCCATTCCCAGTATTTATCTTTGCTTCTCGCACCAGAGTAAATTTCGCTGTGGCGAAAATGAAGGAGCGTCTCAGAGAGAGTTGCGCTTTTTTGTCTGAATTAATGGGCAGTTAAAAAAAGTAATTTATGCTCATTGTGCTTTTTATCTTATGTCTAGTTTTATTATCTCAAACTCTGTAAGTTCTAGTTTTTGGAAGGCCTGTGGCAACTTTTTAAAAAGAGGAATTTGAATGTATATAACCCTTCATTTGTCATAGAAACATTCCACAGCACTTGTTTTGCAAGTCAGCCATTTTGCACACAGTTACGTCCCACAAACAGTAATGAGAGAAATGACTACAACCTATTTATTTAAAAGCAAAATACTGCGGATGCTGGAAATCTGAAATAAAAACAGAAAGTGCTGGAAGTACTCAGCAGGTCTGGCAGTATCTGTGGAGAGAGAAGCAATGTTAACGTTTCTGGTCAGTGACCCTTCATCAGAACTGGCAGATATAAGAAATGTAAAAGATTTTAAGCAAGTAAAGCTGGGTGGGGCAAAAGATAATAAAATAGGTGTTGATAGGACAAGGTCACAGAGAATAACTGGCCAGAAGGTCATGGAGTAAAGGTAAACAATATGTTAATGGTGTGCTGAAAGACAAAGCATTGGTACAGAGAGGGTGTTAATGGACAGAAAACTGAACATCCACAAGCACAAACATGAAAAAAGCAATGGGTATGCAAAGTAGAAACAAACTGAACAAACTCAAATAAAATAAACCCACCTTATCCCCTTCCCATGGCACCTTCCCATGCAATCGCAGGAGGTGTAATACCTGCACTTTTACCTCCTCTCTCCTCACTATCCAAGGTCCCAAACACTCCTTTCAGGTGAAGCAGTGATTTACTTGTACTTCTTTCAATTTCGTATACTGTATTCGCTGCTCACAATGCGGTCTCCTCTACATTGGGGAGACCAAATGCAGACTGGGTGACTGCTTTGCGGAACACCTCCGCTCAGTCCGAAAGCATGATCCTGAGCTTCCAGTTGCTGGCCATTTCAACACTCCCCCCTGCTCTCATGCTCACATCTCTGTCCTGGGATTGCTGCAGTGTTCCAGTGAACATCAACGCAAGCTCAAGGAACAGCATCTCATTTACCGATTAGGTACAGCCTGCCAGACTGAACATTGAGTTCAATAATTTCAGAGCATGACGGGCCCCCAATTTACTTTTGTCTTTAGTTATTTTTTCTTTTTTTGTGGGTTTATTTTATTTTAGTTTGTTCAGTTTGTTTCTACTGTGCCTACCCACTTTTTTTTCATGTTTGTTCTTGTGGCTGTTCAGTTTTCAGTCCATTAACACCCTATCTGTACTAATGCTTTGTCTTTCAGCACACCATTAACACATTGTTTGCCTTTGCTCTGTGACCTTGTCCTATCAACACCTCTTATGTTATCTCTTGCCGCATCCCGGCTTTACTTGCTTAAAATCTTTTACATTTCTTATATCTGCCAGTTCTGAAGAAGGGTCACTGACCTGAAACGTTAACTCTGTTTCTCTCTCCACAGATGCTGCCAGACTTGTTGAGTTTTTCCAACACTTTCTGTTTTAACAACCTATTTATTGTTAACTCAGTTGGCTAGACGGCTAGAGTGTGATGGAGAAAGATGCTACCAGCGTGGGTTCGATTCTCATACTGGCTGTAGTAGTTCATGGAGGCCTGCCTCCTCGCCTTACCCCATGCTTGAGGAGTGGGGACCCTCAAGCTTTACATCACCAACTGTCTCTCGAATGGGAAGAGATGCCGATGGTCCTTTGGAACTATGGCTAGAGCAGCTAGTGAAGAGAGGAATGCTGGTTAGAACACTAGGAGAATTCTCTGTACTTCGATGAAGGGACCGACGGTATGGTTGCTAAATTTGCTACTGACACAAAGACAGGTAGGAAAGTAACTTGTGAAGAGGACATTAGGAGACAAAGGGATATAGATAGGTTAAGTGAGTAGGCAAAGACCTGGCAAATAGAGTATAATGTGGGAAAGTGGGAAATTGTCCACTTTGGCAGGAAGAATAAAAAAGAAGCATATTATCTAAATGGTGAGAGATTGCAGAGGGATCTGGGTGTCCTAGATGAATCGCAAAAGGTTAGTATGCAGGTGCAGCACGTAATTAGGAAAGCTAATATAATTTATTGCGAGGGAAATTGAATACAAAAGCAGGGAGGTTATGCTTCAGTTATGCAGGGCATTGGTGAGACCACATCTGGAGTACTGTGTACAGTACTGGTCTCCTTGTTTAAGGAAGGATGTAAATGCATTGGAGGCAGTTCAGAGAAGGTTTACTAGACTAATACCTGGAATGAGTGGGCTGTCTTATGAGGAAAGATTGGTCAGGCTAGGCTTGTATCCACTGGAATTTATAAGAGTAAGAGGCGACTTGATTGAAACATATAAGATTGTGAGGAGTCTTGACAGGGTGGATGTGGAAAGGATGTTCCCCCTTGTGGGAGAATCTCGAAGTAGGGGTCACTGTTTTAAAATAAGGGGTCGCCCATTTAAGACAGAACTGTGGAGAAATCTTTTCTCAGAGGGTCGTGAGTTTTTGGAACTCTGCATCAAAAGGCGGTGGAAGCAGAGTCTTTGAATATTTTTAAGGCAGCGGTAGATCGATTCTTGATGAGTAAGGGAGTGAAAGGTTATCGGGGGTAGGTGGAAATGTGGAGTAATCAGTTCAGTCATGAACTTATTGAATGGTGGAGCAGGTTCGAGGGGCCGAGTGGCCTATTGGCAGGACACTGGGAGAACTGCCATCTCTTCTTCAAGTAGTGTCATAGAATCTTTTAAGTGAGTGGGAGTATTGGGGTCATGTTACTTAATTGCAGCATGACTCTGGGACTGACTTGATAGGGTTGTTCGTCTTTTCAAGTCTCAGTTTCATAGATTCCTATGTTTTTATCTCGACAAGCAGACAAGGCCTCAATTTCAAAATTGTCAAAAGGATGAAAGGTAGTTTCTGTTAAAACTGATTTAAACCATAGTGTTCCCAATTTAAGATATTGTTTGGAAAAATTATGCATTAAAGATATTTGCTACCTGAGGCCCATGAGTCTTAGGATGTAGCTGTGATTTCTCCACATGCTGGAGTTCTTGTTTAATAGCAACATGGTTGAGTGAAGCCAGCTGTGGGGAGAATTAGAGGCTGGGATTTTGCCTCGACTAGGTAAGTCCTGACCAACAAACCATCAGGCTTTCCTCCCGACACCTTTCACCACCATTATCCCACCTCCCAACCGGTCTCCAATGGTCTGGTAAAATCCTGGCCACAGAGTTTCCCATAGTGTGCCCCAAGTACCACCTGCTCGACCAGGCAAATAAAAATACTGGATTACTACCGCCTGAATAAAACATAAGAACGTAAGAAATAGGAGCAGGGGTAGGCCATTCGGTCCCTCAAGCCTGCCCCGCCATTCAGTAAGATCACGGCTGATCTGCCCCAGACCTCAACTCCTCATTCGTGCCAGCTCCTCATAGTCCTCGACTCCCCGATATTTCAAAAATCTATCTACCTCCTCTTTAAATACATTCAGTGATCTAGCCTCCACAACTCTATGGGGTAGAGAATTCAAGACACTCTACCCTCCGAGAGAAGAAATTCCTTCGCATCTCAGTTTTAAATGAGTGTCCCCTTATTCTGTAACTATGTGCCCTAGTTTGAGATTCCCCCACTCGTGGAAACATCTTCTCAACATCTACCCTGTCAAGTCTGCTTGAATCCTGCTCGCTCTTCCTACTGAAACTAGGGTGGCAAGGAGAAAATCATTCCATGTGAAAAACTTCACGTTCGATGTCAGTCCAAAAAGAAAATGCATCATTTTACATAATAGATAAGACCAAAGGTGAGCATTTTGGATTTCTGCATTCAAAACCACTCAAAATGAGAGCTGGATGGAAATTCACTTAAGGAACCTGAAGGAAGTGGCTTGCGGGAAGCAGAAATTGTACTGTATGTCTTTGTAAACACCCTAGTTTCAAACAGAGTTGCACAATAGGCAAGTAAATGTCTATGTTGCATCAGTATTACTATAGGCAGTGAGGATTCATGTCATGATTGATATGCTATTCCATTACCTCCAATTTACAGTTATAAGGCTTGTTGGTATCTGCCACTAGACAAGAAAGCCCTTGATTTAAAAACTGCATCAACCCCACCACCAATTCCAGACATTCACTACCCTCTGAGAGAAGAAATTCCTTCGCATCTCAGTTTTAAATGAGTGTCCCCTTATTCTGCAAATCTGTATGATCCAGATGGAGGCCTGACAGCTGAGTGGAAAGGCCTCTGGATTTTGCAGGGAGAATGGCAAACAGAAATCTGAGAGACCTTGTGAATGATAGGTTGTCCAATCATTCCCCCACAAACCATAGAGAGGAAACTGAAATTTGGTGGTGTGAAAATGTTGGTTTTCAGTATCTGCAACATCTTGGTTTGTCAGAATGTCTAATGCATTTGTATAGATGAACTGTTGACCAACAGAATTGACTTTTTTTGTCCACCGTTTTAAGTGTTGAGGTAAGATTGTTGTCCTATGATTTATAACAGCAATTAGACAGAAGGAGCAAGAACCGGGATGTTTTTGCTAGGTTTACCTGATTACTTTTTTGCTGCCTGTCCAGACAAGTACCAACTCACTGGGTGCCACAAGTTGGGAGGGCTACAAAGTTAAACTTTCCCCATCATTTGCAAACAGTTTATGTACCAATCTGATGGTGAATGTGTCCGCTGACTCTGAGCCTGCTTGCTTATCGAGAAGGCAGGCTCATCACCTAGAAAGAATGTTTCGGTTGCCAGTGTGATTGGGAAGGTAAAGGCAATGTTGAGCATGAGCTTCCTTGATGTACATTGCTTTCGAGAAATCGTCTTGACGCTCCTGAGCCAATACGAAGAAAATCTCCATTTGCAATGGGGAGATCACTGGCTCGGATAATTCTGTTGAAGTGACTCTGTGAACAATGAACTTGCCTTGACTATGTTGCTTGCCAGTAGAATCTGGAGATATTTTCCTGCCTATATGATTTGACACTTCTCAAGAACAAGTTATTAGCCCATAAAGGATTCAGAACTCATGTGTGGATAAGCAGACCTGTTCCAAGATGTTATGAAACAGGTTTCTTGATTTGCTGTGCTCACCGAGATTATGTTTAGTTGTGACATAAGATCGCGTAACAGACTGAGCAGTCATTAACCCAAGCAGATATAGAGCACTGAACAACAGACTCCGTTCTGTCCTGGCACCGTGTTGTTTAATGTTTACATCAGTAGAGTACCACAAATGTGTATATGCAGATGGCATAGCTTTGGCTTTGCAAAACAAGAACCTGTCTGAAGAAACCCTAACTAGTGATTTACAGAGGATGGGGGCCTATGTCCGCCAATGACCATCACTTCAACATGCCAACTCAATAAACCGAGCCCTGAAAATCTCCTATTGTGGCATAGAGGTAAGCCATTTCAAAAACCTCTCGTAGGAGTCTCACACGATCACACTTTGTGGTATACACATCTCCAGAACCTCGGGAAGAACTAAAGAGTAGAGTCAACCTGATCCAGTAACCTACCAGATCCACATGGGGAGCAGATGCTCAAACCCTCCATATGCAATCACTCACCCTGATATATTCTACAGTGGAGCACTGCTGTCTGGAATGGCTACTAACTCAGCACTGTCAAAAATGTCCAGACTCTACTGAGAATTATCACCAGTGCGCTTCTATCAACACCAACACCCTGCCTGCATGTGCTCGCAAACACGTAGCACCACACCTAGGTCTTGAATATGCAGTCTCTGGAGAATACAACCATTACGTCAACAGAGAGATTCCAATCCAGACTAACTTAAACAACCCATCACCGACCCTTCTCAAATCTAAAAGGCCATTTTGGATCTTTGCCGAAGCCTTTCAGCGATCTTCCCGAGCCTCGATAAACGATGGCGTGATGCTTGGAAGAGCTGCAACGTTACAGATGGATTTCTTAGAGGACCGGACAGTACAATCTGAAGGATCAAACCTTCCCCTCAAACTGACCAATAATCAACCACCTCAGAACTGGCCATGGGAGATGCTGCCATCTTCTCCATAGATGGGACTACAGAGCTCCTAATCACACCCTGGAGCTCATTGTTGAACACACTGTCCTATGAGGAAATTTGCAGGCAGTCTACAAGATACACTGGAATCTTTGGCCTGGATATCTGACCTAGATATTGATATTGGATTTTTTTTTGTATTACACTATTACCAGTTGCTTACAAACACCATCTGTTTTGTCTTTGGACAACACTTCTCAAAGTTGAAGTGGAGAAGTTATTAACTTGAGCACCACCTGCTTCTGGATCCGCTGCTGCTTTGAATCTTCACTCCACTGCATATGCTGCTTGGAGGACGCGCTCCCCCAAACCGACCCTTTGATCCTCTTGGCTCCGAATCCTGCACTGGTTTTCCTGTCTTGTATCAGGCCCAATGCCAGTAACCAGTCTTTGTGATGCCTAGCTCTTTGCCCCTGTTCCACATCGCCTAAAGTTTCCATTTTCACATGTACTTTGCCTGCTAGACATAATCTAGACTGACACTTCAGTGAAATACCAAGGGAGTACTGCAGCATCGGAGGTGCCTACTTTCAGCTGAGACATTAAACCGCAGCCCTGCTTTCCCCCTCAGGTGGGTGTAAAGATCCCATGGCGTGATTCATTGGGATGAATTTCATTTGAGAGATTAGCAAAAATGAGAGAGATATCTGTGGAAAGATTGTGTTAGAGCTGGTGTGTCCATATGCAGGAGTGCTTGCCATTTTAGTGTTCATTTTTCTGGGAGAGCAAGAACTTGCATTTTGGTCAGTGGACTGGGCATGAGTTAGTCCTGAGCCAGGAATCTTTATGCACTAGTGCCATCAGAATGCTGAAGATAGCATTGAGTTAATTCTAGACAGTACGTGACCCCAGTAAGGAGCAATGGAGCTGATTGTAAATCGAAATGGGCACAATTGTCGGTGATTGTGATGCTTCCCTCCTGAATGTGTGTTTTTTTTCTTGCGAACATAGGAACAGGAGAAGGCCATTCAGCCCCTTGACTATGCTCTGCCATTCAATTAAATCATGGCTAATCTGTATCTAGGTTTCATTTTCACACCTTTTGCTCCATATCTCTTTATACCTTACCTAACAAAAATCTATCCCTCAATCTTGACAGCTCCAATTGTCCCAGCATTCACATTCTTTTGAGGGGGAAAGAATTCCAGATTTTTGCAATCCTTTGAGTGAAAAGGTTCTTCCTGATTTTGCTTCTGAATGGCCTGGCTCTAATTTTAAGATTGTATCCCCTTGTTCTTGGTCCCTTCACTAGAGGAAGCCATTGCTCTTTATCAAGCTTATTAAATCATTTTAACATTTTAAACACCTCAGTCAGATCATCCCTCAATCTTCTACACTCAAGAGAATGCAAGTAAGTTTATGCAACATATCCTCATAATTTAACCCCCTAGGCCTTCGTAACATCATTCTGGTGAATCTGTGCTGTGCCTTCTTCAAGGCCAGTATATCCTTCCTGAGGTGCAGTGACCAAAACTGAACACAGTGCTTCAGACAGTGTCTGACCATAGACAGTGATTTAGCTGGAGGCTTATTTTTCTTTGTTCACTTCATTCCTATGCTACATTTGAACAGTGGACATGAATTTGGTAGTGTTAAGTACTTTTTGGATGGCAGTACTGACTGCCCAGTTGGTACCAGAGATGGTCTTTCAGCCAGTGGGCAATGTTTGGTTCTGTTGGAAGAAGCTGTGGCTGATGGGTGGTTGATGTTCGGCACAGACTCGGTGGGCCGAAGGGCCTGTTTCAGTGCTGTATCTCTAATCTAATCTAATCTACAATTTAGCCTTTCTTTGTTCTGTTAGGGAATCATGGGCAGGCCAGACTTTGCATCTATTTATTTTGAGGGTCACAGTGAGGCGCTGCAAACATCATTTGTGCCCATCAACCATTGAAAAAGCATGTGCACACTTTGAATTATGATTAAATCCTTGAATAAGCCATTGCAACTTTTCATTAACTGTAATTTGAAGTTAATTATTTTTAAATACACTTGAAGACAGATTGATTATAAAACAACAAAGTTTGAATCAATTTAACACAGTTTTTCTCTTAACTATGAGGGCAAACTTCAAGTCTCACACTATTAACTGTCAGAGGCCCCAATGTGAGGTGAATAATCTTTTCAAAACTTGTGCCTAAGGATACCGACAGACTGTCAGGCAGATGGACATGAGCCATCACCAGTGCAAGAAGTGGAATAAGATTCATTTGATTTCCTAGTATTGCGATCTCATCCTCAACTTACAGGGCTCTTTAAAGAAACATTCCCTTAAATAGCCCATTTCACCAGTCACTGGCACTGATCACTCCAGCAGTGCACAGGGAAATACTGAGAGACTGTCGATACATTCACACAACCCCTTCCCCCTGATGCATGGGGAGAACAGGTTACATTGAAGGCAGCCCACTACGGTAATGTCCTCTTGTAACTTGTGATTTTATCAGTATTGTCAAAAATGTGTGCGAAATCGTTTTTTAAAAAAATTGGAATGATTTTGCTGTTGGGCTGAAGGGCTGCAGTTGAGTTCCACCTGACTACAGTCGATCCTGTTTCCCAGGCAACAGCTGACATGTTTGATGTATGCAGCAGGCTAACTGATAGGAGGGATCAGCTGGGTTTGAGGGTGGAAGACATTTTTGTTTTCTTTTTTAAAAGCTAGCAATTGAGTGCTGTTCCTTTTTTAAGGCTAGTTTCCGATATTTATAGTTCAAAAATATGATCTGTTCTGCACGTGTGCCATGCTCATCATGGCTCCTTATGACAGGTTTACAGAATTGCATGTTTTGAAATTATTATAGAACCAAAAGCCTTGAATGTCCCAGGTTTGTTTTGGTTTTGCCCTCCATTTTGTATCTTTTTCTAAATTAAATTCAGATGACTAGAAGAAGATTGGAGCTGGTTAATAAGCCTGTTGTTGTAGTAGTTTACAGTATGGTTTACAGTAATAGAGAGTTTGGAAAAAACGAAATGTCCTGTGTTTCCTTTCTGTAATGTTTTTATTCGACAATTGACAGGAAAGGATACCTCGGAGTCATTGCAAAGCTGCAGTTGATTTTTTAAAAAATTCAGTCACAGGTTGTCAGCATCGCTAGCAAGGCCAGCATTATTTCCCATCCCTAATTGCCCTTGAGAAGGTGGTGGTGAGCCGCCATCTTGAACACTGCAGTATGTGTGATGAACTTGCAGGTGGTGGTGTTCCCATGTGTCTGCTGCCCTTGTCCTGCTAGGTGGTAGAGGTCGTGGGTTTGGAAGGTGCTGTCGAAGGAGGCTTGGCAAGTTTCTACAGTGCATCTTATATATGGTGCACACTGCCTCTGTGCGCCAGTGGTGGAGGAAGTGAATGCTTAAGGTGGTGGATGGGGTGCTGATCAAGCGGGCTGCTTTGTCCTGGATGGTATCGAGCTTCATGAGTGTTGGAGCTGCGCTCATCCAGGCAAGTGCAGAGTGTTGCATCGCACTCCTGACTTGTGTCTTGTAGATGGTGGACAGGCTTGGAATAGAATAGAAGAATACAGGGGGTTTATATACAGGATCATGAATATCTGGATTGAGGATCAGGCTGGAACCCAGGGGCTCAGATAGTTCCTGTATGGGGAAAATGGATTCTCAGGATTCTGTGGCACCACTGTGTTAACATCATTTGCTCCCCAGCATGAGATAGCTATGAGGAATCCACCTAGAGCCAGTTACCCTATTGATGGCTCTCTGCATCCGCGGTAAAGCCTTTGACCACCTCTCTGCATGAAATAGCAACAAGACTAGGAAATTAGCTGAGTTTTATGGGAAAGTTTCTGTTGGATACTATGTGGCGATGGGGAGGTGGTGGTGGAGCTCAGCCATTTGATTCGTTGGTTTTCTGCTTTCTCTTTTAGAAGCACTTGTTTATTTCATGTTTAGCCAATCAGATAGTTGGTAGCCTGGTTATTTAAGCTAGTTGCAAATTTTTTTTAGTTTTTGGAAGGTGTGATGACTGTTGCACATCAAATAGGAGACTTGTAATTATTTTCTTTTTACACAGTGCACAGAGGGGATCTTTTGCCCTTAAAGAGGCCGTCACAATAACTGGTGCGTAAGCTGGCACGATTCCTGCAAGTGTTTCGCCAGTGAGGATAAGGAATAAAAGCTGAATTTTCACTCTCAATAGGATGGCAGTGGAATGTGGGAGAACATTTGTGTCAATGTGATACTGTCCTCCTGCTGGCAGGTGGTGCTGTGACTCTGTAAAACCAGGTATGCAGCCAAGACAATTAAGCTAATAGGTTGTTTTTTTAACATTTTTGAAATAGCTTCTGCCCATCCCGTCCAGGAGTTGTTGCAGAAATTTAGCAGAGACTTGAATTTTTCCAAGGTCCTTCCCAGGAGCGTTATCCAACAAAATTTGACATCAGGCCACATAAGATGATATTAGGACAGGTGACCCAAAGCTTGGTTAAAGAGGTAGGTTTTAAGGAATGTCTTTTAGTAGGAAAGAGAGGTGGAGGGTTAGGGAGGGAGTTTCAGAGTTTAGGGATTCTGATGAAAGGTCACTGACCTGAAATGTTAACTGTGCTTCTCTCTCTCCACAGATGCTGCCAGAATTGCTGAGTATTTTCCAGCACTTTTTTGTTTTTATTCCAGATTTCCAGCATCTGCAATATTTTGCTTTTATTCCAGAGTTTAGGGCCTTGGCAGCTAAAGTTATGGCCACCAATGGTAGGGTGAAGGAAATTGGAAGCGCACAAGCGACCAGAATTGGAGGACGGCAGAAATCGTGGAGCATTGTAGGACTGGAGGGGATTAGTGTCATGCAGGTCCCCAGCTGCCAAGCATGAGGCATATTAATTTCACCACATGAGCATTAAATTTCAAACTGTTGTTGACGTGAAGAAAAGACTTGCTTTAAAAAATTGCCAGATCTTGGCCGGAAAGACATTCGCATATTAATAGACCATGTTTGGAAGGACAAAGCAGCCATTCCCTGACACATTCAACCCGCAATGGACTTCTGAAAACCTGACGTTGAAGGTGGGGGAGCTTGCATCCCAGGTTGACTGCTAAGTTGGCCAAATACACAATGGACATGGTCAAACTAGCTAGTCACATGACTAACATGCTAGGCAACCTGAGTCTGTTGAATTTGTACAAACAGTTTGGGCAGGAAGCAGAATGCTCCTGGATTGAGAAGATCGTTCCTGGCTGGCTCGCCACAGCCTCTCCTGTCTGCCTGCTCCCATCTCTTTCTCACAAGCCTCTGAATTCACTGAAGATGCATAAACCCCAAGAGAGAAAAGTCTCCTATAGCGAACAAGATTTAAGAAGAATACTGGCCCCAACGAAAAGCAAGATGTACATACAATCAAGGACTCTACAGTGAGCTCAAAGACCCATAACAAAAACTCTTCAGATATTGCCTCAAACTTTTCTACTTTATTTCTTCTCGCTTCTCTCTCTATTTGCATGTGGTTATCGCGTATGCATGCTGGCGTGGGCGCGGCGTGCATTTGTAGGCGTTAACCGAATTAGAGTTTAAGTTCAATAAATTTCAACTTTTCTTCTTTAGACTTAAGAAAGCCTGTTTGTGCTGGTTTCTTTGCCTTACAATTGGAAAGCAGTGAACAAGGCTTCACCAAGGGGGAGCTAAAAACACGGTGTGTTTAAAAATAAAACCCTGTTACAGTAAGACCAAGTGAAGGCTGAAAGGGACCACTAGACACCTTTCTCACTTGGTCGTAACAATAGAGATGGTGAAGAGTCCGGCCATGGAGGAATTTAGCACTAGGATGAGAATATTAATTTCTATGTAATACAATGTCAGGAAGTTTCAAAATTGCACTATTCCTCGGCGTGACACAAAATCAGTGCCGACATCCATGTGGATGTTTCAAAGTGTTTTTTCAATAGCTTTTTGGATGTTTTTGTAATGCTTATATGGTGTCTTGGTCCTTCTGTTCCTCCATAAGCGAAGTGTGTAAGTTGCAGGGCTCTCCTCTCCATCTTTAAAATTGTGATTCTCTAAAATTTGAAAATACAAAAATGTCTTGATAGGGGAAAAGGGAGCTTCTCTGCTGGCAGCATGCCAGCAATGCTGCTTTTAACATGAACAGCTGAAGACACTAACTGTTGTACAGTAAAAGCTGCAGTCTGATCCTTCCTCAACCCCAATCCACCCCTGACACCATATCGTGAACGGCCAGGCACTTCTTGCGGTTGTTTCTGAGGCAGGGGACAGCTTGGCTGGTCTGCCCAGCTAATTCGAGATCAGACCGACTGAACTCTGAAATGTTTTCCCTATGGTTGCTTCACTGGTGCGCTGCCTTGTGGGGCAGTACATGTGTTTGCATTCACAGTTTGCCACACTGCGAGCTCCTGATCTCAGCTGGACTGTCAAGAATAGGCACCAAGCGTGGGAGGCAGAGGATAATTAATAGAACTGCTTTATAAAAAGAAATGCTTGGGATAAGTACTCTTTTTTTTTGTACTATAAAGAACATGCCCCAACATTCAGAGGAGGGAGTGGGAATTGCAGTTTGCGTGCTTGTTCTAACATAGAGCCCTCATTAAAAAAGGTGGAAAGAACATTGTCTGCCTAAGGCTTGAACAGGAAGCTTGGTCCATTTAGTTACCGGATGTACCCAGAGCTGGAAGGGCCTGTGAAAACATCCGGCATTATCAGAGCTTGGAGACTGAAACTGAAAATCCCAAACTGCTGTGCCAGATTTGATTTTGAAAGTCTATTCATAGATTCCATATTTCACGGGTAAAAAGATATGAGTGCGTTTTGACTTGCTATATTCATGGGTACTCATTATTGCTGTTCATTTACACCTGTCAGAGAGGTGAGTGCTGTTTGGCAGTGGTGAGCCACTGACCTTTCACCCCAGGACACCAGTTTGAGTTCAGTCTGGTCAGATGGAAGAAAGTCTTTTCCATGGGCCTTCATGTTTTCTTGTTGACTGGAGTTCAGGCAGTGGCAAGTTTATCAGAAATGGCCCATAGGTCAAAAAAATATGGTGTATATTGGTACTAAATGGATAATCTCACTCAGGTAGGCCATAGCATGGCGGGTCAGCAATGCAGAAAAGTTTACACTGGCAGTGTGGCAGGCGAGCCTGAGGTTAAGACTTTCTCCTGGTACAAATCTTTTAGCTTTATTATTTCTGTCAGTGACTGGTATTCTGGTATTTATATATAATACTGCTGTCAGTGCATTGTTTTACAATGTTTCATTTCCCATTCCTACATCTGATCCTTTCAAATTGCTGCAGATATCACATGCTCATGGGGGTAGTACCCCTGAGTAATCAGCTTCAGCTTGCTCAGGGTACTTGTGTAACCAGTTGTTAGTCTGGTAATGTGCTTGACTAAATTATTTGGGCTTGTATATGAGGTTGGTTTTGACCAAGCCTGGATATTACAGTAGCAAGCTTCAGACTGCACAGGAAATGGAAAGTGTCTGGTCAAATGGTCATGAGTCCTGTTTCTTCTCCAGTTTGACATTGAATGAAAGTTGGGACATTTCTGATATTCTGTCCTTGAGTGTCAATGATATTTATTTCTCTTTATTTATTTATATATATATATATATGATAAATGTATTCATATTTTATATATATTATAATTAAAAATACACATGTGTAAGTGGTACATTGAATAAAAGCTCAAAATATAAGTGAATGAATGCTAAGTGGACATATCATTTAAGTTTGCTTTTGGCAGAGTTTCACCAATACAACAATCTTTTTATTCTGTTTACATGAGCCTTGGGGCTAATGATATATACTCAACTGTCCAACCTTGGGCAACCGTTAGTTCTCCAGCACTTGAAGGTTTTGCCAGTGCTTGTAGTTGAATTGGCATTGGAGAAGGACTCGTATTTCACTGTGTGAAGTGCCCTGACTGATCTGTGCGCACGTTTTGACACATACTCCACTCCCTGGGCGATTTGTGTGTGAAGGAACCTTACTGGTTTGAGTAACCCTTCCTGTTTTGTCTGTTGCAGTGGCAGAGGATGGATTCTGTGGCTCCAGCCTGGGTGGGCAGTGTGTTTCTTTTCATTCACTCAGATGAGACGGATCTATCGGCCCTGTACCAGAAACCACACATACGGCTGAGGATTTATAAAGCTCTGAAACTGACTCTTGCAGGTAGGTTCCAACTTTCAGTTGTCTCTAATGGAGGTATTTTTCGTTTCTGTGCCAGTTATTGTAAACAGGCTGGACCTGAAGATGCTTTTCATGTTGTCTGCAGAGAGGCTTTCAACGATGGGCACAATGTATCATGAATGTCACTGAGAAAGCAATTGGATCTATGGGATATATGAAATAAATGATAAATAAGCCATTAGTCAGTCCAAATTTAAATTATCTTTCTAAGGGACATTTTCAATAAGTGTTTTTTCGAGCCAGTTAAACCACCCGAATACTACATTTCTCAGATTTTCGACATTTCGAAAGATCTCTGTCGTTAATTCAGTTTCTAGATTTCTAAAAGCTGTGTTGTTGGAGATAGTTTGTCAGGGCTAACTCTCTCACTGTCCACTATCCCTTTTCAATATGATGTGAAGTCCTGGATACAGTAACTGGCATCAAATGAGAGGAAGGTGAGCTTGTGGGTAGGTTGGCTTTCTCCAACTTGCTCTGTTCATATTCACAGTTTCCATGTGTGTCAAATGATCCAAAGTTAATATCTTTATGTACCACCCATTGACAGGGAGCATGCACTGACTTTCAGACCATGACTTAAATAATTCCCATAGAGAAACAAAAAATAAATTTCAAGTAACATCGATTTCCCTGAATATGCCGGTGGCACATTTGTCACCATGAGCTGTAGGAAAAAGATCCAGGAATGAAATCAGGAAATGTAACATTTTTGGTTACATCTGCACATTTACTTAAAATATATATTTTGCAGCCAATACCACAGCTATTCTCCATTAGATCATTGCAGTTTACAAACATCGGACCCGGTGGTCCATGCAGCCTGCCCTACACAATTGCAATGCCTTGTGCATCACTATTTACATTTCCCATCGCACTCAAAAGCCATGTAATCTCATGGGAGAAGTAAAAAAAAATCACATAAAACCCAGATCAGTTAGGTAAAATGGATCTAGAAATTTCCTCTCCAACCCCTTCAGACAATCGAAATTTGTCCAGGAGATGATTCTGGCCCCAATTTAATATTTTACATTATCTTCCTCATATACAAGGTGACCTCTATCCCAACCAGAGACAGGTCCAGCTCTCTGTCAAAAGGAATTCGATGAAACAGCATTCACCGCACAAGCAGGCAAGCTGTTCCACAGATCCACTATTCACTGGGAAAAGAACCACCTCATGGCATCTAGCCCAGTTCTGGCTTTTCGGAAGTTGAGATTGTGGCCCCTGGTCCTCCCCAACCTATTTCACTGAAATAAACAATCTGCACAAACACCATCTATTTCTTTTATCATCTCATAACCTCAATCAAATTACCCTGAAAACTACTGTTCTCTGAATTGTAGAGTCTCAGCTCTGATGTTGGTGACTAAGATTCTTTAAACTAGGATTTAATCTTTTGGCTCGCCTCTCCACTGTTTCCAAAGTCTCAATATTATGCAACATGTGAGGAGTCCAAATCTGGACACAGTAAAAAACAACTTGCATTTATATAGGGCCTTTCATGACCACAGGACATCCTAAAGCACTTTACAGCCAATGTAATACTTCTGAAGTGTAGTCACTGTTGTAGTTGTAATGTAGGAAACGTGGCAGCCGGGACAAAATTGTATGCTCTATCTTACAGTCAATTGTCCTGTAAATACACCCACGCACTCTATTCACTCTCGCTATTGCTTGATGGCATTGTAGAGAAGCCTCTCATGCGGTACCTCAGCAAAAGCTTTATAGAAGTCTAGGTAGACGATCCCCTATGTTGGTGACTTCATTTGGAAGAATGTCTGCCTCTTTTTCTTATAGAAAGAGGGAGAAAGAAAGAATCAGAGACCAATGGCGAGATTGAGGAACGATAGACTGTGTTAGTTAGCTGGAGAGAGAGGGAGACCAACAGTGGAAGATGAAGGAAGATAGAAAGAAAACAAAGAATTAGTGAGGGATAAGCAGGAAAACATTATAGGAAGAGAGGCTCATTCCTTCTTTGGGAAATTTTGTAAAAATGTCCAGTTTCTCTTGCTTCCCAAAAGCCTTAACCTCAAATATACAAAATTTTGCTGAGGTGCAGTTTGACTGGCGTTGGCAGCCTTTGGTTGTTTGGTAGTAGCTGTGCATGGCTTGGGACAGTTCGCTTCTGTGCGATGTTATGAAAATGCTTCCATTTTTGAATTTTTTTCTGAGGACTTGTGTTAAAACTGAAAAGATTCCATGGATGTGTTTTTTCTTAATTAAGTTCGCTGAAAGGGCAAGATGTTGTTTGAAAACCACCTGTGCTGGAAACCACCTGTGCTTTGGGCTCCAAACAACAGATCCTTTGGTGACCTGGGGAAAAATGGTTACAGAGAAGCTATATGTCAAGGTTTATGGAGGTCAGGAGGTAGACTCGCTGTTTGGGGTTTGGACATTGTTTTTCAGTTTAGTTGGGTGTGAACTGCTTGAAGATAGTTGGTGTTTTCCTGCCAAGGAAAATAGAAATCACCTAGCTCACCTCCTGCTCTACCTTTTTGAAGAAATCTTGTCAAGATCCAGTGTGGAGAGACAAAAATCTCAGGTGCCGAATATCTCCCGAGGAGATGAAAAAAAATGCTGCAATTCAAGTGTGTGCTGGCAGAAAAACCTAGATGCCAGATTTCTGCTAAAAATCATACTAGAATAGTTCTCAACATCTCCAGAATGGACGACTTCTGAAACGATCCCATTGATTCCAGAGGAGGCGGTGGCGTAGTGTTATTGTCACTGGACTAGTAACCCAGAGACCCAGGGTATTTCTCTGGGGACAGGGTTTGAATCCCACCACAGCAGAAGGTGGAATTTGAATTCAATTAATAAATCTGGAATTAAAAAAGCTAGTCCAATGATGGCCAGGAAACCATTGTCGATTGTCGTAAAAACCCATCTGGTTCACTAATATCCTTTAGGGAAGGAAATCTGTTGTCCTTACCTGGTCTTGCATGTGACTTCAGACCCACAGCAATGTGGTGACTCTGACTCTGAAATACCCTCAGAAATGGCCTAGCAAGCCACTCAGTTGTATTTAACTACTACAAAGTTAATAAGGAATGAAAGCAGACGGACCACCCAGCATCGACCTAGGCATCGGAAACGACAATGGCAGATCCAGCCCTGTCGACCCTGTAAAGTCCTCCTGACTAACATCTGGGGGCTTGTGCCAAATTTGAGAGAGCTGTCCCACAGACTAGTCAAGCAATAGACTGACAGTCATATTCACCGAATTATACCTTACAATGTCCCAGACACCGCCATCAACATCCCCTGGTATGTCCTGTCCCATTGGCAAGACAGACCCAGCAGAGGTGGCAGCACAGTGGTATACAGTTAGGAGGGAGTTGCCCTGGGAGTCCTCAGCATTGACTCAGGCCCCATGAAGTCCCGTAGCATCAGGTCAAACACGGGCAAGGAAACCTCCTGCTGATTACTACGTACTGCCACCCTCAACTGATGAAACAGTACTTGCATCTACCCTGCAATGTGGAAAATTGCCCAGGTATGTCCTATACACAAAATGCAGGACAAGTCCAACCTGGCCAATTACCACCCCATCAGTAAAATGATGGAAGGTGTCATCAATAGTGCCATCAAGCGGCACTTGCTTAACAATAACCTGCTCAGTGACGCTCAGTCTGGGTTCCGCCAGGACCAATCATCTCCTGACCTCATTACAGCCTTGGTTCAAACATGGACAAAAGAGCTGAACTCGAGGTGAGGTGAAAGTGACTGCCCTTGACATCAAGGCAGCATTTGACAGAGTATGGCATCAAGGAGCCCTAGCAAAACTGAGGTCAATGGGAATCTGGTGGAAAACTGGTTGGAGTCATACCTAGCGCAAAGGAAGATGGTTGTGGTTGTTGGAGGTCAATCATCTCAGCTCCAGGACATCACTGCAGGAGTTCCTCAGTGTAGTGTCCTCAGCCCAACCATCTTCAGCTGCTTCATCAATGACCTTCCTTCAATCAAAAGGTCAAAAGTATTAAATTCCAGAAAGCTTGTTGTGTAAGGATAATGCTGGATCTTATATTTACTCAGTTTCACGTTTATTGTGCATAATAAAAGGATTACAATCATGTAGCTCCTCACTCAAACCCTCCACCAGTCCCAGTGAATGTCTGCTTATAAGTGCTCAACTAAAACCCCAATTTATACCCTTTACCTGCATGTAAGCACTGAAGCAGTCCGTGTAGAAATGCAACAAGACCTGGACAATATCCATGCTTGGGTTGATAAGTGGCAAGTAACATTTGTGCCACACAAGTGCCAGACAATTACTATCTCAAACAAGAGAGAATCTAACCATCTCCCCATGACATTCAATGGGATCTCTGAACCCCCCACTATCAACATCTTGGGGGTTACCATTGAGCAGAAACTGAACAGGAGTAGCCATTGTTATATACTGTTGTTTTTTAAAATATGCGATGTGTCTTTAAGACAGCAAAGGATCAGTACTGCTTTAAAAACAAGCCAGCCTCAGATATTAGCAGGAGTTATAGAGAAGGTGCCTTCTGGTTTCCATTGGATACAACCCTACAGAGAGGGAACCAACCAATTTCGATTAGTGCATCGTGGTTGTCTTGGACAAAGCCACTCGGAGACTAAGGATCGAGATACAATATTGCAATTAAATTTTGAATTGGCTTATAGTGGAGACAGACTGTTCTAACAGACAGACAGCTGCACCAGCAATGAATGGAACAGAGATCTTTGATAATTTAAACTGAAGGAAGGGAAGTTACACTGCGACAATCTTTTATCCCTCAAAAATTCTAAAGCCAAATTGATTCATTGAAAAGTGTTTGTGAGTGGTTGATCTACGGTGGTCATCACTGGACGGACGAGGAGTTGAAGCTTCAGATGTTGGACTTTTTTTTTATTTGCATCGGGCGGCTGCGAGGACTTCAAGCAACCTTGGACAGTTCCACATTGGAAGATTCCACTTCGGCAGGAGTATAAATCTGCACGGACTTTATTGTATTACTATTTTTTTAAATGTTGTTTATATCTTAGTAGTGTTTAAGAATTTAGTTTTTCTAATTAAACAGTTAATTTGTTGACCTAAAGACACCTGGTTTGGTTCGCCTCACTCGGGGGTTAATTGATAGTTCAATTCGGCTGTGGATTTCTTTAATTTGGAAAGTTTTTAAAGTGATATATCAAACAATCTGAGGAGTGGCGGGACTGAATTGACAGTGCGTTGCTCCCACCGCAATCCGATTTCTATATTTTGATTGGGGGCTTTGACTTGAGCAGTCGGTTGTAACACCATATAATTACCGTGGCTACAAGAGCAGGTCAGAGGCTAGGAATCCTGCGGCGAGTAACTGACCTCCTGACTCCCCAAAGCCTGTCCGCCATCTGCAAGGTACAAGTCAGGAGTGTGATGGAACACTCTCCACTTGCCTGGATGGGTGCAGCTCCAACAACACTCAAGAAGCTCGACACTATCCAGGACAAAGCAGCCTGCTTGATTGGCACCCCATCCACAAACATTCACTCCCTCCACCACCGACGCACAGCGGCAGTAGTGTGTACCATCTCCAAGATGCACTGCAGCAACACACCAAGGCTCCTTAGACAGCACCTTCCAAACCCACAACCTCTACCACCTAGAAGGACAAGGACAACAGAGGAATGGGAACATCACCACCTGCAAGTTCCCCTCCAAGCCACACACCATCCTGACTTGAAACCATATCGCCGTTCCTTCACTGTGCTTGAAGAAGGCTGCAGACTTATTGGAAGAGTCTTATGATTTTTGTACTGATCATATCTCTTCACCTGTGCATACGCCCAACGTACTACCAGTTTCATAGAGAGAGTAAGCTTGCCATTTAAACACTGAATGGATCGCTTGGCTTCCATTCAGCCTACAGCATGCAGAATTTGGGTCAGAGCTTGGGCTAGCATGGACTGCAGCGGTTCAAGAAGCAAGCTCACCACCACCTTCTCAAGGGAAATTAGGGATGGGCAATAAATGCTAGCTTAGCCAGCAATGCCTACATACCATTAACGAATGAAAAAAAATCTTTCTCTATGTACCTGGATGCCAGACCAGAAAAGGGACAACTGACTTCCTTCCATATCAGCTTTTTTTTTGGCAAGAATTAGCAAGCATATGGCCAAAGCAGTTTTTTTTGTCTTTTTTTGGAACAGACTTCTGCAGAGTGAAATTTTTTTTTCCGTGCGTGCGTGCGTGCGTGTGTGTACAATTGGGAAATTTAAGAAAGGGAGCTTTATATTTTTTAATCGGCATGTAAATGCTTTGCTTCATTACTGGTTAAGTCTTGTTTTATAACAAACGTATAATTTTGTTGTTTATTAAGGAAACCTGGTTGGTGTATTTTATTCTGGGATAAAAAAAATAGAGTCTATGATTGGCTGTATCGGTAACTGAGTAAACATTTAAATAGATGTTGTGACCTGTGGAGAAGTGGAACTGGAAAAGACCGTGCTCTCCTCCCGCCTCGGTTGTAACAGTGGATAGTTTTCAGTGTGTTGAACAAAATGCAGTTGGATGAAATTTTCATGTATGTAGGTGAAGAGAGTTAGAAGTAGCCAACACGGCTTTCCAAAAGGGACAATCATGCTTTATAAACTGAATGTAGTTCTTTGAAGAGGTAACGAGTATGGTAGATGTAGCAAATGCAGTGGATGTAGTGTACATGGACTTTAGAAAACCCTTTATAAGAGTGTCACATGGAGATTAGTAGGAATTGGGGAAACTAATAAAAATTAGGTAGAAGGGAGAAATCATATTAGGAGTTAAGGGACAATTTTATATCATGGTATGCCACATGGTTCAGTTATGGGGCCACTTGTGTTCACTGTGCAGATCAGTGATCTGGATATGGACCGAGCGGGAGGAAGTGCTGTTGAAATTTGCAGTTGGTACCAAAATAGGAGGTTTAGTTAATTCTTTAGAAGACCAAAGGAAGCCCCAAAGATCTAGAAGCTGAGGAATGGACTAAAAATGGCAGATGGAATTGAATATCAGTAAATGTGAGGTGATTACTTTTTGAAAAGTAATGTAAGAGCAGTAATTTACTCCTGAGTGGAAATAGGTTAGTGTACGTAAGCAGGACATTGTTGACAAACCTTGCGTTAATAGAGCAGTGTAATAAGCTAATGAAATTCTAAGTTTTATCATAAAGTATTGAATATAAATGCCAAGAAGTAATGATGAGCCTATATAAAAAGACTTCAGTAGAGGCACGTACTTTGGCTCCACACTTTAGGAAGGATATTCATGCTTTAGAGATGGGAACAATACCAATTCACTAGCATGCCATCTGGTATGAGTTAATACAAATGTGAAGAAAGACTTGATAAATTGGGGCTTTTTTCATTAGTGATCTGTAGATTACTGAGCGACATAATAGAAGTGTGTTCAATTATGAAGTGATGTGGCAGGGTAAATACAAGCAGTGGATGAGGGACATAATTATACCTTTGTTACCTCTAGAATTAACTATTCCAAGTCACTCCTGGCCAGCCTCCAATTTTCTACCCTAAACTTGAGGTTATCCAAAACTCTGCTGCCCCTTAACTCATACCAAGTCCCATTTACCCATCAGCCCTGTGCTACCTAACCTACATTGGCTCCCAATTAAGCAATGTCTCGATTTTTAAAGCAGCTTGGAACGTTCACTACATTAAAGGCACTATATTAATGCAAATTGTGGTGGTTGTTAGAAATTTAAGAATAGAAACCTCTTCACAGTGTTGTGAGGCTATGGAATTCACTTGCAGTTTTGGTTGAGATAGAAATATCAACATTTCAAGATTAGGCTGGATAGGTAAATGAAGAAATATGGGAACAGGGTGAGTCAATGAGATTAAAACCATTTGGTTGTATGAAGAGTGTATGCCAACATGGACTGGTTGGGCCAAATGGCCTGTTTCTATTTGGTAACTTCTGTGTACTCCTATGGGCTCAAAATTTAAAAAAGAACAACTTCATGAGGCAAAGCAAACCCACATCAACCTGTGCAAGTGGAATTGTCTATAAGGGTACTAATTTCTTGTGATTCCTTTGCAGATGCCACCGGCAGTGGGGGAGGTTATGAAATCCTGAAAGTTTATGAAAGTGTCTTTGGACTCCAACTGAAATTTACAGAAGAAGTAAAATGCAGGCAGTTTCTTCACAGTTACAAAAATGACAAACTCCAGCAGGCTTTAGAGTTTCATTTTCAAAACCAGTCTATACCCAACACAGCTTTCACGATGAAACTGAAGGCTGGTACAGTGACGTTGGATGATATCCTGGATAATCCAGACAGCTGCATAAGGCACATCAAAGAGAATAAGGTGGGTATCAATCACACAAAGTAGGCTATTCAGCTCATTACTGTGCTGGCTTTTTTAAAGGACCTGACCAACCTAGGCCTACATCCCAGCTTTCTCCTCATAACTCTGCAAATTGGTCCTCTTCAAGTACATGTCCAATTGCCTTTTGAAATTTCTTATGGAATTTGCTTCCATTCACCCTTTCAGGTGGTGCATTCCAGATCTTAACAGACCTCTGAGTGAAAACATTTCTCCTCATTTTCCCTCTGGTTCTTTTGCCAATTAGTTTAAATCTTTGATCTCAGGTTACTGACCCACTTACCAGAGGAAATAGTTTCTCCCTATTTGCTCCATCAAAACCCCTCTTAATTTTGAATACCCCTATTAGGTCTCCCCTAAATTCTCTGCTCCAAGGAAAGCAATCCCAGTTTCTGGAATCTTGTTACGTAATTGAAGACCCTCATCCCTCATATCATCCTGGTAAGCCTCCTCTGTACCCTCTTCAAGGCCTTGACATCTTTCCTAAAGTGTGGTGCCCAGAATTGTACACAATACTCCAGCTGAGGCCTTATCAGAAATTTGTAAAGGTTTAGCATAATTTCCTTGTTTTGTATTCAATGTACCTATTTACAAAGGGCAAAATAAGAAACCAAGCATTATCTGGACGAAAGGGATGATTTAGATATCAGCTATGGCTCAGTGTTAGCACTGTTATCTCAAAGTCAACACCAGAGACCTGGGCACAAAATCCAGGCTGACACTCCAGTGCAGTGCATAGGGAGTGCTACATTGTCAGAGGTGCCCCCTTTTGGATAAAATGTTAAACCTCTCAGCTAGATGTAACAGATCCCATGATACTATTTTAAAGAAGAACAGGACAGATCTCTCCAATGTCCTGGCCATTATTTATCTCTCAAGCAACACCAATAAAACAGATCATCTGGTCATTATCCCCTTGCTATTTGTGGTACCTTGCTATATGTAAATTGACTGTTGCATTTTCAAGGCACCGTGGATACAAAATTGGCCAGCGGTCAGGAAGCAGAGAGTTGTAGTGAGCAGTTGTTTTTTAGACTGAAGGGAAGTATACAGTTCTGCAGGGGGTCGATATTTTAACCACAGCTCTTTCTGATTTTTTATCAATGACCTGAACTTCAATATACAAGACAAATTTCAAAGTTTGCAGATGCCACAAGCTCAAAAATGTAAGCAATGAGGAGGATAATAGGCTTTAAGAGGAAATAGACTGGTAAAATGGGCAGATACATGGCAGATGAAATTTTATGCAGAGAAGTGTGAAATTATATATTTTGGTAGGACAATTGAGCACAGAAACTAGATGGTACAATTTTAAATGGGGTGCAGGGACAAAGTGATGTGGAATTGTATGTATGCAAAACTTTGAAGCTGGCAGAGTAAGTTGAGAGGCCTGTTAAAAACATATTGGATCCTTGGCTTTATAAATAGAGACAGTACAAAAGCAAGGAACATCTGCTAACACTTTATAAAACACTGGTTAGGCCTCAGCTGGAGTATTGGCCACTACATATTAGGAAGGATGTCAAGACCTGGGGGTTTGCAGAAGGGATGTACTAGAATGGTACTAGGGTTGAGGGACTTCAGTTGTGTGGAGGGTTTCGAGAAGATGGCGTTGTTTTCCTTATAACAGAGCAGGCTAAGAGGAGATTTGATAGAAATGTTCAAAATCATGAATGGTTTTGATATGGAGAATCTGTTTCCAGTGGCAGAAGGGTCAGTAAGCAGAAGACACAGATTTACAGTAATTCTCAAAAGAACCAGAGGCGACATGAGGAAAACATTTTATCCACACGAGTAGCATGAAAGGGTGTTGGAAGCAGATTCAGAAGTAACTTTCAGAAGGTAACAGGATAAATAATAGAAGGGATTTTTTTCTTTACAGGGCTTTGGGAAAGAGGAGATTGGGACTAATCAGATAGCTTGACCAAAGGTCTGACACAGGTGCAATGAGCCGAGCGGCCACCTCCTGTGATGTATCATTCATGGTTCCATTCAATAAGAACAACTATATGTCACCTTTAATGTAATAAAACATCCCAAAATGCTTCACAGAAGCAGCATTTAACAAAATATGACACTGAGATATTAGGTCAGATGATTGAAAGCTTGGTCAAAGAGGTAGATTTTAAGGAGTGTCTTAAAGGAGGAAAGTGAGGTAGAGAGGTGGCGAGGTGTAGGGAGGGTATTCCAGAGTTTGGGGCCTAGGCAACTGAAGGCAAAGCCACCAATGGTGGAACAAAATTAATAAGGAGGGAGAAATTAGAATACGAGAGAAAGCTAGCTAGGAACAGAAAAACAGAAAGTAAACACTTCTACAGGTATTTAAAGAAGATAAGAGATAACAAAGTGAGCATTGGACCTTTAGAAAATGAGTCTGGGGAATTAAGAGTGGAAAATAAGGAGATGGCAGATGAATTGAACAGGTATTTTGTATCAGTCGTCACTATAGAAGAAACAAGTTACATCCCAGAAATAGCTGTAAATCAGGAAATGGAAGGGAGGGAGGAACTCAAGAAAATTACAATTACCAGGGAAGTGATACTGAACAAATTGTTGGAGCTGTGGGCTGACAAGTCCCTGGGTCCTGATGGACTAGGGTCTTCAAAGAAGTAGCTAGTGAGATAGTTAATGAGTTGGTTTTAATTTTCCAAAATTCACTAGATTCAGGGAAGGTTTCATTAGATTGGAAAATAGCCAATGTAACTCCTTTATTCAAAAAGGGATTGAGACAGAAAGCAGGAAACTACAGGCCAGTTAGCTTAACATCTGTCTTAGGGAAAATTTTAGAATCTATTATTAAAGATGTTATAGCAGGGCACATAAAAAATTCAAGGTAATCAAGCAGAGTCAACATGGTTTTGTTATAGGGAAATCATGTTTAACCAATTTATTGGAGTTCTTTGAAGAAGTAACATGTGCTGTGGATAAAGGGGAACTGATGCATGTCTTGAACTTAGATTTCCAGAAGGCATTTGATAAAGTGCCACATAAAAGGTTATTGTGGAAAATAAAAGCTCATGGTGTAGAGGGTAATATATTGGCATGGATAGAAGATTGGCTAGTTAACAGGAAACAGGGAGTAGGCATAAATGGGTCATTTTCTGGTTGGCAAGATGTAACAAGTGATGTGCCACAGGAATCAGTGCTGGGGCCTCAACTTTTTACAATTTATATGAATGACTTAAATGAAGGGACTGAAGGTATGGTTGCTAAATTTGCTGATGACGCAAAGGTAGATGGAAAGTAAGTTGTGAAGAGGACATAAGGGGGCTATAAAGGAATATAGATAGGTTACATGAGTGGGCAAAGATGTGGCAAATGGAGTATAATGTAGGAAAATGTGAACTTGTCCATTTTGGCAGGAAGAATAAAAAAGAAGCATATTATCAAAATGGTGAGAGATTGCAAGGCTCTAAGATGCAGAGGGATCTGGGTGGCCTAGTGCATGAATCACAAAAGGCTAGAATGCAGGTTCAGCAAATAATTAGGAAAGCTAATAGAATGTTACTGTTTTTCACGAGGGGAATTGAATACAAAAGTAGGGAGGTTATGTTCCAGTTATACAGGGCATTGATGAGACCACATCTGGAGTACTGTGTACAGTACTGGTCTCCTTATTTAAGGAAGGATGTAAATGCATTGGAAGCAGTTCAAGGAAGGTTTACTGGACTAATACCTGCAATGGGCAGGTTGTCTTATGGGGAAAGGTTTGTATCCACTGGAGTTTAGAAGAGAAAGAGGTGACTTGATTGAAGCATATAAGATTTTGAGGGATCTTGACAGGGTGGATGTGGAAAAGGATGTTACCCCTTGTGGGAAAATTTAGAACTAGAGGTCACTGTTTAAAAATAATGGGTCGCCCATTTAAGACAGAGATGAGAAGAAATATTTTCTCTGAGGGTCGTGAGTCTTTGGAATTCTCTTCCTCAAAAGACAATGGAAGCAGAGTTTTTGAATACTTTTAAGGCAGAGGTAGATAGATTCTTGATAAGCAAGGGGGTTAAAGGTTATTGGGGTAGGCGGGACTGTGGAGTTGAGGTTACAATCAGATCAGCCATGATCTTGTTGAATGGCAGAGCAGGCTCGAGGGGCCGAGTGGCCTACCCCCGCTCCTAATTCATATGTTCATAATTAAAATCTGGGGTACTCGATGTCAGAATTAAAGAAGCACAGATATCTTGGAGGGTTATGAGACCGGGGGAAGATTACAGAGATAGGGAGGGCCGAGACCATTGAGGGATTTGAAAACAAGGAGAAGAATTTTAAAGTCAAGATGTTTCTTGACAAGGAACCATTGCAGGTCAGAGAGCACAGGGATGATAGGTGAATGAGACTTGGTGTAAGTTAAAACATAGGCAGTGGAATTTTGGATGACCTCAAGTTTACAGAAGGTAGAATGTGGGAGACCAACGAGGAGTTTTTTTTTATTCATTCGGGGGATGTGGGTGTCGCTGGCTAGGCCAGCATTTATTGCCCATTCCTAATTGCCCTTGAGGAAATGATGGTGAGCTTCCTTCTTGAACTGCTGCAGTTCTTGGGGTGTAGGTACACACACGGTGCTGTTGGGAAGGGAGTTCCAGGATTTTGCCCCAGCGACAATGAAGGAATGGCGATATAGTTCCAAGTCAGGATGTTGTGTGGCTTGGAGGGGAACTTGCAGGGGTGGTGTTCCCATGCAATTGCTGCCCTTGTCCTTCTAGGTGGTGGAGGTTGTGGGTTGGGAAGTTGGTGTCTGAGGAGCCTTGGTGCGTTGCTGCAGTGCATCTTGTAAATGGTGCACACTGCTGCCACTGTGAGTCGGTGATGGAGGGAGTGAATGTTTATGGATAGGGTGCCAATCAAGTGGGCTGCTTTGTCCTGGATGGTGTCGAGCTTCTTGAGTGTTGGCGCTGCACCCATCCAGGCAAGTGGAGAGTATTCCATCACACTCCTGACTTGTAGATGATGGCCAGGCTTTGGGAATTCAGGAGGTGAGTTACTCGCTGCAGGATTCCTAGCCTCTGACCTGCTCTTGTAGCCACAGTATTTACATAGCTCCTCCAGTTCAGTTTCTGTCCTATGGTAAGCCCCAGGATGTTGATAGTGGGGGATTCAGCGATAGTAATGCCATTGAATGTCAAGGGGAGATGGTTAGTTTCTCTCTTGTTTGGGATGGTCATTGCTTGGCACTTATGTGGCACGAATGTTACTTGCCACTTATCAGCCCAAGCCTGGATATTGTCCATGTCTTGCTGCATTTCTACATGGACTGCTTCAGTACCTGAAGAGTCCGAATGGTGCTGAACATTGTGCAATCATCAGCGAGCATCCCCACTTCTGACCTTATGATTGAAGGAAGGTCATTGATGAAGCAGCTAAAGATGGTTGAGCCTAGGACACTACCCTGAGGAACACCTGCAGTGATGTCTTGGAGCTGAGATGATTGACCTCCAACAACCAAAACCATCTTCCTTTCTGCTAGTTACAACTCCAACCGGCAAAGAGTTTTCCCCCTGATTTCCATTGACTCCAGTTTTGCTAGGGCTCGTTGATGCCATACTCTGTCAAATGCTGCCTGTCGTCAAGGGCAGTCACTCTCACCTCACTTCTTGAGTTCAGCTCTTTTGTCCATGTTTGAACCAAGACTGTAATGAGGTCAGGAGTTGAATAACCCTGGCGGAACCCAAACTAAGCATCAGTGAGTAGGTTATTGCTGAGCAAGTGTGGCTTGATGGCACTGACGACGACCCCTTCCCTCACTTTGCGATGATCAAGAGTAGACTGATGGGCCGGTAATCGGCTGGGTTGGATTTGTCCTGCATTTTGTGCACAGGACGTACCTGGGCAATTTTCCACATTACTGGGTAGATGCCAGTATTGTAGCTGTACTGGACCTGCTTGGTGAGGGGCGCGGCTAGTTCTGGAGCACAAATCTTTAGTACTATTGCCGGAATGTTGTCAGGGCCGATAGCCTTTGCAGTATCCAGTGCCTTCAGCCGTTTCTTGATATCACATGGAGTGAATCAGATTGGCTGAAGACTGACATCTGTGATGCTGGGTACCTCAGGAGGAGGCTGAGATGGATCATCCACTCGGCACTTCTGGCTGAAGATGGATGCAAATGCTACAGCCTTGTCTTTTGCACTGATGTGTTGGGCTCCTCCATCATTGAGGATGGGGATATTTGTGGAGCCACCTCCTCCTGTTAGTTCTTTAATTGTCCACCACCATTCATGACCGGATGTGGCAGGACAGCAGAGCTTAAATCTGATTTGTTGGTTGTGGGATCGCTTAGCTCTGTCTATTGCATGCTGCTTCTGCTGTTTGGCATGCAAGTAGTCCTGTGTTGTAGCTTCACCAGGCTGACACTTCATTTTTACATATGCCTGGTGCTGCTCCTGGCACACCCTCCTGCACTCTTCATTGAACCAGGGTTGGCTCCCCGGCTTGATGGTAATGGTAGAGTGAGGGCTATGCCGGGCCATAAGGTTACAGATTGTGGTTGAATACAATTCTTCTGCTGCTGATGGCTCACAGCGCCTCATGGATGCCCAGTTTTGAGTTGCTAGATCTGTTCGAAATCTATCCCATTTAGCATGATAGTATTGCCAAACAACATGATGGAGGGTATCCTCAATGTGAAAATGGGACTTTGTCTCCACAAGGACTGTGCGGTGGTCACTCTTTCCAATACTGTCATGGACAGATGCATCTGCAGCAGGCAGATTGGTGAGGACGAGGTCAAGTTGGTTTTTCCCTCTTGGTTCCCTCACCACCTGCCACAGACTCAGTCTAGCAGCTATATCCTTTTGGATTCGGCCAGCTCGGTCAGTTGTGGTACTACAAAGCCACTCTTGATGATGGACATTGAAGTCCCCCATCCATACATTTTATGCCCTTCCTACCCTCAGTGCTTCTTCCATCTGGTGTTCAACATGAAGAAGCACTGATTTGGTGGCGGTAGGTGGTAATCAGTAGGAGGTTTCCTTGCCCATGTTTGACCTGATGCCATGAGACTTAATGGGATCCGGAGTCAATGTTAAGCAACTTCCTCCTGACTGTATACCACAGTGCCGCCGCCTCTGGTGGGTCTGCCCTGCTGGTGGGACAGGACATACCCAGGGATGGTGATGGTGGTATCTGGAACATTGGAAGATATGATTCCATGAGTATGACTGTGTCAGGCTCTTGCTTGACTGGTCTGTGGGGCAACTCTCCCAATTTTGGCACAAGCCCCCAGATGTTAGTAAGGAGGCCTTTGCAGGGTCGACAGGGCTGGTTTGCCATTGCCGTTGTCATTTCTAGTGCCTAGGTCGATGCCGGGTGGTGCCCTTCTCTTAGACTTTGTAGTGGTTAGATACAACTTGGTGGCTTGCTAGGCCATTTCAAAGGACATTTTAAGAGTCAACCACATTGCTGTGGGTCTGGAGTCAAATGTAGGTCAGACCAGGTAAGGTCAGCAGATTTCCTTCCCTAAAGGATATTAGTGAACCAGTGGGGTTTTACACCAATCGACAATGGTTTCATGGTCACCATAAGACTAGCTTTTAATTCCAGAGCATTGTAATTGTCAAGTTTGGTGATAATGAAGGCATGAATGAGGGTTTCAGCATCAGACGAGCTGAAGTTGGCCAGTGTTACTGAGGTGAAAATAGGCGGTCTTAGTGATGGTGCGAAATCGAGGTCGGAAGCTCGTGGCACCAAGGGTGCGAACTGACTGTCTTAATCTCAGGGCGAGGGATGGTGTCAGTAGCTGGGGAACAGAGTTGGAGCGGGGACTGAAAACAATGGCTTCAGTCTTCCCAATATTTAATTGGAGGAAATTTCTGCGCATCCCGTACTAGATGTCAGATAAGCAGTCTAATAGTTTAGCAACTGGAGGAGTTGAGAGAGGTGGTGGTGAAGTAGAGCCGGATGTTGTCAATGTACATGTGAAAACTAGTGCAGTACTTTTGGATGATGTCACTGAGGGGCAGCATGTAGATGAGAAATAGAAGGCCAAGGATAGATCCTTGGGGGACATCAGAGGTAACAGTGCAGGAGCAGGAAAAGAAGCCATTACAAGTGATTGTCTGGCTACAATTAGGTAAATAAAAATTGAACCAGTTGAGAGGCATTGGAGGTGGGTGGTGTGGTCAACCATGTCAAAGGCTGCAGGCAGGTGGTGATGGACGAGGTGGGATAGTTTACCTTTGTCACAGCCACATGGGATGTTATTTATGACTTTGCTAAGAGCTGTATCGGTGCTGTGGCAGGGACGGAAACCTGATTGGAGGGATTCAAATAGGGAGTTCTGGGAAAGATTCAAATGGATTTGGGAGGCGACAACACATTCAAGGATTTTGGAGAGGAAATGGGGCGGTACTTTGCAAGGACGGTGGGGTCAAAGGTTGTTTTTTGAGGAGAGGAGAGATGACGGCAGATTTTAAAGGAGAGAGGGACAACATTTGAAGAGAGAGAACTGTTAACAATATCGGCTAACACGGGGACCTGGAGGGTAAGTTGGATGGTCAGCAGTTTAATGGGAATAGGATCAAGGGAACAGGAAATGGGTTTCATGGGCAAAATGAGCTCCACGAGGACATGAGGGCAGATAGAGAAACTAGAGAAAGATGTGAGATAAGGGTGCTGGGGTCGGGCGGAGCATTAAAAGAAGTTTAGTCAGGTGGCTAGTGGAAGGGAGGGATGCAGCAGAGGCAGCTGATTGGATGGTCTTGACAAAGAAGTCCATGAGCTCCTCACACTTGGGGGTGAGGGTAGAGGGGACGTGAGAGGGGTTGAGAAAGACAGTTTGCAGTAGAGAAAAGAAGCCAGGGTTATCTTTGCATTTCATGATGATCCTGGAATAGTGAGCAGTTTTAGCAGTCAAGAGCAGGACCCAATAGTGTTTGAAGTGTTCCAGCCAGTTCCGGCAGTGAATGGCTAAACCAGTTGTCCGCTATATCCTTTCAAGTCTGTGTCCCATGGACTTAAGGGAGCAGAGATGAGGGCCGGATCGGGGGGAATGGTCAGGGTGAACGAGAGTAATTCACTCTAAAACACTTCGGGATGAGGATGTGAAAGGCACTATATAAATGCAAATCTTTTCAGTTTGCTTTAATTGATCAAAAACATTGTGGTGGCTATGTGGAGCATTCTACACATGGTTGTTTTTAAAAAAAAAAGTAATTCTCCTCTTTGCTTTTTGGTTGTGAACCCTGCATTCTGTCACGCTATCACTGTCTGCTGATGTGTTAATATTCAGTATCTTGGGTTGCTGCAAGGAAAATGTTAAACCTTTAATCCTGTTCTATTGGCCTTCTGTATGCGGATGACACTTGGCCTTTTAATGATTCAAACTTTTAAATATTTCAGCCCAACCACCTTTGCGACGATGAAGTTAGTAAATTGGAAGAAAACATCAGGCAACTGGTCCTTGAGTACAATTCAAACTGTCAGAGCTCTGGGACACTGTGCAGCCCTGAGTCAGAAATACCATCAGCAGCCACAACCCTATCGCCATCCTCCCCACCTTTGTCAAGTCTGTATCCATCTTCTCCATCTTCAATTCAAGCAAATGGGAGCCCACTTTGTTCGACTGATAGTTTTGAATTTCAAGGTGTTTTATTTGGTGAGTGGCGACCTCCAAATCTGCAGTTATTGCAAAATACCTGTAGGATAAGGAAGAACTATTGCTATCATTTTAATTTGGTTGGCCACCTGGATTGGTACGGTGCAGTAGTCCACAGGTTTTTCTAATGCTGTTTTCTTACCACTGTTCTGTTCTCCTGTCTTGGTCACAGTTCCATGTGTGCCTGCAACTCTCTGGCAACTCGTCCCAAGTGGCCATTTTTAATGTGTGATCTTTGGAGGGCATCCTTGTTGAACATGGTCTTGCCCCATCTGATATTCAGACACCAGCACCTTCATGTACAGTGCAGTGAATGAGATAGAAAGGACTGCTGTTCAGCTTTCATGTTAGGCTATGCATTTTAAAGATTGTTTCACGTGTGCGCCTTATGGTTTTGGAGCCATGTTGTGTAATTACTGTGTTCTGTAATACTTTCACTCATGGTTGCTCCATCAATTTAATTCCTCAAAGGTTGTTATCAAATTTTCAATAACCCATCTCGGACAATGCAGCCTGCTTGAACAGCACCCCATCCACCATCTTAAACATTCACTCCTTTCACCGCCGCAGCAACGTGGCTACAGTGTGTACCATCTACAAGATGCACTGTGCCAATCCACCAAGGGTGCTTTGGCAGCACCTTCCAAACCCGTGACCTCGGCCACTTAGAAGGACAAGGGCAGCAGATGCATAGGAACACCACCATCTGCGAGTTCCCCTCCAAGTCACACACCATCCTGACATGGAACTTAGATCATCGTTCCTTCATCATTGGTGGGTCAAAATTCTAACCACACTGTGGATATACCTTCACCACCACATTCATGAGGGCAATGAGGGATTGGCACAATAAATGCTGGCCTTGCCAGCGGCACCCACACCCCATGAATGAAATAAATTTTAAAAAGGAAAAATTCTATTCAAGTTATCTAATACATTTTTCTCCTCCTTAGTAGGTCTCCCTGTGCCCTGCAGCATGTGTGATGACAACAGGCACAGGACATGAATCTGATTCAAGGTTGATGCAAATGCTGCTTTTGAGCTTTGTGTAGGAGTAGAAGTGGGACATGGGGATCCTCTTAATTTATTGCCCTTTATTTGGCCTCTCCTCGGCATGGTATCTGAGATTGAGAGTTAAACGGACAAGGTTTACAGGCATGCACCTGCTGTAACTCAGTCAGATTCCATAAGCAGTCTACATCTCTTATGAACCAAAATCAGTGACCTTACAGATGTCATATCTGCAATGGTGTGCTCCATATTGACTGTCTAGAATTGACAGCTGCCCTTTTTATTGTAGCATGGATAGCCCACCACATTCTCCTTACTCCTTTAGAAAGGTGATAAAATGCAATATCATCTGACCAAAGCATGTTAGATAAAGTTAATGGTTTGTTTTATTTCCAAATAAATGATTACACAGCAGCAGTAAGACACAGTAAACAACTTGAAGTAATATAAAAGATGCATTGGAAGCCAGATGAGGCAGAGACCTGAGTTCCCTGACTGGCCAGGCTTCCACCAGATAGATCTCACAGCCTGAAATGCATTAAAACCGCCCTGGCAGATGTGGTCTGTGGGTGGCTGTGTTTTCCCAGGTGTCAGTGTTAACATAGCAAGATGTTAAGGTAGCCTTTACTGTGGAACACACAGTTATCATTCTTATGAGTGTTTGCTTTTGCTGACACTGGTGTTGAGAGCAAAATTGTAGTATATGTTTGAGCAAAATATTCAGCATTATTGTTGAAAGTAACATTTTCTTTTTTTTGCTTTCATGAGCAATCTCATATAACTGATCCATGGGTACCTCAGACTGACTACAATAAGACCCAGATACCTCCCTCATTTCATTCCTTCAACAATCTTCAGATTTGTAAAACACAAGCTGGCCACTTTGTCGGGATGTTTAAATTTCCCTTCACTGGTCATAACATGGAAATGTGCTATATTGTATTTTGGATTCTTTCCTGATGTTACAGTGACCAATAAATGACTTCTCCATTCAATGGAATTTCTTCCTATTTCAGTGCTCGGTTTATCTATCTTTTAGTTGTTGTATCTCTTTTTCTTTCTTTCTCTCTCTCTCTCTCTCTCTGTCTCTCTTTCACAGCCTGACCCCCTCCTCCCCAAAATTAAAACGGAGCTTTCTTAAAATGCTGCGACTGGAGTTGCTGGGCTCTGATAGTATGCTTGGGATTCAGACTAGGGTCCTCGGAATCACAATCTAGTGTATTACTTTCTCAGTCTTTGATTCCTTCTACAGTTACATAGAATTACATAAAATATGCATCACAGAAACAGGCTATTCGGCCCAACCAGTTCATGCTGGCATTTATGCTCTGCGTGAGCCTCCTCTCATCTTTCCTCTCTAATTCTGTCAGCATAATCCTCTACTCCCTTCTCCCTGATATTATTTTCTGGCTTCCCCTTATATGCATCTATACTATTTACCTCAACCACGCCATGTAGTGAGTTCCACATTCTCACCACTTTGAGTAAAGATGTTTCTTCTGAACTCTCTGTTTGATTTCTTATATTCTAGTTTTGCTCGTCCCCACAAGTGGAAACACTCCCTCTGTGTCTACTCTATGAAAAGCTTTCATTATCTTAAGGACCTCTATTAGGTCACCTCTCAGCCTTCTCTTTAAGAGAAAAGAGACCCAACCTGTTCATGATTATTCCTACCAGGAAAGAATGTGCCTTTTAAAAATGTGAGTTTAACATCACCTAAATTGCTAGTTCCCTTTGCTGATCCAGAGTGTTGTGCTGCACATTAGTACTTTGGCTTCTTCAAGATTTTTTTTAACAAAAAAAAAGTCTACTGAAGCAGTATTTTGCTGTACAATGCATTGGGTTGTCCAATGGTTCACAAGCTCTCTAACTATGGTGCCACCATGCTTCTCATTTGGAACAAGGTCAACACAACACTGCACAGAGCTTGGAAAAGGCCATACACCATGTTGTCATGCGTACAAGAAGAGCGACAATGAAAGATTATGGACAAAAACTGAAGAGTTATAAAAACTGACTTTGTATTTTAAAAGATGGACCTTTCTTTTAAAAAGTGAACAATTTGTTCCAAGATGGCCACCGAAGAAAAAGGACTCGACCTTGGTAGATTCAAACTATCTGACAGGAATAAAGAAAAATCTTCAAAGCTAAGAGATGTCAATTGCATCCCATCCTACACCCATCCTAAAATATTCCGGAATTGAAACAAAAAAGGTGTGAAGTGGAAACATCACAACTTGATTATTCTCATCCTGAACCCATCAAGAGACCCTTTCAAATTGAACGAGTTCTTCTGAAACAAAGATGGTGTTAAGTAGCCACGCCCTGGGCCATTGTGCAATCACATGGGTGAGCAACCAAAGCGTCTCCCACCAGGAGGTAAGATGTAATATATCTTTACTTTTAAAAGGCAGCCTAGAGAGAGAGAGAAAGAGATACCCAGAAAACTGCATCCAAGAAGCTTGTATCCAGCTCATCAGAAGGGATGCACCCTGCTGTAAAATTCTACATCTACACTTTATACAGCAGTGAGTTAGAAGTGATCCGCTGTCTTCAACTGAACTTTCAACCAAGAGAGAAATCTACAAACACCTCAGGCCTGCAACAAATGAGAACTTGACTTCCAAGAGAATTCAACAGGTTTACCGTGATCACCACCGCCCCCCCCCCCCCCCAACTTATAATTATTTACCCCCTTTACCTCTCTATCTGTCCCTTTTTGTGTGTATGTGTGTGCGCGTGCGAATGCATGAGTGGATGCTGTTGTGACAATTTTGGGTTAAGGCATATTGTTCAATAAATAATCGATTTTCTGTTTTAAACCTACAAGAAAACCTGTTGCTGTTTGTTTATCTGACAAATAAAACAACAAGGGGTTAAACCCTAAGAACAAAACACACTTGCTGCAGTCAGGTGGGAGTTGATCAGTGGGAACCATCCACATCTCACCACGTGGCCGTAACAATGTGCAATCTACATCCAAGAAATCTTACTTTCCTTTTTTTGATTAACCTGTGTTAAAGGTTAATTAGGGACAAGTTAGCCAGTTGACGTTCAGTGAATTTGTTTCACCCAGCTCAGTAATGAGGATTTCTTAAAAATCTTTATCTTTTCACCCCAGATGACCATGTATTGAGTGGACAGGATCACTGTACCTTTGCCAAATCTGTGGGCAGGAGCTGGAAGCAGGTCGGCCGCTTTTTAAAGAAAACCTGCCGTGGTCTTCGGGATCCCGCCATCGACAATATAGCCTTTGAGTACGAGCGGGAAGGATTGTATGAGCAAGCGTACCAAATGCTACTCAAGTTTATTCAGTGCGAAGGAAAGAAAGCTACAATGAGTCGGCTGATCAGAGCTTTGGAGGAAAGTGAACTGGTTGGAGTTGCTGAGCAGTTGCTGAACCGCTCAAATAATTAATTAGATGAGTGCATGTAAGGAAAGGAAGTGAAATATTTAATGGTGATGGTTAAAACTGAAGGGAAATCATGGGCAGGTGAAGCATTTTATTTCTTACATCAAAGTTAAACATTCTGTCTGAGCAAATGCATTCCTTAACCTCAATTCATGACTGAATTATGTATTGCATTGGAGGCAAGCCACTTCATTCTGTGTTCAAAAGCATTTATTTTTAGAACAATCATTGAATCTAGTTCTCATTTTTGCATATATATATATTTTTTTTCATGAGTACTATACAGTATTTTCTGCATTGATTTGCAAGCCAAGATGTGTATTAATTGCAAGATTGACAAAAATATTTCCTCAACTAATCAGATTCATTGCTCTTCAGAACTACTAATTCCATTTTCTTTTTAACCTGTATGGTTACAGAGAGACCAGTTCGAGTCCAGCAATGCAAACTTTTGTGCAATTTTGTTTTATCATGACAGTAAGATCATTAGTGTTCTGAATTTGTTTTAAAGTTGCTGGACACTTCTTTTTTTCAAGTTAGCATGATTTCATGAGATGAAAGTCTCTTCTATCAGCTGGCTATGTGTAATGAGTTTGGGCAAACTCCATCCAACCACTGTTGGACCAAGGCCTGCAGTATAAGGTTGTCCCAGATCTGGCACTAACTAGACTAATGTCATTCAGACAGGCCAAAGGAAAAATAATGCAGTATAGGGTACTCTTCTGGGATTGGGGATGAGATGCATTGCTGGGGAAACGTAGAGGGAGCTTTTATTCTGTCATTTGCTGTGCTGTAGCTTTCCTTAGAGTGGTGGATGCTGATGCTTTGTGCTTGAAATGGGAAGAGTTCTATTCGCCAGCATTAACATTCCTCACTTTGAGCATAAATGATTTTTTTCAAAAATAATGTGGAGACATTAGGATTGGGACACCTTGGCCGGAATTTTACACCCCCCCCCAAAAAGAGCGGGTTGGGGGGCTATAAAATGGAGTGGGAGGCTGGGGTCTCTTCCCAACCCGCTTCTGCCACTGCTGCGAATTTTTGTGGGGCAACGACGGCGAGAAATGGCCTGCCCGCCCCAGGCCAATCAAGGCCCTTAAGTGGTCAGTTAACTGCCACTTGAGGGCCTCTGCCTGCCACCATGGGGATTTTACATTTGGCTGGAGGACAGCTGAGGGCTCAGAAAACCTGCCTGATAAAACTAGACGCCCTTCTGGCTGGCTGGGGATGGGCCTGCCTGATCGGGCTCCCTGTGCGCCATGGAGGGCCGCCCCCGAAGTCTCGGCCGCCCCTGCAGTCCCAACTGCCCCCAACGCACGATATGCCCCCCCCGTCCCCCTAACCGATTCACTTTGCCTCTTCGGGGCCTGATCGATTGCCCCCAGCGAGGCCCCAAAAATTTACCTCTTTTGCGGGGCCGTCCGTCATCGTCCTCCTGCAGCTGGGTGTAGTCCCAGCAGTAGTCACCACTCTCGATGGCGCTGCTGGGACTAAGAGCAGCCAGTCCGCTGTTTGGCTGGCATCTCCATTAGGCGGGACTTGCTGACTCAATGTCATGGAAGTCCTGCCCGAGACCAATTAAAGGCCTTGGGACTGTAAAATCCGGTATGGATCCCAGGCCCAGCGGAGGCGGGATCGCCACTGACTTTTCGGCCAGCGGACGGGGCCCCCCTGCCCTGCTCACCGTAAAATCCAGCCCCTTTTCTCTTCTACTCCACCTATTAGAATCTGTTCAGTGGCGCAGTGATTAGCACCGCAGCCTCACAGCTCCAGTGACCCGGGTTCAGTTCTGGGTACTGCCTGTGCGGAGTTTGTAAGTTCGCCCTGTGACTGCGTGGGTTTCCGCCGGGTGCTCCGGTTTCCTCCCACAGCCGGAGACTTGCAGGGTGATAGGTAAATTGGCCATTGTAAATTGCTCCTAGTGTAGGTAGGTAGTAGGAGAATTGAGGGAAGGTGGGGATGTGGTAGGGAATATGGGATTAATGTAGGATTAGTATAAATGGGTGGTTGTTGGTCGGCACAGACTCGGTGGGCCGAAGGGCCTGTTTCAGTGCTGTATCTCTAAAAAAAAAATTTGTTTTAAATATTATATGCCATGCTCGTTCCTAAGCAGACTTGAGTTTCCCAAGGCCACAGATAGATTGGATGGGGCAGTTTGCAGGATACATGACTTAAAAGCAAATCCAGCATCTTCCTGAGATTTGCACACCAGCAGCCAGTGCAAATCATTGGCTTCATCTGAATAATAGCCTGCTAGTGTGCCAGCTGTCCCCTTGCAGTTTATGACCCATCTCTGCTTGTTTATTTAAAAAGTATGTAGCAAATCATGGGCAAGGCCTCTGATCCTTCATTGTCATAGAAAAATCGATTGTATGTGGAATGAAATCCCTAAAACACCTGTACAACTCCCAAGGAGTGAAAGCAGAAGTTGACATATTCAGTCACCATAGATCCATGCCCCTGATCATGGATAAAGAGAAGGAAACATTTGAGCTTGCAACTTCCGATGCTGTGGGTCCAGATGGGGAGAGCTGCTCAAAAACAAAGATCTCCTAACTAATGAATCTTGAAAGATTCTTTCAAGACTCTGAAGCATAATAATGGGCACCCTGTGATTGGTGGTAGTAATTCCAGTGGCTGTTACATCTGGTTTATTATGCTATTATAGGAGAGCCCCAGAGGTTACGGTTCTTTTAATGAGTAATAGAGTGTTTGCCAGAAGATTGAATGGAGCTGTACACAGGAAACTAAGTCCTGGAGACTGTCATCCTGACGTGTTTCTGTTCATCCATGCATGCAATAATCTCCAGTCCAGAGGGCACCAAAACTATCTGCTCTTATGTTGCGTGATAACCAAAACCAGGATGTACACAACACCAGCCTGCTCTGACTTTTTTTTTGACCCTTCCGTCTGGGGAGGTGACTTTTTTCTGCCCTCCGTATGGGGATTAAAAATTAAGTTCAGCCATGACTCAGTGGTGGCACTCTCAATGACGAGTGAGAGGGTTGTGGACTCAAGTTCCACTCCAGAGACACAAGCACATAATGCAGGCTGATACTTCAGTGTTGTACTAAGGGAGTGCTACACTGTCGAAGGCACCTTCTTTCAGATGAGACCTTAACTGAGACTCTGTCTGTCCTCTCAGGGTGGATGTAAAAGATTCCACAGCAGTATTTAAAGAAGAGCAGGGGCATTCTCCTAGCATCCTGGCCAGAATTTATTCCTCAATCAACATCACTAAAACAGATTATCTGGTCATTATCACATTGCTATTTGTGGGAGCTTGCTGCGCTCAATCTGGCTGCCACATTCCTCACGTTACAACAATGACTATATTTCAAAGAAAGTAGGTCATTGGCTGTAAAGCACCTTAGGATGTCCTGAGGTTGTGAAAGATGCTGTATAAATACAAGTGATTTCTTCCTTTGAGTATGACATGTTGTATCAGTTGGCTGCCTGTGTCATTGAGATACGTTAAAAGAGGCAGCCATTACTGCATTCCAGCTTATTTTGTACTCTGAGATGAAAGCTGTTTGTGTTATGACCTCTTTAGTGACATCCAGTATCTGCATCAAACATTCATTACTCATAGATGAAAAGTTAAAGCTGTCTCTGCCTCAACGCTGTCTTGACCCCAATTAAATGAGCACTCTCTACAACAACCATGTGACACTTTTTCAGCTCCCAGCATCCCATGAGATCTCTGGGTGAGTTTGTCAATTTAGTGCCAGTTAGGTAGCTTTATGCTAGGAAGTAGACTACTCCTGCCCAAACTCATTTCACATTTGGACCTGAGTCGACAAGGTAGACTTTCCTCCCATCACACTGGGCTAGGTCTGAATCCAGGTCCCAAAGGGCCAAGGTCAGTGCCGAGCCTAATATACCACCCAGTTCCCCACTGTTTAAAGTGATGTGTCTGAGATCTTTGCAGACTTGGTTTGAAATTCCACTTCCGTCTGTGTCTTTATCTTCTGTGATAATTGTATGAGCTTCCCCCTGTTTGGACTGTTGGTGTTTTATAATCGTCTGTTCCCTATTCAACTGCATTGATTTATAATCGTCTGTCCCCTCCTTGTACTGTCAGTATTGAGAATATTCATTGAGACTCGGTCTCAAAGCCAAATTAGTAATAGTTTTTGTATATATATGTTGTCGTCAGCAAAATGACAACTAAAAAGTAGGGGATTCATCAAGATATGTTCTCGACTGGCGAAACAGTGTTTAGGTGATGCCCCAAACATGCAAATCAATTTGCATGGCTGCATATCCATCTTCATTTTTGCTTCTTCCTGCTCAAAGGGGCAGGACAATGTGCAGGGTACTGCATATCTTTTAGTTTTAATGCTGGAAGAGCTGTGCAAATACAAACATTCATTTACACATAAGGAAATAAATACAGATCTATCAAAGTACATTATTGTTGCAATTGTTTTGTTGGCATTTTTCTGTTAAACCATTGCTGTGCATCTTAGAGCATCTTTTGTCTGATGGTTTATGCTATCTGGACTCCTGCATTAGATCACAGCCTGCAACTCCAAATCACCTATCCTTGACTCACCATAGTGATATAGTTTAGCTTGATCGGTTCAGGGAAAAGCATATGCAGGAAAATGTTGTCAAGGCTTTCCAGATGGGTGGTGCCACAGACTGTGGTCTCCTCTTCCAGTGTATAAAACGCTCAGTCTACTACTCTACCTTGGCAGGTCTTTTGTATTTTTCTACTCAGGTTTTGTGTCAGCTGTGGCTCAGTTAGTAGCATTCTCACCTCTGGGTCAGAATGTTCTGGGTTCAAGTCCCATTCCAGGACGTGAGTACAAAAGCCAAGGCTGTCACTCCAGTGCAGTACTGAGGGAGTGCTGCACTGTCAGAGGTGCAGTCTTTTGAATGAGATGTTAAACCAAGGTCCCATCTGTCTTCTCAGGTGGATGTTAAAGATCCCATGGCAGGATTTCAAAGAAGAGCAGGGGAGTTGTCCCTGCTGTCCTGGCCAATATTTATCCCTCAATTAACATCACGAAAAAGCATTATCTGGTGGGAAATCTTTTAGAAATGATAATTCGGGACACAATGAATCGTCACTTGGACAAATGTGGCAAATAGTAAAGGAAAGCCAGCACAGATTTTTTAAAGGGCAAATTGTGTTTAACTAACATGCTGGAGTTTTTTGATGAGGGTTCATGAGGGTAATGCAGTTGATGTGGTGTACATGGACTTCCAAAAGGCATAAAGGATAAAGTGCCATATAACAGGCTTGTCAGCAAAATTAGAGCCCATGCAATAAAAAAGACAGTAGCAGCATGGATACGAAATTGGCTGAGTGACAGGAAACATAGTAGTTGTGAATTTTTTTTTTTGAACTGCAAGGAGATATATAGTGGGGTTCACTAGGGGTTGGTGTTAGGACCCCTGCTTTTCTAGATATATCTTAATGAGCTAGATTTGAAAGTATTGTGAACTGTGAGGAGGATAGTGATAAACTTCAAGAGGGCAGACAGGCTGGTGGAACAGATGGACAAGTGGCAGATGAAATTTAATGCAGAAAAGTGTGAATTGATTAATTTTGGTAAGAACAAAGAGAGGCAATATAAATTAAAGGATACAATTCTGAGGGGATGCAGGAGCAGAGGGACTTGGGGGTATATGTGCACAAATCATTGAAGGTTGCAGGGCAGGTTGAGAAAGCAATTAATAAAGGATATGGGATCCTGGGCTTTATAAATAGGGACATAGAGTACAAAAACAAGGAAGTTATGCTAAATCGTATAAAACACTGGTTCGGCCTCAACTGGAGTATTCTGTCCAGTTCTGGGCACTGTACTTCAGGAAAGATGGGAAGGCATTAGAGAGGGTGCAGAAAGGTTGGTTCCAGGGATGAGGAACTTCAATTACGTGGATAAGGTGGAGAAGAGCAGATTAAGAGGAGATTTCATAGAGGTATTCAAAATCATGAGGGGTCTGGATAGAGTAGATAGAGAAAAACTATTCCCATTGGCTGAAGGATCCAGAACCAGAGGATATAGATTTAAGGTGATTGGCAAAAGAAGCAACAAAAACATGAGGAAAAGCTTTTTACGCAGCGAGTGGTTAGGATCTGGAATGCACTGCCTGAGTCTGGTGGAGCCAGATTCAATTGAGGCTTTTAAAAGAAAGCTGGATAATTATCTGAAGGAAAAATATTTGTCAGGCTATGGGGAAAAGGCGGGAGAGTGGGACTACATGAGTTGCTGTTGCAGAAAGCCAGCACAGACACGACGGGCTGAATTGCCTCCTTCTGTGCTATAACCATTCTATGATTGGTCATTATCACATTGCTGTTTGTGACAGTTTGCAGTGTGGAAATTAGCTGCCAAGTATCCATCATTACGACAGTGATTACTCTTCAAAAGTGATTCATTGGCTGAAAAGTGCTTTGAAACGTTCTGAGGTGGTGAAAGGCACTATATAAATGCAAGTATTTCTTTTTCTTTTATCCCAGAGCCTAAGATGTTAGTAGCAGGATATGAGGCTCCGTAAATCACTGTATTAGACTCTCCTTTTCCAAGCAACCATTCACACTTTGCAGCTTGGTCTGGGTAATAAAGCAAAGCAATTGGCTACTAAAAAGTAATGGAATATTTAGAAAACAGTGACCAAAATCGAATTAGAGTGGGTCATTGCACAAAAGGTAAAATGTCAAGAACAAAGGTACTTGATGAGGATTAAAGTAAATTTTAGTGAGATAAAAAGGAACCAGGCTCAGACTACAGGCAAGGAAAAATTGGCAAAGAAAACCAGAGTCAGTAAGGAAAATATTTGAGAAGGATGCAGAAGGAAAATAAGGAGAAAATAGGGAGTGTAAGGAATATAAGTGATGGAAGGTGTCGTCGACAGTGCTATCAAGCAGCACTTGCTCCTGACTCCCCAAAGCCTGTCCACCATCTACAAGGCACAAGTCAGGAGTGTGATGGAATATTCTCCACTTGCCTGGATGGGTGCAGCTCCAACAACACTCAAGAAACTCGACACCATCCAGGACAAAGCAGCCTGCTTGATTGGCACCCCATCCACAAACATTTACTCCCTCCATCACCGACGCACTGTGGCAGCAGTGTGTACCATCTACAAGATGCACTGCAGCAACACACCAAGGTTGCTCAGACACCACCTTCCCAACCTGCAACCTCTACCACCTCGAAGGACAAGGGCAGCAGATGCATGGGTATACCACCACCTGCAAGTTCCCATCCAAGTCACACACCACCCTGACTTAGAACTATATCGCCATTCCTTCACTGTCGCTGGGTCAAAATCCTGGAACTCCCTTCCTAAGCGCACTGCGAGAGTACCTACCCCACAAGGACTGCAGCAGTTCAAGAAGGCAGCTCACCACCACCTTCTCAAGGGCAATTAGGGATGGGCAATAAATGCTGGCCTGGCCAGTGACGCCCACATCCCATTAACTAATTAAAAAAAAAATTTCAAGCTAAGGCTCCATGGATCAATAGGGAGCTTAACTCTAATTTGAAGCTTAAAAGTATTTATCGAGCAGATAGCAAAAATGAAAGCCAAGACGCATTAAGAATATAGGAAAGCTACAGAAAGGCTAAGAGAGTAATTTAGCAAAAACCTATGTGCAACAAATAGGCTTTGTGTAGGCACATTATCTAGGAAGAAGATCTTCAAAATTTGCATTATTACCATCAAGAGAAGGCAAACCTGAAGTGGAGAGTGAGGAAATGGGAGAGATACTAAATAAGGTTATTTTTGGACTCAGATTTTACAGGAGCTTCTCTCACATAAACTATTGTTGAAACAGAGTCCATGATTTTTTTTTTTGTAAAAGGAAATTAATTGCTTGGAAAAGAGAGCTATTAAAGGGTATGGGGACTGAGCAGGAAAGTGTGAAAAAAATCAGGCAAAGATTTGATGGGCCAAATGGCCTGTTATAGCATTCTAAGATTATACAAGTAGAAACGTTGGCCTTTTCAGATTGTACGGCAATAGCTGTGAGTAACTCTGTATTTCCTAGATGGCCATACTGAAAGCGCATAAAATAAGCAAACTTAAAGAGGCAGAGAACTAAGGCACAAAATAGAAGTTAGGATTCGATATATCACTTGCATCAAACTAACTGGACTGAATTTTTGATTTGTGTGGGAGGGCTGGAAAATTAGCCTGAGAGAGCAGCGTGCACTGCCTCCAGGTCACTTTAAAAATGGATGGTGGGGGTGGGGGGGGGGGGGGTGGGGGGTGGGTGGTGACGGCTCTAAGGCCCTTAAAGGACCTTTTAAGGGCATTGGGGAGACGCCAACTGGAATTTTCTGCCTGCTGTCCTTAATTGGACGGCCATTAATTGGGCATCCCTTAAAAAAATCGCGTTGGGCATTGGCTGCCGACACAATGCGGGGGCGGGAACTGGATCCTGACCCCAAAACAAAAATACAGCCCACTGTCTCTTCAAGTGGGTCAGCAAGTCAGCACCAATATCTACCCAATGCTTTAAATACTGCAACATTTAATAATCTATTCACAATCGATGATGCCCACAATCATTGCATGAAGTGCACGTTGCCTAAACATGATATATGACTTGCCAAATTTACCTCCAATTCAGGAAATGTCTCTTGGGGAACATCAGCACCATGAACATGTTATTCAGGACAAGGTGATAAGAAAGAAACTTGAATATATATTGCCTTATCATGTCTCTTAGAAATGTTCTGAGGTGCTTCAAATACAATTAATTATTTTTGAGTTGCTGCAACCACTTCATGGAGAAAAGAGGCAACCATTTTGTCCACAGCAAGGTTTCACAAACAACAATGAGATGAATGACCAAGTCATCATTTGGTGATGATAGTTGCGAGAAGAATGTTGGCTAGGACACCAGGAAAATTGCCAGAACTTTTTCAATAATGCCTGAGGATGTTCAAAATCCACGTGAACCACTGGAATAAGCAGATTCCACCTTAATATTAACATTGTCTTTAAAGAATGGATAAGTGCAACAAGACTAACACATCCAGCTACATTCTAGTATCATTGAACTTGCATCTAAGGAAGCAGCAGCAATGCATGTTATTGAGGGCTCTGACTTAGATCAATGCTAATATGGTACAGCTACTGAGCAATAGCAAAGACCCCCTGTCAGTGATGGGTTGTTGGCTCCAACTGGGACAGAGAAAATGCCAGTACTGAATCTACTGTAAATCAATCAGTCACAGGAGCCACTAGCTAACCATGCTTCAAATATTTATCAACTCTTCCTTAAACTGTACAATGTTCTCTGCCTCTACCGCTACCCGTGACAAAGCATTCTGTACTTTTACACATCTCTGGGAAAGATGTTTCTCCTTGTATCTCTCTTTTCACTGTCAGTCACAATTTTAAATTGAGGATCCCTTGTTCAACCAGTGGAAATAGGGCAAGCTAGAAAGATTATCAAAGCCCTTCTTAATTTTTAATACACCATTAAATCTCAATTTAGCCTTTTATATTCCAGTGGAAATAGTCCCAATATCTCGCATGGGGGATGCAGAATGAAGAAAGGTTACTTGCCTTTGAATGAAGCTTCCACAAAACACCTTTCAATGAACACAAACACTAATGATGAATAGATCTTGGGGTGGGGCGGGGGGGCGGCGGGGGGGGGGGGGGGAGGCGGGGACGGGGAGGTGTTGGTGGTGGGAATAAAGGCTTAGTTATTTTCCGGGCAAAGCAAACTGCTGTGGATTCTCCAGGTTTATATGGTGTGGAAGCAAGAGCAGCACTTTCTATGTGTGACATCATGACAACACTTTTCTTTTTATTCATTCACAGGATGTGGAAGTTGTTGCTAATCCAGTAACATTACCACTATGCTAACGTACCACACGCGCAGTCAGCATATGGTTTCCCCAGAATCTACCTAGCTAAGCTGCATTGTGTGGATGGTTCATATCATTCAAGGAATGTAGAAGACTTTGCCCAGTAGGATAATTTGTCATTATATAGACCCTCCAAAGTTCATCAGATAACAGATTGTAACACACAGTTGCTCTTTTACTTATTTTTTTCATCAGAGATCAGGTCAGAATTGGATCCCTCTGGGGGTTTAAGGTCTAGCTGGTTTATTGGAGAAAGAAGAATAGGACAATCTTCTGTGATTGGACATGGAGCAAATTGTTGGTGCACTGTAGAAGAAGCTTTACTTTGCTGTTCGCCCATGTTATCAGACCTGAGAGTGTTTAGTGGAGTGGGGGGGGGGGGGGGGGGGGTGGGGGGTGCATGTGAAAGCAGTTGTACTCCGCACCTCACCCATGCTACCCTAGGCAGCATGACCTAGGATTTAACTCTTTCTCTTTTAAGATGTGAGTATCAGAAAATAATTCACATTTGAAACCTGTTCCTACGATCTATCGAAATCTGAATCTCAGCAGTCTTGCATCTGAATTTCTGACTTGCCTGTTTCTGTCATCCCTCCACTACCTTAATCTCTGTGTAGTACATATCTTGCTTTCCTGTATCTATCATTATCATCTCATCCATCTTTTTCTGTTGACTCCTTCACATCAAAGCCCCACAGCTCCATCTGACCTTGGCCAACATGCTGAGCTACTTACAGCGGCTTCCACCACAGTAACTGTATTCAGAGTCCACAGTCCTATTTAAAACACACGGCGCAGCAGGACTGTGGGGTTTACATAAAAAGAAACCTCCAGTGAGTCGAGCCATTGGATTTGTGCTCCTCATGTTCAATGACTTTTTGTCCATTGTTGTATAGCAAGCAATAAAGGCAGCAGGAAAGCACAGGAACACAGTGTTGGAATTAGTGACAAAGGGAAAATGCAGAGAGATCATAGGAAAAGATGGATGGGGGAAGACGCATGGAAACAGCTTCCTACATTTTGCAGATGATTTAAAACTCATACTAGGAATCGCCTCATCAGTACAACTTGATTTACCTTGTCTGCTTACATATTCTTTGCATCCTTTGTACTGTCCTATACTGTACACTGATACATTTCATCAATTTAAAGAAAAAAACAGTTTGCAACAGAAATAGAAGGCAGCAGCAGAATCCATGAACAACAGTGGGTTGATGGAAGAAATAAAATGAGTAAAACAATCAATGGTGAGAGACAAAGTAGGATGGCCTCACTCTGTGACAGTGCATAAAACATGGACAAAAAATTGTGAACTAGGCAGCCTAGTAATGCAAGAAAGGTGAGGATGCGAGGGAGATCAGGCCACCTGAAATTGAAACAATGGAAACAATGCATCAGAGTTGAAGAAAAACTAGAAGGAAGTAGTAACAGGAAGAACAGAACCTCAAAGGAAACAAGAAAGGAATCTGAGTGTGCAGGGACAGGAGTGTCAACAGTACTAATGAAGCACTGAGGAGAAATGACAAAACTGTAATACAAAAGGGACCTGTTGAAGATGAGGAAATAGTATAAATGTGAATATGTAACTTCTGTTCCTTCAGCTGGCAGAGTCTTGGAGATTGTTAGAAATTGAACGTCAGTCGTGTATGGAAATTGATGGTTCATGTATCTATGACTGAGAGCAAAGTCAGAATGTTTTAGAAAGTGAAGCAAAAGAAGAGTTTATTTATCACGTTAAACTGCAGCAGGTCTTCTACACACTCCAGGAAATCCAACGCCTGATATGAGAAGTCACTTACTTTTTCGACCAAGCCTGCAGGAGTGAAAGTTCACACCTAAATCTAAATTGGATTTGAGTAGAATGAGTGGTGTCATAAGGGCTGTTGAGATCCCTGAAGCTTGAATTACAGCTGACCTAAGATTAGTTATATGTAAGAATGGTTTCATAGAGAAGTATTATAGAGTCATAGAGTTACACAGCACAGAAACAGGCCCTTTGGCCCATCGTGTCCGTGCCGATTATATTTAAGTAATGCAAAAGAACTAAAATTCACAGAATCACAGAATTGTTACAGCGCAGGAGGCTATTCGGCCCATCTTTCCGCACCAGCTCTCAGAATGAGCAAGTCATTGAGTTCCATTCCCCTGCCTTATCCCCATAACCCTGCACATTCTTCCTTTTCAGATAGTAGTCTAATTCCCTTTTGAATGCTTCAATTGAACCTGCCTCTACCACATTCTCAAACAGCGCATTCCAGACCTTAACCACTCGCTGCGTGAAAAAGCTTTTCCTCGTGTCACTTTTGCTTCTTTTACCAATTACTTTAAATCTGTGCCCACTCGTTCTCGATCCTTTCATAGATGGGAACAGTTTCTCCCTATCTACTCTGTCTAGACCCCTCATGATTTTGGATGCCTCTATCAAATCTCCTCTCAGCGTTCTTTTCTCTAAGAAAAACAGTCCTAACTTCGCCAATCTATCTTCACAACTGAAGTTTCTCATCCCTAGAGCCATTCTCATGAATCCTTTCTGTACTCCCTCTAATGCCCTCACATCTTCCCTAAAGTGCGGCGCCCAGAACTGGATGCAATATTCCAGCTGAGGCCAAACTAGTATCTTATACAAGTTCAATATAACCTCCTTGCTCTTGTACTCTATGCCCCTATTAATAAAGCCCAGGACACTTTATGCTTTATTAACCGCTCTCTCAACCTGTCCTGCCACCTTCAATGACTTATGCACATATACACCCAGGTCCCCCTGCTCCTGCACACTTCAGAATTGTGCCCTTTATTTTAAATTGTCGCTCCATGTTTTTCCTACCAAAATGAATCACTTCACATTTCTCTGCATTGAACCGCATCTGCCACCTGTCTGCCCTTTCCACCAACGTTTCTATGTCCTTTTGAAGTTCTACACTATCCTGCTCACAGTTCACAATGATTCAAAGTTTCGTATCATCCGCAAACTTTGAAATTGTGCCCTGTACACCAAGGTCTAGGTCATTAATATATATCAGGAAAGGCAAGGGTCCCAACACTGACCCCTGGGGAACTCCACTACAAACCTTCCTCCGGCCCGAAAAACATGCACTAACCACTACTCTTTGTTTCCTGTCACTCAGCCTATTCCGTATCCATGTTGCTACCGTTCCTTTTATTCCATGAGCTATAACTTTGTTAATACATCTGTTGTGTGGCACTGTATCAAACGCCTTTTGAAAGCCCATGTACACCACATCAACTGCATTGCCCTTATCAACCCTCTCTGTTACCTCTTCAAAAAACTCCAGAAAGTTAGTTAAACATGATTTTCTCTTAAGAAATCCAAGCTGGCTTTCTTTACTTAACCCACATTTGTCCATGTGACTATTTTGTCCCGAATTATTCTTTCCAGAAGTTTCCCCACCACCGAAGTTAAACTGATCGGCCTGTAGTTGCTGGGCTTATCTTTACACCCTATTTTGAACAAGGGTGTAAGGTTTGCAATTCTCCAGTCCTCTGGCACCACCTGAGTCTAAGGCCTGCCCCTGCCAAACTTCACAATTCTCTTCCCTCCCTTCCTGAAAGTTATTGAGTTTTTGCTAGGGTATAATTCTACAGCAGCCGATTGCCATCCAGGTCCTCCCGTAAATGGGCGGCACAGTGGCGCAGAGCCTCACAGCTCCAGGGACCCGGGTTCGATTCTGGGTGCTGCCTGTGCAGAGTTTGCAAGTTCTCCCTGTGACCGCGTGGGTTTTCGCCGGGTGCTCCGGTTTCCTCCCACTGCCAAAGACTTGCAGGTTGATACGTAAATTGGCCATTATAAAATTGCCCCTAGTGTAGGTAGGTGGTAGGGAATATGGGATTACTGTAGGGTTAGTATAAAAAATGGGTGGTTGTTGGTCGGCACAGACTCGGTGGGCCGAAGGGCCTGTTTCAGTGCTGTATCTCTAAATAAATAAATTACCAATATTTATGCACGAGGCTTGACGGTGGGTACAGGCAGTCTGTTCGACTTGACGGTGGGTACAGGCAGTCTGTTCAGCTGCAGAGGGCAGTCTAGCCAAGCCTGCTTCTGTCAGAAGTGGGCAACCTGGCTACTTTTCTACTCCCTAAAATTCAATTGAAAGCCAATTGTAGCATCGCGACCACCACCCCCCGTGTACTGAGCTAACTGAGTGGGGTGTGAACCTGAAACTTTAGTCTTAGTAGTTCACATACCCACTTGCTAACTATGCCTGGCCAATAAGGAAGCCTGCAGGGCTTCTTGTTAAATGAAAATATTTTACATCACACTTCACTTCACAAATATGGTGTCCTTAACAATATTGTTGTGATATTTGATGAGTGTCTGAGACCCCAATATTAATTAAGTGACCACAATAAGATTGTAAGTTCAAAGGTAGCGGATTTGAAGGGAAATCTTTGTTCTCCTGTTTGATACAGAACTGTAAAAGAGCAAGGTATACTATAGTGGGAATTGTTTGGCATGCATCGCAGGTATAGCAAGCAATTAAGAATGCAAATGATATGTTAGCCTTTCTTACAAAGGGATTGGAGTATAAGAGTAAAGAAGTTCTACTGCAATTGTATAGGGCCTTGGTGAGACCACACCTGGAGGACTGAATACAGTTTTGGTCTCCTTACCTAAAGAAGGATATACTTGACTTAGAGGGAGTGCAATGAAGAGTCACCAGACTAATTCCTGGGATGAGGAGATTGTCCCATGAGGAGAGATGGAGTAGACTAGGCCCATTTTCCCTGGAGTTTAGAAGAATGAGAGGTGATCTCATTGAATCATTTAAAATTCTTAAAGGGCTTGAAAGGGTAGATGCTGGAAGGATGTTTCCCTTGGCTGGGAGTCTGGAACTAGGGTCACGGTCTCAGAATAAAGGGTTGGCCATTTAAGACTGAGACGAGGAGAAATCTCTTTACTTGCAGATTGTGGATCTTTGGAATTCTCTACCCCAGAGAGCTGTGGGTTCTTAGTTGTTGAACATATTCAGGATAGAGATCTTTGGATACGAAGGGAATTAAGGGATATGGGGATAGTGTGGGAAGGTGAAGTTAAGGTAATGCTCATACTGAATAGCAGAGCAGACTCAAAGGGCCAAATGGCCTATTCCTGCTCCTATATGTTCTTATATGTGTTAGTTCAAAGCATTGTAGGTACTGGTAGCATTAAAATCTTTTTCCTGTACAAACTTTCTCTCACTCACTTTTCTTCTATCATTTCTCTTGCTCTATTCTTTGGACTCTCATTTCTGCCTTGCTCATTTCCTTAGCTTGTTTTCGCATTGTCATGACTCATTGTTAATCTGTCTATTTGTTGCCACATCATTTTGCAATGAATACCACAAAAAACAGAAGAAAGAGAGAGATAAGGAAGACTTGGTCCTTATTAAAGTAGGCTATTGAGGGAGCCACGATCCACCAGCAGTTTCCATGGTAGGAACATAGGAACTGGAGATGGCCATTCAGCCCTTCAAGCCAGTTCTGCCATTCAATTAGATCATGGCTGATCTGTATCATAATTTCATCTGCCTGCCTTGGTTCCATAACACTTACCCAACAAAAATCTATCGATTTGTTTTGAAATTCTCAATCGACCTAACCTCAACAGCATTTTGGGAGAGAGAATTCCAGATTTCCACTACTCTAAGTGTGAACAAGTGCTTCCAACATTGTCCCTGAATGATCTAGCTCGAATTTTAAGGTAATGTCTCCTTGTTCTGGCCACTCGCACCAGAGGAATCAGATTCTCTCTATATACTCTATCAAATCCTTTAATCACCTTAAACACTTCAATTAGACCCCCCTTCTATCCTCAAGGGAATACACCCTGGTCTTTGCAACCTGTCCTCATTATTTAACAGTCTGGTGAATCTGCCATGCAGCCTCTCCAATGTGCCAAAGTAGGTTGAGGGTACGAGAAATTCTGATAAGATTATATTCACCTCCAGTTATAATAAGCCAACCACCATCTCCACCTCTTGTCTATATTTTTGGTGCACATGTAACCAGAAAGGAGAAACGGACACTGCAGATATATTGAAGCCATCATCACCAATCACAAAGCCAAGGAGAATAGAAAAGGACATCAGGAGTTAACTGTGCAATCTATGCTGTATGGAATTAACATCCTCTGAGAAAATGCAAGTATAAACGATTTACCAATCAGGTCATTGTTAAAGTAAGTATTTCAGTTGAAGTATATGATATTTTGGTTAGAAATTCTAAAGTGGTGGATACAATGAGATTCTTGCAGATATGAGCATCTCTCCAGAACCCATTGATCTTGGCACCCTGGCAACTGGCAGGGAAAGGGGATTTTCAGTGCTTCGGTTTGGGCTGGGTTCAACCCATATCCTGGGTGAAAGGACACAGTTTAATTCACTACACTATCCAGTCCTTAAATCCTAGGGTTTGAGCATCAGTCTTAATGCTCCATTTCTCTAGTTGCTTTGAATAGTCAGAATTACTTGCAAGTAAAATTATTACACAGAAGGAGGAATACATAATAAACTACTAAAGATACAAATATTCAGAAAACCATAAAAATAGAACTAGTCTACTAGGGGGTTAAAGTATCTTTGGAACATATTTGTTCTGAAATTTGTTAATGTGCAAGACAGTTAAAGGAAATTGCTTCAGACTTCCTGTTGTGATGTTAGTACTTGGATAAGGTGTTATTTCTGTCCACTGAAGAGTTCATAGGGCCAATTTTTGAGGGCCCATGCCTGGTGTAAATACCTTTCATCATCACCGACCCGAAACGTTAACTTTGCTTCTCTCTACACAGGTGCTGCCAGACCTGCTGAGTATTTTCCAGCACTTTTTGTTTTTATTTCAGATTTCCAGCATCTGCAGTATTTTGCTTTTATCTCTGAATATGGTGCTGCTAATCAATTGATCTCAAAGGCATAATGGACCATAATACTTAGAAAGGACTTGATCAACATGATCTAACCTTGTACAGGTCTCAGAACTGTATTGAAGCCGAGCCGATTGCCATTTCATTAATAGCTTGGACAAATCTTCTGCACCTTGGTTCATCTACAGATCAATCAACCTGCCTGCATAATCATAGAGACTGAGACTAAATTCCATCTTATGGTTTAGTAAGAAAAGACAGCTTCCTCCTGAGCCTGAGAGGGCTCGTTTTACAAGAGTGTGCTCTTGGTAGGGAGCCTCATCTAGTGGGAACACTTATCTGGAGAGTGTGGGTGCACTTCCCATGATGTTCTGGGGAATTGTGAGGCTGGATCCACAATTTCCCGACATGCTTTCCTGGCAAAGCCTCCCACTGGAAGCGCAGGTTCATTAAATCGACTTTCACAGGTATTTCAAAAGCACATTTCACCCATTTATCTGTGGTTAATATGTCTAAAAAATACAAAACAGCTTTCCATGTTTGATCTTGTCACATGTTCTCCCCATGGGACAAATCTATTTGTTATAATTTACCAGAATACATTTGTCAAAACATTTAGTAAGGTTTAAGATACACTGGTTACAAACCATTTATAATATTGCAGCCTAAATCGATAAGATGCACTGAGCGCCATCATATTCTCCATTTAAACAGCCACACAACATGAATAAGATCTTTTATTCCATTATTACAATAGTATCAGTAATATTTTATGACAATCAATATTAACTGGTTCATGTACATTTTACTTATTGATGTTGATGGTAATAGGTCATGAACAATTTAAACTGCCCTTGGCACTACTCAAATTTCTTCAATGAAATAACAGTTTAATTTGAACTTTGTTCTGATCTGTCCATCCAAGTTTGAAATTTCCCTACAATGATACTATGACTAGAAACCACCCCCCTGCCTGCCCTCCCCTTCACCCCGCACCCAAACGTGGCACATTCATCTGTTACTCACTCTCAGCTCCACTTGGACTAATGGACTCACAGCAGCACACAATCACAGTTACAAAACCTACTCTCACAAATTGACTTAAGCTGACACGGTCACAAACTTGCACCAACTCACACTGCGATGGCACACATGCTAATGCATACATATCACACACTCTGCAGGCTCCTGCCAATGAAAAAGTTATATTTATGTTCTCTGACAACTGTTTGAGGCTGAACCAAGCTGTTCGCAACCTTGGTGTCATATTTGACCCCAGGATGAGCTTCTGCACACATACCTGCGCCATCACTAAGACCTCCTTTTGCCAGCTCCATGACATCACTTGACCCCGCCTCTGCCTCAGCTCATCAATGTCTTTGTCACCTCTAGACTTGATTATTCCAAAGCACTCCTGGCTGGCCTCCCACAGTCTATCTTGAGAACTTGAGATCATCTAAAACTCTGCTACCCATGTCCTTAATCACAATAAGTCCCATTCACCCATCACCCCTCTGCTCGCTGACCTACACTGGATCCCACTTAAGCAAGGCCTTGATTTTAAAATTCTCATCCTTGTTTTCAAATCTCTCCATGACCTTGCCTATCCCTATCTCTGTAATCTCCTTCAGCCCCACCCCTCTGAGATATCTGCATTCCTCTAATTCTGGCCTCTTGAGCATCCTTGATTTTAATTGCTCCACTACTGGTGGCTGTGCCTTCAGCTGCCTGGGCCCTTAGCTCTGGAATTTCCTCCCTAAACCTCTCCACCTCTCTATCTCTCTTTCCTCCTTTAAAATGTTCCTTAAAATGTACCTGTTTGACCAAACAGTTGGTCGTCTGCCCTAATATTGCCTTCTATGGCTCGGCATCAAATTTTGTGTTATAATACTCCTGAGAACTTCCTTGGGACATTTTATTATGTTAAAGGCACCCTATAAATAAAAGTTTTTGTTGTTTATTTAGATTTATATAGCTTCTTTCATGACCTCAGGATATCCCAAAGTGCTTAACAGCGAATTACTTATTTTTGAAGTGTAGTCACTTTTGTGTATAGGAAACACATTAATACAAGAAACAACAAACATTCACTGACATAAAGGTACAATCAATATCACACATCCTCAAACACACATGCACAGATATGCAATTCTAGACTCATACATTGAATGTAAATTGTTTTGTTTCCATTTTGCACTGTTCCAAATTGAAGGATGTTGTCAAGCAGTGGATCTGTATTTCACTCCTGAGATCATCATAACAAGTGTGCCTTGGGTTTCCCTGAAGTATTGGCCCAGTCTTGCCAAATTACAGCAAAGATTATATTACTTGCAAAGGAACAACAGAAATCCCTGTTTGGGGATGCAGCTGGTGAACTGTAATGAACTGCTACAGGCATTGATCACTGCTGCTATCGCTCGACCCACATCCTACCACCCCCTCCCCCCAACCACTGTGATCTTCTGCCTGACTCCCTGCCTCTTCTCAACCATCTCATGATTTCCTCCAATCTTCCACTGTTCTTTCCCCTGTCACCATCCCTCTGCCAATTCTATTTTGGCTTTCAATGCCAGATTATGTTAACGTGTACCTCTGAGAGCAGCATCATCTAGGTTGATCCAGGTGTCTTGTTGATTGGAACAGCAATGCTAAACACCGCCAGATCAGAGGTTTGCTTAATACTTTGAAGGGGAAGGCTGAATAATTTCTGTTCATCATAGCAGAGGATATCAATCCTGAGGAGTGGAACACTTTTTCCACTTTCTTATACTGTGTCAGTATCAAACACTTGTTGCGACCACGGTGGGAGTAATGCACTGTTAATTCAGTCCCACTACTCCACAGGTCGCAGCATTTTAGTAAAGTTTCCCATCTACCGGAAATTAGCCAAATTAATCATTTTATTTATCCCCAGAATAAAGCACGCCAAACCAGGTTTCTTCAAATAACAACAAAATTAACTATTTATTAATAAAATAAGTTTTAAACGATAATGAGATAAGTCTACATGTATGAAAAGATTTTACAACTCCTTATTCTTCCTAACCCTCATGCACACACACACATTCAAAAACCAACGGTTAACTGGTTTTTAAATGATATTTTAAATTAGAACTGTTTCTTAGGAATAATAAAATAACTGGGTAACTTCTGGTAGGATACTTCCGGATCAGTGAGGTGTCCTAGAGTCAAATAGTCAGATGCCATTTGATGTTTCTCCAGGTGAGTTTGATAAAAAGTCTGTGATAGGTAGGCATTCAAGGCAATTCGGCTGCAGCAGGCGTCACACAGATCTTTCAGCAAAAGTGTAGCAACAAGTCTACTTAAATTTTAAAGTAGCAGTCTTAAAAGTAGAAACTTTCTTGAGATTTCAAGATTTTCCAAAGAAAGCACAAAAGGCAACAGGACTCACTCTTGAGGCAGATTTTTCAGAGACTGGAGGCAATAGGAATTTTGCTACCTTCAACATGCAGGCTTCCTGTCAGCAAAAGAGCCTTTCTCCACAGAGAGCAGCAACACCTCTTCCTCTGGATCTTTTCCTCTCTAGGGGTCTTTTCGCGCTCTTCAGGCAGGTCAAAACACACCTTAAATGTAGCACTTCTTTCCGCGAAATGTAAAGCTTACTTTCAGAGAGAATAGGTATTTTCCTCTGGCCGATCAGCAAATCACTACTCCAGTTCACTGCTAGCTGTTCCCCTGGTCTCTTCACACTGCAGAACTGACTAAAGGCTTTCAACAACATCAAAGTCACAAGACAGTTGTAAATCTTTATGTTGCTTGGATACAAGTTTTACAGCCTGCACTTCAAACACCAAATGTCAACATTCAATGCTTGCAGAAAGCTCCGTTCTCCCAGTTTTTTAAAGGCACATAGACCTCTTAGTTTAAAAAAAAACTCTTATGACACACTGTCCAATTAGGATTAGCACATGTATTAGTACTAAATTGGAAGGAATTTTGTTCTGTGCATCCATGCTTATGAGGAACTGGGTGGCCAGGGCTGTTTAGCTGCAGAGCTCGTTACAGCCTTGGTTCAAATGTGGACAAAAGAGCTGAATTCCAGAGGTGGGATGAGAGTAAGTGCCCTTGACATCAAGGCAGCATTTGACCGAGTGTGGCATCAACGATCCTGAGTAAAATTGAAGTCAATGGGAATCAAGGGGAAAACTCTCCAATGGTTAGAGTCATACCGAGCAAAAAAGAAAATGGTTGTGGTTATTGGAGGCCCAACATCAAATCCCCCGGACATCACTGTAGGAGTTCCTCAGGGTAGTGTCCTAGGCCCAACCATCTTCAGCTGCTTCATCAATGACCTTCCCTCCAACATAAGGTCAGAAGTGGGGATGTTCGCTGATGATTGCACAGTGTTCAGTACCATTTGCAACTCCTCAGGTACTGAAACAGTCTGTGTCCACATGCAGCAAGACATGGACAATATTCGGGCTTGGGCTGATAATTGGAAGGTCATGTTCATGCCACACAAGTGCCAGGCAATGACCGTCTCCAACAAGAGAGAATCTAACCATTTCTCCTTGACATTCAATGGCATTACGATCGCTGAATTCCCCCAATATCAACATCCTGGGGGTTACCATTGACTTAACTGAACCAATACCATGGCTACAAGAGCAGGTCAGAGGTTGAGAATTCTGTGGTGAGTAACTCACCTCCTGACTCGCCAAAGTCTGTCCACCATCTACAAGGCACAAGTCAGGAGTGTGATGGAATATTCTCCACTTACCTGAATACGTGCAGCTCCCAACAACACTCAAGAAGTTCAACTCCATTGAAGACAAAACAGTCCACTTGATCATTCCCCCATCCACCACCTTACACATTCACTCCCTCCAGCATCAGTGCACAGTGGCAGCTGTGTGAACCATCCACAAGATGCACTGCAGCAACTCGCCAAGGCTCCATTGACAGCACCTTCCAAACCCATGACCTCTATCACCTAGAAGAACAAGGGCAGCGGACACATGGGAAGACCACAATCTGTGAGTTCCCCTCCAAGCCACACACCATCCTGACTTGGAACTATACTGCCATTCCTTCACAGTCACTCAGTCAAATTCCTGGAACTCCCTTCCTAATAGCACTGTGGGTGTACCTACACCCCATGGACTGCAGCAGCTTAAGAAGGCAGCTCACCATGACCTTCTCAAGGACCGTTAGGGATGGGCAATAAATGCTGGCCTTGCCAGCTCACATCCCAAGAATGTATTAAAAAACTCATTTCACATATGCCCTTTATAACAAACAGATAAAGGATACTTTTACCCATTAACCTGGGCTGGATTAGAATACATGTACAAGAAGTGAACAGCAAATAGTAAATATGAGCATGGAAAAGTCCCATTGTCTAAAATTTTAGTTCAAGTAAAATGATGTAAGGTGTTAAAAGAGAATACTTTGGCTGGAATTTTACCAGCCCTCTGGAGACGGGGTGGGAGGTTGAGAGGGGTGGTAAAATAGCAGAAAGTGTCTGGAGGGAAGCCTGATGTGTACTTGCTGGTATGGGATATTACCACTGGTGGCAATAGCAGTGGCTCAGCTGCCTGTCAACCGGAGGCAGACGACCATTTAAGGTAATTAATTGGCCTATTGGCAGCCATTTTATGACCCCACCGGCATTTTACCGGTGTTGGAATGGCCTGCCCGCCACATGAGGAATCCACCAGCTTTATCAAGGTGACTTCCGAGTGGCCTCCTGGGGAGGGCCTTCCTTTCTTGAGGCTCCATGGCCTATGGAGGAACCCACCAACTGCAATGGCTGCCCTCACAGGCCTGACCCCACTACTGGAGGGTTCACCCCTCCAATCACCGGGTCTGTCTGCCTGGCTCCAGCATGTCATCATTCTTCTTTGTTGGTCCTTCCAGGGCACTCAATATGGAGGCACCCTCTCTTTCCCCTTGCAGTCTCAGTAATAGCCTCTTCTATCAGTGACACTGCCAAGGCTACAAAGCTGCCAGCCCTCTGCTTGGGCCGGCAGCTCAGAGAGGCAGGCTGCCATTGTTAATTGGCTGCTGTCGGTAAAATTGCCCCTGCGTTTCCGCTGTTCGCCCTTGTGGATTTGGGACCCACAGTTGGTCCCAACGTCAGTACCGTGGCATGCCAGTAACATTCCAGCCTTTATGTTGCATTCTCATCCAAGGACACTAGAATTATCTGTTTCCCTAAAGGGTATCAGCCACGCTTGGCCTTTTCATTAAAGTGTATTGTTCCATACTGTCAGCAATCATATACTTTGTTTGGATTTGTCACTTTGCTTTCAGAATATGGAAAACACAGTAAACACAAAATTCATGAACTGTTCTTCTACATCAGAATTACCCTGTGACTCACTGCAAGAGGGCAACTGTGTTTGTGCCCTCAGCCTACAAGAGAAGGCAAATTATGATTGAGAGTATGTTGAAAGTCTAGAATGTACATCATTTTCAACTCCAAGAGCCTATCTATCACATGCCCATTATACAGTATTGAAATCATAGTGTGGTAGAGCCTTAACTGTTACCCATGTCAACAACTTTTGTTTTATGTAATATACAGAGGGTTCAAGGCTGGCCCATTCCATTTATCTCCATAATGGCTGCTGAGCTTTTCTATGCTTCTCAGGTGCTTCTCAGCTTCGGGTACTAAATCAGGGTTATAATGGGGTCAAGGGACAGGAAGAGAGGGTTTTGCTGGAAGATAATGCATTCTTGTTAATAAGGGTGATGTAATCATTTGCATACATTCTATATTATAAAATGTCTTGATTCCAGTGACTATTAAGAAGATGTATCCATTACTTTTCCTCAATTGACTAAGATTTTCTGCTTATTGATTGGTTACTTTTTACTTTTGTTATCTTGTCAATCCTACTGCCCAAAACCTTTCTGTCCCGACCCATAAAAATTCACCCCGATCACATTTGCGTTACAGCCACTTTGATAGTTCCTCATTTACCCTATTATGTCTTTTTTAACAAAAAACACATTAAACACTTAAAAAATTCGACAATTGAGAAAAGAATTGCAAAGTTACCCATCTCCCAATCATTCCAACAACCATTCCTAGCATTGTGTGACTGCACATCGTGAACATCCCCTCAGATACACCATCCCAAACACTTCTTGATCGAGCTCAAACTTCCATGCCACATGTCTGCACAAGTATTCCCAACTTCCAGGTCTGATTTCCACCTATATCTTACCAGCCTGGGAGCTACTGGTCTTCCCTTGGTAGCCTAGCTCTCCCCAGCCTCACCATCCCAGCCACTCCCAGTGCTCCAATCTCTGTGCTGTCAGAATTCACTCTGTCTGTTCACCATTCCAGGCCTCTCTGGTCTCCCAGACCCACCACCTTTCCTCCATTCACTAAACCAGCATCTAACCTTGTTTTGCACCCATGTCCAACCACTGCTGCAAAAGCAAAATACTGAGGATGTTGGAAATGGGAAATAAAACAGAGAATGCCGGTCAGGCAGCATGTGTGGAGAGAGAATCAGATTTAACATTTCAGTTCAATGACCTTTCATAAGAATCACTGCTGTGCTGTTTGCCTGTCCTTTTCAAGATGGTTTAATTTATGCTTCAAGTTGCACCAACCTGGATGAGCTGAAATATTAGAGGGCCGAGCTCAATGGACTTATCTAACTTCTTACAGGAGTTATTCTAGATCCATGACCATGTGGTTATTATACATGTGAATAGAGAGTTAGGATGTGTTGCCAGGATGATTCAACATTTATGATTAAATAAATTGAAGAACACTATATTGTTCTATTACAAGATCTTGGTTAGGCCTCATTTAGAATGCAGGGTCCAGATTTGGTCCACTCACATGGTGAAGTTCTGGGACAGGTTCAGAGGAGGGCCACTAGATTGATGCCACTAGATAGTTTAAAAGCCCTCATTTACCCCTGTAGGCTTAGGAATTGAGACTTTTTACTCCAGAAAAGCTTCAAGGAGCATTGATTGAGGTATTGAAAGTAATGAAAGGATGACTTGTTCTGTGTGGAAAGGATATTCAAGCTAGATAGATTAGGAAGAAGCAGGGGAATATGAATATCGCTGCTGCAAGTATAGAACTAGGTTAAGTGTTTATTTATTTTCACAGAGAAACATCGTGTTCTGGTACAAGTTGCTGGCACATGCAGTGAGTGCAGTTTTGCTGCAAGCATTCAGAAGAGAGCTGGACAAGTTCTGGAGTGTGACAAACATAATCTCATATATGTCTCCAAGTAACCCTAACCTCCTGAATTTCCTCAACCACCATTTTCTTTCTTAATTGGCTTACAGATATTATTCCTCATTTTTTTTTACCTCTCCCAGGAGATTTTATTGCTGTTTTCATATACATATAAGATTAGGATTTGGTTTAATCTCATATGATTAAGGTTATAGCTTTCTTTTAATTTCTAAATAGCTTTTAGACTTATACTGTAACTAAAATGTTCATACAATCATAGAATGATACAGCACAGGAGGCCATTCAGCCAATCATGCCTCTCCAGGCTCTTTGGTTGAGCTATTCATTAGTTTCACTCCCCTGTTCCTTCCCCATAGCCCTGAAATTTTTCCCTTCAAGTATTAATCCAATTCCCTTTCGAAAGTTACTGTTGAATTTGCTTCTACCGCCCTTTCCGGCAGTGTCTTCCAAATCAGAATAACTTGCTGTGGAAAAAAATTGTTTCCTCAAGTCACCTCTGGTTCTTTTGCCAATCACCTTAAATGTCTGTCATCTGGTTACTGACCCTTCTGCCGCCAGAAACAGTTTCTCCTTAGACAACAAGAACAACTTGCATTTATAGTGCACCTTTTACATAGAGTAAATGTAGAACATTTTCCTATCAAAACCATTCATGGTTTTGAACACCTATATCAAATCTTCTCTTAACCTTTTCTGCTCAAAGGAGATGTTGCTCACTCACAGAATTCTTCAGGGCATGGATGGCATTTAGCAAGAAACAGCTTTGTCAGCAAAAAGAGCTATTTTATTCGCAAAGAATTCTGAATAAGGGTCTCCCAGATAAGAGAGTAGCCTATATCACTAACTAACAAGATAATAGTCAACATATCAGTTGGGAATCTGAAAAATAAAATCATTTTCAGGGATGGCTGTGCATGACTAGAGTCCTATAAAGATCTTAAGCTTTCCATTACAATTCATAGAGAGGGACAAGAATGAAAGGATCAGAAAAGGTTACATTATCCAGAGCAAAAGCAAGTAATATTGTTTATTTCTCTGTATGATTATTGCTTAATACAAAGAGTGTCAAGACATAATCGAACTCAATAAAGATTATTTGTAACCAAAAATTGGTATCAAGTCTAAAAACCGTACAAAGTAGGGTTATCCCTCCAGTAGTACAAGTAACCATGGCAACTGTCAAGGGGCATCTTAAAAAGAGACTAGCGAGGCCAGTCGTGAGGTGTTGGTCAACATAATGACCAAAACGAACAAGTCGTATACAACTGCGAGGACCCACATAGTGAAGTTGGTGAATGAGAAAAAGATGAAATTTGTTGGCTCATTTTTGTATGGAAAGAAGCGAAAAGTGGTTGGCAGAATTATAGTGTGAAATAGAGGAAATGCAGAAATATCTGTCTGTGATTAAGGGAATTGAGGAGTTCTTACCGTGCTTTGGGGTTGGGGGTGTGCACAGGTGGAGAGGAGTTATGTAAAACAGTGGAAAACCACGTGGATAGTCCAAAAGAGAAAAGTGAGGTCTCTGTGGAGAAAGGGTAGAAGCTGTTGCATTGTGCTGCTAACTTCTGTGTGGAGAGAACCTCTAATGATTTGACTTCAGTATTGTTACATATGGGAAAATTTCTCATTGGAAATTAGAGCATCTGGAACTGGCTAAAATCCTGTTGGAACAAGGCGAGTCAGATGCAGTCAATGGCTGCTACTGCTTCTAAGGATTTAAAAGTAAAAGAGGTTGTGTAGGAGCGCATGAGTAAATATCAGCATTGTTAATATCAGAATTTTCACAGCAGGCATGTTGCAAAGGAGGTCCATAAAAGCCCAGGTTTAGGCATTTGAGGTACAAAAAAAAGGGTTATGAGCAAGAGAGTGAAGTTAAAGCCAATAGTAAAAGTTAAAATTGCTGTGAGAAGGAAATCGGCTAAGGATTTTCAGCATTTTCTGTTGCATTTGAAAAGGAAAAGACTGCTGGACTTTATTTTCAGTCTCTGAATGTGTGTGTATGTGTGTATTTGAGAGAGAGAGAAAGTTTCCTGCCGACATGATCTTGAAAGTTAACAGCATTATCAACTGAGAACTTATTTAGCAGAAACTGCTGCTATTTTCTGTTTTGGGTTTTCAACTGATTTGGAGTATTGGACAGACTGAGTGTTTGATTAAATGATCAAATAATGCAACTGGTTTTCTGTGGATGACCACTACAGACAGCCAGTAATATAAATTAAATGAAAAGTCCCTAGGTGTGCAATTTGGGATTATCATGAAAAAATTGGTATTGCCAGTTTGTAACCCATCACAGGAATCAATATTTTTAAGGTGCATGAAAATGTAAATGGGTGTTGGGTGTTCAGTTCAATTTAAGATTGTGCCCCCAGGAATGGGAGTTTTAAGGTAGCAATGTTGGGAAAAAGTGTTTGAAAATTGGCTTTAAGTTAAGGACGCTTGGTGCGGCTTTATTTCTACTGAAATACACTGTTAAACATACAGAGAAAAAAAGTGAAAAGCAGCTTTGGAGTATCAAGTCTGGAAACTGCAGTTGTGTGATTGATTACACCCCTACCTGTTACAGTTTTCACAGACAAGAATTAATTGAATCGTACTTCTGGTTGCCAGTTTGCATTGTTGAAGTTTTCTTTTGCACTGGTCTCACACATTTTGAGCTTCCGGTACTTCCTGTTGCTGAGCACAGCTTTCTGAGTGGAAAGAGCAGTCTCTGTACAGTTTCATTGTCCCTTAATAAAAACAATGACATTCGTAATGGCCCTCTGATTTATGTACTTCCTACATTCCTGTGCCGCAAACTCATTTGGATGTTATTATTAGGTAATGGCAGGCAGCAGGCTATAGACAGAGCTGTGCGCTCCCACAACCAACATATCAGATCCAAGCTCTGCAGTCCTGCCACATCCAGTCATGAACAGTGGTGGACAATTAAACAACTGATTGGAGGAGGAGGCTCCACAAATATCCCCATCCTCAATGATGGGGGAGCCCAGCGCGTCAGTGCAAATGACAAGGCTGAAACGTTTGCAACTACCTTCAGCCAGAAGTGCCGAGTAGATGATCCATCTCAGCCTCCTCCTGAGATCCCCTGCATCACAGAGGCCAGTCTTCAGTTAATTTGATTCACTCCAAGTGATTTTAAGAAATGGCTGAAGGCATTGGATACAGTAAAGGCTTATGGGCACCAACAACATCCTGGCTGCAGTACTGAAGACTTGTACTCCTGAACTAGCCATGTCCCAGGCCAAGCTGTTCCAACAATGTGGAAAATTGCCCAGGTATGTCCTGTCCACAAAAAGCAGGACAAATCCAATCCGGCCGATGACCACTCCATCAGTCTACTCTCGACCATTAGCAAAGTGATGGAACATGTCATCAATAGTGCTAGCAGGTGACACTTATTCAGTAATAACCTGCTTACTTTTGGTCAGTTTTGGGTTCTGCCAGGGCCACTCAGCTCCAGACCTCATTACAGCCTGATCCAAATGTGGACAAAAGATCTGAATTCCAGAGGTGAGGTAAGATTGGCTGCCCTTGACGTCAAGGCAGCATTTAACTGAGTGTGGCATCAAGGAGCCTAAACAAAATTGAAGTCAATGGGAATCAGGGGGAGAACTCTCCACTGGTTGGAGCCATTCCTAGCACAAAGGAAGATGTTTGTTGGAGGCCAGTAATCTCAGCCCCAGCACATCGCTGCAGGAATTCCTCTGGGCAGTATCCTAGGCCAAACCATTTTCAGCTGCTTCAACAATGTCCTTCTCTTCAACATTAGGTCAGAAGTGGGAATGTTGGCTGACGATTGCACAGGGTTCAGTACCATTCGCAACTCCTCGGATACTGAAACAGTCTGTGCCCACATGCAGCAACACCTGATAATATTCAAGCTTGAACTGATAAGTGGTAAGCAACATTTATGCCACACAAATGCCAGTCAATGACCATCTCCAATGAGAAAGAATCTAACCATTTCCCCTTGATGTTCGATGGCATTACCATTGCTGATACCCTACAATTAACATCCTGGGTGTCACCATTGATCAGAAACTTAACTGACCAGCCAGATAAATACTGTGGCTACAAAAACAGGTCAAAGGCTGGGAATTTTGTGGCAAGAAACTCATCTCCTGACTCCTCAAAGCATGTCCCCCATCTACAGGGCACAAGTCAGAATGTGATGTGTGATGGAATACCACTTACCTGGATGAGTGCAGCTCCAACAGCACTCAAGAACCTTGACACCATCCAAGACAAAGCAGCCTGCTTAATCAGCACCCCATCCACCACCTTACACATTCACTCTCTCCACCAGCGGCGCACAGTGGCAGCAGTGTGTACCATCTACAAGATGCACTGCAGCAACTCACTAAGCCTCCTTCGACAGCACCTTCCAAGCCCACGACCTTTATAACCTTGAAGGACAAGGGCAGCAGACGCTTGTTCCTGTCCAAGCCGCACACCACCCTGACCCTTCATTGTTGCTGGATCAAAATCCCAGAACTCCCTTCCTAACAGCACTGTGGGTGTACTTACTGCACATGGACTACAGCAGTTCAAGAAGGTGGCTCACTACCACCTTCTCATGGGCAATTAGGGATGGCCAGTAAATGCTGGCCTGACCAGCAATGCTCACATCCCACAAATGAATAGAAAAGAAAGTCAGGGACTAATAAATATACCATAGTGATTGACAGTGTTTAAATGCATATGGGGTTCCTAGAGCTACCGATGATATTCTGTTTTCACATGTGTCTGGTGTAAAGTTTCTAAGACTAGAAGTGGATGCAGGGTTGGGGCCAGGCAGGCTGCATATTAAGAATGAGGAGATCCGGAGCATCGTTTACAATGTAACGGTTCTGGTGTCATCTCTAGTCAAGATCTGCAGGCCTATCTGGATGTGGCACTCTTTCCAAAAGTCTGTGAAAAGGAAACAGTACTATTGATTTTTTGGATGGCAAAACAGTGACAAAGTCGGGATTCTGTATGAGGATACGCTTAAGGAACAGTGCATCCCGAGGAATTTCAGCTCCGAGTTGTTGAGCTGAAGTCCGAGCTGTAGACATTGCGGGGCATCAGGGAGGGGGGTAGTTACCTGGGCACTTGCTTCAGGAAGTAGTTACACCCATTAGGTTAAGTAGAAATGGTCAGGAACAGGAGGGTGTGACTGCCAGTCAGGTGGGTATGGGGATCCAAGATATATTGCTGGAGGAGCCTCGACCCTTGACTTTGACCATCAGGTACAAGGTACTTGCTACTTGTGTGGATGAGAACAAGAACTGCAGGGTGGATGAGCAAACTGACAATAGCACCATGGTGCAGGAGGCCATTCAAGTGGAAGGAGTTAAAAGGAATGTGGTAGTGATAAGGGACAATATACTCCAGGGAATAGAATTTGTTTTCTGTAGCCACAACTGGGAATTCTGTAGGTTGCCTGGTGCCAGAGTTAAAGACATCACCTCGCAGCTGGTGAAGAGTGGGAGGGGGAGGATCCAGTTGTCATGGTCCACGCAGGAACCAATGACATGGGTAGAATTAGGAATGAGGTTCTGTTGAGAAAGTTTAAGGAGTTAGGGTCCAAATTAAAAAGCAGAATCTCAAAGGTAATAACCTCTGGATTGTTACCTGAGCCACCTTCCAGTTGGTATAGGGATAAACAGATTATGTGTGTGGCTGAAGGAATAGTTTGGGAGGCAGGGGTTTCACTTCATGGTGCACTGGCACTGGTATTGGGGAAAGAGGGAGCAGTTCCATTGAGATACCTCCGATTAAACTGGGCTGGGACCAATGTCCTGGCAAATTGAATAACTAGTACAGTAAACAGGCTTTTAAACTAATAAAGCTAGGGAGGGAGGAATAAGGAAAGGGTAAATTCAAAAGCAGCAAGGGAAATGTCCGGGCTCTAGAGCAGAGCAGCACCTTGAGTAAAAATAAGCAGATTTGGTCAGGAAGGGAGAGTGCATGGAACAAAGGTATTAGAGCATGAGTGAAGAAAGTGATATCAGGGAAAATTAGAAAAAGTCAAAGCTAAAGGCACTATATCTGAATGCGCAAAGCATTCACAACAAATTAATAGCATCGATAGAAATTAATAGGGTTGATCGAATAGACATTATGGAAATATGGTTGCGAAATGACCAAGGTTGGGAGCCAAATATTCCAGGATACTGAACTTTTAGAAGAGATAAGCAAAATGGAAAAGGAGGAGGGGTAGCCCTGATAATAAAGGATGGGAGAAAGACAGTAGATAGAAAGGATCTTACCTCAGAAAATTAAGAAGTTGAATCAGTTTGGGTGGAGCTAAGAAACAGCAAAGGGAAGAAAATATTGATGGGACTAGTTTATAGGCCCCTAACAGTAGTTGTAGCGTAGGGCAGAGTATAAATCAGGAAATTAGAGGCATATGTAATAAGGGGAATACAGTAATCATGGGGGATTTTAATCTTCATATAGACTGGGCAAACCAAATTTACAGTAATAGTGTGGAGGATGAGTTCATGGAATATATACATGATAGTTTTTTAGATTAGTATGTCAAAGAACCAACTACATGCGGAGTACTGTGTGTAGTTTTGGTCTCTTTACTTAAGGAAGGACATACTTGCCCGAGAGGGAGTGCAACAAAGGTTCACCAGTCTGATTCCCAGGAATAGGAGATTGTCCTATGTGGAGAGATTGAGTAGACTAGGCCTATATTCCCCGGAGTTTAGAAGAATGAGAGGTGATCTAATTGAAACATATAACATTCTTAAGGGGCTTGACAGGGTAGATGCAGAGAAACTGTTTCCCTTGTCTGGGGAATCCAGAACACGGGGACACAGTCTCAGAATAAGGGGTCAGCCATTTAGGACTCAGATGAGAAGAAACTTCTTCACTCAAAGGGTTGTGAATCTTTGGAATTCTCTACCCAGAGAGCTGTGATTGCTCAGTTGTTGAGTATATTCAAGACAGAGGTTGATCGATTTTTAGGTACTGAGGGAATTAAGGGATATGCAGGTAGTGCGGGAAGGTGGAGTTGAGGTAGAAGATCAGCCATAATCTTGTTGAATGGCAGAGCAGGTTCAAAGGACCAAATGGCCTATTCCAGTTTCTATTTCTTATGCTCTTATGTTCTAATATTATAGTTTGGGAAAATTGTGCACTTTTACTAAGCACCATTCAGGAAGATATTTAGCTGAACTGACATAGAGACAAAGGGACCATGATGACATAATAAAGCACAAGTAATGAGAGAGGGATTACTCAAGAGAATGAATATGCAGTTGGGGGATGGCGGGGGAATTATGTAAGTATGATTTAGTTGGTAGCACGCTCGCCTCTGAGTCAGAAGATTGTGGATTCAAATCTTACTCCAGAGTCTTAAGTACAAAAATCTAGGCTGACACTCCAGTGCAGTACTGAGGGAGGGCTGCATTGTTGGAGGTGCCGTTTTTAAGATGAGATGTTAAACTGAGGCTCCATCTTCCCCCTCAGATGGACGTAAAAGATCCCATGGCACTATGTTGAAGTGGCAAACAGGGGAGTTATCCCCAGTGTTCTGGACAATATTTATCCGTCAATCAATATTACAAAAACAGATTATTTGATTATTATCACATCGATGTCTGTGGGACCTTGCTGTCTGCAAATTGGCTGCTGTGTTTCCTTACAACCATGACTACATGTTACGCCTAGGTGAGAAAGGTGTCTAGTGGTCCCTCTCAGCCTTCACCTGGTCTCACTGTAACAGGGTTTAATTTTTAAACACACTGTTTTTAGCTCCCCCTTGGTGAATCCTTGTTCACCACTTTCCAATTATAAGGCAAAGAAACCAGCACAAACAAGCTTTCTTAGGTTTAAAGAAGAAAGGTTGAAATTTCTTAAACTTAAACTTAAACTCTGATTCGGTTAACGCCTACAGATACACGACACACCCACGCTAGCATGCACATGCGACTCACACACGTAGAGACAGAAAGAAAACAGAAGAAATAAAGTGGAAAAATTTGTGGCAATATCTAAGGAGGTTTTTTGTGTTACGGTTCATCGAGCTCACTGTAGTGTCCTTTATTGTAGGTAGATCTTGCCTTTTGTTGGGGCTCAGTATTCATCTGAAACCTTGTTAGCTGTAGAAGACAAATTAAAAAAACTCAAGTTTTCCAGCAGGTTAGTCATGTGAGTAGCTGGTTTGACCATGTCCATTTCTGTATTCGGCCACCTTAGCAGTCAACCTGGAATGCGAGCTCCCCCACTTTCAACGTCTGCTGGTGATCAAAAGTCCATTGTGGGTTGACAGTGTCAGGGAATGGCAGCTTTGTCCTTCCAAACACTGTCTGTTAATATGCAAATGACTTTCCAGCCCAAGATCTGGCAATTTTTTTAAAGCAAGTCCTTTCTTCCCTTCAACAACAGTTTGAAATTGAATGTCCATGTGGCAAAATTAATATGTCTCATGCTTGGCAGGTGGGGGCCTGCATGACACTACACTTCAAATGTATTTTACTGGCTTGAAAGCGCCCTAAGATTGTGAAAGGCGCTATATAAGTTCAAATCTTTCTTTCTTTTTTTATGTCAGAAACAAAAGAAGTCCCTGGTTTTAGTAAAAGAAATGACAGAAAGATTAGAACAGGTTAAGGATAATGACAATAAAGCAGAATAACAAAGACTATTGAGAACAACTGATCTCAAAGTTGATTATGTTTGGAGAGTTTCTACTTAAATGAGAAACAAAAAGAGGTTAAATGGTAATATAAACCATTAGATCCCAAATTTTATATTAGACAAACAATTGAAAATCTGGAAATCAGATGGAATATATTTTGGTGTAAGTTGCGAAGAGTAGATTGGTGTGAAGCCTTGCAAACAAAGTGACATTGTTTTGTGACTGATCCCTGAGATGGTGCAATACCATTGCTATCTGCTGATGATGGATGTTTTTAAAGTGGAATCAATATGTTGTTGGAGGATGATATGCACAAGGAATTTGTGAATGTTACAACCTCAGTGAGACTGTTAACGTTAAAATATGAGATACAAACCCCCAGACTAATTTAAAGAATTATACAAGATTTCACATTTTAAGACTTTTATTATAACAACTAAACTAAAAGAAATACCCATTAGCCAAATAGTACATTGTAAGTAGCTTCTTCTTCTTTGGCCTCCTTGTCTCGAGAGACAATGGGTAAGCGCCTGGAGGTGGTCAGTGGTTTGTGGAGCAGCGCCTGGGGTGGCTATAAAGGCCAATATTAGAGTGACAGACTCTTCCACAGGTGCTGCAGATAAAATTGGTTGTCGGGGCTGTTACACAGTTGGCTCTCCCCTTGCGCTTCTGTCTTTTTTCCTGCCAACTGCTAAGTCTCTTCGACTCGCCACACTTTAGCCCTGCCTTTATGGCTGCCCGCTAGCTCTGGCGATTGCTGGCAACTGACTCCCACGACTTGTGATCAATGTCACAGGACTTCATGTCGCGTTTGCAGACGTCTTTAAAGCGGAGACATGGACGGCTGGTGGGTCTGATACCAGTGGCGAGCTCGCTGTACAATGTATCTTTGGGGATCCTGCCATCTTCCATGCGGCTCACATGGCCAAGCCATCTCAAGCGCCGCTGACTCAGTAGTGTGTATAAGCTGGGGATGTTGGCCGCCTCGAGGACTTCTGTGTTGGAGATATGGTCCTGCCACCTGATGCCAAGGATTCTCCGGAGGCAGCGAAGATGGAATGAATTGAGACGTCACTCTTGGCTGACGTACGTTGTCCAGGCCTCGCTGCCATAGAACAAGGTACTGAGGACACAGACTTGATACACTCGGACTTTTGTGTTCCGTGTCAGTGCGCCATTTTCCCACACTCTCTTGGTCAGTCTGGACATAGCAGTGGAAGCCTTTCCCATGCGCTTGTTGATTTCTGCATCGAGAGACAGGTTACTGGTGATAGTTGAGCCTAGGTAGGTGAACTCTTGAACCACTTCCAGAGCATGGTCGCCAATATTGATGGATGGAGCATTTCTGACGTCCTGTCCCATGATGTTCATTTTCTTGAGGCTAATGGTTAGGCCAAATTCGTTGCAGGCAGCCGCAAACCTGTTGATGAGACTCTGCAGACACTCTTCAGTGTGAGATGTTAAAGCAGCATCGGCAGCAAAGAGGAGTTCCCTGATGAGGACTTTCCGTACTTTGGTCTTTGCTCTTAGACGGGCAAGGTTGAACAATCTGGCCCCTGATCTTGTGTGGAGGAAAATTCCTTCTTCTGAAGACTTGAACACATGTGAAAGCAGCAGGGAGAAGAAAATCCCAAACAATGTGGGTGCGAGAACACAGCCCTGTTTCACGCCACTCAGGATAGGAAAGGAGTCTGATGAGGCACCGCTATGCTGAATTGTGCCTTTCATATTGTCATGGAATGAGGTGATGATACTTAGTAGCTTTGGTGGACATCCGATCTTTTCTAGTCGTCTGAAGAGACCACGTCTGTTGACGAGGTCAAAGGCTTTGGTGAGATCAATGAAAGCAATGTAGAGGGGCATCTGTTGTTCACGGCATTTCTCCTGTATCTGACGAAGGGAGAACAGCATGTCAATGGTCGATCTCTCTGCACGAAAGCCACACTGTGCCTCAGGGTAGACGTGCTCGGCCAGCTTCTGGAGCCTGTTCAGAGCGACTCGAGCAAAGACTTTCCCCACTATGCTGAGCAGGGAGATTCCACGGTAGTTGTTGCAGTCACCGCGGTCACCTTTGTTTTTATAGAGGGTGATGATATTGGCATTGCGCATGTCCTGAGGTACTGCTCCCTCGTCCCAGCACAGGCATAGCAGTTCATGTAGTGCTGAGAGTATAGCAGGCTTGGCACTCTTGATTATTTCAGGGGTAATGCTGTCCTTCCCAGGGGCTTTTCCGCTGGCTAGAGAATCAATGGCATCACTGAGTTCCGATTTTGTTGGCTGTACGTCCAGCTCATCCATGACTGGTAGAGGCTGGGCTGCATTGAGGGCGGTCTCAGTGACAACATTCTCCCTGGAGTATAGTTCTAGGTAGTGTTCCACCCAGCGGTCCGTTTGCTTGCGTTGGTTAGTGATTGTGTCCCCTGATTTAGATTTGAGGGGGGCAATCATCTTGGTGGTTGGCCCAAAAGCTCTCTTAATGCCATCATACATTCCTCTGATGTTTCCGATGTCTGAGGCCAGTGTCTTATACCCCAGATTACAAAGAAAGGTATTTTCTTTACTTATTAAAATACTTGAAAACCTCACACCAAACTTATACATTACACAGTCCTCTTTGATAGCAAAATCCTTTGCGGTGACAAGTCCCTATCTCCTCCCAGTAGCAATAGGTTGGATCTCCCAGACCTTTTCAAAAATCAATGTCCTCTTTGCTCACTTCTCCGAGCACTTCCATCTGGACATCCGTGAATAAGGCAATTCCTGGTGATCCTGCTGGACTTCAACTTTCAAAACAGGTTCGGGTCTTTGCAGCCTTCTGCTGTATCAGGCTTCCGAGAGCAGATGTTCCCTCTCTCTTTCTCTCTCAAGGCTGCAACCACTGGTTGTCTTCCTTACAGCCTGCCTTGAGGTCCCAACCATTGGTTTCCTTTCTTACATCCTGCCTGCCTTCAAAATATCTGTTCATTTTATCTGGGCACAAAAGTCAATAGCTTATTGACCTATTTCAATATGCAGAGTCCAGAAGTCTGGTTTCACAGAGCCACTTGGGTCTTCCATTGTTTCCAGGTGTTAACAGCTGCCTGGTAGCTTTGTATCTTCAGAATCATTGACTCCTTGTTTTACAACCCGAACGTCTAGGAGGGCAAAACCCATTGTTCTTCAGATGTTACCCCTGAAGTCTTTTATGTTAAAAAAAAACTTTCATTTGTCTTCTCCTTTAGCAGAGTGGATGTGAGGTCACCTAACCTTCCAGATTCCATCTTTTAAAAAATCACTATTTTTAAAGCATTATCATGTTACAAAGTCCAATGTTCTTAACAGTGAACTATGTGAAGATATTAATGAGGGGAAAAGAGAGGTTCTGGATTGCACCACATACTTTAGGCACAGTTCAAGGAAAAGTGCCGTCTGGCTAGATTGCTTGCAATGTGCTGCAGAGCCCATCACTGAGTTTATGGTTGCTCCCTGGATGAAGAATCCCTAATTGTACCATTAAATTCGGAAACAACATTGTTTCTTTGTATTAACTTACAACAAATAAGAAACACTACTTAAAATGCAACACCATGGGCAGGATTTTGCCCTTTGGGTTGATATCCCGACGTCGGGGTCAAATGGGAGTCCCGACCCTGCACTGTGTGGTAAACAGACACCTGGCAGTGATTTTCCCCGAATTGGCCAATTAGTGGCCACAGGTTGGGCTCGCTGTCAAATTAGGGATGGTGGGTGGGGTGGGGGGGGTGGTGCTCTCAAAGCTAGAAGGCCAATAGGAGGCCCTGCAGCTGGGAAGAAACAGCAGCCTGCAGTTCAAGTAAGAGAGAGAGGGCACCTCCATTTTGAGGCGCCCTCTCTGCTCATTTCAAAAGTATTAAATTTAAAAATTGTCACAGCAGCCAAGCCACGATTGTGGAGGGGGAAGCCTCACCCCACAGGGTGGACTGCAGCCGCAGCTGTAGCCAGGCAGCTGGAGAGGGCCTCAAATCCTGCCTGGAGTCTGGCTTCCCGGTCTGCTGACAAGAGGCCACCTTCAGGCAGCTGGCCTAGTTCGTGACACCTCAGGAGGCCTGCAGCCTAACTGGTAAACTCGATTTGGCCTCTGACAATTATCTTAATAGACCATTAAATGACATCAATTAGCTACCCACCTCTTGTGGGCGGGTAGCCCTTCCAGCCCCCATACCACCTCCAGGAAAATGGCCCACGGGTGGGATGGTGCCAGCAAATTGGCATGCCGGCCAGTGGCACACATTTCCCCACCCACCCGTCTCCGTACTCGCCCCCATATGGGGGTGAAAATCCTGACCCATATGTCCAGTTTGTCAGCTAATATTTTGCCTTACACCAACCAGAATGATTAAATTGGGGATAAGATATTGGTGTCTGTTAGGGCTCGCAAGGAAGCATTACCCTCCAATCAACCTTATGATGGTTGTAAATTTTGCCTGAAAAAGTATTATGTGTATTTAAGTGCTTAATTCAGAAAGGAAAGAAGAAAGAAGATCACTTTGAACTTGTTAAACTTCAATTTAATTACAAGCAAGATGGTGAGGGATCAGAAAGTGATTTTATTACCCTCAAAAAGGGGGAATTGTAAGATACCCTCATCTTATCTACACATGTAGGGCTGAATTTTGTGCTGGAGGCAGTGCTCCAGGCAACGGGCTGAAAAGGCAGGGCGAACCCTGCCTCTGCCTTTTCGTATGCGCCCAGAGCAATCCTCCAGTCCTTTTGAATCAAAGTTCCAGAAGACGGGATCCCTGTCCCTCTAAAGACTTTAAATGGATAGGGATCCTGTCTCCAAGAGTTGCCAGCCAATCAAAGGGCCGGTAGCTCAGCAGTATCAGCAGCACCACTGGGAGCAGTGGCCACTGCTGGTACTGCAGAGGCCTCGGACTCAGGCCCAGCGCTGGGACCCTGGAACAGAGGTAGGTGAGGTGGGGTCTCCGGGGTCAGTCCGGAAAACCCCAGCGAGGGGGGGTTGGGTGTAGTGGATGGTCATGCAGTCCAGGGACTGGGGGGTGGGGGGGGGGTGGTTGGAGGGTAAACTTGTTCTGGGTGGGGGTCCTCCGTGGGCCACAAATTGACAATGAAGGAAGGACCCACTTTCCCAAAGCCTACAGGCAGGGCACCTCGTTTTACAAAGCATCCTCCCTGCGTGGCAAGAAGACATTAATAGGCCACTTAAGAGCCTCAATTGGCCTCTGGGCGGGTAGGCCATCACTGGCCTATCCCACCCCTGGGAAAATCCCTTGGCGACGGGCCTGCCACTCCGCTGCCCCCCCACCACCCATCGCAATTCTCCGTGCCCCCACCCCCGGCCTTTGACCTTGCCTCTGGGGGTCTCACAAATCCCAGCCATAGAAACAGGAATAGGCCATTTAGCATTCAAGCCTGATTTCCCCCATACAACCCTAGCCTCTGTAATCTCTTCTTGTAATTTAACTCTGGAAGTTCAGGTATCATCCTGGTAAATCTACGCTGCACTCCCTCCAAGGCCAGTGACTCCTCCTTACGATGTGGTGCCCAGAACTGCTCACAGTACTCCAGATGTGGTCTAACCAGGCCTTTGTATAGCTGTAGCATGGATTGGCGGGAAGTGACAAATGGGGCTGAAACTTCGGGCCCTGCTGAGGTCGGGATTGGAGACGGACGGGATTTGAAAATACAGTTTCCTGGCACCATTCCTGGTGCCAGCCATTTTAGGGGAGGTGGGTTCAGGGCCCAAGGGCAAGCAGCTGATTAGGCTCATTCAGAGTAAGTTAAGGAGTCAGACTGGGATGCAATGGGGGACAGTTCAACTGCCTAGAAGTGGGTACACAGCGGCAGGCCAGTGTGCCTGTGCTCTAGGCAGGCCTACGGGCTCTCCCTGCCTGCCTGGGTGAGGGTGCAGCCAGAGAGGGATTCCTGCACCCGTTGTGGTGGCCTGGCTGCTTTTCTGATTTTTAACTAACTTTTGAACGAAATGGTTGAGTTGGCACCTTCATGTTGAAGCGCCCTCTTAGTTACTCACCAGTCATTGCAGCCGGATGTTCCTTGAAGCTGGAAAGCCTCTGATTGGCCCTGCAGCTTCGCGACACTGCCGGTGCCCTTAATTGGACAGGGAACCTGTAGACCCTCAGTACGCAAACACTAAGTTGCTGAGGTTCTATCTGTCCCCAGTGCTGCGAAGGATGGGTCTGACCACCTTGCCGCGGGATCCTCCATTCAGCTGAACCGTGCCATACCATCTGTCCCTCGTGCAAAAGTTTGTACAGAAAAACTTCTTTGACCACAAGTCCCTCAGGCAGTTGTCTGCATTTAATGTCCCAAGGCCCTGTGGGAAAAGGAGATGGTGGATCCTGTCGAATGGTTCCCTAAGCAGACTGTCAAACTCTTTTGGCCTTATGCCTCATTGTCGGAACTTTCAAACAAGCACCAAGACATAGCTTGGCTGGTGGTGAAAAGGGCCCTCCCCGTCAGATCCTTCCTGCAAGTTCAGAGTCTCAGCGCCACCATACGCTGCCCTCGAGGTGGCTGTGGTGAGGAAGAAACCATTGCCCACCTCCTTTTGGAATGTGCCTTTGCAAAGCAGGTCTGGAAAGAGGTGCAGTGGTTTTTGTCTAGGTTCATCCCGAGCAGCTCCTTAACACTGAATTCAGTGCCCGATGAGCTGTTCCCAGGGACGCACACCAAGATAAACATCAACTGCTGCTGGAGGACCATCAACTCAGCTCTTTGTTCTGCCCAAAACCTGCTGGTCTTCCAGTGCAAAAAGCAGTTGACGACTGAGTGTTGCAGACTGGCACATTCCAAAGGTCCAGGACTGCGTGCTGAGAGACACACTAAAGCTTGGGGCAGCCACCTCAAAGGCTCAATGGGGAAAGACCACTGTGCAAGGCCCTCCCACCATAGTATACAGAGGGGCTGGAAACTGTGTAAAACCCCTCGGCCTGTTTGCACCAGAGAATGTTTGACACAATGTAAATGTACATTGTAAATTTAACCTGCAATGGCAAGTGTAGTGAGGCACCGCATGTACTGTATTGAAAGAAACTGATCTGTATTGAACTTTATGTAATGTCAAATTTGAACTGTTATGTTATGTATTTTTACAAATTTTATGAATAAAGTATATTTTTGAAAAAAAAGTTAAGGAGATGCCCTGCTCAAAACTCCAAGTGACTGTTTCCCACTGAGGGTGGGTTTGGGACCCAGAAACAGTCTCAGCTCCCGTTTTCTGTTCCCGGAGCAAAATTCAGCCCGTGGTGGTTCCCAAGGAACTGTACTGGAGCCTTAGCTTTTCACCATATATAATGACAACTCGGATGAAGAAATAGAGAGTTGTATATCCAAGTTTGCAGATTACATTGTTCGGAGGCATAATGGGAGCAGGAAATTACAAACAACATAACTTACATTTATATAGCACCTTTAACGTAATGAAACGTCCCAAGGTGCTTTACAGCAGCATTATAAAACAAAATATGACACCGAGCCACAAAAGGAGATATTATGTCAGATAACTGAAAGCTTGGTCAAAGAGGTTGGTTTTAAGGAGAGTCTTAAAGGAGGAAAACGAGGCAGAGAGGTGTAGGGGGGGGGGGGGTATTCCAAAGCTTGGGACCTAGGCAACAGAAGGCAAGGCCACCAATGGTGGAGTGATTAAAGTCAGGGACGCACAAGAGGCCAGCATTAGATACGGCGTTAGATTTCACATGTATGCTGATGACACTCAGCTCTACCTCACCACCACTTCTTTCAACTCTTCCACTGTTGCTAAATTATCAGACTGCTTATCTGGCATCCAGTATTGGATGAGCAGAGATTTTCTCCAATTAAATATTCGAAAGACTGAAGCCACTGTTTTCGGTCCCCGCTCCAAACTCCGTTCATTAGCTACCGACTCGATTCCTCTCCCTGGCAACAGTGTGAAATTAAGCCAGTCTGTTTCACATTTGATCCCAAGATGAGCATCCGACCTCATATTCATGCCATCACTAAGACTATCTATTTCCACTTCTGTAACATCTCTTGACTTTGCCCCCACCACAGCTCATCTGCTGCTGAAACCCTAAATCATGCCTTTGTTACCTCTAGAGTTTACTATTCCAATGCACTCCTGGCTGGTCTCCCATATTCCATTTTCCATAACCGAGGTCATCCAAAACTCTGCTGCCCTTGTCTTAACTCGCACCAAGTCCCGTTCCCCTATCATCCCTGTGCTCGCCGACCTACGTTGGCTCCAAGTCAAGCAACGTCTTGATTTTAAAATTCTCATCCTTGTTTTCAAATCCCTCCATGGCCTTGCCCTCCCAATTTCTATAATCTCTTCCAACCCCACAACCCTCCAAGATACCTGCGCTCCTCTAGATAGATGAAGTGTGTGGGCAAATCTAAGGCAAATGGAATTCAATGTGGGGAAGTGTGAAGTCATCAGCTTTGAATCCAAGAAAGAAACTTTGGAATATTTTCTTAATGGTGAGAGATTAGGAACTGTGGAGGAGCAAAGGAATTTAGGTGTCCAGATACACAGATCACCGAGAGCTCATGCTGAAGCACAAGAAATAATCAAAAAGGCTAATGCCTTTATCTGAAGGACATTGGAATACAAATGTGAGGAAATATTACTTATGTTGTACAGAGCCTTAGTCAGACCCCATCTGGAGTACTACATTCAGTTTAGGTCACAAACATAAGAAAGATATGTTGTCCTTTGTGGGGGTGCAATGCAGATTCATTAAAATAATACCAGGGCTTGAAGGGTTCAATTTTGTGGACATTATATGATCATAGTTTATATTCCCTTGAGTTTAAAGAGTTGAGCAGTGATCTAATAAATGTGTTTAAAATGATAAAAGTGTTTGATAGAATAGATACAAAGAAGCTATTTCCTCTTTGGGACAATCCAGAACAAGGGGGCATAATCTTAAAATGAGAGCTAGACCTTTTGGGTATGAAATTAGGAAGCATTTTTCACACTAACGATAGTGGAAATCTGGAACTCTGTCCGCGTAAAGGCTGTGGATACTGGGTCAATTGAAATTTTCAAAACTGAGATAGATTCTTGTTAGTTAAGAGTATCAAGGGATATGGAGCAAAGGCAGGTAAACGGAGTCAATCTAATTGAATAGAGAAAAGGTTCAAGTAGCTGAATGATCTACTGCAGTTCCTATGCTCCTATTTTTAATGCTGTTTTTATCACAGAAAGTTACGAAACTTGTAACTACTTTTGGTGTTATTGGGGGGTGGATGACAGGCAATTTTATGAGCCCTTACTGGGGGACACATTGCCAATTGTCTGACTGTTCATTTTAATGGTCAGAACTTCATGGTCAGCACGCAGCCAGGTTTATTAAATAAGTTCTCATATGCATACATTCATACACACTCTAGTGGATACTCCAATGCATTCATACACATACGCACATACCCCTGTGCTCAAACAAGCTTGAATGTGTATGTGCTCTTATTATCATGGACACTCACCAGATAATCGGGCAGTTCTTCAAGATTTTTCATTGCAAGTCACCTGCATATCTTGGGCATTCCTAAAGCTGGTTAAAAGTGGCCAGCTGCAACCATCACAGAGACTGCAGGGGTCGCTTGTCGATGCTTTACTCTGAATCTGCTGTTGTGTTACTGCTGCTGTGGCTAGTCACTGATATTCTACACTTATTGCTAAAGCAGAGTTGAGCCACACCTCCTGCTAACTATAGGAAGAAGTGTACAGGCAAAGGCACCCATGTAATCCCCTCCACACAAGAGAGAGACCATTGAGTAACACTCCACAATGAGGATGGACAATGAGTGGAGCTCCACACATGGATCTGAGTTCCAAGGGTGGTAATCTGCATTATGTAACTTCATGTGAAATAAGCAAGCAGTTCAAACACGGCACAGTGGCACAGTGGTTAGCACCACAGCCTCACAGCTCCAGGGACCCGGGTTCGATTCCGGGTACTGCCCGTGTGGAGTTTGCAAGTTCTCCCTGTGTCTGCGTGGGTTTTCTCCGGGTGCTCCGGTTTCCTCCCACAAGCCAAAAGACTTGCAGGTTGATAGGTAAATTGGCCATTATAAATTGTCACTAGTATAGGTAGGTGGTAGGGAAATATAGGGACAGGTGGGGATGTTTGGTAGGAATATGGGATTAGTGTAGGATTAGTATAAATGGGTGGTTGATGTTTGGCACAGACTCGGTGGGCCGAAGGGCCTGTTTCAGTGCTGTATCTCTAAAAAAAAAATGGCCCTAGTTTTATCCTCTGAACATAGAACTCAGTACAGTATAAATGTTGCATTAAATTATTCTTTCTTCCTTGTGCATACTTTTCTTTTTCTATTTTCTCCTTTCTCCAATGGATAACTCCAGTGGTCTTGCTTGAAGTGTGTGTGGGTAGGAGTATCAAGTCTACAGTATTATAAAGCTGTATCCAATCCATGCTGTCCTCAAGGTAATGAAGAGGTGCTGCATTCATCCTGTTTTTTTATTTGAACAGGTTGCCCAGAAGTTTCTAAAATGTAAACTGGACATTTCTGCAAAAATCAAAAATAGGGTTACGCTGGGAACTGGAGCAGGCTCGCCCTGCACTGTTGCTCAGAGGGTGGGTACTGATTGGAGATCTTACTGCTAATTTGAATGGGCTGAAGGTGCACAAACAAGCTTGTTCAGGGACCTTGACCTGTAGTGCATGTGGGTTGGGAGAGTGAAATCGAATGAAGCAACAGCTCTAAAAAAGCTGCAGGGTACCATTAAATGCAAAAGTGTAGTGGTGACAGAAAAAGTGAACTTCGTATTCACTTGTGGCCCAACTCTAGTACTTTTGATGCTGAAGAGTTGGAGGCCATGCTGCAGGAAGTGCATCAAAGTAGTGTATACTTGGGGCTAACGATTACCTTTCAGTGAATACGCAAGTAGCAGCTACATGGAGGGAGTTACCAATGGTCTAAATGCTGTCATCCAGTCTCTCTTGTGTGGCTTCAAATGAAGAGGTTGTTAGCTGGTATCAGCAGAAAGGCAAACAATACTCATGTTTCTTGTGGGGACTGTCAACCATGCGACAAATCTAAGTTGGGAACTGGCACATTCTTTTGGAGATACCATTTGACACATTGTTCACAACCATTGCCCTTTTGCCCTCTCTCTTTCATTGCACCTAAGCTGCTGGGCACGCTTCACTTGAAGGTGCAGCTATGAAATGTTGTATGATTGCCTTTAAGAGTGATGTCCCTTTAAGATCTTAGTATACTAATGAGCCAAGTACCAGGATGCAGTCATGTGACTCAGAACCAGAGTGACTCTGCAACTGTAACACCTAGAGTAAGGTTCTGTAAATAGTTAGCTCTGTGCTGTACATAATAATTTAGCTGTAATAAACCTGTTTGAGATCTTCAACCAACTGGAGGCCACGCATCTCATTCATGTTGCATCAGACAACATAGAAGAATTGATTACGAGAAACAGCACAAATAGATGCTGAGGCACACGGCTGAGGTGTGAGTGGCAACCAAGACTAGCATTCAAACTCGGGACTCCTATTTGGGAAATCAGTGTTTTAAGTCTGTAGCTACCAAATGACCCTGCACGGTTCATAGAACATATAGAACATTACAGCGCAGTACAGGCCCTTCGGCCCTCGATGTTGCGCCGACCTGTGAAACCATCTGACCTACACTATTCCATTTTCATCCATATGTCTATCCAATGACCACTTAAATGCCCTTAAAGTTGGCGAGTCTACTACTTTTGCAGGCAGGGCGTTCCACGCCCCTACTACTCTCTGAGTAAAGAAACTACCTCTGACATCTGTCCTATATCTATCACCCCTCAACTTAAAGCTATGTCCCCTCGTGTTTGCCATCATCATGTCCAGTATTTTTCAAAAGGTTATGGATGTTGTCACTTATAGTAAATTCAATTTTACAAATGTCAACCTCTAAGTATGTTTTTAAAGAATAAGTTTTGGGGGGGGGGGGGGTGTTGGCATCTTATGTATCTTTCACTAGAAGAGGGAGGCATAATGAGATGTCTCGCTGCTCAATAGTTTTACGCTGATAACAAATAAACTGGTGTCAGTGGGTTTATTTGACCAATTACACAAAATTTTGTTGTTGCAGAGGATAGCCTCCACAGTGGGAGTATCTATGCATTTGGAGGGTTTTTTCCAGTATTATTATAAAGGCATTAAAATAATAGCAATAACTTGATAAAAGAAATAGTGACGTTATGATGATACACTGTGGCCTATGGAAATATAATTCACATGGAAAGAACATGTTTGAGGGAATTTGAACATTTAACATATCCTTGCATGCAACTTTGCCTCCCCTTCTTAAGGCTGCCCCTGTCCTGCATCATCCACCCCTCAAAGGGTGAGGGGATAGCTTGTTGCCAGAACTAGTCTCCAATCTGGAAACAATCAAAACTATTCTGGAGCACACTATTAACAGTGGCTGTACATCTATAAAAGACACATGGGGAAATATTGAGGATGAATAATATTGATAAGTAAAGCGGACTTAAAGCTGAGAATTCCTGAACTGTTGCTGAAAAACCTAACCTTGAGTGCAAGGACTTGGAATGTTCTTCAACAAATGACACTGTTCTGTTGTACCTGCTCTTGTAAAGCAGAGGCAATAAAGTCAGGTCTCCTCTGACATGTCCACGTAGATGTAGCGGATTCTTTAAACATAGATATTAGGGAGAGAAGGATGCGGCAAAATTCCTTAGAAGTTATTACACCTACATTTTATGTCCTTTCATGAACCCATTTTCCTCAGTTGAGTCATGTGATGCAACCAGATCTCCCGAAGGAATTCCCATCTTCCCGTTTCTCATGCTTTAAGTTGCAACAGCAGGCAATAACAATGAAGGAAAGTATTGTCAGGGAAAATAATTGTGGACAACCCAAGAAAAAATATAACAAAATTTAACACAAAACTTACTCTTCATGACAACTGTGCAACATTATCCTACCTTAAAGAAGTCTATTGGAGGTGTATTCTTATTGTTTTATTGTAGTATATTATATACATTGATACATAGAATGAGCTTCCTATCACATATCACTAAGGTTGCCTATTGCCACCTCCATAACATCACCTGACTCTGCCCCTGCCTCAGCTTATCTGCTACTGAAACTGAAATCCAGGCTTCAATTACCTTTAGACTTGATTATTCCAACGCTCCTGATTGGCCTCCCACGTCCTACCCTCTGCAAGTTTAAGGTCATTCAAAACTCTGCTGCCTGTGTCCTAAATCACACTAGTGACGTTTACGATAGCGACGTTTAAGAAACATCGTGACAAATACATGAATAGGAAGGGAATAGAGGGATATGGGCCCCGGAAGTGCAGAAGGTGTTAGTTTAGGCAGGCATCAAGATCGGCGCAGGCTTGGAGGGCCAAATGGCCTGTTCCTGTGCTGTACTGTTCTTTGTTCTTTGTTCTAGTCTCACTGCCCATCGCCCCTGTGCTCACTATCTCCCCTGTGCTCACTGACTATCTCCCCTGTGCTCACTGACCTACATTGGCTCCCTGTCAAGCAACACCTTCAGTTTAAAATTCTCATCCTTATTTTCAGATCTCTCCATTGCCTCGCCCCTCCCTATCTCTGTAATTCTCTGCACTTTGCCAATTCTGACCGCTTGAGCATTCCCAATTTTAATCACTCCATTATCATCCGTACCTTCTGTTGCCTAGGCCCAAAGCTCTGGCCTCTCTTTCTTCCTTTAAAATGCTCCTTAAAACCTACCTCTTTGACCTGGCTTTTGTTCATCTGGCCTAACATCTCCTTAATATGGCTCAGTGTCATATTTTGTTCCATAACACTCATGTGAGTTCCTTGGAAGGTTTTATTACATTTAAGGTGCTGTATAAATACAAGTTGTTGTTGTTGTTTGCCTAAAGTCAGGAGATTCATTTGGGTTAACTATTAACATAGCCACCATAAGGTTGTGTATGTCTGCAACAAGGTCTTTTTATTCTGCCCAAAATCACCCTTGGGGAAAATCAGGTGAACCATGAATTGGGCGTGCAAGCTTTTCCAACCAGTGCCGACAGCGATCAAGGCTCTTGCCACCAGCAGATTCTTGGAAAATCAGAACTAAAAGGTCCGTTATTTGGAATACATTTGCCATTTACTTTAGTGGCTCCCAATGTGGAGGAATTTAGAAAGTTTCCAATGAATCTACATCTGCAGCCAAAAAAGTCACAACTCAAGTTCTATCCCTACACTTTCCTGCTGTCTGTCTAGAGTGAGACTTGACTTAAGGTGGTAACTCTACTCCTAAAGCAAATACCATGCCCAAATTAAAAGCAAACCTTCCGGGAGACAGCAGGCCCCAGCCATAATTTGTGAAGTGTAACCTTTCTGAAAATCCAGCAGGGGGAGCTCATTCAATAAAATGCACCCAGATGTTCAGCAAATCAAATCCGATTCACACAGCAATATCAGACAAGAATGGGTGTCACCACAAACCATGCCTGCTCAGCAATCTGATCCTGATGGTCTCTAACTCCATTTCTGTGCCAGGAATGTAAAAACTGCTGCAAACTGCACCTCGGCATTTGCCATCAATCCCAAAGCTTTGCCTTGAACACCAGGCAGAAGCTTAATGCTCACTACTCCTGTGGAACTTTCCCTGGAGAGTGGTCATCTCACCTTGTATACAGATGTTCTATATGTAACCTGAACTATCCAGGAAAAGTTACTGAACTGTACATGTAACGGAAATAAACACAGGCAATGTTCACCTCTCTGAGTTGCACAAGCAAATGTCAATGCCATTTCCCTGTCCATGCTGTTCTTGTCTCCATCCTCTTACAGCAACAACAGGAAGTAGAGCATTGGGAGTGGGTGTGAGGAGGGAAGTCAGGCCCAGTATGTCTTGGTGTAGCTGAGGAAATACAATGGACTCCAAATGTAATTCATCTTAACTCCACTTTGTGGAACATGGAGAACATCTGTGGCAATAAAGAGAATCGGACAGAACTGTCACAAATTTCTACTTAAAACTCAAAACTCTATCAATGACGTGACTCTTCTAATGAATTTTTTCCTACAAATATCTGTTTTAGCGAGTACAACAGGCTGATTATTTGCATCTGGCCTACTTGTTTGCTCTGCTTCTCATGGTGATTTTTGAAACTTTCATTTCTTGACTTGTAGAGTTATAATCCTCATGTATTGACCACAAGAGCATGCACATCAGGGGAAAGGGGAGGGGCCTGGATTGTGCAGTGGGCCAGACTTGGTCTTTTACTCCCGGAATGTGGATTCAGATGCAGACTAAATTTATAAAATGAGCCTCCTCTGGTTCCAGACATACTGGGGCATGAGTCCACAGCACAAAACTAGTACTGATTGATCGTCTCCACTCAAATCACAATGTGGTTTTGGAAACAGGAAAATGTTAAACTGGTGCAGTAGGTGGCACTGTTTTTTGAAGGGAATGTCACTCTGCATCTAACCATTTTCTCCTCTTTTTATTTGAGGGAGCTTTATACCCCAGGCCCTTTTTATTTTCTTGAGTGGGCCTTTATTCCCCAGGCTCCCTTTTATGTTGTTATGACCAGGTGAGAAAGGGGTCTAGGGGTTCCCTATGAGCCTTTGCCTGGTTTAGCCGTAACAGGGTTTAATTTTAAAAACACCCGTGTTTTAGTTCCCCCCTCAGTGAATCCTTGTTCACTGCTCTCCAGTTGTAAGGCAAAGAAATCAATCAGACAGGTTTTCTTAGATTTAAACAAGAAAGGTGGAAGTTTATTAACCTTAAACTCTAATTCTGTTAATGACTACGAGTACGCGATGCGACCACACTAGCGTGCATACACGATAAACACACACGCAGATAGAGGCAGAAAAAGTAGAAAGAATAAAGGGGAAAGGTTTGAGGCAATAGCTGGGTTGTAATTACAGCCCTTTGAGTTCGATGTGGAGTCTTTGGTTGCTGGTAAGTCTTGCCATTCGTTGGGGCCCAGTGCACACTTTAACTTGTTTCGATGTCGGAGTCTTTTCTTTCTTGAGGTTTAAGCGACTTCAGTGGGTCCGGAGGTTTGTGAGAAAGCAAGAGAGAGCCAGCCAGGAGAGAGGCTCTCTTATTCCAGGTTCAGTTGCAATCTGCAGTCTTCAAACTGTCCTGTGTCTAGTTCAAAATGCCTGGACCAGCAGGTTAGTCATGTGACCAGCTGGTTTAACCACTCCTACATTTGTGGATTCTCCATTTTAACTGACACTGGAATGTGAGCTTTCTTAGACCTTCACTCCAGCAACAGTGTAAAATTACTGTTCATATGACAAAATTAATATGCCTCATTCTTGGCAGGTGGGCATCTTCATGACAATGTGTATTTTAAATAAATAACTTCTGCATCTTCTTTGCTTTTCTGATAGTAGCAACTCATGCTGGATATGTTTCCACTGGTTTTGGAAGCTGTCTAATACTTGCAATTCTGTGGGGATAAGGGAACAGGGCAGTCACATGGGTTGGGAACTGGAGGCTGAACACTATAATAGAATGGTTGGCCCAAATTGCCTGCTTACATGTTGGAATTGAATGTAACTTTGTTAAAATGGTGATTCTTCATGTGCGATCCTAAACCGCAAGTGCTGGTGGGCGGCGATGCTAAGTAACTGAGTAACTCCAGAATTCTTTTGATAAATGTCACTCCTGCATCATCTGTACTGGGGTAACGGTGAGTCTCCTTATATCAAAACCCCCACAAATGAAGCAGCATTTGATTGCTCTTTTTAATGCTCTCTTTAAATTCACAGAAAGTGTACAGAAGACCAGCTTTGCAGATATTGTATAACTGGTTTCCAGGGGGTCATAGACAGAGTGCAGTTTGTACCATACCCTTTAACTGCAACATCATCGATCTGTCATTGAGTGAACCTTCCCAATGCTGGATAGCCTTTGCAGCATTTAAAACACAAGCTGCCCATCAACTAACTGAGAAGTCTGCAAGCGCTGAGTGCTCAAGGATCAGCAACAGCACAGATTATTTCCAATTTCACAAAATGAAACAGAGCTATAAAAAAAACTACTGCGGCCACTTGACATTTTTTCAAGCCTAAATGTTACTACCCGCACTAACTGTGGTTGGAGCCAGAAAATGTCAGCTCTGTCATAATTAATAAATATCCCCTAAATAATAAGAATCTAACAAGCTTCTAAAGAGGAACTAATGAGGGCATAAAGAGTAGCCAACTTTGATCTGAAGATGATTTAAGGAGGATCTAAAGGTGAGCTAATATAAGGCTGAGCACCCCAAGGAACACACTGACCAAACCACCTAATGGAGCAGTAATTATGCACTAACGAAGAGACTGTAATGTTTTGTCATTTCTTGCTTCTATTCCATGGAAAGAGCCATGGGTTATGACTGTGCAGAGCACGGATTAGGTTCGGTTTAGGATTGGGGTTAAGCTTGAACGCTTCTCTTCACACGCCAGTGACTGCATTCCTCAAAGGGTTCATTGTGGTATCGAGGACAATCATCTTGTTTCCATTCCTGAAAATAGTCTGCATACAGGAGCCTCTGTCGAAATGAATATATAAAAAAAGAACTTCAGTCATGTGATTATAATTCACCCATTAATACTCTTAAAAGCCTCCAGCAAATGGCAATCATCAGCTGGTCTCTGTCATTTTCACCCATTTTTGCAGCATGCTTACTGTTCTCTGTGATTTTTCAACAAAGTTGTTCATTGGGTAATATTTTATCAACAACCTTTCCTCTGTTGCAAAATGGTAGGTTCCCAGGGCCAGAGATGATCAGACCATAAATAAACCTCTCATTGTACATTGTTAAAATTTCAGTTTATTCAAACCTTACTTGGTGTGAATACTGCAGCAGTGCTGCTTACTTGGGAGGCTCAGCATGTTTAACCACCTAAACCCCACTGTCATGCTGGGCCCCCACCTGCCAAGAATGAGGCACATTAATTTTGTCATCAACATTGATTTTAAACTCACTCCCCTGGAGTGAGGGGAGGACTTGTTGAAAAGATCAGCCGTGGCTGGAAAAGATATTTGCATATTAACAGATGGTGTTTGGAAGGACAAAGCAGCCATTCCCTGACATTCAACCCACAATTGACTTTTGATCACCAGACGTTGAAGGTGGGGGAGCTCGCATTCCAGGTTGACTGCTAAGATGGTCGAATACACAAACGGATATCGTCATACCAGTTAGTCACATGACTAACCTGCTGGGCAACATGAGTTTTTTGAATTTGTACAAACAGTTTGGGCAGAAAGCTGTTTGCTCCTGGACTGAGAAGATCTCTCTCCTGTCTGCTCCCATTTCTTTCTCACAAGCCTCTGAATTCACTGAAGACACATGAACCCCAAGAGAGAAAAGTCTCCTACAGCGAACAAAGTTTAAGAATACTGGGCCCCAATGAAAAGCAAGATCTACCTACAATCAAAGACTCTACAGTGAGCTCGAAGAACCGTAACAACTCTTCAGACATTGCCTCAAACCTTTCCACTTTATATTTCTTCTGCTCTTTTCTGTCTCTATTTGTATGTGTGTATCATGTATGCATACTAGCGTGGGGTGCGGCATGTATCCGTAGGCATTAACCAAATTAGAGTTTAAGTTCATGTTTAATAAATTTCAACTTTTCTTCTTTAAACCTAAGAAAGCCTGTTTGTGCTGGTTTCCTTGCCTTATAATTAGGAAATGGTGAACAAGGATTCACCAAAGGGGAGCTAAAAACATGGTGTGTTCAAAATTAAACCCTATTACAGTCAGACCAGGTGAAGGCTGAAAGGGAACCTTAGACCTCCTATCACCTGGTCGTAACAGAAATTTGGGTGCTAGCATCCAAAATTGACCCACAGACAAATGAGAGAAATTCGAAGTGGGAAGCCAAATTGTTCCCAATCAAAAAGAGCAAGATTTCAATACAGGTTTTCTTTTGTTGTGTGTGTTTGAATTCTAACATGTCTGCAACTGAAGTGAGTAGCTCTCCAAGCTAGGGTGAAGTAACTTGGGATAAGTTAAAAGCACTGTCTATGGAGGAGTTGAGGAAAATGGCTGAGCAGTGTGGGATTACTGTACGTGGCAAGGCTAGGAAGTCTGAACTCCCAAGGCTACTGGCCAACCATTTTTCCCTTCAATCTGAAGAAGCAGAAACAGGGTAGGAAGCAGATCTGACAGGGTATTGTTAGCAAAGATACAATTGGAAGAGAAAACTTGAATTTGAGGAGAGGGACAGAGAAAGAATATTCCAGAAAGAAAGCGAAGAAAGAGAGCTGAAGCAGCTTGAGTAAACTAGGGTGCAACAGAGTAACCCTAGTGAAAGCATGGACAATATGGAGGAGCACAATTCAGTGCTGGGTACAAAATTGTTAAAACTAGCTCCACTAATTCTAAAATTCAATGAGGAGGCTGTAGAAGAATTTTTGTGTCCTTTGAGAAACTTGCAAGGCAGCTAAAATGGCCAGCTGAGACCTGGCCTCTTTTACTACAAAGCAAGCTAACTGGAAAAGCCCATGAAGTTTATTCCCTGTTGCCAGATGAGAGTTCATCAAATTATGAACTGACCAAAAATGCTATCCTCGGGGCATATGAATTAGTACCCGAAGCCTATCGCCAAAAGTTTAGAACCCTCAAGAAGCATGCTAATCAAACTTATCTGGAGTTTGAAAGAAGCAAACAGCTGGCTTTTGATCAGTGGCTGAGGGCTTTAAAAATACAACTCAACTATGAGACTCTCAGAGAAGTAATTCTGTTAGAGGAATTTAAACACTCTCTCCCACTCTCCATAAAGACCCATGTAGAGGAGCAGTGGTTGCAGAGAGCCCGACAAGCAGCCATCCTGGCCGATGAATTTGCTTTAATTTATAAGATGGTTTCCCAGGGGAGAACCTTTCCTAGTCAGCCCTACAAATCCGAAAGGGACAAAGGGTGGGAAGGTAATAGGTACCTAAGCAGTCCTGGGAGAGAAAGGAAAGCAGGAGACACAGGGGCCCTCCTCTAGCCAAAAAGGAAGTTGCTGTGAGCAAGAGTGAGACCCAGAGACCTGTGTGCTTCCATTGTCATAAAGCAGGGCATTTAAAAGCTGACTGCTGGAAACTATAGGGAAAACCTGTAGGGTTAATCAGAGCACATCCGCTCAGTGAAGAAGAAAACCTGATGGAAAGCACAGCAGAACAAACTATGGCTTTAACTGCATTAACAGTGAGACCCAGGAAGTTTACAGCTGTAAGTGCAGCAAAATTTAATAGGATACCTGAAGGTTATCAGGATTTTGTGTCTGAAGGGAAAGTAACCCCATACCCCTCAAGTGGAGCAAGCAAGCCCATAGTGATTCTCAGGGACACAGGGGCCACTAGATCCTTTTTACTGGGAAAAGGCCTGACCTTTCCCCCAGAGAGTGCAGTGAACACCAAAATGGTGGTGAATGGTATTGGGGGCAGTGTATGCCTGTACCTGTACATCGGGTGCACCTGGAGTGCAACCTAGTTTCAGGACCAGTGACCATAGGAATTGTCCCTAGTTTGCCTGTGGACGGGGCTGATCTGCTCCTAGGTAATGATCTGGCGGGGTTGAAGATGGTAGCCCTCCCAGTAGTGAAAGAGAGACCGCAGGAGGTCAGAGAGACAGAGCAGTGGCAGGAAACAGTCCCCTGCAGTTTCCCTCAATGTGTAGTGAATCAGGCCATGATCAAGCCAGTTCCCTCAGAGGAGACTGCATTGGCACTGCAGGGAGATGACCATGAGGTCTGCCTGTCCGAGACTTTCTTTGGAAAGTTAGGAGACCCAGGGAATGAATTAAATGTATTTTCCCTAGCTGAGGCTTAGCGAGCCGACCCAGTATTGCGAGAGTTAGTACAGGCTGCCCAGTCTGAAAGTGAAGCAGAGGGAGTCCCTGATTGCTACTATTTGAAGAATGAGGTACTGATGAGGAAATGGAGTTCTCCTCACAGACCTGAGGACAAGGAGTGGACAGTGGTTCACCAGTTAGTGGTGCCGCAGAGGTACCGGGAAGAAATATGAAGAAGGGCCCATGAGACTACATTGGCTGTACATGCCAGTATACGACAGACCAAAGCCCACGTAAGATAGCAGTTTGACCGGCCAAAATTCCACAAAGATGCGGTGGAGTACTGCAGGAGTTGCCACATGTGCCAGGTTGAGGGGAAACCCCAATCTACAGTGAGACCTGCAGCCCTAAGTCCTATACCGGTGTTAGGAGGAACCTCCAGCAGAGGGCTGGTGAACTGTTAAGGATCCCTGCCGAGAACAGAAAGAGACAGGTAGGCACAAGGCTGGCAAAAGTTTCAAAAGAGAAGGGGAAAATGTGACCAAGAGGGCAGTTAAAGGAAGTCCCGGAGGAATCCCGGATGAAAACCCCTACTGTCTGGTCAGCCAACTCCTAAAAATGTGAAAAGTTAGACTCCACATCCTCCTACGTAAATGCAGACATTAGAAGCACCCCATCAGAGTTGCTAACAGCATTTACAGGAACCTGCAGAGACAAAGAGAGACCTCTAAGGGGCAGAGAAACAGTGAGGATGATGCCTCACCTTGTCGAAGTGCCACAGGGGAGTGCAGTAGAGTCTGCACAAATACCTGTAGGCAGGAGTGTCTTCTGGGACAAAGGGGAGATTGGCAAAGAATCGTCCCCCACTGTCAGAAAAAAAGCGAACTTGAAGTCAAAAGCCTTTGCATGACTCAGCAAAGCACTGAAAGAGAGTTCAGGATAGACCCACCCACTACTAACTCTTTTTAGAAAAAAAATTACCTCAGCAGGAACAAACACCCTACGCAGCCTTGGAAATGGGCAAATGGAAGAGAAACTTCCCCTAAAAAGAACCACATGTTCACTGGGACGCTAAAAAGGGGACAGTTTTAATAAGTTTTAGGATTTATGAATGAATGGGAATGAATGCGACAAATGCATGGGTTGTTCTGTATCTTACATTTTACTCTCGACCCTTTTAATGAAATGCGCTTTTCTCAAATCGCATTCCACTGGGTGTGGAAGTGACACGCTAGGCCCTCAACTGCCAAGTACAAGGCACATTAATTTTGTCATCAGCATTGATTTTAAACTGTTACTGGAGTTAAGAAAGGCATTGTTAAACAGATCAGCCATGGCTGGAAAAGACATTTGCATATTAACAGAAAGTGTTTGGAAGGAGCCATTCCTTGACACATTCAACCCACAATGGACTTTTGATCACCAGACGTTGAAGGTGGGGGAGCTCGCATTCCAGGTTGACTGCTGAGATGGTCGAATACACAAATGGATATCGTCAAACCTGCTAGTCACATGACTAACCTGCTGGGCAACATGAGTTTATTGAATTTGTACAAACAGTTTGGGCAGAAAGCTGTTTGCTCCTGCACTGAGAAGATCTCTCCTGTCTGCTCCCATCTCATAGAAACATAGAAAATAGGAGCAGGAGCAGGCCATTTGGCCCTTCAAGCCTGCTGCACCATTCATTATGATCATGGCTGATCATCCAATTCAGTAGCCTGTTCCGGCTTTCGCCCCATACCCTTTGATCCCTTTAGACACAAGAGCTATATCTAACCCCTTTTTGAAAACATTCAATGTTTTGGCCTCAACTGCTTTCTGTGGTAGCGAATTCCACAGGCTCACCACTCTCTGGGTGAAGACATTTCTCCTCATCTCAGTCCTGAAAGGTTTACCCCGTATCCTTAGACTATGACCCCTGGTTCTGGACTCCCCCACCATTGGGAACATCCTTCCTGCATCTACCCTGTCAAGTCCTGTTAGAATTTTATAGGTTTCTATGAGATCCCCTCTCACTCTTCTGAACTCTAGCAAATATAATCCTAACCGACTCAATCTCTCCTCATATGTCAGTCCCGCCATCCCAGGAATCAGTCTGGTAAACCTTCGCTGCACTCCCTGTCTCGCAAGAACATCCTTCCTCAGATAGGGTGACCAAAACAGCACAAATATTCCAGGTGTGGCCTCACCAAGGCCCTGTATAATTGCAGCAAGACATCCCTGCTTCTGTACTCGAATCCTCTCGCTATGAAGGCCAACATACCATTTGCCTTTTTTACCGCCTGTTGCACCTGCATGCTTACCTTCAGCGACTGGTGTACGAGAACACCCAGGTCTCGCTGCATATTCCCCTCTCTCGGTTTATAGCCATTCAGATAATAATCTGCCTTCCTGTTTTTGCTACCAAAGTGGATAACCTCACATTTATCCACATTATACTGCATCTGCCATGCATTAACCCACTCACTCAACTTGTCCAAATCACCCTGAAGCCTCTCTGCATCCTCCTCACAACTCACCCTCCCACCCAGTTTTGTGTCATCTGCAAATTTGGAGATATTACATTTAGTTCCCTCATCTAAATCATTAATGTATATTGTGAGTAGCTGGGGTCCTAGCACCGATCCCTGCGGTACCCCACTAGTCACTGCTCTTTCTCACAAGCCTCTGAATCCATTGAAGACACATGAACCCCAAGAGAGAAAAGTCTCCTACAGCAAACAAGGTTTAAGAAGAATACTGGGCCCCAACAAAAAGCAAGATCTACCTACAATCGAGGACTCTACAGTGAGTTGGAAGAATGCAACAACAATCTTCAGATATTGCCTCAAACTTTTCCACTTTATTTTTCTTCTGCTCTTTTCTGTCTCTATTTGCATGTGTGTATCGCATATGCATGCTAGTGTGGGGCATGGCGTTTATCTGTAGGCATTAACTGAATTAGAGTTTAAGTTTAATAAATTTCAACTTTTCTTATTTAAACCTAAGAAAACCTGTTTGTGCTGGTTTCTTTTCCTTATGATTGGAAAGTGGTGAACAAGGATTCACCAAGGGGGAGCTAAAAACACAGTGTGTTTAAAATTAAACCCTGTTACAGTCAGACCAGGTGAAGGCTGAAAGGGAACCCTAGACCTCTTTCTCACCTGGTCATAACACCCACTCAGATACATTCAATGCCAAATGTGCTCCATTTTTATCTCATCACTCCTTGTGTTGCACTCCATCATTTCCCAGCTGAGCACACAGGCCAGGCTAATGTATTTTTCTTTCACTAGAAGATCTATGAGAGTGGCCTGTGCAGATTTGGCCTCTGATCATTTATCCTTCTCTATGTTGAGGTACATGTCGTCAGGAGTTTCTTAAAGCATAAAATGAAAATAGGAGCCTAAGCCCTATAATTTTACAACGGAGATGGTAGACCCCACATTTTGGGAATCCATCTGTCCAGCAGTAGTTTAGTTGAGGGGTGTGGGGGGAGGTGGTGGGGGGTGTGCTCTCAGCCGCCCATGGCAAGGAAGTGGAACCCATCAGAAATTAGGGGAACGAGAACATCGTGCAGTGGGTTGGACCACCAGGACATTTCAGCAGCATCCACCCCGATATCAGCTTGGGAAATTAGAGCTCTACCAAGGCTGGAAGAGGCACTCAGGAAGGGCCAATGTCCTGCTACCTTTATCCCCTCCTCACTCAAATCCTAATCTCTCAACCAACCTTTCGTAGACCTGTAATTGCTGCCATGAGTTTTTTTTTCTGCTAGAGTCTTGACCAGAAATAAAGCAACTCTCAGCATTCTCGAAGATTTTGCACTTGTGGCATGATATCAGACGTTAACCCAACCCATAATTTGCCATTGCCTTGTCTCCTTGTTTGCTTGGCTTTGCAGATCTCCCACTTTTGCTCAGTAAACTCCTCTAATCAGCTCTGCCCTCTGCATTCCTACACTTAATTTCAGAGGTTGCCCAAAGCTCTTTACCAATCTCAGCTCTGCTGGTGCTGTATTGCGTTCTTCAGTTGAAACATAATTGTTTCTAATGTCCTATTGGCTTTATTTTGATTTTTTCAATGTTATGACTTTTACAAGATGCACATGTATGTCAATAACTGGACAGCACCACAATGTGCTTAGCATTAGTTACCTATTCCTGCGCAGTAACAAAGCAAACATGCTTTGTGATACTACATGCACAATACACAGAGAGCCAATTGAATGGAGTTCTCAGTATAGACTGAGAGTGCAATACACCAGTATAGCCTGAATACTGAGCACAGAGAAATCATATACTTGGGACTTCTGAAATTTCCATCGAAGTACAGCGGAATCAATTTATTCAGTATTGATTTCTTGTAACCATTTCTAATGTCAAAAAAATCCTATTTTCTCATCAAAGAGTGGACTGGACTTCGATATGTCCATCACTGCAATATACCTGCACAAAAATCTACTGGAAGAAAGCAGTCTTATCATACAAGTACCAGCTAGTTTCCTAGGTATACAGCAAGCTTCAGATCTCAGGCCTTTGTAGTTTGCAGCTGCCACTCACTGTCTCATAGGTGCCCACTGATTTTCCATTTGGCCCTTGCTGATTTTTCAGTGGATCTGGGTGGGGATGCCAACTTGAGGAATGTGCCACACTGTGCCCCTCTTTCCTCCCCCACTGCCATGTCCTGGTGCGTGTGCCTGGCAACCTAAATGTGCTCGCTCACATATGAGCAGGCATGCTAAAATTAGATTAAAATGAGCGATATACAGCCTCTGCTATATTGTCTACTGTTTGTACTGAATTGGATGCTAGGGCTGTGTGTTAGGCCCTAGCATCCAATGTTCAATGGCAGAACACTTGGAGGTGGGGGGGGGGGGTGTGGGGGGAGGGATGCTGAGGGGCTGAGTGGTCAGGGTGGGCATTAGGGGTGAGGGTGGTGAGGACCTTGGAGGAAGAGTCATCCAAAGAACTGTGCTCGTACTCTTAGATGGAGATGCTGGCAGGGAATAAAATGAATGGTCAGAAAATCACGAGTTGGCAAGTATGGCACTCAATTTAGAGGAGTTGCCAAGGTTTTCCAGCAAAGACGGCATGAGAAGTCAATACAAGCGCAGCGGCTCAGAGCCAGGTTGGCAAAAAGGCAGCAAACCGCACCAATCGCCTGATTCATCTAGAACCTGCAAGGCTGCAACCCAAGCAAACAGACAACATTGCCTTTCAAATCAGGCTGCAGCAGCACTTTCCACTTGACTGGCAGGCTGGGGTTATTAATTATCGCAGGCCCCAGTGTGACATATTTATTGAGATGCTGAAATTGGTTAAATGTCGCAGCTAGTTCCTGACTTCATTCATAATGTTTGCTGTCGAAGAGTTTCAGTTTTCATTTCTAGTCCCGCTATAATGGAGCAGTCCTTCCCACATTTGGCCATTTTCCTTTTGCACACAGAAAATTACAAATCGAAGCATCTGCTCTCCTTTTGGAAATGTATAATCTCTAGTTAAATCTTTTAGAGTAATGAGTTAATGCCAAGGGGAAAAAAATTAGCTCCAGGCATCTGATTTAATTTGCACATCAATACAATGCTTTTAGTTTGTAGCCATCTCCACCCACAACACCTAGGTTACCAAAAAATAGCTGCTGATGGTGACATATGGGAGTTTAGTAGTTAACCCTGAGAATGGATGAAAATTTTGAGACTTGGTTTGGTGAGAGCAAAGCAAGAGTCACCTGACCTGGAATGCTGGATGGAGCAATGTGATGGAAAATTACCCTATACCTACCAAAACATCTTGTATCTTACCTGAGAGAGCTTGACAGGGCAGTTCAGAAGGAGAGTTACTCTGCATCTAACATATGTTTTATTTCCAACTCTAGTTAGACTGTAATCCAGGATACTTCATCACATGATCTCCACCTCCTACTGTTCTACCATTGGTTACATGACACATTGAATCTCAAGGCAAACAGCCAATAATGATGTCTAACATCCACAATCCTCTGGGCTGCAGGAACTACTCTATCCATCACATGGTTTTACCAGTTAGAGCACACGTACCAGAGTCACACTGCAGCCTGGGTGTGCTGCAACCCTACTGTTTGTGACTCCAGCCAGAGCCAAACAGGAAAAGAAAATACCCTATAACTCATCTCCTTGCTTGCTTCCAGGAGAGTTTGGTAGATTGATCTTTAATTCCAGGAGACTCTAGGACAATGTGGGAAGGTTGGAATCCCTAGTTGTACCAGAGTGTTTGACAGGGCTGTGAAGGGAAAGAGTTACCCTGCATCTAACATTGGCTTGGAATGCATGACAAGGCAGTGCAGAATGAATGTCACAACCTCAGCTTCCTATTTGACCCTGAACTGAGTTTTCGAACTCATATCCTCTCCATCACCAAGACCACCTAGTCAGTCTCTGTACTATCACCCATGTCTGCTTCTGCCTCAACTTATCTGCTTCTGACATCCTCATCCATGCCAAGACCTGGGATGATTATTTCAATGCTCTCCTGACCATCTTCCAACCTTTCACCCTCCATAAACTTGAGCTCCTCCAAAACTATGCTGTTCATATCCTAACTGGCACTAAATCTTGTTCACTTATCATTCCTGTGCTTACTGGCCTACATTGTCCCCTGGTTAAGCAATGGCTCAATTTTAAAATTCTCATCTTTGTTTTCAAATCCCCCCCATTGCTTCACTTTTCCCGATCTCTGAAACGTCATCCAGCCCTACAACCCTCTGAGATCTCTGTGCTCTTTCAAATCTGGCCTCTTGCATGTCCCCAATTTTAATCTCTTCATTATTAGCGGCTTTCAGCCTCCTAGGCCCTAAGCTTTGGAATTCCCTCCCCAAACCTCTCAACCTCTCTACATCTTTCTTCCCCTTTAAGTAGTTCATTAAAACTTACTTCTTTGACCAAGCTGTTGGTCACCTGTCCTAATATCTCTTTATGTGAATCAGTGTTAAATTTTATTTGCTAACGCTCCTGTGAAGCACCTTGGGACATTTTTGCTCCTTAAAAAGGTGCTATATAAATGCAAGCTGTTTTGGTTGTTGTAACAAGCACATCTTGTGTCTGATGTGGGAGTGCTCACCAGGGCGTGGAGAGGGAGAGTTACTCTGCAAATTTGCGTCTGAATCCAACATCCTCGTACCTGCTGCCCCTAAAAATGTAATATACGTCAGGCATTTGTGAAAGTGACGATCACTTCCCCAGCACTTCAGGCTTCACATCACTTTGCAATGTCTTCCCTCACCCCATTTATTTTGGCAGCTGCTCAGGGACTAGCTGATGAAATCGTAGATGATCAAAAATTTAAAAATCAATTATCCAACAAAAAATTGCAGACACACATGCACACTATTAGAATGCACAGACTTGCCCAGTGATTATTCCCATTTGAGGGCCAAGTGCGCAGGGTTACCCCTGTGGAGCATTACCCTCGCGTGCTGCATGTGAGCATTGTATAATTAGCCAGGTAGGCTCAAGTACTGGCAGTGCTGCTTTCCACACTCAACAATCAGGAAATGTTAACTTTTTTTTGAAGCTGTGCTCAGAGCCTGCACTTTAGCGCTGTATTTGATGAAAATTAATTTAAGTTGGTCCCACAATGAATTTCTTGTGTTTTCTGCCCTCTTCAAAACTGAAGTTTTTAGGTTCAGTGCTGTTCAGTGGTTGGCTTCCATTCTTAAAGTTAGACTTTTTTTGACTTGCTGTCCTGGTGGTTCTGCATTATTGGTTTTCCAATGCTGGAGTCCTTCTGCACAAACCTCCTACCATAGCATTACTGCTGCCAGGATCTTAGCTCAGCATAGTTGGTCCACTGGGCCACCAATGACTGTCATGTTTCTAGAGGAGGAAGAGGAGGTCAGGCACAGGGAGATCCACCTGTAGCTCAGGCATCAGATGCCCACTCGGAATCAGCGGTAAGAACCATATTTTCAGACCCAGGCACACATATTTGGCCATGTCTAAGGTCTCCTGCTTTTTGCCACTTCCATTTCATGAAGTAGGCCATGACAGAGTTACATGTCTTACTGAAATTTGCAGATAAGATCCAGGGCAGCCTTGTCCATTACTCTGAAAGGCATTGAAGTGTTACACAACCGAATCCTGTGAAGCCTCCGCCGATGATGTTTGCCACATTAGTCGGACTTCACCCACTGATGCATCAAGCAGTTGGCAGAAACTTTGTTTGTGAGGGGAATACTTTCCCCATGGGATGGAAGCAGCAGCATAATAATGCACAGGGTTTCTATGAGGGGACTGGCTTCCCTTACATGCAGTGCCAAGTAGAAGCAGTGTCTTTAAATATTTTTAAGGCAGAGGTAGACAGATTCTTGATAAACAACGGGGTGAAAGGTTATTGGGGGTAGGCGGGAATGTGGAGTTGAGGTTAGAATCAGATCAGGCATGATCTTATTGAATGGCGGAGCAGGGGGGTACTTCAAAAATTAATTAGGAGAGCGAAGAGGGGACATGAAAAAACACTGGCGGGCAAGATAAAGGAAAATCCCAAGGCGCTCTCTAAGTACATTCAGGACAAGAGGATAACCAGGAAAAGAGTAGGGTCCATTAGGGACCAAAGTGGCAATCTGTGTGTGGAGCCGGAGGACATAGGTGAGGTTTTAACTGGTTACTTTTCATCTGTGTTCACTATGGAGAAGGACGATGTATGTGTAGAGATCAGGGAGGGGGATTGTGATATACTTGAACATATTAGTATTGAAAGGGAGGAAGTATTAGCTGTTTTAGGGGGCTTAAAAGTGGATAAATCCCCAGGCCCAGATGAGATGTATCCCAGGCTGTTATGTGAGGCAAGGGAGGAGATAGCAGGGGCTCTAACACAAATTTTCAAATCCTCTCTGGCCACAGGAGAGGTACCAGAGGACTGGACGACAGTGAATGTGGTATCATTTTTCAAGAAGGTTAGCAGGGATAAACCAGGTATTTACAGGTCAGTGAGTCTAACATCAATGGTAGGGAAACTGTTGTAAAAAATTCTGAGGGACAGGATTAATCTCCACCTGGAGAGGCAGGGATTAATCAGGGATATTCAGCATGGCTTTGACAGGGGGAGATCGTGTCTAACTAACTTGATTGAATTTTTCGAGGCGGTGACTAGATGTGTAGATGAGGGTAAGGCAGTTGATGTAGTCTACATGGACTTCAGTAAGGCTTTTGATAAGGTCCCGCATGGGAGATTGGTTAAGAAGGTAAGAGCCCAACAACCCTTTGAGATCTCTGTGCTCTTTCAAGGGCAACTCTGATGCTTGCTCCAGGTCACAAACCAACTTCTTCAGCAGGCTTTGGCTCAACAGTCAGCCTTCAGAAAATGAACAGCAGCCCTTTAAGAGCTGCTGCAATACTCATTAATACTCAAGCATTACTGCCGTAGCGATCCCACCTGCTGCCACTACTCCACACTGGGAACCTAATCTGCAGCTGTTGGATGCTCAGCATAGTGATGGTGAGAGGGGGAGGAGCACACAGGCTGGGTAGCAACTTAGTAACCCAGAGGAAACTAGAGATAGAGGAAGGGAGAGTTTGGGGAGATTGTAGTGCTGGATAAGGTTATAGAAACAGAGGGGTGAGGCCTTGGAGGGAATTAAACACAAAGTTGAGGATCGAGCACAAGAATCTCACATGCCTGGCTCTCTTGTAATTGAATCCACTGCACAGTTTAAATGATCAGGTCAGCTAAATGGCTTCCATGGAACCAGCACAGTAATTATTAATAAAAGAAAGTCTTTCATTTATATAGCATTTTTCATGCCCACAGGACATCTCAAAGTGCTTTGCAGCCATTGAAGTACTTTTGAAGTGTAGCCACTGTTATAATGTAGGAAACACAGCAACCAATTCACACATAGCAATTTCCCACAAACAACAAAGTGATAATGAGCTGGTAATATGTTTCTATGATGTTGATTGATGGATAAATATTGAATTAAAGAATGGTTACACCACAGAAGGAGGCCATCCGGCCCATCAAGTCCTTACTGGCTCACTGCAGAAAGGTGCAAGAATTATAAAGTGGTTATAATGGGGGACTTTAACTATCTCAATATAGACTGGAATAGTAGTAGTGTAATGGGCAGAGAGGGGCAAGAGTTCCTAGTGTGTGCTCAGGAAAACTTTCCCCAGCAGCATGTTTCCAATCCAACGAAAAAGGAGGCACTGCTAGACCTGGTCCTAGGGAATGAGGTGGGCCATGTGGATCAAGTGTCAGTAGCAGAACATTTAGGCGACAGTGATCATTGTATCATAAAGTTTAGATTGGCTATGGAAAATGACAAGGAACAATCCAGTGTAAGAATAATTAACTGGGGGAAAGCCAACTTCAATGGGGTAAGAATGGATCTGACCCAGAGAAATTGGAATCGAAAGTTGGCAGGCAAAACTGTAACTGAACAATGGGCTGCCTTTAAAGAGGAGATGGTTCGGACACAGTCAAAGTATATTCCCACGAAGGAGAAAGGTAGGGCAAACAACTCCAGAGCTCGCTGGATGACGAAAGAGATAGAGATTAAGATGAAGAAGAAAAAGTGTGCTTATGACAGAGGTCAGGTGGATAATACAAACGAGAACCAGGCTGAATATAGAAGATTCAGAGGGGAAGTGAAAAAGCAAATAAGAGAAGCAAAGAAGGAGTATGAAAAAAGACTGGTAGCTAAATTAAAAGGGAATCCAGAAGTCTTCTATAAGTGTATAAATGGTAAAAGGAGGAATAGGCCAATTAGGGACCAAAAAAGGGATTTACGCATGGAGGCAGGGGCGTGGCTGTCTTTGTCAAGGAAGAAGATGCTGCGCAGGTCCTGGTAAAAGAGGAGGTAATTCAAACCCTTGAAATGTTTAGAGTTGATAAGGAGGAGGTATTAGTTAGGCTGTCTGGACTTAAAGTTAATAAGGCACCAGGAGCTGATGAGATGCATCCAAAGATACTGAGGGAAGTGAGGGTGGAAATTGTGCAGGCACTGGCCATAATTTTCCAGTCTTCTTTAGTCTTGGGCTGGTGCCAGAGGACCCGAAAACTGCAAATGTTACACCCTAGTTCAAAAAAGGGTGTAAAGATAAGCCCAGCAAATACAGACAGTCAGTTTAACCTGGATGGTGGGGAAGCTTATTGAAACGACAATTTGGGAAAAATTAAGTCACTTGGGCAAATGCAGGTTAATTAAGGAAAGCCAGCACAGATTTGTTAAGGGCAAATCGTGATTAATTAACTTGCTGGAGTTTTTTGATGAGGTAACAGAGAGGGTTGATAAGGGTAATACTGTTGATGTGGTGGACATGGACTTTCAAAAGGCATTTGATGGAGTCCACACAACAGACTTGTGAGCAAAGTTATAACTCATGGAATAAAGGGGCCAGGAGACGGAGAGTAGTGGTTAATGGATGTTTTTCAGACTGGAGGAAGGTGTGTGGTGGAGATCCCCAGGGGTCGGTGTTAGGACCCTTGCTGTTCCTGATATGTATTAATGACCTAGACTTGGTGTACCGAGCACAATTTCAAAATTTGCGAATGATAACAAAACTTAGAAGCATTGTGAACTGTGAGGATAATAGTGTAGAACTTCAAAAGGACATAGACAGGTTGGTGGAATGGGCGGACAAGTGTCAGATGAAATTTAATGCAGAGATGTGTGAAGTGATTCATTTTTGTAGGCAGAAATTGGAGAGACAATACAACATAAATGGTACAACTCTAAAGGGGGTGCAGGAGCAGAAGGACCTGGGAGTATATGTACATAAGTCATTGAAGGTGGCAGGACAGTTAGAGAAAGCAGTTAATAAAGCATAAAGTATCCTAGGCTTTATTAATAGGGGAACAGAGTACAAAAGCAATGAAGTTATGTTAAACTTGTACGGAACACTGGTTCGGTCTCAACTGGAGTGTCAGGCAAACTCCCCACCTGCCAAGACTGAAGCACAAATGATTTCATCACATGAACATTAAAACCTAAAACTGCAAGCTCCTACCTGGAAGGATATTTGCATAGTGCCAGACGGTGTTGTAACAGAGGACCCAGTCCCCGCCCAATACACAGAAGAGACCTGGTCAAACCAGTCGGTCACGTGACCACCTGCTGGCCAACTAGGGCAGTTTGAAACTTTAAAAACAGGATTTGAACTTGCCACAGAGTTTTGAACTGGCAGAAGGCAGTTTTGCTCCTGGAAAAAGAACATCTCTGTCCTGTCTACTTTCATCTCTTTCTCACCAGCTTCGGAAACCATTGAAGACACGCAAACTCAAAGAGAGCAAAGTCTCCTATGTGAACAAAGTTTAAAAAGAATACTGGGCCCCAACGAAACGCAAGACCATATCTTCAATCAAGGACTACAGCGATCTCGAAGCATAGTAACAAGATATTGCCTCAAACTGTTCCACTTTATTGGAGGGCAGTGTATGCCTGTACCTGTACACTGGGTGCACCTGGAGTGCAACCCATTTTTGAGACTGGTGACTGTAGGGATTGTCCCTAGTTTGCCTGTGGAGAGGGTTCACCTCCTCCTAGGTAATGATCTAGCGGGGGTGAAGGTTGTCGCCCCCCCAATAGTGAAAGAAAGACCGCAGGAGGTCAGAGAGACAGGGCAGTGGCAGGAGACAGTCCCCTGCAGAGTCCCTGAATGTGTAGTGGATCAGGCCATGATCAAACCAGCTCCCCCAGAGGAGACTGCATTGGCATTGCAGACAGGTGACCATGAGGTCTGCCTGTCCAAGACTTTCTTTGGTAAGTTAGGAGACTCAGGGAATGAATTAAATGGATTTTCCCGAGCTGAAGCTCAGCAAGTCGACCCAGTATTGTGAGAGTTAGCACAGGCTGCCCAATCTGAAAGTGAAGCAGAGGGTGACCCTGATTGCTACTATTTAAAGAATGAGGTACTGGTGAGGAAATGGAGTTCTCCTCACAGATCCGAGAGCAAGGAGTGGATCGTAGTTCACCAGTTAGTGGTGCCGCAGAGAAATATTAAGAAGGGCCCACGAGACTACAGTAGCTGTACATGCCAGTATACGAAAGACCAAAGTCTGCATAAGACAGAGTTTGACTGGCCAAAACTCCAGAAAGATGTGGTGGAGTACTGCAGGAGTTGCCACATGTGTCAGGTTGAGGGGAAACCCCAACCTACAGTGAAACCTGCACCCCTAAGTCCTGTATCACTGTTAGGAGGACCCTCCAGCAGAGGGCTGGTGAACTGTAAGGGACCCCTGCCGAGAACAAAAGGGGACTGGCAGGCACACGGCTGGCAAAAGTTTCGAAAGAGAAGGGGAAAACGTGACCAAGAGGGCAGTTAAAAAAAGTCCGGGAGGAATCTCGGATGAAAACCCCTGCGATCCGGTCAACCAACCCTGAAAAATGTGAAAAGGTGGACCCCCACATCCTCGTATGTAAATGTAGACTCTAGAAGCACCCCACCAGAGTTGCAAACAGCATTTACAGGAAACTGCAGAGACAAAGAGAGACCTCAGGGGGCAGAGAAACTGTGAGGGTGATGCCTCACCTAGTCCAAGAGTCACAGGAGAATGCAGTTAAGTTTGCACAAATACCTGCAGGTAGGATTGTCCCAGAGAACAAAGGGGAGAGTAACAGAGACTCCTCCCCCACCCATCCCCTGAAGCCAAAAGTCGTTGCACGACTCAGAGTTAGGGATAGACCTGCCCCCCCCCCCAACTAACTATCTTTATTTATTTTTTATTTAGAGATACAGCACTGAAACAGGCCCTTTGGCCCACCGAGTCTGTGCCGACCAACAACCACCCATTTATACTAACCCTACAGTAATCCCATATTCCCTATCACCTCCCTACACTCGGGGCAATTTACAACGGCCAATTTACCTATCACCTGCAAGTCTTTGGATGTGGGAGGAAACTGGAGCACCCGGTGAAAACCCACGCATACACAGGGAGAACTTGCAAACTCCACACAGGCAGTACCCAGAATTGAACCCGGGTCCCTGGAGCTGTGAGGTTGCGGTGCTAACCACTGCACCACTGTGCCGCCCTGAGAAAAAAAGAGAAAAATTAAAGCAACCCTGACACCCAGAGCAGACCATTTTTAATAAGCTTTAAGATTGGTGAATGAATGGAAATGAATGAGAGAAATGCATGGTTTTTCTTTCTGTATCTTATATTTCTCTCAAACTCGCTAATAAAATGCGCCATTTTTCTTCAAATCATATTTCATTCCCCTGGGTGTGGTGGTGTCTGGAAAACCTCCCCCCCTGCCCCCACACCTGCCAAGACTGAGGCACACATGACTTTGCCACGTTAAAACTTAAAATTGCAAGTCCCTATCTGGAAGGTTATTTGCATAGTGCCAGACGGTGTTGAAACAGAGGACCCAGTCCCCGCCCCAATACACAGCAGAGACCTGGTCAAACCAGTCGGTCACATGACCACCTGCTGGCCAACCAGGGCAGTTTTGAACTGGGAAAACAGAATTTGAACTTGCCACAGAGTTTTGAACTGGCAGAGGGCAGTTTTGCTTCTGGAAAAAGAACATCTCTGTCCTGTCTATTTTCATCTCTTTTTCACCAGCTTCGGAAATCATTGAAGACACGCAAACTCAAAGAGAGAAAAGTCTCCTACGTGAACAAAGTTTAAAAAGAATACTGGGCCCCAACGAAACGCAAGACCATATCTTCAATCAAGGACTACAGCGATCTCAAAGCACAGTAACAAGATATTGACTCAAACTGTTCCACTCTTTTCTGTCCGTATCTGCATGTGTATATTGTGTGTGCATGCTAGCGTGGGTGCATCCTATATGCATAGGCTTGAACCACATTAGAGTTTAATTAAGTTTAATTAATTTCTCTTTTCTTCTTTAAACCAAAGAAAGCCTGTTTGTGCTCATTTCTTTTCCTTATAATTAGAAAGCTGTGAACAATAATTCACAAAAGGGGAGCTCAAAATACAGTGCGTTTTAAAAATAAAACCCTGTTCCAATAAGACCAGGTAAAGACAGCAAAAGACCCCTAGACACATTTCTCACCTGGTTGTAAAAGGAGTATTGCATCCAGTTCCGGGCGCCACACTTTAGGAAAGAATTGAAGGCATTAGAGAGAGTGCAGAAAAGATTCATGAGAATACTTCCAGGGATAAGGAATACCGTTATGTGGATAGATTGGAAAAGTTGGAACGGTTTTCCTTGGAGAAGAGAAGGTTGAGAGGAAATTGGATAGAGGTACACAAAATCATGAGGGGTCTGGTCAGATTAGGTAGTGAACTAATTAACTAGTGAACTAACTAACGACCTCCGCTGCCACCTTCAACATTTTGTGCACATATACCCGCAGATCTCTCTGTTCCTGCACCCCCTTTAGATCTGCACCCTTTAGTTTATATTGCTTCTCCTTGTTCTTCCGACCAAAATGTATCCTTTCACACTTCTCAACATTAAATTCCATCTGCCACATGTTTGCCTATTCCGTCATCTTGTCTGTCCTCTTGAAATCTATCATTAGCTTCTTCACAGTTCACAATACTTCCAAGTTTTGTGTCATCTGCAAATTTTGAAATTGTGCCCTCTACACCCAAGGTTAATATAATATAAATATAATATTAATATAAAGCAAGAAAAGCAGTGGTTCTAGCACCGATCCCTGGGGAACCCCAATGTATATCTTCCTCCAGTCCGAAAACAACCGTTCACCACGGCTCTCTATTTCCTGTGACTTTGTATCCATGCTGCCACTGTCCTTTTTATTCCGTGGGCTTCAACTTCGTTGCCAAGCCTATTATGTGGCATTTTCTCAAACTCCTTTTGGAGGTCCACAGACATCACATCAACCATATTATCCTCACCAACACTCTCTTAAGATCATCAAAAAACTCAATCACGTTAGTTGAACATGATTCGCCTTTAATAAATCCGTGCTGACTTGCCTTAATTAATCCACACGGCCAAGTGACTGTTAATTTTGTCCCAGATTATCGTTTCTAAAAGCTTTCCCCCCACTGAGGTTAAACTGACTGGTCTGGAGTTGCTGGGTTTATCCTTACACCCTTCTTTGAACAAAGGTGTAACATTTGCAATTCTCCAGTCCTTTGTATCTCTTTATCTAAGGAGGATTGGAAGGTTATGGCCAGAACCTCCACAATTTCCACTCTTACTTTCCTCAATATTCTCAGATGCATTCCATCCGGTCCTGGTGACTTATCAGTTTTAAGTACTGCCAGCCTTTCTATTATCTGCTCTTTATCAATTTTTAGCCCATCCAGTATCTCAACTAACTCTTCATTTACTATGACTTAGGCAGCATCTTCTTCCTTGGTAAAGACAGAAGCAAAATACTCATTTAGCACCTCAGCCATGCCCTCTGCCTCCATGTGTAGATCTCATTTTTGGTCCCTAATCTGCCTTACCCCTCCTCTAAAACTATTACTATTACTTTTACTATTTATATGCATATAGAAGGCTTTTGGATGCCCTTTTATGCTAGCTGCCAGTCTCTTCTTATACTGTCTCTTTGCCTCTCCTATTTCCTTTTTCACTTCTCCTGTGAACTTTCTATATTCAGCCTGGTTCTCAATTGTATTTATCCACCTGTCAACTATCACATGCGCCCTTTTTCTGCTTCATTCTACTCTCTATCACTTTTGCCATATTGGCCAGGAAAGCTCCCCTGCTCTTCTTCAAAATGGTGCTATGGGATCTTTTACGTCCTCCTGACAGGGCCTCTGTTTCACGTCTCATCCAAAAGGTAGCACTTCCGACAGTGCAGCACTCCCTCAATATTGTATTGGAATGTCAGCTTTGATTTTTGTACTCAAGTCTTGGAATGGGACTCGAACCCACAACCTTCTGATTTAGAGACAACAATATTGCCAGCTGAGCCAGTGCTGACTGCTGCTAAATTTTATTACTGACACTCCATCCTCCAAGACAATGGCCCAGCCACTTAGCTAACCTTATGGAAATGGCAGTCTTTTAATGCTGTTGCACAATCGTGACATGTTTTCAGATCAGAATAAAACAAAAAGTTAGTGAGGCAGCTATCTCTGGTGCTTCACTGGTGACTACAGCCACACCTGGGTTTGAAAAAGACAGCAGGATTTATTTACCTGGCAGTCATGTACACACACGCACACTTGCACTCACTCACACTCAATCACATTCCCCCTGCATTTAGAAAAAAAGGGCTGAAAATGACAGCACAACAAGCAACCCGCCCTCCTGCACACATTCACTGATTATGTGAGTTGCCAGCTGTGGTTTCTTATGCAACCAGCAGCTCTAAGCTCTCTGTTTGCTGTGCCATGTTTCAGATCCCCTGCTTGTGGGGGCTCTATCCCACCATCACTGCATGTGAATGCTTGGATTCTGTCCCCTTCTCCATCACCATTCTGTTCACACTACTCTGTGCAGCTCTCCTATTATTTCTCTTTGAAGGGAGGATGGCAGTTGGCAGCTTTCTCTTTGAGAGGAGCAACTCGTGTTGAATTTTCCATCATGGGCTATTCTTTGACTGCTTGTTTTTTTTTCATTAACTCAACAGGGAACAGAGCATATATTATTGTTCCAGAAACGGCAACTGCTGTGAAATCCCACGAGGGAGAGCAGGGTAAAGGAGTGCTTCTTTTGAATGGGGAATGGGATACAGCATTTGCTTCACACGCACAGATGAATAAAGGAAATGGTTCTATGAAGAGAATTACTCTTGCGGAATTTTAGAGCAGGGATCCTGATTTTAAAAAAAGAGAAGTGATGTTGTTTCGAGAGCACGTAAGGATCTGGTAAGGATGCAAATTGGGCCGATTTGAACTCACTCGAAACCCATTCACTTACACAGAATTAAAATCAAGCCCAAAGTGTTTCTGCAGCTGAATCCCTTTGCTCCTCAGAAACATGCCTGAACACCCAACAAATTGGGCAGTTCCTTGCAGCAGCAAGTGGGAATTAGCTAGAACTGCAATAAATCGTCCTTTACACCCACCAGTCAGGATGTTGCCACCCAGGACATGTATTTTACACCTTGTGCTGTATCATTCACTATTATCTTTTCTGTCTTCTTACTCTTTACCCAGAAGTTTTTAATAATTGGGTCTCCTTTCCATTAGAATCTCCTTCCTCTAATTTAATCCTTTTCTTCTCTTCATTACTTACCATTCCTGACTTTCTTTTCCATGTCTCTTTATTTTTAACTTTTATTCCCTCTGCCTGGATCAGATTTCTCTGTGCTACACACCATTCCCTGGCTGACAGCCACTTGCTCCTTACCCTTGGCACTGATGCTGTGTAACTGGGCAAAAGGATGTGTGTGAGAACATTGCCGAGAATCTCCCTCCTCTGGCTTCCCTAGTGGAACTGGGCCAGCATGCTGTATGCTGATGTGTCTATTGTCATTTTGGGGCCTGATGTCAATCTGTTAAGTGTGTTTATTTTAATATACATTTTCACAGTTCCAAGAGTTTCCCCTCCCCGTAACTAAATGGAATTAATCAGTTTTTCCAGTAATCTGATCCTAATCAGAGGAAGATAGAAGTTACAGCACAGAAGGAGCCCATTCAGCCCATCGAGCATGTGTCAGTGCTTGCTGCTTTACTGGAGCTATTACTCTAATCCCACTTCACTGCCCTTTTCACAATAAAGTCATGGAAATTTTTTTACCTCACTGTGGTTGTTTACAGGTTGTGCAAAACAAGCACTGTTAGGCTCCGCATGGACAACAGCATGCCTCAGATATTAGAATTATTGAAGCTACTGAATTAATTCAGATTGCCATCACCTTGACAACTGTATAAAACCTGAAGTTACTGCATCTGTATGTTTTTTTTAATCAAGAAACCTACTTAATGAGGAAAGGCACATGGCACCAGGCACCAAGGGTAGAAAAGGTGATGAGGTATATCTGGAAGCTGTGATGAACATAGAACATAGAACATAGAACATAGAACATAGAACAGTACAGCACAGTACAGGCCCTTCGGCCCACGATGTTGTGCCGAACCTTTAACCTACTCTAAGATCAAACTAACTACCTACCCTTCATTCTATTATCATCCATGTACCTATCCAAGAGTCGCTTAAATGCCCCTAATGTATCTGCTTCTACTACCACCGCTGGCAGCGCATTCCACGCACCCACCACTCTGTGTAAAGAACCTACCTCTGACATCTCCCCGAAACATTCCTCCAATCACCTTAAAATTATGCCCCCTGGTGATAGCCCTTTCCACCCTGGGAAAAAGTCTCTGACTATCCACTCTATGCCTCTCATCATCTTGTACCCCTCTATCAAGTCACCTCTCATCCTTCTTCGCTCCAATGAGAAAAGCCCTAGCTCCCTCAATCTTTCTTCGTAGGACATGCCCTCCAGTCCAGGCAGCATTCTGGTAAATCTCCTCTGCACCCTCTCTAAAGCTTCCACATCCTTCCTATAATGAGGCGACCAGAACTGAACACAATATTCCAAGTGTGGTCGAACCAGGGCCTTATAGAGCTGCAGCATAACCTCGCGGCTCTTAAACTCAATCCCCCTGTTAATGAAAGCCAACATACCATACGCCTTCTTAACAATCCTATCAACTTGGATGGCAACTTTGAGCGATCTATGGACATGGACCCCAAGATCCCTCTGTTCCTCCACACTACCAAGAATCCTGTCTTTAAGCCTGTATTCTGCATTCAAATTCGACCTTCCAAAATGAATCACTTCACACTTTTCCAGGTTGAACTCCATCTGCCACTTCTCAGCCCAGCTCTGCATCCTGTCAATGTCCCGTTGCAACCTACAACAGCCTTCCACACTATCCACAACTCCAGCAACCTTCGGGTCATCGGCAAACTTGCTAACCCAGCCTTCCACTTCCTCATCCAAGTCATTTATAAAAATCAAAAAGAGCAGAGGTCCCAGAACAGATCCTTGTGGAACACCACTGGTCACCGAGCTCCATGCTGAATACTTTCCATCTACTACCACCCTCTGACTTCTATGGGCCAGCCAATTTTGTATCCAGACAGCCAACTTTCCCTGAATCCCATGCCTCCTTACTTTCTGAATGAGACTACCATGGGGAACCTTATCAAATGCCTTGCTAAAATCCATATACACCGCATCCACTGCTCTTCCTTCATCAATGTGTTTTGTCACATCTTCAAAGAATTCAATAAGGCTTGTGAGGCATGACCTGCCCCTCACAAAGCCATGCTGACTGTCTCTAATCAAACCATGCTTTTCCAAATAATCATAAATCCTGTCTCTCAGAATCCTCTCCAATAATTTGCCCACTACCGACGTAAGACTGACTGGTCTATAATTCCCAGGGTTATCCCTATTCCCTTTCTTGAACAAGGGAACAACATTTGCCACCCTCCAATCATCCGGTACTACTCCAGTGGACAGTGAAGACGCAAAGATCATCGCCAAAGGCGCAGCAATCTCTTCCCTCGCTTCCCGTGAGGCCCTGGCAAGCTGGTACTTTAAAAGCCTGTCGATTGTTGGAGGCAGGAAGAGTGAGGTGAGGTGAGGTGAGCAGTTTGCAGTTCAAAGACTTGGGGAAAATAAGCTGGGTCACGAGTGAATCTTGATTTCAATGAGGAGAGGAGAGGAGGCCGTGTGTGATCATCTATAAGCAGCTTTGGAGGAATGGGAGAGCAAAGTTCACGCAAGCACTGACCACAACATCGTTAAAGTAGAAGGATCAGGTGGGCAGAGATGGTAGAAGCTTATATGTCAATTTATTAATTCAGTCTTCATTCACACTTTATCATTGAACCACTAATATTTCGGTTTTCAGTATTCCACAGATAAGCACTGCTCCTGTAATACTCCAAATGGCCACCAGGATTGTTGCCTCAATCAATATTGCAACAGGTTTATGGAAAACATTTTGCTCATTGAGCCAATTTATTTAAACTTTTTATTTCTGAGCTGGAGTAATTGCTTCATACAGTTGCACAGTGTTCAATTTATTAAGCCCACCGGCCCATGGGATTAAATATGGGCCATTGAGACTTAAAAAGCCTGATTATTATCTCACCAGGTCCAATCACCTGGTGAAGACTCCATTTCAGGGAGGATTGTTAGAAAGAGACCAAGTTTGTTTGATGGTGCGATGCGCAGTTTAACATGATTTATCAATTGCTTCAGCAGAGCAGGAAACTCTTCTTTAATTTCTTTGTTCTCTTCCCTTCTCTTCACACCTCATCCACCCGCTGTTTTCTTCAGCTTCTGAATTCCACCCCTCCCCCAGCACTAAACCTGTCTTCGGGTGTCTCTCCTAAAGTGATCAGTGTAAATGTCTGAAAGCAAGCTGGGCTGATTTTACTGTGATTTGACCCCTCCCTTCCCTTATCAACTGAAGTTTAGAATGTTAATCATTTTATTTGATCCCTCTTGTCAAATTTTTCTTCATAAGCTTTTTTCTCCTTGTTTCGTGCTTTATCTCTGCTCTTTATTCCTTTCCACTTTGCACATATAAAACAGGAAGTGTTGTAAGTTGCAAGGAAAGCTTGTATTGTGTTTATCAGGAATTCAGGTTCAGGGAAAATTAAAAAGCCCTACTAGGCAGTACTTCTGATGTAACAGGTGATAATTTATCTGCCTATAATGTAATATTGGGATATCTATACCAGGCCTGATGCCTCATTCTTGAGCTAGGCCTGTAAGTATATGGACCTGTGTACTGCAGTCTGTCAGAGTGTTGGAGTGGAAGTGAATGACTCTAGCCGGGATTTTATGCATGTCGGACGGGAGCTGTCCACTGACCAAAAGGTCGGTGGCGATCCTGCCCCCACTGGGCCTGGGGATCCTGTCCAGATTTTACATTCCCTAGGCCCTTATTGGGTCTTAGGCGGGACTTACACCTCATTGAGGCAGGAAGTCCTGCCTAATGGAGTTGCTGGCCAATTAGCGGGCTGGCAGCTGTTAGTCCCAGCAGTGCCATTGGGAGTGGTGGCCACTGCTGGGACTGCAGCCCAGCTTCAAGAAGAACAGGAAGGACTGCCCAGGGAAAAGGTAATTTTGTTGAGTCCGTGCCGGGGGTGATCGGTCAGCCCCAGCAAGGCAAGGGTGGTCGATTAGGGGGAGGGGGGGGGGGAGTGTTGGGCGTTGGGGGTAGTTGGGGCATCAGGTGCAGCCCACCGTTGGGCACGGGCTGCCTGATCAGGTGTGCCCCCCCCCCTCCACGCTGTCAGAAAGCCGCCTACTTTTAGCAGGTGGCTTTTCTCGGGCCTGGGCCACCCACCTGCCAATGGTAAAATCCCCACGGCAGCGGGCGGAGGCCCTTAGGTGGCTGTTAACTGGCTACTTAAGGGCCTTGATTTGCCTGGGGTGGGCGGGCCATTTCCCGCCACTCCCGCCCCACGTAAAATGACAGCGGAGGCAGGAGCAGGTCGGGAAGGGCCCCGCAAGCCTCCCATTCCATTTTACGCACCCCCCCCCCCACCCCTGTCACCATCCCGCTCTTTAGGGGGTGTAAAATTCTGGCCTCTGTTTTCGATTTTAATTTAACTGAATAAACATAGGTGATGGGACAAGCACAGGATGCCAAGATGGAAAGTATAGGAGAGGAGGTGGGGGTAAGTTAAGTATCCCTGTGTAATAGCATGGTGATTATGTCAAACCAGGCTTGTATTTTAAAAGTCTGTAGATTGTGGAAGACTGGGTGAGAAGTAAGGAGTGCCACAGTTTGGAGCTCCTGAGCAACAGGAGTAAGGTTTGCCTTGCGAGGGGTCCTGTGCAAAATTTTGGTTTGGGGTCCCTACATTTCACGAGGCAAACTTACGACTGGACCTCCTCTGGTCCTCTGACTGTCTCGGGTCCCCCAACTGTCTCAGGGTTCCTTAACCTGGCTCACTCAGAATCCCTGTGTAACAGCATGGGTTGCACAGTTCTAACATTGCCCCTGCTGAGGAAGAGAGAGTTCAAAAAGAATACTGTGGGATGAACCTTGGTTTAAACACAGTGACAAAAAATAACCTTTAGAAAACCCACTCTTATTTCTATAGCAGATGGGGAAGGAGAAAGAAGAGGAACAGAGTCATGGTGAACAGGAAGGCAAAGGGTTGCAACAGCCTGTTTGAGAAGCACTCACCATCCCTCACCATTTCAAGAGCATAAGATCCATCTGGAAAAAAATGAAAACATTTCCCTTCAAGTCACACCCTGTCTGGCTTGGAACTATATCGCCATTCCTTCACTGTCACTGGGTCAAAATCCTGGAACTGCCTACCCGTTAGCACTGTGGGAGCACCTTCCCCATTCAGACTGCAGCAGTTCAAAAGGCAGCTCACCACCTTCTTCTCAAGGGCAATTACCGATGGGCAATAAATGCCAGCCTTGCCAGTGATGCCCACATCCTGAGAATGAAAAATAAAAAAAAGCACAATGAAACACACTCTATTTTTTGATAGAAATCTGCTTGACAAGTTTGCAGCTTTTGTTGTATCGGTTTGATGTTCTACATCGCCATGAGGATCAATGAGAGTGTCATTGTAGCTCACCTTTCTTCATCTTGATCTGTCTTTGGCCTGCTCCAGTGTTCCAATGAACATCAACGCAAACTCGAGGAGCAGTAACTGATCTTTCAATTAGGCAATCTACAGCCTTACGGACTGAACATTGAGTTCAACAACTTCAGAGCATGACTGGCCTTTTTTAATATTTTACTTTTTAAGCATGCGCCTGCTTTTCATGTAGTCAGAGCTGCTCATTATTCCACTACTAACAGTCTCTCTGGACTTTGTCTTTCACCACAAGCATTAACACACACTTTGCCTTTGTCCCAGGACAGATTTGTTATTTATACACTCCTGCCCTATTAAACACCTTCCCCTTTGTTCTCTCCCCCACCCCCCCTTCCCTTCACTTGCTTAAAACCTCATTATTTTCTAACCTTTGCCAGTTTTGATGAAAGGTCACTGACCTGAAACGTTAACTTTGCTTCTCTCTCCACAGATGCCGCCAGACCTGCTGAATATTTCCAGTACTTTTTGTTTTTGTTTCAGATTTCCAGCATCTGCAATATTTTGCTTTTATTTATCTCCCCTTTTCCTGCCGCACAAGTAGAACCTGATATTGTAAGGCCCAGCCCTCATCTGGTCATTAAATACATTAAAGACAAAGGTAAATATTGTGGAACACATCACCTGAGTTATCTGAGATAAACCTGAAACAGAAAACAGAGAGATAGTTATTTAAGAGGAAAACCAGCACAGAGGGGAATGACTGACTGGGAGGTGTAGGATAGGGAGCTCATGGTACCACCAATTCCAGTCCATCCAAGGCAATGATCAGAGCTTGTCTCATAACTGGGATATCGTGGTTATAGGAGGGAGAGCAGAGAAAAACAATAGTCACATTAACTTTCAACGAAAGGCAGCCCACTGGCCTAAGGGCTTGAATATGGAGCAGTGAGATTTAATAAAATGTCTGTAAAGTTGATGACAGGTGGGAATTAGAGAGTGCGACTCGCAGGCACCATCAAATGTGACTACTCAAGCCTCCTTCATACGACCATATGAATTAGGAGCAGGAGTAGGCTATACGGCAACCCCCCCCCGGGCCAATCATGGCTGATCTGAATGTGGCCTCAACTCCACTTTCCTGTCTGCCCCCATAACACTTGACTCCCTTGTTTATACGAACACTTGGCTTGTTTCACGCTCCAAGGGTGTCCACTTAATTTAACCTCATCCCGGTTTTTTTTTAAACTGAGGTAGCCAGCAGATATTAAGCTGTTTTTTTCCAATTCCCCTAGAGTGCTAGGGATTATAAACAGCAGTTGCAAACACATGACAGTTTACAACTCCTATTTTTGAGGCCTGTGTTATCCCACAGGCAATGAGTGGGGTGTTTACACCCAAGCTGGAACCAGCTGGAAGCACCCAGGCACTTTCCAGTAGCAATAACATTTTGGTGGCACCAGTCGAACTATACTTGGCCTGTCAGTACAGAGGGAGCTTCACACCGCATCTGACCTGGCAATGCATTGGGAGCTTAATCCTGCATCTAACCTGTGTCATGTTAAACAAGTAACACTCTATCCTGACCTGAATAGATGCCACAATTACTTCATCATCATTGGCTCAAAATCCTGGAAATCCCTAACACCAGTGTGCAGTGGTTCAAGGAGAAGGCCCACCACCACCTTCTCAGGGCCACTAGAGATGGGCAATAAATGCCAGCCTTGACCAAATGATTGGAGTCTTGACTTGACTCCCCAACTTTGAAACCCATTTTCAGCTTCTTCTTGTCCTTCCATTGCTATCTTCAGGAAAACTTCCTTCAAGTCCACATCCAGGGTACTTTCTGTGTACAAGTGAAGAGTTTTACATCATTTTGAATCCAGGAAATATCTTCTCCATTGTACATTTCTGTTGCGGTTTGGAAGAAGTTGGAGGAAACTGTCTCAATCTGATAGAGGTGTTCAAAATTTTGAGCGGCTTTGATTAAGTGAATTGGGAAAAAAACTATTTCGACTGGTTAATAACCAGAGGATATAAATTTAAGATCATCACTAAAGGAATGAAGGGAGATTAGGAGAATATTTTTATGCAGAAGGTTGTTAGGACATTGAATGCCCAACCAGAAGCAGTGATGAAAACAGAACCCATAATAATGTTTAAAAGGGAAATGAATAAGGATTTGAAAAGAAGAATGTAATTGGGGAACGGACAAAGAAATGAGACAAAGTCAATTGATTTATCAGAGAGCCAGAACAATTGTGAGGTGGGTTGAATGCCTTCTGTCAATGCTGAACGATTCTATGATCCTATGCTTTATCTGCTGTTTACTTGTGTGGCATTGTTACTTGGACAGTCTCCAATTTGTTAAAATAATCAACATTTCTTGTTTACGAGAGCTGTGTCTAATTATTTCTTGCTTAAAGTTCCAACACAGCTACAACTAGTTGACCGTACATAAATACTTGTTGTCATCAGCATATTTCATTTTCTGTTGTCTACGTTTTAAAGCTGTTTGCCTTCTGTCACCTTGGTTACATTATTGCTGTTAATTGTTCAGGCATCACCATCAGATCAATTAGATTTTCCAATTAAGCAACTATGTCAAATATGTCCTGGACACTTTTTTGCCATCTTAGATTCTTGCACGCAGCGTCTGTAGGGTTATCTTGAAGGGTTCATGAGCACCTTTTTAAAAAAAATGTTTGTTGCAGCATCAGTGTAAGTGATTTACACAAAAGCCTGATGGCACAGGATTTCTCTGCAACAGAACCCATCATCAGCACAGAGAGATGAGAGCCCATCCAATGAGGGGAACCCAACCACATATCGTTGCATTAATACTAAGTCTGGCATGAGGCCTATTCCTCAGCTATTGAGGAATGGCACGTGTTGGCCATCTTCCAAACCTCTACTAATGTCCTCTCTGCTGGCTTGTAGGAAATATGTAAGTGACACAGCTTTGTCACAGACTATTTTTTCTCTCCTCCCTTCACCAGACCTGTCGTTTAAAAAAAGGAAATTTTGTGTGCACATAGTAGCTCTTTTTCACAAACCTTTAGTATTTATGTTCTCATTTTTCCCTTTGTCCACGTTACCTTCAATTCCTCCTTATTATTTTTCAATTCTATTTCAACGTGATACCTTTATAGAATTTTTGTTAACTTGCGCTTATCCATGTTCTGTATCATGCTTTTTCCTCTTGGTTAATTTAAATCTGCTTTAAATTTTCAGTTTCATCTTAAACCTTAACTTGCGTAGACCATGTATGCAGAGCACACCTTCCGGATCCAGGGTAGGCTAGTTTCAGGAAGAAATTGCTGCCAAATCAGTTTCCCTGGGCCTTCCTCTTTGGTGCACACGAGAACCCTTGCAAATTCTGATTTCTTTCTGCTCCCTAATCCCTTCCCTGCAATGAAACATCATACCCTCCAATGGCACCAAACCAGCACAAGCTAACCTGGAGAGCTGAGCAAAGTATCAAACCAGCATTCCTATGCTCCATGTCACTGTGTGTTTGTCCACCAAGAGGAAGTACCAAAGTGTCACCAAAGTGATTGGTTTCTGTAACATACTCTCATGATTTTCTTACGACGGTGTGATATTCAGTCAGTATTTATATTTTACCAAGACCTTATCAGACTATGTTATAAATATAGTGGCTGCAAAGAGTGAGCATAAGAAAAATGTGCCGTCTGTGTTAGTATTTGGCAAACCATGTTTTTGGAAGGAAAAGAGCCACATGTCATTTGTTATGACGCCATGTGTAAGTGGAAGGAAGATGTGTTTTGATGGTGTTTATGTTTTTACTTTATTTGTTGGTAAGGAAATGGAAAAAAAAGACTTGGCAAGCAATTCTTCTTGACAACTGTTCCTCTCCAATCTCAGAGTTCACTTACTGTTTACAATCCTGATTCCATCTTCCAAGTCCTAGCGTTTGTTCTCATAGTTTCTGGTAAGATCTGAACCCTTCAAATAAATTACCGTTTAATGACTGACTCCCAGCCTTCATGCTTGTACAGGGTTTGTGGGCAGAAATTTCTATTATCAACTTGTCTGTGCCTCTACTGTTTATAAAGTCAGGAAAGTATTGCTATTGCTGCGTAATTTTATTTTTGTTAATTTTTCCAGTAACACGATCCAGAAATCTAAACTCTACAGACAGACCATTAGTCGATTCTGTTCCATTTAATGTTGAATGAGTTCCATTAATGGGGTATCGGAACAGAACTCTGTCCAAATTGAGCATCACCGTCAACGTCACTTCAGTGAGGACTTGGTCAGTTGAGTACTTCTATTTTTCAATACATGCGACCTTTAGGGATGGACACATGACACACTGTTGAGAGGAAATCAGCAATAAATTCTCCCTCTACATGTCATGTTAAAAGTGATGTCTTAGACGAATAATAACAAACCATCGCTTATATTGCCTTCATTTGAGGGGAGTGGGTCAATTGTAAAGTTGGAAAGCCTTTGGGATTTCCTCAGAAGCAGGAAATATATTTTGTGCTGGATTCTGTTAGTATTGGAGGCATTGGTTTAATTCATGGAGGTACCAACCATATTAGTTTGGAGCTTGGGGGGGACAGTGGGAGGGAGGGGGAGGAACAGGGGGAGGAAAATTTGAGTGAGTTATCATTTTTTATAAAGAAGTGAGGCTTCTCCCTCATTGTTTGACTCTCTGTGGAAAAATAAGTTCTGTCTCGAAAACAATTGTTACTTTGATCAACGTCAGATAATTCCAGTTTACCATAATATCCATTATATTGATTGGAGTGTTGCAAATGTCACATTAGCGATTTGATAGCAACCTGCAGTGACATTTCTTGACGTCATACTGTTGCATAGATTGCCCCTATGGGTCCAGGGATCATGAAATCCTGCAAGACATGTAGTATCTACACTAGTCTTTACGTCAGTTGTCAGTATAAAAAGCAAGCTCCATTCTTTCGATAATTTCTCTCCAAATCCTAATGTACAGGGGATGTTAGGAGCCGTGATGGCAACTGTAATAGTGAGTGTCTGCTTCTGAAGATTACAGTTCTTCTCCTTGATAAAACATGTCTCTAAAATTTAGAACGTTCCTGTTTGTCTGTGAAAGTTTTTTGTGTGATCCACCTCTTCCTCGCATGTATCCTTGCATTTTCCCCTGACAACATAGAAAACTTAAGTTAACAATTTAAATAGCTGAGTTTATAATCACTCCACTTTAATGAACTTTTGGAATGTGTTTTCTGTGTTTTATTTGGCCCTTCTTTCTTAGAAAACTCCCATACCCACTGGGTTTTAAAGATGTGTGTAAAGGCAGGAAAATGGAGTTGAGGTGGAGATCAGCCATGATCTAATTGAAAGGCAGAGAAGGCCTGAGGGGCTGAATGACCTACTCCTTTCTTAATGTTGCTATGTGTAAAAGGCTAATTGCTGATCATTCTGGGTGAGTAATGTTCCTCGCGTTTATTACAGATATTAGCACTTCCATAATCATCACTGCTCTGAAAGGTCCATCTTGTTCCTCAGCACCAGGCTGCTGGGTGGTGCAATGTATTGGAGCTTTATGCTAGGAGTTAGAGGCTACACTACAATCACAGTCGTGCAAATTGAGACCAGTTCATGCCAGTGCTAAGAAATCAGTTTAAATCCAGAATTGGCAGTTGACCCAAGTCAGGAGCAAAGCAAACTGCGAATCCTTCCTCCAGAGAACCTTGCTCCGCTTTGGGCTCTGATTCTAAACTTACACAAGTACTTTAGTTTTGGTGTGAAGGAAAACTGTTGCTCACGGACATCTCGGTGACTGAATTCCGGATACGCACTCTCAGCACACATAGGTCAGTGCTGGAGCACAAATTCCGAACGATCCATGGGTACAGAATCCTTCTTGAATGGCGGTTCTTCAGCTTTGAACCTGCACACTGAATGTCAACTGATTTTTGAGCATGAGGATGGGTTGATATCACATCCAAGTGCAATACAGTCCTCACTGTGTCAATATAAGAACATAGGAATTTCTAGACGAGAAAAGACCAAGGTTCATTTAATTTTTTTTCGAGCATCCTGGGAGTTGCATGATACAATAATAATGGTGTTGTTGACTAATTATTGCAATCAATCTTTATCAGACATGAGATGAGGAAAACTTGAATGATGAAGAGCTTTGGGAACTATAGGTCCAAAGTCTCATTTTTCTCCTCCGAGCACGCTACACTTTATCACATATTGGCTGGGATTTTATTTTGGCAGCAGGTGTCTTGACGTCAGGAAAAAGCGAAGCTGAGATCCCCGTGTTGCCTCTTCTCTGGAAGGCACACCGAATTGAATGCCAATCAAGCACTTAAGTGGACAGCGGCGGGCCTTTCACAGGATCAAGGACACAGTCGCTGGCCAATTAGAGGCTGGCAGCTGCAGTGCCACTGCGGAGGCAATGGCTGCTGCTGGAGGAGCTCCTACCAGAGGCCGAGGAGGGTCGCTGGACCCAGGCCACAGGTAGGCCATCGTGGAAGGGTCTCGTGGGGTGGGGGAAGGGGGTGTGGGGGGGGGGGGCGGGGGTCAGCAGCAAGGGCAGGGGGGTGGATCTCAGCGGGCCACCCCCTTCCCGATGCCAGGTTCCTTGTTCAGGCACTAAGTGCCTGTTAATGAGGGACACCCCGCCCCCCCCCCCCCCCCACCCCACCCAGAGCCGGGAAGCAGCCGGCATGTTTTCTCGTGCCGTGCTTCCCATGCAGTGACAAGGGCACCCGCTGCATGGCTACTTGCAGCTGCAGCGGGAAGAGGCCCTAAGTTGGGGTTAATTGCCCAGTTAAGCACCTCAATTGGCAGTGGGGCGGGAAGGCCGTTCACAGGACTTCCTGCCCTGCACTAAATTTTGGCAGATGTGGGATGGTGACGGGAACCCCCCCCCATGGCCACCATCCCACCTAATTTTATGCTCTTCCCAGCTCCAAACCCACCACGGGGGGAGCATAAAATTCCTCCCAATTATGTCTCGGACTGCACAGACACATTTTTCACAAGGGGTCTTTGGATAATGAAGAAAAGTGGGAACTTGAGGCAGTTTTTCTCCTTTGTAAGGCAGGTACGCTGAGGTCAGTTGTAGGCCCCCATTCCCCTCACCAGCTGGACTCAGATCAGCTAATGCAGCACAGATCTAGAACAGAACCTGCGATATTCCTGATCTGTATAGAAGAGTACCACACAAAACTTAGCATTTGCTCACTGAGCTACTGAGGCCATATTTTACGAACATAAGAACATAGGAGCAGGAGTAGGCCATTCAGCCCATCGAGCCTACTCCGCCATTCAATACGATCATGGCTAATCAACCACTTCAATGGCTTTTCCCCATAACCTTTTATGTCATTGCTATTTAGAAATCTGTCAATCTCCACTTTAAACATACTCAATGACTGAGCTTGCAAAGCCCTCTGAGGTAGAGAATTCCAAAGATTCACATCCCTCTGAGTAAAGAAAGTTTTCCTCATCTCTGTCCTAAGTGGCTTCCCCCTTATTTTGAAATTGTCCTCTGGTTCTACACACCCCAACCAAGGGAAACATCTTACATCTGCCCTGTTTATCCCTTTAAGTATTTTGTAGCTTTCAATGAGATCACCTCTCATTCTTCGAAACTCTAGAGAATACAGGCCCAGTTTCCCCAATCTCTCTTCATAGGACAGTCTGCTGAACCTTCATTGCACTCCCTCTATGACAATAATATCCTTTCTAAGGTAAAATTGCACATAGTCCTCCAGGTGCAGTCTAGTCAAGGTTCCATACAATTGAAGCACGACTTCACTACTTCTGTACTCAAATCCTCTTGTGATAAAGGCTAACATACCATTAGCCTTCCTAATTGCTTGCTGCACCTGCATGCTAGCTTTCAGTGACTTATTGACAAGGACACCCAGGTCCCTTTGTAGATCTACATTTTCTAATCTCTTACTATTTAAGAAATACTCTGCACATCTATTCCTCTTGCCAAAATCAATAACCTCACATTTTTCCACATTATAGTCCATTTGCCACGTTCTCGCCCATTCACTAAGTCTGTCCAAATCCCCTTGAAGCCACTTTGCATCTTCCGTACAACACACATTCCCAGCTAGTTTTGTGTCATCTGCAAACTTGGAAATATTACATTTGGTCCCCACATCCAAATCATTGATATATATTGTGAACAGCTGAGGCCCAAGTACTGATCCCTGCGGTACCCCACTAGTCACAGCCTGCCAACGCGAGAATGACCCGTTTATTCCTACTCTCTGCTTTCTGCCTGTTAACCAATCCTTAATCCATGCCAGTATATTACCTCTTATCCCATGTGTTATAATTTTACTAACCAACCTTCTGTGGGGGCCTTTATCAAAAGCCTTCTGAAAATCCAGGTATACTACATCCAACGACTCCCCTTTATCAATTCTGTTAGTAATATCCTCAAAAAACTCCAACAGGTTCGTCAAACATGATTTCCCATTCATAAATCCATGTTGACGATGCCCAATCAGATCATTATTGTCCAAGTGTCCATTTATCACATCCTTTAGAATAGATTCTAACATTTTCCTACTACTGTTGTAAGGTTAATAGATTTGTAGTTCCCTGTTTTCTCTCTCCCTCCCTTCTTAAATAGTGGGGTGACATTTGCTACCTTCCAATCTGCAGGAACTGCTTCAGAATCTATAGAATTTTGCAAGATGATCACCAATGCATTCACTATCTCCATAGCTACCTCTTTCAACACTCTGAGATGTGGAATATCAGCCCCATTAATTTCTCCAATACAGCCTTCTTACTAATACTAATTTCTTTCAATTCCTCATTCTCCCATGTCCCCTGGATCTCTAATTCTGGGAGATTTCTTGCATCTTCCTCAGTAACGATAGACACAAAGTAATCATTTACTTCTCTGTCATTTCTCTAATCCCCATTATAAATTTTCCTGACTCTGCCTGTAATGGACCCACATTTGTCTTACCCAAACATTTCCTTTATATGTACCTATAGAAGTTTTTACAGACTGTTTTTATGTTTTTTTTGCCAGTTTACATTCTATTCTCCCTTTCTTTAACAGTTCCTTGGTCCTCCTTTGCTGCATACTAAAATCCTCCCAATCCTCAGGTTTACTACTATTTCTGGCAACCTTATAGGCCTTTTCTTTTAATCTTATACAATCCTTAACTTCCTTTGTTATCCATGGTTGACTGCCTTTACTTTTGGGGTTACATGCCTTGAAGGAATGTATAGTTGCTGTAAACTATGTAATAATTCTTTGAAGACTATCTATTGTCTATGCACTGTTATAGTTTTTAATGTATTTTTCCAATCCACCTGAGCCATTTTGCCCCTCATACCTTCATAATTTCCTTTGTTCAAATTTAACACCTTAGCTTCAGATTGAACTACCTCACTTTCAAACATAATGTAAAATTCTCTCATATTATGGTCACTCATCCTTAAAGGTTCTTTTACAACAAGACTTGCAGGTTGATAGGTAAATTGGCCATTATAAATTGTCACTAGTATAGGTAGGTGGTAGGGAAATATAGGAACAGGTGGGGATGTTTGGTAGGAATATGGGATTAGTGTAGGATTAGTATAAATGGGTGGTTGATGTTCGGCACAGACTCGGTGGGCTGAAGGGCCTGTTTCAGTGCTGTATCTCTAATCTAATCTAATCTAACAATGTTATTAACTAGCCTTTTCTCATTACATAATACTAGATCTAAAACAGCCTGTTCTCTGGTCAGTTCCTCTAGAAAACCATCCCTAACACACTCCAGAAACATGTCCTCCGCAGCATTAATGCTCATTAGGTTTACCCAGTCTATATGCAGATTGAAGTCACCCATGATTACTGTATTACCCATGCTACATGCTTCTCTAATCTCCTGATTAATACCATGCCCCACACTACCACTACTGTTCGGTGGTCTATAAACAACTCCTACCAATGTTTGCTGCCCCTTGCTGTTTCTTAGCTACACCCAAACAGATTCCACATTTTGTTCTTCTGATCTGAGATCCTCGCTTACTAATGTCCTGATCCCATCCCTTATTATCAGCCCAACACCAACATCTTTTCCTTTCTTCCTGTCCTTCCTAAATGGCGAATATTTTTGAATATTCAGTTCCCAGTCTTGGTCACCCTATAGCCATGTTTCCGTAATGGCAATTAGATCATACCCATTTACCTCTATTTGTGCCTTTAAATCATCTACCTTGTTGCGAATGCCCTTAACCTTGTCTTCTTGAAATTATTGTGCATTCTAAACCTAGTTGATGCTCGCCTTTGTTTCGCCTGCCTTCTAATGTCAATTGCTACTTTTCCATCTTCCGTTACCAGCTTTACTTCCTTCCAATTTGAGCTACCCCTCAGATTTCCTTCCCCCGACAAGCTAGTTTAAACCCTCCCCAACAGCATTAGCAAATCTCCCTGCAAGGATGTTAGTTCCAGTCCTACAAAGGTGTAGCCAGTCCATCTTGTACAGGTCCCACCTGCCCCAGAACCAGTCCTAATGCCTCAGAAATCTGATGCCCTCCCTCCTACACCAATTCTCCAGCCACATGTTCAATCGATCAATCCTCCTATCCCTATGCTCACCAGCATGTGGCACTGGGAGTAATCATGAGATTACTGCTCTGGAGTTCCTGCTTTTTAATTTCCTTCCTAACTCCCTAAAATCTGCTTTCAGGACCTCATCCCTCTTCTTACATCATTGGTACCAATGTGGACCGCGACCTCTGGCTGTTCACCCTCCCCCAGAAGGATGTCCTGCAGCTGCTCCATGACATCCTTGACCCTGGCACTAGGGAGGCAACATACCATCCTGGAGTCATGTTTACTGTCGCAGGAACGCCTGTCTGATCCCCTGACTATCAAATCCCCTATCACTATTGCTCTTCTACTCTTCTTCCTCCCCTCCTGTGCAGCTGAGCCACCAGTGGTGCCATGGACTTTGCTCTGGCTGCAGTCCCCTGAGGAACCATCGTCCTCACCAGTATCCAAAATGGAAAACTGATTAGTAAGCAAGATAGACTCAGGGCACTCCTGCACTTCCTGCCTAGTTCTCCTAGACAGCCTGGTGGTCACCCATTCCCTCTCTGCCTGCATGCTTCTAACCTGCGGTGTGACCATCTCCCTAAACGTGCATACCACATAGTCTTCTGCCTCGCTGATGCACAACAGTGACTCCAGCCGCCGCTCAAGTTCCGAAACCTGGAGCTCAAGCATCTGCACCTGCTGACACTTCCTGCTGATGTGTTAGTCGAAGACACGTGATGCATCCATTACTTCCCACATACCGCAGGATGTACATTCCACTTGGCCGAGCTGACCCGCCATACTGTAACTTTAAAAACTTTTTATTACAATTATAATTAAAATAACTTACCAGTTACTCACCAATCAGCTTCTTCCCCTGTACTGAAGAGAGAGCCAGCTGCTGGAGGCTGAAAAAAAGTAGAAAAAGAAAGGAGCCCCTCCCTCACTGAATTCCCTCACACACCAATTCACACTTTGTGCACTCAAAGTAGCTCTCAATACAGATAAATTTATTTTCTCTTTTAATTTATAGTTCCCCTCTTTACCGAACTCCCTCACTTACCAAACTCCCTTCTTCACACTCTGTGCCCTCCAGCAACACTCAGTGCAGACAAACAGCACTGAGAGTCCCTGAATTTATGCTCCCTGTAAACAATGCTGGGTCAGCTCTGAATCACAGAATCGTTACAGTGCAGTAGTAGGCCAATCGGCCCTTCTAGAATGGCTCTAGCCCGTCTGAGCTTAAGCTCAGAAACCAGTTTAAGCATGCTACCTAATTAACTAGCCACAGCTACTCTCAGAGAGCTTGTATATCCTTGTTTAAAACTGTAAGAAACCTAACTTTCCTCTTAACTTAAAGAGTAACTTCAATCAATTGCTAAATGTAAGCAAAACAAAAACTAGACTTCAGAGAGACTAACCCTTAAAATCCACTCACTTACCAAACTACCTTCTTCACACGCTGTGCCTCCAGCAACACTCAGTGCAGTGAGTGTTTTTTCTGTGTCTTTTCAAATTACATTAGATGGAAAATTTCTTTGCTATTCATATTTACACAGATAACAGGAGGACAAAGAAAGTGATGTATATTAACGGGGCATTGTTTTTCTTAAAAAAAGTGTTTAGAAAACTTGGTTTTGTTTGGAGAGTTAATATAATTATGCATCATTTTTGTTACAAGGTGACCTGCAAGTGGCACAATATTGTATTTAATTATGAGTTGTATCATCACATTATGTTTGCTAACAGTGAAAAAAGATTCACCACTTCTCACCATTACGAAAATAGTGTGAGTCTGATGTAAAATAATATTGTCATATCAACTCAATATAAAAGAGTACCACGTGTGATAGAAAATTTCAGAAACTGCAAGATTCACTCTCAAAAGGATGGACTGAGAAGATGCTGCAGGTATTTTTTTTGTTAAGAATGTTAAGAGAGAACCAACATGAAGGAAGAAAAGAACACTGGGCAAAGACATGTAAAAATAATTCTGTTTAATCAAAGAGCTTTGTAAAATTTCACAGCGAAGTAAGTACTTTGCTTTCACATTGTAAAAGTTAGTGCTGACTTTCTCACTTTATTAATGTTATTCCATCATAGCAAAAGTAACATTTCATCCAGCAAATAACATGCATTTTTAATTCTGTGACATAAAGCAGTAGTTCCCCTCATGACTATATAAAGATCTCTCAGCTATCTTCAGCTTTGTGAGGAACAAGAAGACAAGACACAGCAGCCACAGGGGAACTGGATACAGCCACAACATTCCCTGTAAACCAGCCTTTAAAGAATTTAAGGGAGCTCCTGACAGCAACATCTTGGAACTGCAACAAGGGGACCTGCTGTTTAAGCAACCTCGCCAGCTTGAGCTGTGTGAGCCTATTCTGATTGTATTCAGTAATGCAATATTATCAGATGCAGTCCTAAGACATTTTGAAAGGCCTGGCAGATCAAACAAATGTCACCTTGTGTGCTCTGGTTGTGTGGTGAGATGATTTTTGTTTTTAGTTTCTCTCGGGATGGGTGTGACGTTGGAAAGGCTTTTTTCTGCCCATCCCTAATTGCCCTGGGAACATGCTGGTGGGTCTTCTCTTTGTCTTGTTCTCTGGGCTTGGTGCAACCCATACGACAGAATGGGCCCAGCATCCTTTGTCTCCAGATCTTTGGTCTGCGCCCCTTTACCAGATAACTTATCATTGACCTCTTTCCCTCCTTCTCCAAATTGCTAAAGCTATGATCTAATGAAGAATCCAAGATTGTGGGTGTGATAGAATCCTGGTGGAGATAATGAATGAAGGGTTTTGGTTTCAACCCCGAGCAGATTTCAGGTGGGTGAGGGTAGGGGGCGAAGGTGAAATGCACTGGCCTGGGGTATTTTAATTCCTATGTGTCACTGGTCCGCTGGAAACAAGCGGAAAGCAGCAGCTGTCCGGCAGGCAGGCGGGAGAGGAGGTTACATAGGAGCAGGAATAGGCTATTCAGCCCGTCGAACCTGCTCCGTCATTCAGGTAGATCATGGCTGATCATCTACCTCAAGGCCACTTTCCTGTGCTGTGCCCATATTCCTTGATGTCATTAGTATCCAGATAGCCATCCATTTCTGTCTTGAAAATGCTCAATGATTGAGCTTCCACAGCCCACTGGGGTAGAGAATTTCAAAGATTCATCACCCTCTGAGTAAAGAAATTCTTCCTCATCTTACTTTTAAATGGCCTACCCCTAATTCTGAGACTACGTCCCCTGGTTCTAGATTCATCAGCCATGGGAAACACCCTATCCACAGCCACCCTGTCAGACCCTGTAAGAATTTTGTAAGTTTCAATGAAATCATCTCTCATTCTTTGACACTCTAGAGAATACAGGCCCAGTTTTCTCAATCTCTCTTCATAAGACATTCCATCTGTCCCAAGGATAGGAACATAGGTTTTGCTGCAGGCAGCTGCTGACCCCCACCAAAGGGAGGCTCATAAGCCAGCGAGGTAAATCACTGAGAGTGGGGGGTTTGGGAGGGTCTCACGGGAAGAGGGGGTTCTAGGTCAGTGGAGGCCCTGTCTTACCTTCTAGGGCAGGAGGAACGCTGCTGCTCCTCAGCTCCCTACACAGAAAAGTCTTTCACTCACCTGGGAGGGGCTATTCTGTCTGCAGATCTCCTTCAGCCCAGTGGGAACGCTGCAGCAACCAGTTTATAAAAATACAATCGGTGTCCTTTCAATCTAATAGAAGTCCAGTTGGCAGGAATTTATCAGGCGATCGCTTGCTTTAAACGGGCGCCTCATTTACCTGTGGAGCCCTGCAGGTTAAAATCGGCAGCGTCGCTAAAGAGTCGAGTTAGGAACAGGTAAGTACAGCCACACCCTTCCCACACTCCTGTTCTTAATTTCTTATTCCCCTTGTTTCTATCATATGGAGAGGGATCAAATCGACCCAGAAAAGTTTTTCATTAATTGATTTTAGACGGATTGAGAAGATTTTTTTTTTATAGAATACGGATCCAGCGTTTCACAACTTTACTTCATGCACAACAGGTATAATTTTAGACGAATTATTGTGGTCATTATTTTCAGTATGTCAACCAGCAGAGTCTGTAGTTAGAGAAGCCTCTGACATCCTTACTCTATAGATTGTACAGAGCACCCAGACTTTGGCCCAGCTCAGCATTTCTTGTTGGGGTTTGGGGGCGGTCACGGGATGCAGGCCCACTGTTTTTAGGGATCGATGGCCATTTGCATTGTCTTCTATTTTGAACACCTTCAGCAGCCCATTTCCAATGGTTAAAGTGGTAGATTTAAATTGGTTGAACTAAAGGGTGCTGGGGACCATAGAGACAGTGGTACCAACTAGCTTTGAGGGTGAGTGTTGATGCCCACACCTAGTTCTGGTGGACAGCATCCTTTTCAGGCAGTCCAGTGAACAATGTGCTGTCAATACTGTTTCTCTCCACTGAATAATGCAGCAAGCCCTCCATTTGGAATTAGAGTTACCAACCCTCCAAGATTGGCCTGGAGGCTCCAGGAATTAAAGGTAGATCTGGATACAGCTGTGAGCAAACTGGGTAAACAACTCAGTTGAGTTTATTTTCATTTCTTGATCACTTTCGTTATTTATTGAAAAAAAATTTGAGTCGGGGAAATGAGGCTGTTTGACAGTCAACAAGCATCAAATGGGCTACTGAACAGTCTGTGCACTTCCTCATGGCGTAGGAGGGGGTACACTATGAGGATGGATATGCCAGGTGATCAAGGTGGTGGGAAGTCATGTGATGAAATTTCCAGAACGTATCTAAACAGAGTTGGCAACCCCAGTTGGAACGTTCGGTCTCAAAAGCTAACATTAAATGCAAATCAACAGCAAAGGTCCAGACAAAATAACGGCTGGGCATACACAACAGCTGAAGAAATAAAGTAATATCAATGTAATTTAATATGTAAATCCTACAACACTGGAGACTTATTAGATTTTCTGACTTGTAAAAAATAACCAATTACCCGCAGTTAAGGCATTAACGGAAGGAGAGGAACAACTTGGTGCCATATTATAATCAGTAAATGGCCTTTTACTCATCAATATTTTAGTCTTTATTCATTTTAGATGGAGGCTAGATTACAGCCTGAGACACTCAGCAAAGCACCAAAGCCAACCACCTCATGCACTAAATGTACATCTTAAAAGATCCTCTATCAGGGCAGTGGAGGATGTGCCAACATGCTGAATTGTGCAGTGGTAGGATCCCCACTTGATTTTTGCAAGCCCTGAATTCTGGGTTTCCAATAGGTGGAGCTAAGGTCTTGCTCACGGGCAGAGGGAGCAGAAGCCCAAGAACAATGGGGATCCACAATGATTGCGAATGATGGGAATCAGGGAGTTTCCTCAGGCAGAAATGAGTGATACTTTATAAACCCCCATCTGCATCTCATGTAACACTGCTAGAAAACAATAATAGTTTTCCACTCCTTTCTGACGTCTCTTTTAAGCGAACCCCATGTGGGATTGAGGCTTGCCTGCCCCTTACCTCATCCACGGTTTTAGGGGATCTTCAGTATCTTAACATGATGCCATAACCCAGTGAGTGTGCTGAACTCCAACCCTATACACCAAATTGAAATAGGTAAGTGTACTCCAGTAAGCCATATGTGAATTGGTATGCCAGACTGCAATTGTTTTGCGATATGCAATTCAATACTCTGGATCCCAGTTAGAATTCTGGATCGTACTCTGTAAACTCAGCATTGTAGACCTCAGTCAGAAATATTGTAGAGCAGTCTGAGTGCTTGTTCTACATTCCATCAGAGTGCTTGGTCCCCAGTCAGCATTTGAGATGCTATGCTAGTTCTCAGCTCATATGTCATATCCGATTCAGAATGCAGAATCTAGTCTGTATACCCACTATCGATTCCTAAACTACTTTTGTTCAGAGGTGCCACTTCCTCTCTGTTGAGAATAGCTTGGCTCCACTTCTCAAATAAGGAGCTCAGGACTGAACTGGCAGCCCAGCACTTGCATCTATGTGGGTCTCACAGTTTTTAAACTGTCCAATGGTGAGTCGTGCAGGTTGCAACAACTCCCTGAGTTCCCAAGGCACAGGTTGTTACTTTGAAGTTAAGACTGAGCTTTACAGGGTAATTGTTGTCATTGTGTGACCGAGTGAAAATCTCTGCGGTTGGTTTAAGGGTGGCTTTCTGTACGTGCAGTAGTATTTTGGGAAAGAAAGAAAGAACTTGTACTTATACAGCGCCTTTCACAACCTTGGGATATCTCAAAGTACTTTATAGCCAATGAAGTACTTTTGACATGTAATAACTGCTGTAATGTAGGAAACACAAGAGCCAATTTGCACACAGCAAGCTCCCAAAAACAGCTGTGTGATAATGACCAGATAATCTGGGTTTTTTACGTGTAGGTTCAGCCAAAAAGGAGGCCCCTTCTCTTCAAAGCGACAGAGCACCTGCTTCAAGACAGCATTCCATCCACAAAGACCCAGGAAAGGCATCTCAAAGGAGGAGGGTTCATTGAAAGAGCAGGCCACACAAGGACTCAAGTCCAAAAGCCTTCTGATTGGAAGCTGTTCACCTCCTGAGCTGCTGCACAGGACACGCATGGAAGAGCAGCTCATGGTGACGTGGTGTTTTTTGAACTGTGAGATGGAAACATTTGTCTTGAGTTTGTCACAGCTTTCACAGTCCACCGCAACATGCAAAGGTGAGCAGCTGGAGGCCTAGAATGACTTTTACACTGGGGGGAGGGTCATTCTTTACTCTGGGGACTCCCAGATATGCTCTTTGCTACATTTAGAACAAACATCTGAGCAGGTGGAGCTATCACAAATGTCTGCAAGTGAAGTGATTAGGAAACACTTGCAGGAACTCCTTCTGCACTTTCTAGAAAAATGCCAGATCAGGAATTTCAAAGGCTGCATTTGATAGGAACAAATCAATTAGCTGCAGGTATTGTGTGCATTTTATATCACATGGTGACTTCCGTCATGTGACCTTTACCAAGGAGCACGTATCTGTATGTAAGAGAGAAATCTCTGCTTTGGTTAAAAAACTATGCTCATCCAGTCACTCTTATTTTAATAATTACAAAATCCAGAAGCATGGAGATTGATATAATGTCCTGAAGCTCCTTTTGGCTGGCACTATCATGGTCACAGGTTAGAGTGCCAGTGAGTTCCTAATCTTAGGCATGGTACTGTGACAGCACTGGCAGAGGGCGTCCGTCTATGTGTAACAGCTTCGGGTGTTGCACGGTCTAGGGATAACAAGAAAGGCAGGCAGAAAATTCTTAAGTCTCCCGATTTACTCAAAAACACTCCTGTTTAGATTCTAGAGGATAGGTGAGAATGTGCCACATTGTCATTTCATATCTGGGCCCTGGTTCAAAACCAGCTGATTAGATGAGAGTCTCTTCACTCTGTCCATTATCAGTCCACGTGAAATAGGTTTGCTGCAGCCTCAATCCTCTTTTCTACAAGTTGATACAAAGCCAACAAGCTCATTCAGGAGGGTGACAAGGACAGCTGGCATGGGAAATAGAAATTCTCATCTTAGTACTTGTGGGTTTATGGGGCATTGCAGAGGGGATTTACTCCCCAGCGCATACTACATTTGAGTCTGATGTGCATGATAGTGCAGAAAGTTTGAAGAACTCAGCACTGACGTCCCGAGCAGTGCAAATCCAGAACGTCCCCCCGACTGTTTTTGTCAAATAACTTGAAATTGTTAAAGTGAACTACTTTAAAATCTGAAGTTTAAGTCACACCCTAGTACCTGTTTGTATTCCCTCTTGTACCCAGGCTTGACTTCATACGGATGGTAAGGTATATGGAATGGCTGTGGTTGACAAGATTGCTTTCAATAAAGCTAACTGATTACTATGAATTTCCACTTGACTTGTAAATGGAATTAAATTCCCTGATGTAAACACTGCTAAAATTGTATATACCAGCTGCATTATTTATTCATATTACATACAAGCTGTTTTATTCATTTCTTTTTCTTAAAAAAAAAATTGGGGCCTATTTTCTGCTGGGTAATAGTGGCACAACCTTTTCTTCAATTACATTACCCAGCTCCAGCCTGTGAGCCATTTTATTCTCTCACCCTCACCAATGGTACCATTCCTGTGAACGTATTAAGTGTTAATCGGGAGTGAGTTAGCAGTGACTGGCAGTCACAATGATTAGTTTGTGCTCCATCACTTTTACGACTGTTGAATGAACCTGTCTGTAATAGTCATCATTTTACTAATCCATGGGTTCTGAAGTAGTTCTAAATGCAGCTGAGGAACAGTCTTTCCACTCCAGAAACTTGAGCACCAAATCTAGCCAGTACAGTACATAGGGAGTGTTGCATTGTCAGAGGTGCTGTCCTTCGAACGAGACTTTAAACCTCCGCCCATTCTGCCCTTTTGAGTCAATGTACAAGATCCCATGACATTATTTTGAAGAAAAACAGGGAAGTTCTCAGTATAATAAAAGCAAAATACTGCAGATGCCGTAAATCTGAAATAAAAGTAGAAAGTTCTGATGAAAGGTCACAGACTGGAAACGTTAACTCTGCTTCTTTCTCCACAGATGTTGCCCGACCTGCTGAGTATTTCCAGCACTTTCTGTTTTTATTTAAGCTCTCCTTGGTGGCCTGGCCAATAACTATATTTATCCCTCAACCAGCGCCACTGAAACAGATTGTTAAACTCCAGAAAGCTTGTTATGGAAGGATAATGCTGGAGTCTATCTTTACTGTTTCACATTTATTGTACAGAGTAAAACGTTTACAAACATGTAGCTCCTCACTCAAACCCTTCACCAGTCTCAGTAAGTGTCTGTTTATAAGTGCTCAAGTAAGACCCCAGTTAACACCCTCCACCTGTGTAAAATCAAACAATTGATACACAATTAACAGATTAACACAGATTATCTGGTAATTTATCAGTGCTGTGTTTGGGAACTTTCTGTGGATTTTGGCTACTGCATTTCCTACATTACAGCAGTGACTGAACTTCAAAAGTACTGCATGTAAAGCAGATTGGGACTTCCTAACATCATGAAAGGTGCTAACTGAAAGGTGTCACTGAAATCAAGGCGATTCGATCAGCTTTCTCTGCTGCTTCCCTTCCTTCCCCGAGCCCACCAGGCCAAACTTTCTGTAAATTCCCCCCTTGTACAATCCCTGAACTCACATCTTTCTCTAGTTTCTTTCCTATTTCCCCTCATGCCCTTTCCAAGCTCATCTTATCCATGAGGCTCACCTCCTGCTCCCTATTCCATATTGCCACTACACTGCTGACCACCCAACCTCCCCTTCTGGTCCCCATTTTAGCTAATATTGTTAACTTTTCTCTCTTTTCAGTTGCTGTTCCTCTTACCTTTAAATGTCCCGTCATCAGTCCTCTCCACAAAAAAAACCTTCATCTCACTGGCCTTGCAAATTCCCATTTCATCTCAACCTCCCTTTTCTCTCAAGTCCTTGAGCGTGTTGTCACCTCCCAAATCTGTGTCCATCTTTCCTGAAACACCACGTTTGAATCCATCCAATCAGGTTTCCACCCCGCCACAGTACACTAATAACATCTGATGTGACTGTGACAAAAATAAACTATCCCTCCTGCTCCCTAGATTCATAGAGTCTTAGAGCTATACAGCAGAGAAACAGGTCCTTCGGACATTCATGTCTGTGCCAGCCATCAAGCACCTAACTATTCTAAGCACTTGGTCTGTAGTCTTGTATGCGATGGCATTTCAAGTGCTCATCTAAATACTGATCAAATGTTGTGAGAGTTCCTGCCTCTACCACCCTTTCAGGCAGTGCGTCCCAGATTTCAACCACCCTCTGGGTGAAAAAATTCTTCCTCAAATCCCCTCTAAACCTCTGGCCCCTTAACTTAAATCTATGCCCCCTGGTTATTGGCCCATCCGCTAAGGGAAAAGTTTCTTCCTATCTATTCTATCAATGCCCCTCATCATTTTGTAAACCTCAATCAGGTCCCCCCTCAGCCTTCTCTGCTCTAAGGGAAACAACCCTAGCCTATCCAGTCTCTCTTCATAGCTGAAATGCTCCAGCCCAGGCAACATCCTGGTGAATCTTCTCTGCACCCTCTCCAGTGCAATCACATCCTTCCTATAGTGTGGTGCCCAGAACTGTACACAGTATTCCAGCTGTGGCCTAACTAGCGTTTTATACAGCTTCATCATAACCTCCCTGCTCTTATATTCTATGCCTCAGCTAATAAAGGCAAGTATCCCATATGCCTTCCTAACCACCTTATCTACCTGTGCTGCTGCCTTCAGTGATCTATGGACAAGTACACCAAAGTCCCTCTGACCCTCTGTACTTCCTAGGGTCCTACCATCCATTGTATATTCCCTTGCCTTGTTAATCCTCCCAAAATGCACCACCTCACACTTCTCAGGATTAAATTCCATTTGCTACTGCTCTGCCCATCTTACCAGCCCATCTATTTCATCCTGTAATCTAAGGCTTTCCTCCTCACTATTTACGACACCACCAATTTTCATGTCATCTGCGAACTTACTGATCATACTTCCTATATTCATGTCTAAATCATTAATGTACAGTACAAACAGCAAGGATCCCAGCACCGATCCCTGTGGTACACCACTGGTCACAGGCTTCTACTCTCAAAAACAACCCTTGACCATCACCCTCTGCCTCCTGCCACTAAACCAATTTTGGATCCAATTTGCCAAATTGCCCTGCATCCCATGGGCTCTTACCTTCTTAACCAATCTCCCATGTGGGTCCTTATCAAAAGCCTTACTGAAGTCCATGTAGACTACATCTACATGGCCTTACCCTCATCTACACATCTAGTCACCTCCTCGAAAAATTCAATCCAGTTTGTCACAATCTCCCACTGACAAAGCCACGATGACTATCCCTGATTAATCCCTGCCTCTCCAAGTGGAGATTAATCCTGTCCCTCAGAATTTTTTCCAATAGTTTCCCTACCACTGACGTTAGCGTCACTGGCCTGTAATTGCCTGGTTTGTCCCTGCTACCCTTCTTGAATAATGGTACCACATTTGCTGTCCTCCAGTCCTCCGGCACCTCTCTTCTGGCCAGAGAAGATTTGAAAATTTGTGTCAGAGCCCCTGCTATCTCCTCCCTTACATCACATAACAGCCTGGGATACATCTCATCTGGGCCTAGGGATTTATCCACTTTTAAGCCAGTTAAAACAGCTAATACTTCATCCCTTTCAGTGTTAACTTGTTCAAGTATATCACAATCCCCCTCCCTGATCTCTACACCTACATTGTCCTTTTCCATAGTGAACACAGATGAAAAGTAATCATTTAACACCTCATCTATGTCCTCCAGCTCCACAAACATATTGCCACTTTGGTCCCTAATGGACCCTACTCTTTCCCTGGTTATCCTCCTGCCCTTAATATACACCTTGGGATTTTCCTTTATCTTGCCCGCCAGTGTTTTTTCATGTCCCCTCTTCACTCTCCTAATTACTTTTTTAAGTACCCCCCTACACTTTCTATACTCCTCTGGGGCCTCCGCTGTTTTCAGTGCTTTGAATCTGCCATAAGCCTCCTTTTTTTTCTTATTCAATCCTTTATATCCCTTGACATCCTGGGTTCCCTGGACTTGTTGCTCCAAGCCTTCCCTTTACGGGAACATGTTGGCCCTGAACCCTCACTATTTCCTTTTTGAATGACTCCCACTGGTCTGATGTAAACTTTCCTACAAGTAGCTGCTCCCAGTCCAATTTGGCCAGATCCTGTTTTATCATATTGAAATCGGCCTTCCCCCAATTCAGTACCTTTATTTCCGGTCCTTCTTTGTCCTTTTGCATAACTACTTTAAATCTTAGCGCTGTAGTCACTATCCCCGAAATGCTCCCCCACTGGCACTTCTACCATTTATCCTGCTTCATATCCTAGGATTGGGTCCAGTATTGCCCCTTCTCTTGTAGGACTTTCTACGTGCTGACTCAAAAAGCTCTCCTGTATGCACTTTAAGAATTCTGCCCCCTTTAAGCCTTTTGCACTAAGATCATCCCAGTTGGTATTGGGGAAGTTGAAATCCCCTACTATTATTACCCTATTATTTTTACACCTCTGAGATTTGCCTATATATCTGCTCCTCTATCTCTCCCTGACTGTTTGGAGGCCTGTAGTACACTCCCAGCCAAGTGATTACCCCTTTTTTTAAGTTCTACCCATATGGCCTCATTTGAGGAACCTTCTAAGATATCATCCCTCCTTACTGCAGTAATTGACTCCTTAATCAACAGTACAATGGCAGCTCCTCTTTTACACCCTCCCCTGTCACGCTTGAAGATTCTATACCCTGGAGTATTGAGCTGCCAGTCCTGCCCTTCCCTCAACCATGTCTCTGTGATAGTAATAATATCATATTCCCATGTGTTAGTCTAATGCCCTCAATTCATCTGCCTTACTAGTAAGACTCCTTGCATTAATATTGATGCAATCCAGCCCTGCATTGTTAGCTTGTGCCTTAACAGGTTTGTATTTACTCTGCCTTCCAGACTGACTCATTTTCTCTTCTATATTTGACTGTGCATCACCCCTTACTGTACCTCCAATCTGTATCCCATCCTCCTGCTAAATTAGTTTAACCCCCCCCACCCCCAACACTAGCAAACCTCCCAGCAAGGATGTTGGTCCAATTCTGGTTCAGGTGCAAACCGTCCAACTTGTACAGGTCCCACCTTCACCAGAAACATACCCAGTGATCCAGGAAACTAAAGCCCTCCCTCTTGCACCATGTCTTCAGCCACGTGTTCATCTGCTCTATCCTCCTATTCCTATACTCACTAGCATGTGGCACTGGGAGTAATCCAGAGATTACAACCTTTGAGGCCCTGCTTTTTAATCTGCTACCTAGCACCCTAAATTCTTGTTGCAGGACCTCATTCCTCTTTCTGCCTATGTCGTTGGTACCAATGTGTACCATGACCTCTGACTGTTCACCCTACCCCTTCAGAATGTCCTGCAGCCGTTTCATGACATCCTTGACCCTTGTACCAGGAGGCAACATACCATCCTGGAGTCACATTTACGGCCACAGAAATGCCTATCTGTACCCCTTATGATAGAATCCCCTATTACAATAGACTTGCCACTCTTCTTCCTCCCCTCCTGCGCAGCTGAGCCATCCATGGTGCCACAAACTTGGCTCTTGCTGCTTGCCCCTGAGCCATCTCCCCAACAATATCCAAAGTGGTATATCTGTTAGAGAGGTGGATGGCCAGAGGGGACTCCTGCACTACCTGCCTTCCTCTATTCTGCCTGGTGGTCACGCATTCCCTTCCTGCCTTTGCAGCATTTGCCTGCGGTGTGACCACCTCGCTAAACGTGCTATCCATGACGATCTCAGCATCGCAGATGCTCCATAGTGAATCCACCCGCAGCTCCAGCTCCATAATGCGGGTAGCCAGTAGCTGCAGATGGATACACTTCCTGCACACATGGTGGTCAGGGACACTGGAAGCGTCCCTGATTTCCCACATAGCACAGGAGGAGCATATCACGGGGCTGAGCTCTCCTGCCATGACTTACCTTTAGATTACTTAGTTACTCCCTTTAATTAAAAAATACTAATTATTCTAGGGGCCCTGTTCTACTCCAAACACTACCCACTACAATCTAAAGTCCTTAATAAATTACACTAATTTTTTTTAAAACACGCTTTAGTATGGTAGGTTTTGTTTTCAAAAAAGAACTTTCCCCTTTTTTAAAAAGCTATTTACAGGCACCAACAGCGGTTACATACCCAACCAATCACCTTGCAGCTTTCCTGTGATGTTACTGTTGACTTTTTTTTTCTTTTTTCAAAACTCCGGTGTGCCTGGACTGCTCTCCGCTCCCGGAAGGTAAGTGTCTAGGCCGCGATCCTCGGGCTCTATTTATCGGCTCCTCTCTCGGTGTTCTCCCCTCAGGTCTGCTCCGCTCCTGGAAGATAAGTGTCTAGGCTGCGATCCTTGGGCTCTATTTAACGGCTCCTCTCTCGGCATTCTCCCCTCAGGTCTGCTCCACTCCTGGAAGATAAGTGTCTAGGCTGCGATCCTTGGGCTCTATTTAACGGCTCCTCTCTCGGCATTCTCCCCTCAGGTCTGCTCCGCTCCCGGAAGATAAGTGTCTAGGCTGCGATCCTTGGGCTCTATTTAACGGCTCCTCTCTCGGCATTCTCCCCTCAGGTCTGCTCCGCTCCCAGAAGGTAAGTATCTAGGTCACGATCCTCAGGCTGTATTTATTGGCTCCTCTCTCGACGTTCTGTCCTCAGGTCTGCTCCTCTCTGCTCCGCTCCCGGCCTGTTTGCAGCCTTTGACACAGTTAACCACACCATCCTCCTCCAACCTTCCAGTGTTCTCTGAGGATCTATCCTTGGAAGGTTGGAGGAGGATGCTTGGCAACATCATCCAAAAGCACAGCACTAGTTTTCACATGTACACTGATGACAGCCAGCTTTCCTTCGCCATCACCTCTCTTGACTCCTCCACTGCCTCTCTAACTGTCACACTGCTTGTCTTACATTCAGTATTGGATGAACAGAAATTTCCTCCAATTAAATATTGGGAAGACCGAGGCCATTGTCTTCAGTCCCTGTTCCAAACTTCGTTCCTTAGCTACCCATCCCTCTCCCTGGCAAGTGCCTAAGACTAAACCAGACAGTTCCCAACTTTGATGTCATATTTGATCCCTGAGATGAGCTTCTGACCATGTATCTGCATCATCACTAAGACTGCCTGTTGCCATCTCTGTAATATCATCTGACTTAGCCCTGCATCAGCTCATCTTCTGCTGAAGCCCTCATCCATGCCTTTGTTACCTCTAGACTTGACTATTCCAACATACTCCTGGCTGGTCTCTCATATTCTGCCCTCCATAAACTGGAGGTCATCCAAAACTCTGCTGTCCGTGTCTTTATTCGCAGAAGAACCTGTGCTTGCTGATATACATTGGCTCCCAGTCAAACAACTCCTTGATTTTAAAATTCTTGCCCTTGTTTTCAAATTACTCCATGGCCTTGCCCCTCCCTCTCTCTGTAATCTCCTGCAGCCCCATTACCCTCTGAGATAAGTGCTCATCTAATTCTGGCCTCGAGCATCCCTGATTTTAATTGCTCCATCATTGGGGGCTATGCTTTTCAGCTGCCTAGACCCTAAACTCTGGAATTCCCTTTTACACCTCCCTCCTTTCTGCCTTGCTTTCCTCCTTTTAAAATGCTCCTTGAAACCTAACTCTTTGACCAAGCTTTTGGCCATTTGCTGTAATGTCACCATATGTGGCTCAGTGCCTATTTTTGCTTCAGAATGTTCATGTGAAGCACCTTGAGGCATTTTATTACGTTACAGGTGCTACATAAATATACATTGTTATATAAATACAGTTCTTTCTTCACAGTACGGGTGGGAAGTTATCATCATCATTATCGGTTACTTAAATGCCCAATGATTCAACTAAGGATGTTCTTTCTATCTGAAGTGACTGCAGATATCATTGTGTGCACACTGTTGAAAGGAGCTGGACCTACTGAAAAATAATGGGGATCAGGTGACAGTACGGTCGCAATATTTGTGAGACCATAAAGTGAGTCAAGGCAAGAGAGGCTAACATTAGTGAAGGTGGAAGTTCAGGCAGAAACAGAAGAGGATGTGGCAAATTAGGAAATCACGAGGGAAATTAAGCAAGGGTTAAAGGTTGGCTTGAATGAAGGTTTACTTGTATAAATAAAGGAGATGAAACATTTCTCTCTCTCTTTTCCACACCCCCCCCCCGGCCTCCTTATTCATTACAACACAGCATGTGTAGACCTGTAAACCTTTCCAACAAGTGGCTCCATATAACATTACACACGCCTCTGGCAGCTACGTACTTTAGTTCTGATGCATCCTCTGAGTTATCCACCTCCGTGGAATATATGCTGTTTTTGCCTTTCAGGATTAACATTGATAGAATACAGCATTACCATGTCATAACGGATGCACTCGCATTAAAACACGAGATATCTGAATATTGGAATCCATTTTCAAAATATCAGATCTCCTCATACCTCTTTCATGACCTGCCTTGAGACCTTAAGCCATATTGTCAGACCATGAAGTCTTGTCACTTGAGGCCAAGAGGAAAGTGTTAAATGCATCGAACTTATGTCAGCAGAACAGGTCCTTCCTGAGAAGCCAGCTCCTCAATTTTTCATTGAGTCCTCCTGCCTATTCTTCCATTGGCAAAGACAAACATGTTTTGTTGAAAGCAGACACATGTCAGGCCTGGAATCACTAACCATGTGTACATTAAAGGAATGGCAGCCTTTCCTGTACAAGTAAATGTATTGAGCTAGGCAAGATGCACAACCAATTTATGTTGAGCTGCTTTATGTAGAGGTTGTTGAATGTAGGGAATGGATTGGCCAGGGAGCAAGTGGAGGCGGATAGTGTGGAAACACTTAAGGGAGGAATTGTATATATAGTTGAGGGTGTGGGCAATTGAGAGGGATTCAGTTTTTGGAATCAGCCAGGCAGCCAACAGAGTCTTTTTCTGTACTTTCCGATATTGCTGTATTCACTCCAATCAGATAGGTGGGTAGATGGGAACAGTGAAGGCACGAGCCATGGGGAAGCAGCAATGCTGGAGAAGTTCCATTTTGCTTTCTGTTGCTGCTCTGAGAATATTGAGAAGTGATACAGTGAGACTTCTTCCTTAAGAAAGAAGCAATGGCTTAAGACATGACTGTGTCTAATGCCCACCTGATTTGGGCTTTGGGAGGGTCTGCAAGATGCAAGTGGCATGTACAAGTGCAGTGGGTGACTTCACAGCCACCAACAGGAGACAAATGGTATGTGTCTGACAACAGAAATATGATTGTGGTCTTTGAGGATTAGACTCAGTCCAAATGGATAGGCTATTTGAGCTAGATAGGTCAGGTAGGATTGGGGACATAAATATAAGTTAACAAAAGCATAGAACTAGGTTAGATGTTAAAAGGTTCTTCTTTTTGCAGAGAGTTGACCATTGGATAAGTTGCTGACTCATGGAGTGACCACAGATTCGCTGTAAGCATTCAAAAGGGAGCTTTGTGAGTTCCTGCGAGTGGTTAACATCAGTGAGTGGCCATTGCGAAATGTAGTGCTCGTCACTTTGTTCTCCTGGAGCTAGATGGCCTTTGGGGAAGGGAGGAATTGGAACCTTTTAGAACTTGCTCATTTTGAAAATATTACGCTGCATCAAACATGAACTTTTTCTTCTGGTTGCAATCACGTTAGTGCAATAACGGAGCAGACACATTTCCACCTGCTGCAGATTTGATTACTGACCACCATAATATACTACGCACCACAAGCACTGGCAATGTACAACTGAAACAGAATTGATCTGATCCTCCACGTGTCTAGTGAGGTGCACCATACATAGATGATAATAGAGAGCACATAGGTTGTGGGGGTGGAGGGGTGTGGGAGAGAGGGAAGAGTGTTTAGTCATGATGCTCCAGTTATTACGGCGCGGACGGGCTAGATGGACCAGTTGATCTTTTCATGCTTGTCAATTTCATATGTGCATAGCACCTTTTAAAGTGATTTAGATCTTTGTGTAACTTGTACAGATTTCAGGGAATTGAGAATTGCACAGGCTGGCTTTGATTAGGCGATACAAATGTTTGATGAGGGATTAAGTCATTTCTGTCACGAGGGTATCACTGGAAAAAATCTCTCATTTGTTGGAGTACAAACAATTCACCAGTTGTTGCACAAAGCATCATGCGGGTCAAAGTTGGATCACCAAAGAACCTGTTCACTTTAACAATAAAAAACAAATGTTCCTAATAAAAACCCATTTTAATTTAACTTATTCTTCCTAATTGAAGAGAACTGCTGAGCAATGGGTTTGCTGCTCACGTGCCTGAAGCACAGAGCAACTAAAATAGCAAACATAAGAGCAAAATACTGCGGATGCTGGAACTCTGAAATGAGAACAGAAAGTGCTGGAAATACTCAGCAGGTCTGGCAGCATCTGTGTAGAAATAGAGTTAGTGTTTCAGGTCTGTGACCCTTCATCAGCATGAGTCCAGAGAGAGTGCTTTGTCTTTCACTGCAACAATTTAGCACTCAATTTGCATTCTGTTCCATGACATCTGTCATTAATCTCTTCCCCCCCTCCGTCCTATCACAGACCTTCCCTCCTATTCTTCCCCTCGCCCTCTATATCACTTGCTCAAAGACTGTTACATTTCTAACTTTGCCAGTTCTGATGACAGTCACAGACCTGAAACGTTAACTCTGTTTCTCTCTACACAGATGCTGCCAGATTTGCTGAATATTTCCAGCACTTACTGTTCTTAAAATAGCAAACATTCTGCTGCTGTGACATTGGCAGTACTAATGCATTTTGTCCCCATCAGATCTGCTCTCTACATAAAGTATGTCCACAGCTCAAGGTAGAAAGTACAAATAGGAGGGTCATAATGGAAAATTTGTTTGGAAGTACAGCATCCAAATTCCCTACTATTTCACTAGATCAGGGGCACTTTGAGCAGTTGATTTTGTTAGTTGAGTTCAGTAAATATCGATTTGGACAGCAAGGCAGAACACCTCACAGGGCAAGTCAAGCTCGCAAGTGGAAGGCTACACATTTAATAATGAGATGCTTTTAATGAAAAGACAATATCTTGGGGAAAAAATTATGATTAAGTTTTGAGATAGTGCTTCACTTTGTGATGGGGTGTAGAATGGCCAGAGTCTGTCCTCTCTTCATCCTCTAGTTTCACTGTGTTCTAGTGTGTTCCCCAAAGCAAAGCCCAGTGAATGATCTAGTGTTGTGATCTCCTGCTGCACGATTCCCTGACTGGACTGTAGATCCATCTTCTTAATTTTGTTATATCATGATAGTCTGCTGCTTGGACACCAACAGTAAAGTGGTGAAGACATCTTCCTATATTGGACTTGCAACTATGCATTGAATTCTGATGCGAGTACTTAACGTTATTGCAGGAGACAAAGCATTGGCATTGCTCTTGAAGTATTTTTGAGAATTGAGTAGAAATATAGCAGTGGACTTTGTACACTTTACATTTATTGTTGTTAAAAAGGTCATGTGCTACTGTAGATCCTACTGCATTTCTCAATGGTCTCAAAAAAGGAGGTGGTTTCGTTATCACAATCCAGTCTGTAGGGCTGAGTTTTACGACAAGATTTTGTCCATGGTTTTCAGGGTGAATTTTTAAACCCAGCATGTTAATTGTGTATTAATTGTGTTTAACTGTATGCAGGTAGTGGGCATTAAGTGGTGATTCACTTGAGTCCCTATAGATAGACACAGACTGAGACTGTGGTTGTTGCGTTAGGAGGTATATACTTGTAACGCGTAACTCTGTAGATAAATATAAAAGGGTGTGAAGATTGGCTCCAGTTCTATAATTCACCAACTGGTTTTCCAGAGAATAAAGCAGCAGATGTTGCTTTCCATCTTCTAAGGTGCAGTTTGTTGATCCTCTGATGTTGTTGATGTGCATTTAATACTCTGGTAGAGTTCTGCTTGCTTCTGAATTCCTGTTAAGTTCTGAACAATACGACTTCATGCTGTAACACATGCTGTGGATTGAAAAATGCTGCTTGTGTTTCAAAGAATGATTCTTTCCATTCCAGAATGTCATGACAAGAGTGAAAACTTGAACTTTGCTGAAATGTGACTTTTTGTTTAACCCAGTAACGAGCTCCAGTTCAGCAAATGACATATACTTGCAGAGACTAAAGGCTGTGTGGGGGGAGGGAGTTTCAAATTTGGATCTGAACCCGGATCTTCTGGGTTTCTGCCCCCTGTAACTTACAGAAGAAATCCCGATGCTAGGGTGAGTGGGCAGGCGCTCCTTCTGCCTGCCTCTTTATTCAAACTAGCAGTTCGCTGGACTGTACAAAATATGGTGAGGCAGCAAAGTGCCATTACAGGGGAAGTTGTGGTGTTTGCAGATAAGTGGCCTAGTTGTTCACAATGGCACAGCAGATACATGTGGGCAGGTCTAATCCCCTTGGTGCTGAAGATTTGGAGGTCATGCTACAGGAGGTGCATAAAGGGAGATGGTCTATTTAGAGTTGAAGGCCACATTCCAGTAAAAGCACAGATGCTGGCTATATAGCAGGAGGTTACTAATGGAGTCAGTGCAAGTACCCAGGTCCCTTGAACCTGGCAGCAAATGAGGAAGAGGCTTGTGTGTGTTAGGAACAAGGTGAAAGTAAAGCATCTCTTCTGGGGTTCGTATTCATGACACAAACCTAAGAGGTGAACTTCTGTCCCCTCTGGTAGGTACAAAGGGCAATCATTGCTTTTTCAATGTGCTAGAGCTACACAGCACACTTCTCTTGATGGTAGAGGTGGCAGCAGAGTAAATAGATGCTGAGGTGTCCACATGCACTTTGGAACCGCATGCACTCAGTCATTACACACAGAAAATGCACTTAGACATTACCATGCATAGAAACCATCAATAAAAGCCCTCCACCTTCAATCATTACTTACCGTGTAAACTGCAATGTTGTTAAGAACACCGAGTCAAAATTAGATACTTACAAAGGGGAATGAAATGCGTTTTAACAAAGTACTAACTTCCGAGCTATGAGAGGACATGAACAAATTTGTTACTTCCACTACGGTGAAGCTCGAATCCCCAGTGGCTTTGGATAAAATCCAAAATGTCACTATGTTCTGTCAGGGCCACCCGGCTCCAGACCTCATTACAGCCTTGTTCCAAACATGGACAAAAGTGCTGAATTCCAGAAGTGAGGTGAGAGTGACTGCCCTTGACATTGAGGCAGCATTTGACCGAGTGTGGCATCAGGAAGCCCCAGAAAAATGAAAGTCAATGGGAATCGGGGGACAACTCTTCACTGGTTGGAATCATACCTAGTACAAATGAAGATGGTGTTGTTGGAGCCCAGACATCCAAGCTCCTGGACATCGCTGCAGGTGTTCTTCAGGGTAGTGGCCTAGGCCCAACCATAGAACCATAGAAAAATTACAGCACAGAAGGAGGCCATTCAGCCCATCATGTCTAGCCGCCCAATATAATCCCACCTTGCGGCACCTGGTCCGTAGCCAAGCAGTGAATTCCAGACACCCACCACCCTCTGGGTGAAAATGTTTTTCCTCATGTCCCCTCTAATCCTTAAATCTGTAATCTGTTACCCCTGGTAACTGACCTCTCTGCTAGGGGAAACGGGTCCTTCTTGTCTACTCTATCTAGGCCCCTCATAATTTTGTACATCTCAATTAAGTCACCCATCAGCCTCCTCTGTTCTAAGGAAAACAAGCATAGCTGATCCAATCTTTCCTCATAGCTGCAACTTTCAAGCCCTGGCAACATTCTTGTAAATCTCCTCTGTACTCTCTCCTGAGCAATTATGTCCTTCATGTAATGTGGTGACCAGAACTGTACACAATACTCCAGCTGTGGCCTAACCAGTGTTTTGCACAGTTCCAGCATTACATCCCTACTTTTATATTCTATACCTCATCCAATAAAGGAAAGCATTCCATATGCCTTTTTAACCCGCTATCTACCTGTCCTGCCGCTTTCGGGGACCTGTGGACATGCACTCCAAGGTTTCTCACTTCTTCTACCCCTCTCAATATCTTTCCGTTTATTGTGTATTCCCTCGCTTTATTTGCCCTCCCCAAATGCAATACCTCACACTTTTCTTGATTGAATTCCATTTGCCACTTTTTCACTCACTCAACCAAACCATTGATATCTGAGTCATCAGCAAATTTCCCAATCGCGTCTCCCACATTTAAGTCCAAATCATTAATATATACCACAAACAGCAAGGGTCCCAACACTGACCCCTGTGGAATGCCAGTGGAAACTGCTTTCCATTCACAAAAACCAATTTTGGATCCAGCCTGCCACATTCCCCTGTATCCCATGGGCTTTCATTTTACTGACCAGTCTGTCATGCGGGACCTTGACAAATGCCTTACTAAAATCCATGTAGATCACATCCACTGCATTACCCTCATCAATCTTCCCTGTTCAGTTGCTTTATCCTTCCCTCCATCATAAGGTCGGAGGTGAGGATGTTCAATACCATCTGCAACTCAGATACTGAAGCAGTCTGCAACAACAACTGGACAACATTCAGGCTTTGGCTGATAAGTGGCATGTAACATTCGCACCACACAAGTGCCAGGCAATGACCATCTCCAATAAGAGAGAATCTAACCATCGCCCCTTGACATTCAACAGCATTACCATTAGTATCAACATCTTCTGGGGGTGGGCACCATTGACCAGAAACTTAACTGAACCAGCCATATAAATACTGTGGTTACAAGAGCAGGTCAGATACTGGGAATTCTACAGTGAGGAACTCACCTCCTGACTCTCCAAAGCCTGTCTACCATCTATAGGCCACAAGTCAGGAATGTGATGGAATACCCTCCAGTTGGCTGGATGAGTGCAGCTCCAACAACACTCAACATGCTGGACACCATTCGGGACAAAACAGCCCACTTAATTGGCATCCCAACCACCACCACAAACATTCACTCCCTTCACCATTGGCGCATAGTAGCAGCAGCATGTACCATCTGTAAGATGCACTGCAGCAACTCATCAAGCCTTTTTCGACAGCACCTTCCAAACCCGCGACCTCTACCACCTAGAAGGAGAAGGGCAGCAGACACTTGGGAACACCACCATCTGCACATTCCCCTCCAGGTTATACATCATCCAGACTTGGACCTACATTTCCGTTCCTTCACTGTCACAGAGTCAAAAACCTGGAACTCTCTTCCTAACAGCACTGTGGGAGTACCTGTACCAGATGGACTGCAGTGGTTCAAGAAGGCGATTCATCACCACCTTCTCAAGTGCAATCAGGGATGGGCAATAAAATGCTGGCCTTGCCAGTGACACCCAGATCCCATGAAATAATTTTTTAAAAAACATCATAATAGATGAAGCAAAAACATCAGAATTCTACATACTGACTAATGTTTCCAGCTTTATCTAATGTGGACATATATGTATGTGTGTGAACAGACATACATATATGGAATAAGAAGAGCAACAGGGGCCCGAGAGGTTTATTTTCAATAAGCTGTTGATAGAAACTGGGTGAATCAAACCCCTCAGGATGGAGTGAGTGGAATGAATCCCAGATAAACAATCAGCAGACACAAACGATTCTACCTATACAGCTGTTCGGCTCATTGTTTTCTCTAATGCCATTTCACTTTATAATTTTGTAGGAGAAAGGGGAAATGTACTAAGACTCCTGTAGTCAACATTGCAGGATGGCTGGGTGCAGTACAAGCACAGATGAAACAAAGGTATAGCCCTGCAGCCTACCCACCACTTCCAAACCCTCAGCTTTACTGCAATTATCAACAGCAGGATATCATTTCCTTATTTATTTTAGTCTTCATTCTGCAATTTTAAACCAGTAAACTCGAAAACTCAATTAGGGAGAGTGATGGTTCAGATTATGATTTATGCCTAAGCTGAAACGCATCAAATATATTTTCAAATAAGCATAGGAACAGGTCTCAGAGAACAGGAATAATAGCTCATATCAAATGATTATTTAATCTGAAGAAAGCTGTGGGCAGAATATGTGAGATTACTGTTAAATTCATCAGCGACACTGGCTGAATGATAGAATCTAAAAACACAGATAAATGCCATTGGGCTGATCAAGCTTGAGCCAGCTCTTTGAAAGAGCTATGCAATTAGTGCTACTCCCCTGATGTTTCCCCACAGACCTTCAAATGTTTCCTTTTCAAGTATATATCCAATTTCCTTTTGATAGTTATTGATATTGAATCTGCTTCCACCACGCTTTCAGACAGTACATTCCAGATCATAATATCTCACTGTGTAGAAATTGTTCTCATCTCCCCTCTGGTTCTTTTGCCATAATAAAGAATGCATGCAATGGGACAGGACTGTGTGCCACACAATCTGAAATGTATTCGAATGATAAGTGGGTGAGAAGCATTTAAATTAATCCAAAATCATTTGAGCCTTTTATAACCTCATTGTTAATAATGTGGAGAGAACAAGAGATAGTTTCTCTCCGTATTCTCACAGTCCAAAGCTTCAATCCATGCAAAAGTAGGTGCAGCATATAATGTGTATGTTGCTCATCTTTCGTAATTGCAAAATTTAGATAAAGAACCAAGGTGTGGGTGGAACAAGAAATGAGCTTCAAGAAGAAGTTAGACAGGTCAATGAACGGGATTTAGAAATGCATCAAGGAAATACAGTGGATAGGTGGGCTAGAAGCCAATCCGATTCGCTCCACATGTTATTAAGAAATGGCTGATGACGCTGGATATGCAAAGGCTATGGACCCTGACAACATCCCAGCAGTTGTACTGAAGACTTCTGCTGCAGAACTAGCCGCACCCCTAGCCAAGCTGTTCCAGTACAGCCACGGCACTGGCTGTACACGACAATGTGGAAAATTGTCCAGGTATGTCGTATCCACAAAAAGCAGGAGAAATCCAATCCAGCAAAGTGATGGAAGGTTTAGTCGCAGTGATATCAAGCTGCACTTACACAGCAATAACCTGCTCACCAATGCTCAGTTTGGATTCTGCCAGGGCCACTCAGCTTCAGACCCTGTTACAGCCTTGATCCAAACATGGACAAAAGAGCTGAAATCTAGAGGTGAGGTGAGAGTGACTGCCCTTGACATCAAGGCAACATTTGACTGAGTGTGGCATCAAGGAGCCCTAGCAAAATTGATCAATGGGAATCAGAGGGAAAAGTCCCAAGATGGTTGTGGTTGTTGGAGGCCAAATATTTCAGCTCCAGGACATTGCTGCAGGAGTTCCTCAGGGTAGTTTTCTAGGCCTAACCATTTTCAGCTGCTTCATCAACGACCTTCCCTCCATCATAAGGTCAGAAGTGGGGATATACACTGATGATTGCGCAATGTTCATGTTCAATTCATGACTCCTCAGATACTGAAACAATTCGTGTCCATATGTAGCAAGACCTGGACAACATTCAGGCTCAGGTTGCTAAGTAGCAAGTAACATTCACACCACACAAGTGCCAGGCAAAGACAATCTCAAACAAGAGCGAATCTAACCATCTCTCCTTGACATTCAACAGCATTACCATTGCTGAATCCCCCACCATCAACATCTTGGAGGTCATCATTGACCAGAAACTTAACTGGACCTGCCACATAAAGAGCAGGTCAGAGGCTGGGAATTCTGCAGCAAGTAATTGAGCTCCTGACTCCCCAAAGCCTGTCTACCATCTACAAGCCACAAGTCAGGAGTGTGATGGAATACTCTCCACTTGCCTGGATGGGTGCAGCTCCAACAACACTCAAGAAGCTCGACACTATCAAGACAAAGCAGCCTGCTTGATTGTCACCCCACCACCACCATAAACATTCACTCCCTCCACCACTGATGCACTGTAGCAGCAGTGTGTACCCATATACACGATGCATTGCAGCAACTTGCCAAGCCTCCTTCAACAGCACCTTCCAAACCTGCAACATCTTCCAACTAGAAGGGTAAGAGCAGCAGACACATAGGAATACCATCACCTGCAAGTTCCCCTCCAAGTCACACACCATCCTGACTTCGAACCATACTGCCGTTGCTTCACTGTCACTGGGTCAAAAGCCCTTCCTAACAGCACTGTGAGCATACCCGCAGCAGATGGACTGCAGTGTTCAAGAAGGTGGCTCACCACCGCCTTGCCAGCGACGCTCACATCCCATGAAAGAATTTTTAAAAAGAACCAACGGTTTCCTCCTGCCTGAAACTGTAACACTGTTTTAGAAGCCTGAGATTTACTGAATTGTAAGGAATTCATTCCATCAATTCTGTTCCCTAGCCACTGACTCCAGTACTCTCCCTACCCGTCGTCTAAGGCTGAAGCAGACTTTTTGCAGCCTTGGCATCCTGCTTGTTCCTGAGTTGAGCTTCTGGCCACATATCTTCTCATCTTTCAGATGAGATGCTAAATCGAAGCCCCATCTGCCCTCAGGTAGGCATAAAAGATGCCAGGCTACTATTTCAGAGAAGAGCACTGGAGTTATGTCCAGTGTCCTGCCCAATATTTATCCCTCAATTAACATCACAAAACAGATTATCTGGTCGTTATCATATTGCTGTTATAGGAGCTTGCTGTGCTCAAATTGGCTGCTGTGTTTCCTACATTACAATAGTGACTACACTTCAAAAAGCACTTTATTGTCTATAAAACTCTTTGGGATGCTCCTGAGGTTGTGAAAGGCACTACATTAATGCAAGTTTTTCTTTTTCTTTCTTTCCATCACCAAGACTGCCGGCTTTCACCTCCATAGCATTGCTGGTTTCTGCCGCTGCTCGAGACTTGACCCCTGGCCAATCTCCCGCATTGCATCCTCTGTAAACTTCAGCTGTCCAAAACTTTGTTGGTATCCTAACTCCTACTAAATCCTGTTCACCCATCACCCCTGGCCTACATTGGTTCCCCGTTTGCAATGCCTCAATTTTAAAATTCTCATCCTTATTTTCAAATTCCTCCATGAACTCGCCCCTCCCTATCTCTATAACTTACTCCAACCCTGGAATCCTCTGAAATTTCTGCACTGCTCCAATTCGGATCTCTTGCACATCCCTGATTTTGAACACTCCACCATTGGTGCTTGTGCCTTCAGTTGCTGAGGCCCTTAGCTCTGGAATTCGCTCCCTAAATTTCTCCGCCTCACCATCTCTCTCTCTCTCCTCCTTTGATACTCCATAGAACTGACCTCTTTGACTATACTTTTATTTACTTGTCCTAATATCTCTTTATGTGGGTCGTTGTCAAACTTTATTTGATAATTGCTCCTCCCGAAGCCCCTTGGGACGTTTTACTACATTAAAGACACTATATAAATGCAAATTGTTGTTGAATTAATAATCATCATGTAAATTTAGGTAAGGAAAGGAATGTGACTGCTTGTAGTGTGTATTTATAAGCAGTACACATGTAGGCACTGTTGTGCTGAGACTGCTGATGCCACACAATAAATTAAAAGCAGTAATGCCTATCAGCAGGTATCTGTTGCTCAGTTGCTATCACTCTCCTGTCTGATTCAGAAGGTTGGACGTTCATGTCCCACTCCAGATACTTGAGCACAAAATCTAGGCTAACAGTATAATGTGGGGAAATGTGAGATTATTCACTTTAGTAAGAAGAATAGAAAAACAGAATTTTTTTTAAATGGTGAGAAACGATTAAATGTTGGTGATCAGAGGGATTTGGGTGTCCTTGTATATGAAACATAGAAAGTTAACATACAGGTACAGTGATTAATTAGGAAGGCAAATGGTATGTTGGCCTTTATTGCAAGGGATTGGAGTACAAGAATAAGGAAGTCTGAATGCAGTTGTACAGTGTTCTGGTGATACCACACCTGGAGTACTGTGTACAGTTTCAGTCTCCATATCTAAGGAAGGATATACTTGCCTTGGAGGCAGTACAACAAAGCCTCCCTAGCTTGATTCCTGAGATAAGATGACTGTCCTATGAGGATAGATTGAATAGAATGGGCTGATGCTCACTGGAATGAGAGGTGATCTCATTGAAACATATAGGATTCTGAGAGGGTTTAACAGGGTAGATGCTGAGAGGCTGTTGGCCTGGCTGGAGAGTCTAGAACCAGGGGGCATAGTCCCAGGACAAGGGTTGTTCATCTGGAGCGAGATGAGGAGCAATTTCTTCACTCAAAGGGTTGTGAATCTTTGGAATTCTCTATCCCAGAGGGCCATGGATGGTCAAAGTGGAGAATGATAGATTTTTGGACTTTAAAGGTATCAAGGGTTAGGGTGATCTGGTGGGAAAGTGGAGTTCAAGTTGAAAATCAGCCATGATTTTATTGGATGGTGGAGCATGCTTGAGGGCCAAATGGCTGCTGCTATTTCTTACATTTTTAACGCTGCAGAGCACCGAGGGAGTGTTGCACTTTTGGAGGTGCTGTCTTTCAAATGAGTTGTTCGACTGAGGCCCCATCTGCCCTGTCAGCTGGAAGTAAAAGATCCAATGGCACTATTTTTGAAGAAGAGCAGGTGAATTCTCCCCGGTGTCTTAGCCAATATTTATACCTGCACCAATCACTAAAATGGATTATCTGGTCATTATCTCATTGCTGTTTGTAAGAGCTTGCTGTGCGCAATTCGGCTGCTGCTTTTCCTGCAATGACAATGACTACACTTCAAAAAAACATACTTCCTTGGCTGTAAAGCTCTTTGGGTTGCCCTGAGATTGTGAAAGGCACTCTATGAATGAAAATCTTTCTTTCTTATGTTGAATGTTATTGAAGTGAATATCGGTACACATCTGGGTGATAAACTTTGGAGGTGACAGCAATCCAGTTTCTGCAATGATAATTATGTATATTCACCGTCAACACTGATTTTTCATTTTCATCGGTTCAGAGCATTTGGACTCCTCCGTAATGACAGTGCTGTTATGCTTGCCCTGTGCAAGCTATTTTTTAAGAGCAAGACCATAAGTTCAGGAGTAGAAAACTACATGCTTCAACATTGTGAATTATCACTTCACTTTTAACGGATTCCAGCCCAAACACATACACCACAGCAGGCTTTTACAAAGGTGTCATCAGCTGTTTTCGGAGAGAGCAGCCAATGTTCAGCTAAAGCCAACATTGCATTCTGTCTTCCCTGTTGGACCATTGGGGAATCATTGATTCACTCAAGATATGAGCGTCAAGCACTTACCCAAGAAAGCAAATGTTAACTCACAGTTTGTGACCACTGGTGCAAAATTATCTGCACATTAAGGGAGCAGTAATTCTTTATGTTCATCTTCTGCCAAAAACCTCACCCATGCTTTTGCTACCTCCAGACTCGACTATTCCAATGCTCTCCTGCCCACCCACCTTCCAGTCCCATAAACATGAGCTAAACCAAAACTCTGCTGCCTGTATCCTAACTCACACTAAGATCTGCTCACCCATCACCCTTGTGCTCCCTGATCCACATTGGATACATATTGATTTTAAAATTCCCCTCCTTGTGTTCAAACCCCTCCATGACTTTGGCCCTCCCACACTCTCTAACCTCCTACAACCCTCTGAGACCTTTGTGCTCCTCCATTTCCAGCCTCTTGTGCATCCACGATTTTCATTGTTCCACTATGCCTTCAGTTGCCTAGGCCCCAAGCTCTGGAATACCCTACGTACACCTCTCCACCTCTCTACCTTGCTTTCCTCCTTTAAGACACTGCTTGAAACCTACCTTTTTGACTCAGCTTTTGGTCATCTGACCGAATAGCTCCTTATGTGGATCGATGCCAAATTTTGTTTGATACTGCTCCCGTGAAGGGTTTTGGACGCTTCACTGTGTCAAAGAAGCTATATAAATACAAGATATTGTTTAGCGGGAACCACCTGCACTCACGTGTAAGCATGAATAGACATTAAAAGAATTCAAGATATTTTATCAATTCACTTTTTTTTTCTAGGACAGTGCCCATATTGTCTACTTGCAAAATCAATAAAGAACTTTCTGCTGAGCTTTCAGCAAGCTATCATTCAAAGGGTTCTGTTCACGGCCACAGTTTGGACAATGTGGCAGATCCGGCTAAGTGAAACTGGATGTGGTCCTAACATTCTCTGCACACAAGCGCAGGGGCGGCACAGTGGCACAGTGGTTAGCACCGCAGCCTCACAGCTCCAGCGACCCAGGTTCAATTCTGGGTACTGCCTGTGTGGAGTTTGCAAGTTCTCCCTGTGTCTGCGTGGATTTCCTCTGGGTGCTCCGGTTTCCTCCCACATGCCAAAGACTTGCAGGTTGATAGGTTAATTGGCCATTATAAATTGCCCCTAGTATAGGTAGGTGGTAGGTAAATATAGGGACAGGTGGGGATGTGGTAGGAATATGGGATTAGTGTAGGATTAGTATAAATGGGTGGTTGATGGTCGGCACAGACTTGGTGGGCCGAAGGGCCTGTTTCAGTGCTGTATCTCTAAACTAAACTAAACAAACCCTTAAGCTCCTTCACGGAACGAGCTCCGAATGGGAGCATCCTCGAAGTGCAAGATGGTATCCAGTTGTTTTCTGACTATTGTGCTTTGCAGGCTAACTGAACCTACTCTGCCAGGTGTACCTGTGTTCTGCAGTGTTGCCATGTTATTGTGCATCCGGGTGAATCCAGACTGCAAAGCTTCCAAAATGTTTTCAGTGGCCTGAGGTAGCAGGCCAAAGTCTTCATTGCGCATGCTCTGGTTGTGTAGTGGGTGATGAACAGCCAGCACCAGCCTACTGTATTGCCAGCAGTATTACCCTGTGCAGGATCCCAAGCATTTGGAGTTTCCACATTCTGTCCTTCTCATTCTGGCCCACCTCCTTTAAAAGACATAAAATTTATAACATTTGCTTTAATTGTTATTCCTTATCATAGGCATCAATATGTATTTTATCATCAGTATCATTATATATATTATCATTGGTGCCAATATATATTTTATCAAATCGTCAAGAGCTAATATGAGTTCCACAGGGTGATTCAATTTTTTTTGGGTTCACATTATTATTTATTTATTCAGGTTTTTGGTGCGTTGCATTGCTCACTCTGACCATATGTTCTAACAGCACATTTTAGATGTTTCCTCTGTATCTCTTTCAGAAGTTACTTTTGTTTATTGAATATAAAGGCCCAAGTCTTTTGGCAGCTATCCGGTGTCAGCATTGATGCTTTGGTGACAGAAGAAATGCCCACTTCAGTTTAGTGCATTCCTCCACCGGAATATTTCATTCTGAGTCACTGGTCTGTGTTGTAACTTGCATCTTTGTCACTATTCTTTGCCAACTACGGCCAGTTTTGAAATTTAGGACAATTACATGCCAACTTCCATTCTGAGACAGCTCATGCAATGCTTGTTTTTAGTGTCTCTGGTGTTTCCTGTTGAACTACGGTTTTGTGGCTGGGAAATTTGCCAAGGGTTTTCAAGACCGGGCAAAACAAGCAATACTCACTTGCACAGTGGCTCATATCAGGTTGTGAAAGCTGTACATTTGACTAATTGCTAGCATGATATTAGAAAGTTTATTTTACTGCCAGTAGCAAGTTAAAAAATGGTCAATTTGACAATAACAACTTAATAGTTCAGTAGTAACTGAATGAAGTTAATGCTTAGTTAGCTTCTACATTGCTTTTGTGTCTGTGATCTGATTGTAAGGTTCAGAATGTTTGGTCCCTCAACTGTGATAAATTTGTATGTTGAACTCCACTAAGTGTCTGCGCATAAGTGCATTGCAAACATGAGTTCGCTTTCAATAACTTACCTGTTCCTTGTTTTTACATTGAGGCCACAGTTATTTTATTAGGTGGATGTAAATGATTACTGTACACCTTGAGGGGAGTATGCCTGATTTTAAAAAGCCTGTCTGAAACTCTCCATGCACTGTCAACATCCAATTAATATGCTGCTGCTGCTACCTTTAAGGGAGATTCTTGTGCATAGGAAGATCATATGATAAAACCAGAAGATCCAAGGGCTAGGTTTACCTTGCCAGCTGTTTGATGGAAGACAAGCTAGTATGATTTAATTGTGTGTGTGTGTTTTAACAATTATTTATCTTTTACATTCCTGAGTTTATGATTCTGTCATTTTAGTATCAACAGCAATCTTCTGTATCATATTGGGGTAGCCAGTGTTTATCTGCTGTTTGATTAAGATGAACTACAGCTTGACTGTCATTTACATTGGGAGCTGATTCATCTGTGATGAAAAATTGCTTTCTATGGTTTGGTCATTAATGCAGTAATGAGCTAATTTTCCACCCTGAGTCTTGTTTGCACTTGTCAGGGAGAGAGCAGAGAGGCATATGCTCTTATTTTAGGCTCTATAATGTCACTGTTAAGGAAACTGGAATATGTTTCCTTTAAGCTATTAAAGGAATGCCAGCCACTTTTCTCTTCAAGCAATTCATTCAGATGAACATACAGTAACAGGCAGGTAAGGCCAATGAACCAGTCCTTTCCTGACCTGAGCAACCCTCTGCACGTGATCACTGATCACCACCCCCCCCAAAAAAAATCCTCACACGTGCAGTTCCTTGAGAGGGGCAGTAAAAACCGAGATAAAGTAACTCCAACTTTGAGGCATTCATTGGGGTTGGCCCATTACAGTCAGAAACAGGGGAATTTATTATGGGGAATAAAGAAATGGCTGACCAACTAAATGCATTCTTTGGTTTTGCCTTCACAAAGGACACAAATATCATACCAGAAATATTGGGGAACACAGGGCTTAGTGAGAGAGAGGAACTGAAAGAAATCAGTATCAGTAGAGAAATGGTGTTGGGGAAATTGATGGGACTGAAGGCCGATAAATCCCCAGGGCCTGATGGTATGCATCCCAGAGTACTTAAGGAAGTGGCCCTAGAAATAGTGGATGCATTGGTGGTCATCTTCCAAGATTCTATAGACTCTGGAAAGGTTCCTACAGATTGGAGGGTAGCTAATGTAACCCCACAATTTGGAAAGGGAGGTAGAGAGAAAGCAGGGAATTATAGACCAGTCAGCCTGACGTTGGTAATGGAGAAAATTCTAGTGTCCATTATCAAAGATTTTATAGCAGAGCACTTGGAGAACAGTGGTAGAATCGGACAGAGTCAGCAAGGATTTATGAAAGGGAAATCATGCTTGACAAATCTACTAGAATTCTTCGAGGATGGAATTAGTAGAGTTGATGAGGGGGAGCCAGTGGATGTGGTTTATTTGGACTTTCAGAAGGCTTTCGACAAAGTCCCACATAAGAGATTAGCATGTAAAATTAAAGCGCATGGGGTTGGGGATAGTGTATTGTGATGGATAGAAAATTGGTTGGCGGACAGGAAACAAAGAGTAGGGATAAATGGGTCTTTTTCCGAATGGCAGGCAGTGACTAGTGGGGTACTGCAGGGATCGGTGTTAGGACCCCAGCTATTCACAATATATATTAATGATTTAGATGAGGGAACTAAATGCAATATCTCCAAATTTGCAGATGACACAAAACTGGGTGGGGTGGGGGGGAAGTGTGAGGAGGATGCAGAGAGGCTTCAGGGTGATTTGGACAAGTTGAGTGAGTGGGCTAATGCATGGCAGATGCATTATAATGTGGATAAATGTGAGGTTATCCACTTTGGTAGCAAAAACAGGAAGGCAGATTATTATCTGAATGGCTATAAACTGAGAGAGGGGAATATGCAGCGAGACCTGGGTGTTCTCGTACACCAGTCGCTGAGGTAAGAAGCAGGTGCAACAGGCGGTAAAAAAGACAAATGGTATGTTGGCCTTCATAGCGAGAGGATTCGAGTACAGGCGCAGGGATGTCTTGCTGCAATTATACAGGGCCTTGATGAGGCCACACCTGGAATATTGTGTGCAGTTTTGGTCTCCTTATCTGAGTAAGGATGTTCTTGCTATAGAGGGAGTGCAGCGAAAGTTTACCAGACTGATTCCTGGGATGGTGGGACTGACGTATGAGGAGAGATTGAGTCAGTTAGGATTATATTCGCTGGAGTTCAGAAGAGTGAGGGGGTATCTCATAGAAACCTATAAAATTCTAACAGGACTTAACAGGGTAGATGCAGGAAGGATGTTCCCGATGGTGGGGGAGTCCAGAACCAGGGGTCACAGTCTAAGGATACGGGGTAAACCTTTCAGGACTGAGATGAGGAGAAATTACTTCACCCAGAGAGTGGTGAGCCTGTGGAATTCACTACCACAGAAAGCAGTTGAGGCCAAAACATTGTATGTTTTCAAGAAGGAGTTAGATATAGCTCTTGGGGCAAAAAGAATCAAAGGGTATGGGGCGAAAGCGGGAACAGGCTACTGAGTTGGATGATCAACCATGATCATAATGAATGGTGGAGCAGGCTCGAAGGGCCGAATGGCCTACTCCTGCTCCTATTTTCTATGTTTCTATTTTTTTGGGGTTTCTTGGACATTAGAGCATTTGTCAGATAGAATTAGGGCATGCGACAACAGCTGGAATAACAACATGTGACGGCAGCTAGATTTCATAAAATGATACAGCACAGAAGAAGGCCATTTGGCCCAACCTGCCTGTGCCAGCATGTGAAAATAGCTGTATCTGCTGCAGGTGACAACAGCTATGGGGAGAAAAGGGCATTTGCCATATTAAACAGGTCCCTCTGGGATTTTAACTTGCCCAACCTAGCAGCCAGCTTCTTCCTTAATTCCCTTAATGTCTTTGATTCCGCTACTTTATTTGGTAGATTATTCCAAGTGCAATTTTTCCAAAATCTCTTTTAAATGTTATTTTTAACTTCTGACTTCATGCATAACTGACCTCAAGGAACAATTCTGGGTTCTCATTATTTATATCATTCAGTACTTTATATAGATCAATGATATCATCCCTGAGCTTTCTTCCCTCTAGGCTGGCACATTTAAACTTCTCTAAGCCTTCATCATCGCTCATGGCCTTTACATTGAGGATCATTTTTGTTGTTCTTCTCTGCACCTATACCAATGCATATGTTTACCTTTTGAAGTGTGACAACTACAATTGCACGCAGTAATCCAAGTGTGGTCTGAGTGGTGCAGCATAAACCCTCAACTTTGAATTGCTCTCTAAATCCAAAAAAAAATGAGGGAGTAGAAATTAATTTGGGTGCTAGCGCACGTCAGGGAATATTGTATCGGCCACCAGTTAATAGTGCTTCAATGGAACTGAATATTGGACAGGGTGTATAAGAGGTGGCAGATGCAATAATGCCCCTTTGGTGCTGCTGCCCAAAGCAAATTTTTACCCTGAAGATTCCACGCGCTGAGCACTGCAGTACCCCCCTCCGCTGAGCCCTGCAGTACCCCCTCCGCTCAGCCACTGACACATACTCTCAGCTTTGCATTTTTTATCCAATTTCCGCTCCAGTCTAACATGCTCATGGATTTTAGTTTAATTACTTTTCTTTCATGTACGACTTTGCTGAAGGTCTTCAATACTATGGAATATCGTGAGGAACATAAGAACAGGAGTAGACCATTTAACCCCTTGAACCTCTTCCGTCGTTCAAGGAGATCAGAGCTGATCTGTGACCTAACTCCAGATACCCGGCCTTTGCCCCATAACCCTTAATAGCTTTGGGAACAAAAATCTATCAATCTCAGATTTAAAATTAACAATTAATCTAGCATTAATTGCTATTGGCGGAAGAGAGTTCCAAACTTCTACCACCCTTTGTGTCCAGGAGTATTTTCTAATTCATACCTGAAAGGTCTGGCTCTGACATTAGGCAATGTCCCCTAGTGATAGACACCCCAACCAGCAGAAATGGTTTCTATCTAGCCCGTTTGTTCTCCTTAATATCCTGGAAAATTACCCATTAACCTTCTAACGCTACTTGCAGCAAATCACCAAACACTGGTTCTTCCTGATTGAGTACTGAAATTCATTAGGTTGCTAAATTGTCTGTCCATTTTCCAAGGGAAAGACAGTTGATCTTATTTAAATTTATAATTGTGCTGTGATGTCATACCATAGGCAGTGAGGGTGGAGGTTGTATGAAGAGGAATATTAATGACTTCATAAAAGACAAACGCAAACTGTTGCTTTCAATGGGATGATCATCTGAAAAGGTCTGAAATTCTTCTGCACATCATTACAATGATTGGTCAGATTCGAGCAGTGCTGCTGAAGTGTGCTATAGTACAAGGGTAGAGAACAGGCTGGTGCTGGTGGCATGATAATAGTGAATTCAGAGATAATTCATCAACTGAGGGTGCTCTGCACTACTTTTTACTTTGAATTAATTAAAGAGACGCTGTCTTTGGTAGAAACTGGCAGAATTTTCCCCCTGTGTTTGGCCAATTGGCCAATATTGCGATGGGACAACGCAAATTTTGTTGAAATGCTTCGTTGAATTGTGGAAACATTATTACATTGTGTGCATCAGTCGCTCATTTTAATGAAAATGACACTTCTTCCTTCTCAAGCGCAAAGCAACAAGGAAAAGAAAGACTTGCATTTAAATAGCACCTTGCAGGACCTCTTGAAGTCCCAAAATGCTTTACAGCCAATTAAGTACTTTTTGAAGTGTAATCATTGTTGTAATGTAGGGCATGAGTCAGCCAGTTGCCGCACAGAAAGCTCCCACAACAGCAATGAAATAAATGACCAGTTTCAGGTGACAGTTGAGAGCTAAATGTTGGCCAGGACAAATGTTGGGGAAAAGTGAAGAGGCCAAGAGACATGTTCCCACCGGAAGAATATGAAAAAAAACTTCTAAGCAGCTGGTTCAAAGGAAAATATAAAATCATTTCATTAAAACAAGTTTAGGGTGCTATTCCTTTGCAAAGAACGTCAGAAATTAGTCAAATTCAGTTTTAAAAGTTTATCTGACTTTGTAGAATTTAAATAAAGATTGCATTTGTTTTTCACCTCATCCTCTCAGTGTTGCTTCTCGTCATGTAATGTCTCCTCCCCCCAAACCAGGATTAACCAGCCTTAACTGCAGACATTTTAAGTGCCATCACCAGTCTTATTCCAGACTCAGCTATCAAAAGGTTCGGATCGCCTGATGTGAGTTGTTCCTTACTCCTGCAGATCGAGCACCTTGCTGACCTCGGCATGCGTTCAGCAGCAGCTCGATCTGGTAACAGACCCACTAAACCACTGCCACAGCTATAAGAGTTTATATGGACTGTGACATTCTTCTGCAGAGGCTGAATTAAAAGAATAAAGGTTAGTACTCATCTCTTTGGCTGCCAGCCATAACTGCCCATTGCCGCATTGGCTATTTTAGCGATCATAACCAGTAATGTTGTAGTCAATTGTTTTTGTTTTGTCCAGAGCGTACAGTGAAGTGTCAATTTGCAGAAAAATTAATTTTATTGATTTTGGATGGGAGGCTCGCTGTTAACTGGTTCTTCAGTCCTGGGTTCAAGCTGAGACAGTCGAGTGTGGCTTCAGACTTTCACTTCATTATAGAAGCCACAGACGACAAATAACAGTGAGAAAGGTCTCTGCATGTCCTCTCGGCTATCATAATGGTGTCATGGAGTTTATCCAGTTTATGAACAATACAGATTAATAGGGGTCAGATCTTGAAATTAGTCTTGCCATCCCCTACAATGTAGATTACAGTAATTTTGGAGAAGAATTAAATGTCAAAATATGTACTCTTACATACAACTCTTCCGTCTTAGACTGGGCAGTATTAAAAGTGATGGGAGTTAAGATAATTAATAGAAATAAATAAGGTGGAAAGAGAATGTGCACAGGATGGAACTGGGATTGGAATCAGGCAATGTTATGCTATCTGGAAAAATGGATTAGAATCAGATACAATGTTATCAAACAACTATCTAGAATTAATTTGCAAAGTAGAACAGAAGCAATACAACAACATTTCCAAACAAAGTAGTGGTGCCAAAACTCTGTAGAGGTTCCATCGGTCCTTTTCCCTGCAGTGCCCTGGAAATGGTCGCGACCCAGTTGTGCGGCTCTCTGCCATTTCTGGGTGTTTGTGGGAAGAGGTACAGTGGTGGGGAGGCAGGGAATGAAACTCTGCCCAGCTCATACAAGACAGATATTATCAAGGAAACGTAGTCAGGGAATGGGGATGGGACGGGGGCAATATTCCCTTCATCAGGCATTCTCAATGCCCTAGCTGAGTTGGGACCCAGTATATCTCTGGATAGTGGTACACCCAGTGAATTGAGACAGATGGGTGAAAGTGGGCCCTGCCAGTGAAGTCCAGGCTGGAGCAGAAGCCTGACCCCTGAAACAGAAGAATGAAATATCTTGCATTTAGATCATGCCTTTCATGATGTTTCAAAGCACTTTACAACCAATGAAGCACTTGTTGAAGTGTAGTCGCTGTTATAATGTAGGAAATGCAGCAGCCAATTTTATGCACAGCAAACTCACACAAACAGCAATGAGATAATCTCTTTAAATGATGTTAGTTCAGGGATAAATATTGACCAGGACACCAAGGACACTCCTGCTCTTCTTTAAAATAGCATCGCAGGACATTTTGTGTCCACCCGAGGACAGACAAGGCCCCGGTTTGACATCTCATTCGAGAGACAGCGCAATACCTCCCTTAGTACTGAACTGGAGTATCAGCCTGGTTTATGTGCTTATGTCCCTGGAATGGGTCTTGAACCCACACCTTCTGACTAAGAGGTGAGAATATTACCAATGAGCCACAGCTGAAAACACCAATAAAGTGCCCATCCATCCTGACTCATGGGCACACCATTGTCCAGAGATATACTGGATCGCCACAAAGCCCATGCAACAAGAACTTCTGAAGAAGCTCCCCTACCCTCCATCCCACCGCCATTCCCTGGCTGCGCCTCTTTGACAACATCTGCACTGTAACAGCTGGGAGGAGGTTTTGCCCCTCGTAACGCATGTCACAAATATTCAGAAACGGCAGAGACCTGGCACTTTAATGGAGCATTTTAAAAAAAAGATTGTGCTCATCCCCATTGCATTGAGGGCCAGGGTGGGACATAGGGTCAGAAGGGACCCTGGGCACCCCCTCATCGTAGGTGTGTGCCGGATGTTCTAATGGCTGGGGGCCACTCCAGACGCTGCTCCACAAACCACTGACCACCTCCAGGCGCTTACCCATTGTCTCCCGAGACAAGGATGCTAAAGAAAGAAGAAGACCCTGCTCAGATTTGTCGGTCTACCTTTACCAACTACTTGTGGTAGAAGATGATAACCAGAAGAGATGACTCTAATTGTTTTTTGACTAGAGTTTCTGAACAAACATGTCTGCAGAGTAGAGCTCTTTTAGAACTGTAATTGGATACAGCTCAAAGTTAAATCCATACCTGGCACTGAAAGATGACTCCCTGAAGTGTACCTGTAAATTAATAGATTTTAATAAGAGGAGATAAAATTTAATTGTTCTAATCCAGCCCAGACAAAGTAACGGAGAGCTTTTTTCTTTCATGGAGGCTTGGGCAGTGCGATGTAGGAGAATCCTTTCACCTCTACATAGGTAGATTGAAGCAAGGCCTCTGGTCTCATATGAGAACAAGCAGTGCACTGACAGAGGGAAAAACATTTCTCCAGTAACAAATGTAAAGTGACTTAAGTGATGGACCTAAGTGTGTAGTTAGTTGACTACTAGAATCTGTGATAATATACTCCTACCTTACTGCAGGCTGATTCAGACCAATTACTTTCTTGCCTTTCAATAAAGAAAAGTGCTATTCTGCAGGGTATTAGAAATTATATAAAGCTCACAGTCATCTGAGAAAAGCTATTTTCGCTTTGGCCCTTCTTTATTTCAGTAGAAGCAAAAAGACTTGCCTATGAGGCCTTTCTCTCTGTTCCTTTCCAGCTACAGTGAAGCAGAATTACTTAAGTGGAGCCAAGTGTAGGTCGAAGATGTACCATGCACAGCAGGTTTCACAGCAGTTTGAAGTTTGAGTTAATTCATTTGGGAGGTGCTGATAATCCAGTTTCCTCTGCTCAGGAATGGTGATTGCAATTTATGTGCTGCAAAAACTGCAGCTCCATACAAATGGAAATGACTTACAAGTGCAGTACTGGAGCACTTTCCCTGGAAAGTATCAAGTGAAATGCAAGTCACAATCCATTCATTACTCATTCCCTTCCTGTGCTTCAGACTGACCCTGTTTCTTATTTATGAATCACCGATAATGGATTAGCACTTATTTCTGTTTGTTGAAAAGAGATATTGACAGCTGAGTAATATAAACTGAATCGGTGCAATCTATCGTTGCTAGAGACCGCAAAAGAGAAGCTTGACCAGTTTATTAATGTTATGACCTGCAAGACAATGTTCCTCTCTCCCTCTGCCCTGGACCCTCATGCATTCTTTATATCTTTAAAATAGGAGTGGTTGTCTGACTGCATTGGTTCATTTCTAACAATTTGACTGGACCCAGGAACGAAATGGTTGTCAAATCTCCCTTATCCAGTAACCTCCCTTCATTGGCCACAGTTCCTCCATAAAGCTTTCTCATTGGCTGCTGCTAAGATTGTTGCTATGATGGACCCTGTGCCCTACCTCCGAATCTGTCATATTCACATCTCAGCCTCTGCCCTGACTTCAATTTGCCAGATCCAGATGCCCATATCAGTTCCAGGGCCCCAGCCCAGCCTGCACCTACGAGGCCTTTCATTCAATTGGATCATGGCTGATTATATCTTAACTCGATGCACTTGGCTTGGTTCCATATCTCTTCATAGCTTTCCCTGACAAAAATCTATCAATTTCACTTTTGAAATTTTCAATTGAAATAGCCCCAGCAGCTTTTTGGAGGAGAGAGTTCCAGATTTTCACAACCTTCATCTGAAGAAGTGCTTCCTGACATCACCTCTGAATGGGCTAGCTCTAATTTTAAGGCTATGCCTCCTTGTTCTGGACTCTTGCACCAGAGAAAGTAGCTTCTCTCTATCTACTCTATTAAGTCCTTTAATCATTTTAAACACATCAATTAGATCGCACAATCAAGGGAATACAAGCCTAACCCATTCAACCTGTCCTCATAAACCCTTTTAACCTGGTATAATTCCAGTGAATCTGAACTGCATCCTCTTCAAAGCCAATATATCCTTCCTGAGGTGTGGTGCCCAGAACTGAACACAGTACTCCAGATGGGGTCTAGCCAGAGCTTTATACATCTGTAGCATAACTTACATCCGTTTGTATTCCAGCTCCCTTGAAATAAAGGCTAACACTCCATTAGCCTTTTTATGAAGTTTTTATACCTGTCCACAAGTTTTAATGTTTTCTGAATATGGACCTCTAAATCTCTCTGCTTCCACACAGGTCATGGTATTTCTGAAATAGTGAGATGCTCTGACATATATTTATTATGTCCAGACTGGATAACTTGGCACTTCCGCACTTTGATCTGCATTTGCCACAGTTTTTTCTGTTCACTTTATTTGTCAATGCTCATATGCAACTTCCTGTTCCCATTTAGATTATTTACTGTACCACCTAACTTCATGCCATCTCCAAGCTTAGATATTGACTGTCAATGCCTTCATTCAAATCATTTATAAATATAGTGAGAAGCTGAGGCTTTTTATATCCAGTAGTATTAAGCGACACATACCCCAGGGGAATATTGCTAGATACATCTGACCAATTGGAGTATATTTAAAGAAAGAAGGACTTGCAGTTAGACAGCACCTTTCACAGCCACAGAACATCCCAAAGTGCAAAACAGCCAATGAAATACATTTTTGAAGTGTAGTGATTATTGTAATGTAGGAAAGCGGCAGCCAATTTGTGCGCAGCAAGATTCCACAAACAGCAATGAGATAATCTATTTTAGTGATATCAGTTAAGGGGTAAATTTTGGCCAGGACAACAAGGAGAATGCCCATGCTGTGTCATGGGATCATTTACATCCCCCTGAGAAGGCAGATTAAGGTCTCATCTGAAAGAGAACATTCACTCAATATTGTACTGAAGCGTCAGCCTAGATTTTTTGCTGAAATGTCTGGAGTGGGATTTGAATCACAACCTTCTGACTCAGGCAAGAATGATACCCACTGAACCATGGCTGGTACAACTGATGTACACATTATCTCTACTCTCTGTTTCCTACCTCCTAACAAATTCCTGATTTAATGAAAGCCTTGTTTTGGAGCTGAGGGCTTACATTACACATTAATTTTTTGTGTAATTAATAGAAATTTCAGAAAGCATGCCAAGACTTGTGATTTGTATCCCTCTGATCTCTTTCTCGCCTCTCTGCCCAGTGATGGAAAAGTACTGACGAAACAAAGCAGTTACTGGGACTCTGAAAGTAACTGTGCTCTTTTTAGCACAAAACATAAAAATTGTGTTAGGCTTGAATATTATCTGACGTGTACCCTTGGTCAATACAAAGTAATGTAAACAACTATATGCAATGGGTTGTTTGTGCAGTTGACAGTATTAAGGAAACCAGTGTAGTTGTTTACTGCTTCAGGAATCGACTCCTCCCACTCACCCACTCACTCTCCTGGATGTCTCTCACAAATGCTCTTTTTGTTGTTATGGTCTATGTTCAGGACTGGATTTGGATATCTGAGTCTCTGGGCTTCCCTCAGCCTGATCTTAGCCTCTGGCTTTCAGAATTCTTTCAGCTTGATCTGCATTCCTAGGGCTCCAGAATTCCCTCAGCCTGATCAGAGTCTCTGGTGTTGAACTCCAGAAAGCTTGTTATGGAAGGATAATGCTGGAGCCTGTCTTTACTCAGTTGATACACTATTAACAGATTAACATCTGGGCTTCCTACATTCGCTCAGCCTTATCAGAATCTCTGGGCTTCCTACATTCCCTCAGCCTGAGCAGAGTCTCTGGGCCTCTTACATTTCCCTTGCCTGACCTCCTCCAACATTTCATCAGCCTGATCTGAGTCCCTGGCCTTCAGCACTCCCTCAGCATGATCTTAGCCTCTGGCTTTCAGCATTCCATCGCACTCTCTGACCAACAGTTGAAAACATTGCAATGTTATCATCATCCACCAGTCTCAGTAAGTGTCTGATTATAAATTCTGAAGTAAGACCCTAATTAACACCCTCCACTTACATGTAATTAAACAATTGATACACAATTAACAGATTCCCTTCTTTCTTTTATAATAAAACTTAAATTAATATGCTCAAACAACATTTTAAAATTAATTCCATATTATGTACAAAGTATTAACATGCTCAAAGAACATTTCAAAATAAATCAAAATAATTTCCATATTGGGTACAAAGTATTACATTGCAAGGCGCCCCTCTTCTAGAACCCCTAATAATTTCTTTTTACTCGTATTTCTTTTTGTGAAACAATCAGATAGCTGATGACGTGCATCTACCCATTTAAATTTGGAGATTTCATTTCTCTCCAGTATTTGTTTCAATCCAACAAGATCAATACATAGTCTTTCCTCACTCACACTTTTTGTAGCGTGTACATTGTCCTACAAAGAATGATTATCCACATAATATTCAATGGGTATCCTATATTTAGTATGTCTCCTGTTTGAAATTTCACCTAAAATATTTGACAAATAGAACGCCATATCCACTACCTCCAGAAGACCCAGTGTTTCTGCAACTAAAGTGTTTTTAACGACCCTTTTTATTTTCTTAACTTCCCAAGCTAAAGGACAACATTTCCCATTTTCACCCATCAGAAGTATAATGAAACCAGCTGCACTTGAATACCCATCAGGAAGATTAACATGTGAAGCATCACTAAAAATGACCAGCTTCATGTTCTTTGGGTCACCAAAGGCTGGAAACTTCAGTACACGTTTCTCCAGATTTAATTTTTTTAATATTTTATTTTCCCTTAAAACATTTTCAACTTTCGGATGTTTCATCATCATACTTAGCTCCAGCACATCAAAACTAACATCAGGTCTAGTCTGAGTGCACAGCCAATTTAATTGACCAATCAAGCTTCGCAATTTCTCAGTCTCTGCTTTAGATATAACATCATCTTTCTGTGATGACCTAACACGATTAACCGGGATGAGAGTAACACTCTCTAAATAGGATTGTTGATTTAAAGCTTTCTCAGACTTGGTCTGATTAATATCTAAACCAATATATTTAAAGGCCCCACAAGCCTGACTCCCAATCTTAAATTCTGCCCTAATCTTATTAATAACATATTTCTCAAAATCCGCAGTACCACCCCATAAGAAATCAACGTGCATCATGAAGATGTCTGAAAGTTTCCCTTTATAATTCATTGCAGGATCTGCTTTTAGTTGAACACAACCAATTTTCAGCAAAACAGATCTCACCAAGAAATATCACACAGTGGCGCAGAGGTTAGCACCGCAGCTCCAGCGACCCGGGTTCGGTTCTGGGTACTGCCTGTGCGGAGTTTGCAAGTTCTCCCTGTAACCGTGTGGGTTTCCGCCAGGTGTTCCAGTTTCCTCCTACGGCCAAAGACTTGTAGGTTGATAGGAAAATTGGCCTATAATAGGAGAATTGTGGGGATGTGGTAGGGAATATAGGATTAATGTAGGATTAGTATAAATGGGTGGTTGATGGTTGGCACAGACTTGGTGGGCCGAAGGGCCTGTTTCAGTGCTGTATCTCTCTATGACACCCTGGAAGCATCAAGGCCATAGATGCATTTCTTCTGCATCTGCTGCCTCTTTGGGTAGTTTCAGAAACACTTCTCTCTGAAAAGTATCACCCTGCAGAAATGTGGCTTTTATTTCAATGGATCTACACTCCCATGAATATGTGAAGAGCTAAAACTATTTTCAAGATTTCTTGTCCAGCTGTAGGAGAGTCCATTCTAACATCAGAATCATCCAGTCACTCTTCAAAACCCCTCGCAACTAGCCTCACTTTAGCCTTACAAGTCCCATCGGGAAGGATTTTTTCAGTACAAGTCCACTTATGTGACAAGGCTGTCTGTCCCCTATCTGGTACCAAACTCTCTCCAATTCTCTAATTTCTTATGTTTTGCTTCTCTTATTAGGTTATCCTCAAGTTTATTGGCAGCCACTAAAACTTCAAGGGGGCTTCTGCTTCGAGTTCTATTCCGAGACGGCTCTCTAGCCTTTGTTTTATTGTGGAATCTGTTCAAATTATGGCCTCTATTAGCACTGTGATGTTTTTCAGGACCACTGTTATAAGATCTCCCTCGTGCACCATTGGAGTCTCTTTCTCCAGTACGGGATTGTTTCCTGATACAAGAGTCACTTTTAGACCCACTATTAGAACTTGCACGGTGCTTTCTTACTCGCCACTCTTTTACCCCATTCTGACAGTCCATGGACCATCATCTTGAACATTCAGCCAATATTTAAACTTGCCAGTAGATTTTCCTACACATCCCACAATTGTTGCATCCCTCCATCTATTAGACCCCACTGGAATATATGTTACCCGAGTACCTACTCGGGGCAATTGTCCTTTGGATGCGATAGCTCTTTCCTGAGCGTCATGATCACTCACATTGCTATTCAACCCTTCATCTACCTCATTCTGTTCCTCAGGACCTTCATCATGAACATTGGAGGTACAAGATGCATCATTTCCCTCATTCAACTGCTCAGATTCTGAGATTTTGTAATCAACCCCAATCAATCATGAGGAATGAGCCTTAACAGTTTGATTTTCTTGCTTGATAACTACTGTCTTACCATCACGACCTGCTACCAAATCTCCTGAATTAAATTCCAGCTCAGATAAACTTTTACAATGCCTCAGAGCTCTCTAAATTTACTCAGAGACCTCAGCTTTGATAAAAACCTGTCTCCCTGCATGTAAAGCATTCAAATGTGCAGAAAAATGGAACTAATTGTAGTACCTTCTAGAGCAGGAGGACTGTCACACAGTAGAGAAAACAATTTGGGTTTCTGCCCGTAAACCAATTGATAGGGACTATATACTCCAAACATCTGAAGTGAATTCTTTGCATGAACTGCCCATGCCTGGGCAGTTGTCAACTTGCAGTTTGGTTGGTCAGCTAAGATTTAATGCAGCATTTCATCAATCACTGTGTGATTCCTTTCACAAAGCCCATTGCTGAAAGGATGTCAGCTGCTGTATTCTTAACCATAATGTTCGTGTTTTCACACAGGTCTCTGAACTCATCATTGGAAAATTCTTGTCCATTATCAGTCAGAAACTTAACTGGTGCCCCAGGTCCAATCCCTATCCATTTCTCCATGATTTTAGCTATAATCTTTTGTCCTTACTAGTTATTATTGGAGAAAGACTAAATCTGGTTGCTAGGTTTATAAAACGTAGAATGAAAATATTCTTTTCTTTGTCCCATACCTTTAATTCTATGGCAACTACTTGGTTAAAGTCATGTGCCAATGAAAGGCTGACAAAAGGAAGTGATGGTGTCCTCTGATACTTTTTACAGATTTCACACTTTTCACTAATCTCTTATCCTCATATACTCTTCATCAATCACACCTTCATCCTTTAGCAGGATTTTTAATTTTTGACAAGAAGGATGAGCAAATTATCTGTGTAACTTTAAGACAATTTACATACGAATATACGAATTAGGAGCAGGAGTAGGCCACTCAACCCCTTGAGCCTGCGCCGCCAGTCAATAGGTTCATGGCTGAACTGATTACTCCACATTTCCACCTACCCCCTATAACCTTCCACCCCCTTGCTTATCAAGAATCAATCTACCTCTGCCTTAAAAATATTCAAAGACTCTGCTTCCACTGCCTTTTAAGGAAGAGAATTCCAAAGACTCACAACCCTTTGAGAGAAAAAATTTCTCCTCATCTCTTTCTTGAATGGGCGACCCCTTATTTTTAAACAGTGACCGCTAGTTCTAGATTCTCCCATAAGGGGAAACATCCTTTCCACATCCACCCTGTCAAGACCCGTCAGGATCTTATATGTTTCAATCAAGTCACCTCTTACTCTTCTAAATTCCAGCAGATACAAGCCTAGCCTGTTCAATCTTATCTCGTAAGACAGCTCGCCCATTCCAGGTATTAGTTTCATAAATCTTCTCTGTACTGCCTCTAACGCATTTACATCCTTCCTTAAATAAGGAGACCAGTACTGTATACAGTACTCCAGATGTGCCCTGTATAGCTGAAGCATAACCTCCCTACTTTTGTATTCAATTCCTCTCGCAATAAGTTATAACATTCTATGAGCTTTCTTAATTATGTGCTGTACCTGCATACTAACGTTTTGCGATTCATGCAGTAGGATACCCAGATCCCTCTGCATCTCAGAGCTCTGCATTTAGATAATATACTTTTTTTATTCTTCCTGCCAAAGTGGACAATTTCCCACTTTCCCACATTATACTCTATTTGCCAGGTCTTTGCCTACTCACTTAACCTATCTATATCCCTTTGTAGCCCCCTTATGTCCTCTTTACAAGTTACTTTCCTATCTATCTTTGTGTCATCAGCAAATTTAGCAACCATAGCTTTGGTCCCTTCATCTAAGTCATTTATATAAATTGTAAAAAGTTCAGGCACCAGCACAGATCCCTGTGGCACACCACTCGTTACATCTTGTCAACCAGAAAATTACCCATTTATGCCTGTTCTATGTTTCCTGTTAGCTAGCCAATCTTCTATCCATGCCAATATGTTATCCCCTACACCATGAGCTTTTATTTTCTGCAATAACCTTTGATGTGCTTTTGCTCTCTCTGACTCTTAACACCTAATGCCATTAATACTTCTTTAACACTCTGACCAGAAATATCAGGTTTTTTTTAAGGGGATACAATAATGATATGACTGGGGAAACTTCAAATTCACTGACTTTCCAAAAACAATTGCCTTATCATGTTCCATATCAAGCTTCATTTGTGCCTTTTGCATTGAAGGTTTACTCAACATTAAAGATATCTCACTAAAGACGACATCAGAACTGATAAAGTGGCTTACTCCAGCTACTTTACGTGGAATTACTACTCTTTTCAGTGATTCCAATGTGTTGTCATCACCAAACCCAAAGCTGGTAGTACTTTTATACTCCTTAACCTTGAGTTGATCCTCACTACTGAGTGAATGCAGGTAACATTGTAACCAGTCTATTCCACATACTGTCAATGTACAAGTATCGTCTAATACAGCACAGTTGAATGAATCTGCAACTAACAACTCCTTGTGACTAGTACAATTTGTTCAGATTCATTAGTATTCTGTTCTGCCTCAGAATTCTCTGTTGTCATGTGTTATTTCGAGGACTCTGTCTCTCTGATTTGGGCAGTTCATTGCATAATGAAACTTTGAGTCATACCTGAAGTACCAATTAACTATTCCTTCGGCATTCCTGGGAGTTATTTGCTTATGACTGCTGTTCCAATTCTGTCTTTCACTGTAATGGTCAGACCTGCTAAAGGTGCTTTCACCCTCATTTCTGTTGTCCTTAACTCTTCCATTGCACTTATGCCTGCATTCAGTATCTGGACATTTAGAAATACAGTAAACATTGAGTCCTCCATTCTTTGTGGCACTGCGCAATGCCCTGTTTGTTCTACCGGGGCTGCAGGAAATGACTGTTCCCCAAGGAATTTCTTTAAGGCAGCAGACATCTGATCTAACAGGGCATCTTTTTCCAAAAACTGAACCCCAGTCAGTACCAAAAGCCTGTCCATATGTGACACTTTAGCACAATCTAACAATTTAAATGCTAGAACTGAACTAGGGATTGCCAAATTGAATTTCCTCAATCTTCTATACAGTCTGTTAAAGTCCATGATATGTTCCTCAATTGAATAACTATCTTTATTCCAAATCTATTAAGGTCTGACCATGCCTCATAAGCATTCAATAGATTATCTTTCTTGTAAATTTCTCCTAGAAGATCCAGACCTTCATCAGTACCAACTGATGAGCATCCAATTCACAAAACACTTTACTTCTGATTTTACTTTTAGTAGGAAGTGACAGAGCCTTGTTTCCTCTTTGATAGGGATGTAACCCATGTCCACATATCCATTTCATTCTTCCATTGGTCATTTAAAAAAAATTAAATGTTATATGGTTCAGACTCAGAGAATATCGGAGGGTAATCATACCATGACAATTTACACTTGCTTTCTGCCATATTATCCCCAATAGCCAGTGAGATTTTAGTTTTCTATGTAAAAAAAAAAATCCTAGTTTCCAACCTTCAGCTTTATGCGTCCATGTTAAACTGCAGAAAGTTTGTTATGGAAGGATAATGCTGGAGCCTATCTTTACTCAGTTTCACATTTATTGAGTAAAAGGATTCCAAACATTTAGCTCCTCACTCAAACCCTCCACCAGTCTCAGTAAGCGTCTCCTTATAAGTGCTCAAGTAAGACCCCAGTTAGCACTCTCCACCTGCATATAATTAAACAATTGACACACAATTAACAGTGTAACTATATGGCAGCAAACATTGGAGACATGAAATGTGCAGGCTACGAATTGGAGGAATCTTGCAATGAGCTGCCTAGTCCCAAACACGGCCATCACTATCCCCAGGTTTGTCCTGTCCCATCGGCAGGACAGAGCCAGCAGAGGTGCAGGTGTAGTGGTAGACAGTCAGGACGGAGTTGCCATGGGAGTCCTCAGCATTGACACCGGAACCTATGAAGTCTCATGGCATCTGGTCAAACATGGGCAAGGAAACCTCCTTCTGATTACCACCTACCACCACCCCCCCGCCCCATCAGCTGATGAATCAGTACTCATCCATGTTGAACAACACTTGGAGGAAGCACTGGGGGTGGCAAGGGCGCGGAATGTACTCTGGGTGGGAGACTTCAATGTCCATCACCAAGAGTGGCTCGGTAGCACTATTACTAACTGAGCTGGCCGAGTCCTAAAATAAATAACTGCTAGACTGGGTCTGCGGCAGGTAATGAGGGAACCAACAAGAGGGAAAAATATACTTGATCTCATCCTCACCAATCTGCTTGTCACAGATGAATCTGTCCAGGACAGTATTGGTAGGAGTGACCACCGCACAATCCTTGTGGAGACAAAGTCCCACCTTCACATTGAGGATACCCTCCATTGTGTTGTGTGGCACTTCTTCTTCTTTGGCCTCCTTGTCTCGAGAGACAATGGGTAAGCGTCTAGAGGTGGTTTGTGGAGCAGCGTCTGGAGTGGCTATAAAGGCCAATTCTAGAGTGACAGGCTCTTCCACAGGCGCTACAGATAAGATTGGTTGTCGGGGCTGTTACACAGTTGGCTCTCTCCTTGCGCTTCTGTCTTTTTTCCTGCCAACTGCTAAGTCTCTTCGACTCGCTAATCATTAGCCCCACCATTATGGCTGCCCGCCGGCTCTGGCGATCACTGGCAACTGACTCCCACGACTTGTGATCAATGTCACAGGACTTCATGTCGCATTTGCAGAGGTCGTTAAAGCGGAGACATGGACGGCTGATGGGTCTGATACCAATGACGAGCTCGCTGTACAATGTGTCCTTGGGGATCCTGCCATCTTCCATGCGGCTCACAGGGCCAAGCCATCTCAAGCACCGCTGACTCAGTAGTGTGTATATGCTGGGGATGTTAGCCGCCTCTAGGACTTCTGCGTTGGAGATACAGTCCTGCCACCTGATGCCAAAGATTCTCCGGAGGTAGCCAAGATGGAGTGAGTTGAGACGTCACTCTTGGCTGACATGCGTTGTTCAGGCCTCGCTGCCGTCGAGCAAGGTACTGAGGACACAGGCTTGAAATACTCGGACTTTTGTGTTCCGTGTCAGTGCGCCATTTTCCCACACCCTCTTGGTCAGTCTGGACATAGCAGCGGATGCCTTTCCCATGCGCTTGTTGATTTCTGCATCGAGAGACAGGTTACTGGTGATAGTTGAGCCTAGGTAGGTGAACTCTTGAACCACTTCCAGAGCGTGGTCGCCAATATTGATGGATGGAGCATTTCTGACGTCCTGTCCCATGATGTTCATTTTCTTGAGGCTGATGGTTAGGCCAAATTTGTTGCAGGCAGCCGCAATCCTGTCGATTTGTCTCTGCAGACACTCTTCTGTGTGGGATGCTAAAGCAGCATTGTCAGCAAAGAGGTGTTCCCTGATGAGGACTTTCTGTATTTTGGTCTTCGCTCTAAGACGGGCAAGGTTGAACAACCTGCCATCTGATCTTGTATGGAGGAAAATTCCTTCTTCTGAAGACTTGAACGCATGTGAGAGCAGCAGGGAGAAGAAAATCCCAAGTAATGTAGGTGCGAGAACACAGCCCTGTTTCACGCCACTCAGGATAGGAAAGGGGTCTGGTGAAGCATCGCTATGCTGAATTGTGCCTTTCATATTGTCATGGAATGAGGTGATGATACTTAGTAGCTTTGGTGGATATCTGATCTTTGCTAGTAGTCTGAAGAGACCATGTCTGCTGACTAGGTCAAAGGCTTTGGTGAGATCTATGAAAGCAACGTAGAGAGGCATCTGTTGTTTGCGGCATCTCTCCTGTAGCTGGCGAAGGGAGAACAGCATGTCAATGGTGGATGTCTCTGCTCGAAAGCCGCGCTGTGCCTCAGGGTAGACACATTCAGCCAGCTTCTGGAGTCTGTTTAAAACTACTTGAGCAAAAACTTTCCCCACTATGCTGAGCAGGGAGATTCCATGGTATTTGTTGCAGTCACTGCGGTCACCCTTGTTCTTATAGAGGGTGATGATATTGGCATTGTGCATGTCCTGTGGTACTGCTCCCTCATCCTAGCACAGGCAAAGCAGCTCATGGAGTGCTGAGAGTATAGCAGGCTTGGCACTCTTGATTATTTCAGGGGTATGCCATCCTTTCCAGGGGCTTTTCAACTGGCGAGAGAATCAATGGCATCACTGACTTCTGATTTTGTTGGCTGTTCGTCCAGCTCATCCATGATTGGCAGAGACTGGGTTCCTCTAGCACCGTGCTAAATGGGATAGATTTCGAAAAGATCTAACAATGCAAAACTGGGCATCCATGAGGTGCTGTGGGCCATCAGCAGCAGCAGAATTGTACTCAATCACAGTTTGTAACCTCATGGCCCAGGATATCCCCCACTCTACCATTACCATCAAGCCAGGGGATCAACCCTGGTTCAATGAAGAGTGCAGGAGGGCATGCCAGGAGCAGCACTAGGCATACCTCAAAATGAGGTGTCAACCTAGTGAAGCTACAACCCAGGAAAACTTGCATGCCAAACAGTGTAGCAGCATATGATAGACAGAGCTAAGTGATCCCACAACCAACGGATCGGATCTGAGCTCTGCAGTCCTGCCAAATGCAGTCGTGAATGGTGGTGAACAATTAAATAACTAACTGGAGGAGATGGCTCCACAAATATCCCCATCCTCAATGATGGAGGAGCCCAGCACATCAGTGCAAAAGATAAGGCTGAAGTATTTGCAACAGTCTTCAGCCAGAAGCAGCGAGTGGAGGTCAATCATCTCAGCTCCAGGACATCACTGTAGGAGTTCCTCAGGGTAGTTTCCTAGGCCCAACCGTCTTCAGCTGCTTCATCAATGACCTTCCTTCAATCATAAGATCAGAAGTGCAGATGTTCACTGATAATTGTACAATGTTCAGCACCTCCTCAGACACTGAAGCAGTCCCTGTAGAAATGCCCTGTAGGTAAATTGGCCATTATAAATTGCCCCCAGTATAGGTAGGTGGTAGGGAAATATAGGGACAGGTGGGGATGTGGTAGGAATATGGGATTAGTGTAGGATTAGTATAAATGGGTGGTTGATGGTCGGCACAGACTCAGTGGGCTGAAGGGCCTGTTTCAGTGCTGTATCTCTAAACATAAACTAAACAGAAATGCATCATTACCTGGACAATATCCACGCTTGGGCTGATAAGTGGCAAGTACACACCACAAAAGTGCCAGGCAATGACTATCTCAGACAAGGGAGAATCTAACCACCTCCCCTTGACATTTAACGGTAATATGATCACTGAATACTCCAATATCAACATCCTAGGGGTTACCATTGACCAGAAACTGAACTGGAGTAGCCATATAAATACCGTGGCTACAAGAACAGGTCAATGGCTAGCAATCCTATGGCGAGTAACTCCCCACCTGACTCCCCAAACCCTGTCCACCATCTGCAAGGCACAAGTCAGGAGTGTGATGGAACACTCTCCACTTGCCTGGATGGGTGCAGCTTCAACAACACTCAAGAAGCTCGACATCAAACGAGGACAAAGCAGCCCGGTTGATTGGCACCCCATCCATGAACATTCACTCCCACCACCACCGACGCACAGTGGCAGCAGTGTGTACCATCTACAAGATGCACTGCAGCAATGCACCAAGACTCCTTAGCCAGCATCTTCCAAACCCGCAACGTCTACCAACTAGAAGGACAAGGGCAGCAGATGCATGGGAAAACCACCACCTGCAAGTTCCCCTCCAAGTCACACACCATCCTGACTTGGAACTATATCGCCATTCCTTCACTGTCGCTGGGTCAAGATCCTGGAACTCCGTTCCTAACAGCACTGTGGATGTACCTACCCCACAAGGACTGCAGTGGTTCAAGAAGGCATCTCACCACCACCTTCTCAAGGACAATTAGGGATGGGCAATAAATGCTGTCCTAGCCAGCGATACCAACATCCCATAAACGAATAAAGAAAAACATTATTAGGTGGTTACTTTTACAGGAAGAACACCATTCAAAAAAAGTGAAGGATAGACTGACCCACCCAAACTAATGTTGACAGGACAACTCTTCATCCCCACTCCAAAAATGAAGGAACAGTATTATCAGGGGGAATAACAAAAACCGTGCACATGATGCCCACTGGCTTTGGAAGGCAGATGGTGAGCCAGCAGACCAACCAGGATGATGCTCATCACTTGCACATAAACCAGGCCTGAAGACATGGGCAAGAGGTGGTAGCAACTCTTTCTGTTATTATGGACTGAAAAAGGTATGAAAGAAAAGCGATGAGGAATCCAGTCAGTTATGTTGCTCGGGAGGCTAATCAGATGCTGGGAATGCATCTCTAGGGCATTGAATGGTAGTTGAAACAGGTTATTTTCAATCTATACCATCCCATTGATAGGATCATATGATAGTTTGAGGGGTTTTGGCAGGCTGAAAAAATACTCCGAGAGATGAGATATATCAGGCTCCAGCTCAGCATATGAGCCTCCCTGGGACTGGGATGGTGGGGAGGCACCGAAATCAGTCTAGACCTCAAAGAAAATACAAGGTTTTATTTTTAGGGTAAAAAATGGGTTGTCCCCACTTTGCACAAAGGACTGGGTAGGGTGGGGGTGGGGGGCAGGTGGCATCACTGGGTCTAGGTGAGTGGGTTGGGGAGGGGATATCTTGGCACCACCCTGCCCTTGCCCCTGCCCTGATGGTGGATTATTACTGGATTTTCCAGCTGGATGGGGTAGATGGTTATAGGAGAAGTACCTGTAGTGCCATGGGTACCTACTGGGCCTAATTTACATGGTGCCAGCAAGGGGCCACGCAGTGCAGGCTTTTCTCCAGTGCCCACCTTTGGGCACATGTGGGCACAATCCTCACATAACTACTGGGTTTGCAGCTGCAGATTTGAGGGCTGCTTTCTTTTTCTTTCATTGAGAGGTTTTGCATCTGTAGCAAAGTGAGTGAGATCGATAGCATAACGTGTACACATTATCTCATTATAACTCCGTAAAACATTCCTGCCATACGTTTTACACCACACTCCATCATGATCACTTTATTCCTGTTGCTGCTGTCTGTTATACATAAAATTCATACTTCTAAATCTATTTGTTATACATGGGTCTAATCCTTATTCTTCCTACCTGATTGACTCCAGCTCAGAGTCCTCCCAGCTCCCAGTTTGCATCCCCAAGGTGTATGGGTGACACTGCTGTCTACCTCACCACCCGTCTGTGCTTTTAAAAATTGGACCTCTTACTCGGTGCCTCCTCCTGCCTCCTCTCCTCACTTCGAAGCTGCCTGGGCACCACAGTCCTTCTCCTATTCCCACACCTTCCTGCTGCCTCTCACCCCCTAGTGTCATTACATTACTGGATATAAAAAGAAAAAAAAGAAAAGGTGAATTTATATAGCACCTTTCATGGCCTCAGGAGGTCCCAAAGCACTTTGCAGCCAATGAAGTGCTTTTGAAGTGTCATCGCTGTGGTAATGTTGGAAATGTAGCGCACAGCAAGCTCCCACAAACAGCAATGTGATAACGACCAGATAATCTGTTTTAGTGATGTTGGTTGAGTCACATTCGTGGTGAGTCAGAGAATATGTTGTTTTTTAACTGATGCTATGTCTTGTAATGCACAATGTATTACTGTCAGCATCACTGAGTCACAGTGTCTGAACAAATTAAATTTCACTTGTATTACAAGGTATTCTAAGACTCTTAATTTGTGTTTGTAGTATCCAATTCCATGATTGTACCATTTGTCCATCCAAAATTAAGTCAGTGGCCTTTGCTAATTGTTTGATGTCCCTTTACCTATGTACTCTCTCTTTTTAACGCCCAGGCTACACAGGAAGCTGATAGGTGAATTGCACCAGGATGGAAGTTGGTATCTGGTGTTTAGTAGCAGTGTTGTCACTGCAAAGTCTAATTGGTGTCAAATAAATGCTGGGTGAAGTCATTCAGAGTTTCACTGCCATTCAACCTGTGGGTCAGAAGGCTGTTTTTTGATTTGGTAAAGTCAGTCATGATTTGCAGCTTTCTCTGTCAATTAAGGCATTTCCAATTCTGGAGAGACTTTGTATGACTTCAAATGACTGTCATTGTTTTTCTCTAATTTCTTTCATTGAGTCATAAACTTGCAGTGTAATACTTGCAGCGTGATGGATAGGAATTGTGCACTGCAGTTGCAGATTTTGTTATATTATTGGCTGATCCCTGTGATATTCCCCATAATAAGTAGAATAATATGCTGCTTTACAGGAGAAGGAATGCTATCCCATTTAGTGCACGAATCTATTGTTCCGTTATTGAAGTGAAGCTGTCTTCTTAAGGCCACAGTTTTTTCTTAATAATTCATTAATTCTCAAGTTTTCGTCATCGCTGGCAAGACTGACATTTATTACCCATCCCTAATTGCCCTTGAGAAGGTGGTGGTGAGATGCTTTCCTAAACTGCTGCAGTTCCTGTGATGAAGGTGCTCCCACAATGCTGGTAGGTATGGAATCCCAGGATTTTGACAAAGTGACTTTTCTTGCTGTCCAAGTAAACACTGGTGAATTCACTCTTGGATGAGTTTAATTGCTACCAAGCTACAGGTCAGAAGACTTTACTCAGGTCAATTAAGAGGTTGCAGATATTCTGACTAACGATTTCTGCTCCTCAGGAGTGTTTCTTGCATGTTCTAAATCATTGTCTTTGTTTCTTCAGGTTTTTTAAAAGTGTGAAATAGAAGTTTGAGTGTAGCAGATGAAGTGCGACAGACAGAAAATGTGTGCAATATGCAACACATTTGTTACATTACTAGCAAATCTCCTGTAGCATTGCTCACAGTACATCAGAGCATATGTTGTTTTATAAGTACAGGAACAGCATACCATGTAAAACACCAATTACTCAAATGTTTGTCTCCATATCGCCAAATAAATGTGTTGCAGACCAGAGATAATTTACATCTCTTCTGTGCTTGTCCTCCTGCTGTTGAAACAGTGAAAGAATGTTTTAACGCTTTGCCTTTGTAACTGTGCTGAGAGAAATACAAGTTGCCAGGAGGTGATATCTTGTCGTGGCACACTGTCAGGTTGCTGTTCCAGGCTGACAATGACAGAAAAGTCACCCATGTTACAATTGCTGCTCAGTGATTTTTTTTTTCCAACAGAGCTCACATTCAAACATTCCAAGAGACTAATTGAGGATGTGTTTGTGGTTGTGTGTACGTCAGTGTGGGAAGGCATAAGGAGGGGGACGAGTCGTAAGAACTGGATGGGTCCAACACATAGCTTAGGGGAGCCCTGTTGCTTTACAATCGAGTCATTTGTGGCAACATCATTAAGCTTTCTCTTTGTTACAGACACCAATGAAACCTGTGGCAGCTTCATTGGAATTTGCAGCAGACCCTCACCCTCACTTATCAAGCAATCAAGAGTCAATCAGTGCCTGCGCTTCCATGGAAACATAGACCACAATTCTGGTGACAACTGGAGAGAGAATAGACAGCACCCTGCATACTGTCCACTAGATCATTGCAGACACGATGCATGTTGCTATCTCTCAGGTCTCTCAGGACCTAATAGAACAAAGAACAGTACAGCACAGGAACAGGCCATTCGGCCCTCCAAGCTTGCGACGATCTTGATGCCTGCCTAAACTAACACCTTCTGCACTTCCGGGGCCCATATTCCTCTATTCCCTTCCTATTCATTTGTCAAGATGTCTCTTAAATGTCGCTATAGTATCTGCTTCCACCACCTCCCCTGGTAGCAAGTTCCAGGCACTCACCACCCTCTGTGTAAAGAACTTGCCTCGCACATCCCCTCTAAACTTTGCCCCTCGCACCTTAAACCTATGTCCCCTAGTAACTGACTCTTCCACCCTGGGGAAAAGCTTCTGACTATCCACTCTGTCCATGCCGCTCATAACTTTGTAAACCTCTATCATGTCGCCCCTCCACCTCCATCGTTCCAGTGAAAACAATCCGAGTTTTTCCAACCTCTCCTCATAGCTAATGCCCTCCAGACCAGGCAACATCCTGGTAAACCTCCTCTGTACCCTCTCCAAAGCCTCCACGTCCTTCTGGTAGTGTGGCCACCAGAATTGCACGCAATATTTTAAGTGTGGCCTAACTAAGGTTCTGTACAGCTGCAACATGACTTGCCAATTTTTATACTCTATGCCCCGACCGATGAAGGCAAGCATGCCGTATGCCTTCTTGACTACCTTATCCACCTGCGTTGCCACTTTCAGTGACCTGTGGACCTGTACGCCCAGATCTCTTTGCCTGTCAATACGCCTAAGGGTTCTGCCATTTACTGTATACCTCCCACCTGCATTAGACCTTCCAAAATGCATTACCTCACATTTTTCCGGATTAAACTCCATGTGCCATTTCTCCGCCCAAGTCTCCAACCGATCTATATCCTGCTGTATCCTCTGACAATCCTCATCATTATCCGCAACTCCACCAACCTTTATGTCGTCCGCAAACTTACTAATCAGACCAGATACATTTTCCTCCAAATCATTTATATATACTACAAACAGCAAAGGTCCCAGCACTGATCCCTGCGGAACGCCACTAGTCACATCCCTCCATTCAGAAAAACACCCATCCACTGCTACTCTCTGTCTTCCATGACCGAACCAGTTCTGTATCCATCTTGCCAGCTCACCTCTGATCCCGTGTGACTTCACCTTTTGTACCAGTCTGCCATGCGGGACCTTGTCAAAAGCTTTACTAAAGTCCATATAGATAACATCCACTGCCCTTCCTTCATCAATCATCTTCGTCACTTCCTCAAAAAACTCAATCAAATTAGTAAGACACGACCTCCCCTTCACAAAACCATGCTGTCTCTTGCTAATAAGTTCATTTGTTTCCAAATGGGAGTAAATCCTGTCCCGAATAATCCTCTCTAATAGTTTCCCTACCACTGACGTAAGGCTCACCGGCCTATAATTTCCTGGATTATCCTTGCCACCCTTCTTAAACAAAGGAACAACATTGGCTATTCTCCAGTCCTCTGGGACCTCACCGGTCACCAATGAGGATGCAAAAATTTCTGTCAAGGCTCCAGCAATTTCTTCCCTTGCATCCCTCAGTATTCTAGGGTAGATCCCATCAGGCCCTGGGGACTTATCCACTTTAATACTTTGCAAGACACTCAACACCTCCTTTTTGATAATGAGATGACTGAGACTATCTGCACTCCCTTCCCTAGGCTCATCATCCACCAAGTCCTTCTCTTTGGTGAATACTGATGCAAAGTACACATTTAGCACCTCGCCCATTTCCTCTGGCTCCACACATCGATTCCCAACTCTGTCCTTGAGTGGGCCAACCCTTTCCTTGGTTACCCTCTTGCTCTTTACATGTGTATAAAAAGCCTTGGGATTTTCCTTAATCCTGTTTGCCAATGACTTTTCATGACCCCTTTTAGCCCTCCTGACACCTTGCTTAAGTTCCTTCCTACTGTCTTTATATTCCTCAAGGGATTCGTCTGTTCCTAGCCTTCCAGCCCTTACAAATGCTTCCTTTTTCTTTTTGACTAGGCTCACAATATCCCACGTTATCCAAGCTTCCCGAAACTTGCCAAACTTGTCTTTCTTCCTGACAGGAACATGCTGGTCCTGGATTCTAATCAGCTGACATTTGAAAGACTCCCATGTGTCAGATGTTGATTTACCCTCAAACAGCCGCCCCCAATCTAAATTCTTCAGTTCCTGCCTAATGTTGTTATAATTAGCCTTCCCCCAATATAGCACCTTCACCCGAGGACTACTCTTATCCACAAGTACTTTAAAACTTATGGAATTATGGTCACTGCTCCCGAAATGCTCCCCTACTGAAACTTCGACCACCTGGCCGGGCTCATTCCCCAATACCAAGTCCAGAATGGCCCCATCCCTAGTTGGACTATCTACATATTGTTTCAAGAAGCCCTCCTGGATGCTCCTCACAAATTCTGCCATTAGACGAACCATTCTACTGATGAGTGGGGATACAGACCCAATGCCCAGTGGAATGGTGACATTTGGAATGCTGCCTAATCATGCATCTTTGTATAAATAATATATATATGAATAGAGCACATTATACATATGTACATTGCATATTTAAGGCAACTTATATCTATGTCAGATGTAGCTCAGTGGTAGCTCTCACACCTGTGAGTCAGAACGTTGTGTGTGCAGACCCACTCCAGAGACCTGAGTACATAATCCAGGTTGACGCTCCAATGCCGTTTTCAGGGAGTGTTGCACTGTCAAAAGTGCTGTCTTATGGATGAGACATTAAAATAAGCCCCTGTCTGCCCTCTCAGGTGGATGTAAAAGATCCCGTGGCACTATTTGAGGAAGAGCAAGGAAATTCTGGCTAATATTTATCCTTCAACCAACACCTAAAACAAATGATCTGCTCATTTATTTCTTTGCTGTTTGCGGGACCTTGCTGTGGGCAAATTGGCTCTCCTGTACCCTACATTACAACAGTGACTACGCTTTAAAAGTAACGTATGGCAGCAGTCTCATTGGCAGCTCCCTCCCCCTCACCCATGAAACAATCAATTTCCTTGTTGTAAAGGCGTTATAAAAATGCAAGTTATTCTTTTCTATAGTGCTATTTGGCTAACTAATTCACCTTGTACATGTAGGACATATAAATTGCTGTATTCATGAATGGACATATTTTGTTAAAAGTTAGCATTTTTGATTTGTCTTAATTGTTGAGAGGCATTTTATTCCTGTTTGAGACACAGCTGGAACAGCTTGGTCTAAGGGATATGGTAGAGTTGTGATTTGTTTGCAGATTATTCCTGGATTTACAGAGTGTCATGTATTGAACTCTGTACTGGCTGGTCCAGCCCAGCTCTGTGGTAGATCACAGTGCAAATATCTGCTAAGACAGAATGCAGTTTTATTTTTATTACTGCACACTGCTTGCTAGACTGAATGTTATCTGTAGTTTTTTTTCATGTGTGTGGGAGTAAAATAACCCTGAGCAACAAGTGATAGACAGGTAGTACTTTGTTTTTGAATTAACTTGAAAAATCTCAGCAGTGTCTTTTAATGAAATCTTAAAAGATGTGAGTTTATACTGTTGGGGTTTAAAGCATTTTGGATAGTAAGAGCCAAATTTTGCTGTAAAAATAACGGAGTATTAATGACACACAGCGTTATTAATGCACAAATCAGACAGCAAATTCAGGGGATTAAGAAATGCATTGTGTATTATGAATCTCCAGAACTCAGTTTACAAAAACAACATCTCCCCCTTAGCTTCCCGTTATTTTTAAGAACTTGCTGGATTTGCACATTAATTGCCCATTAAATTTTCCACAGAAAGATCAGGCTGGTAATTAATAACATAAGTACCCTTTTAACAACTGTTAATTGTGATTGCAATGTCAAAAAATCTTTCTGATACAGAAAGGGAACAATTTAAAGTATTCGGTCTCATTCTTGCATGTAGTCAATTGTTGTTCGAGATCTTAAAAATGTAAAATTTCAAAGTTTACATTTTTTTCTTTTTCTTTGTCTTTTTTTCCCTCTTTCAATCCGATTTTTCTTTCTCTGGCTTTATTTCTCTTTCTATACATCATTTGACTCTAATTTGCCCTCCTTCTCCTCATTGCTCTGTTTTCTTTCAATCCTTAAATCTCATTGGTTAAGGAGATAGACTGTTGATCCCACCGTTCACAAAAGGCCCACATGCCCCATTGCACTCACCGTGTCATTATCAGCTCGTATTTCCAGCGAGTTACAATGACAAAGATCTTTTCCAGCTGGAGGGTGCAGGAGAAAGTCTAACTAACAGCAGACATCATGAGGTGCCCAGATTTGGCCCAATATGTGTACTACTGCTTAGACAAACATTCATTGGGCTGAATTTTGCTCCCCCTCCCCCCAACAAAGTCAGGAATGGAGGCAGTGGTGTCCCGAAATCACCCAGGCCAGTCGATGTGTCAGTCTCAGGTCACCGTTCCCAGCACCGGCCATTTTCAGGGAGGCGAGTTCAAGGCCTGGGAAGGCTGCCCATCCCCACAAGGCAGGCAGGCAGTTAGGCTCAGTAAGAGCCTTGTTTAGGGTAAGTTTAGGTGGCTGACGAGATTTTCCAGTCGGCCTCCAGTTTCCCGACACAATGGGAAGGCAGATCAATTGCCTGGAGGTGGGCAGCCAGTGGCAGCCTGTAGTGTCAGTGCTCCAGGAAGGCCTACAGGCCCTCCTTGCCTGCCTGGGTTGGGTGCAGCTAAAGACCATAGAGGGGCTCCCCCCTCTCAGCAGTGGCCTGGCTGCTTTTTCTGTTTCTTTATTAAATTTTTTAAGAAGTGGGCGAGAGGGCACCTTCTTGTTAAGGCACCCTCCCAGTTACTTACCTTGTACTGCAGCCAGGTACTTCGCTGAAGCTGGAAGGCCTCTGATTGGTCCTTCAGCTTCAATAGTCCACCACTGCCTGTCTCCAGTTAAGGGTTCACCCATGTGAAAATCTTTAATCAGTTCCCCACCCCACCCCACTCCCCTACTCCCCCAGAGGCAGGTTTCTGCGCTGAAAACAAACCCAGCTCCTGTTTCTCAAGTCCATGGTGCTAATTCAGCACCTTGTTTTTGATTCACAATATCACAACCTGTCTGTGGTGGGCAGTTAAAACCCAGACAAGTATCAGTTAAACTTATTCAGATTTACTTCCGAAGTCAACAGAAAAGTGGTCAGTGCTAATAAATGTAATACTGGTGTTGGAACTGGCAGACAAAGTACTAAGGCAACTGCATTTTTCGGAAGCTCCATTGTTTTATTCTGGTCAAACAATTCCTGAAAAATAAAAAGGTATTTTTATTAAGAAATCAATCTCGGGGTGGAGCAGTGGTTTAGACACTGACCTTTCACCTCCAGGTTCCAAGCCAACCAGACTGGTGGACTGAGAGTCCCCTCTGTCTGCTGGCTGTCATTTTCTGTGTGAAGCATGTTTATACAATCTTAATACAGTTCCTAGGGGGCTCACAAGCACAAAACTGACCCTAAATCAGTACTAAATTGGGGGGTCTCAGAAATCTTGCGAAGGCTGATGAGGGAAATTGATAAAGTGTCAGTGTGGTGCAGTAATGGCTGGGGCCTGGGGGTTGAAGGACAACTTTGAGGTACGATAGAGAGAGCTCTAGCCGGTTTAGGAATGTGGAGCCGGAAACCTTGATGGCTCCATCATTCACAATAAAATAAGAGTTGACTACAGAAGGGCCCCTACTTCCACATGAAGGCAACAAAGTTTTTAAAGTTCCTGAATATGCACTGGACTATCATAAAGACAAAATTTATGTTGATTGCAATAAACAATTTTCCAGATTACAACAAAGAATCTCAAAGTATCAAAAATGGGCCAAATTGAGTTGATTGGCAGGAAAATTCTAGATGGTTGGAACGGAACCTCAGAATCAAAATAGTCTGGTAAACATGAAATAGCGCATCTTTAAAGAAATATCCTGTCCAATGGATGTACTTTGAAGGCAATGGCTGGGATTTTATGCGGCCCCCCCCCCCCCGAGGCAGTATCAGATATGGCGGGTGGAGGGGGCATGGAGAATTGCGACGGGTGGTGGGGGTGCGGAGGCCTGTCACCTCCCCATTGCCTAGCAATCTTCCCAGGGGCGAGATAGGCCGACGATGGCCTTCCCGACCAGCGGCCATTTGAAGCCCGTAAGAGGCCTATTAAAGACCAATTAAGAGCCTCTTCCCGCCGCTGCAGAGATCTTACCAGGAGTGGGAAGGTGGTGGTGGGAGGATGCCTTGTAACACGAGGCACCTTCCCTGTTGGCTTGGGGGAGTGGAGGTCCTTCCTTCCTGGGCAATTTGTGGCCCATGGAGAGCCCCCACTGAGAACAAATTTACCCCCCAGGACACCCCTACCCTGGACTGAAAGACCAGCCCTCCACACCACCACCGACCCCCCCCCCCCCACCCCCCCCACGACCTTGCCAAGGCCTTCCTCACTGGCCCCAGCAGCCCCACCTCACCTACCTTTGTTCCAGGTTTCCACCGCTGGACCTGGGTCCGAGGCCTCAGTAGTACTGGCAGTGGCCATCGCTCCCGGTGGTGCTGCTGATAGGGCTGGCAGCTCAGCACTGTGATTGTCCGGCAGCTTATAGAGGAAAGATCCCCATCCCTTTAAAGACATTAAAGGGACATGGATCCCGCTTCCCGACTCTTTGATTTAAAAATACCGGAGGATCGCTCCGGCGGGTGCATGGGTGGGGCATGAAAAGGTAGAGGCGGGGTTTCCCTTGCCTTTTTGGCCCGCTGCCGGGAGCCCCACCTCCAGCACAAAATTCAGCCCAATGTTTCTGAGGTCTTTATTAATCCTCTTGTTGATACAATGGGAACCCAATGAAATTTACCAACAAAATGTCCTTCTTAATCTGGCATAATTGATTCTTACCCCTCCCCACTGAGCAAATATTTTGAGTCATATTCACTCACCATGTTCCCTTATCCCTTTATCCCCTTCATTCACCTCTCCAATCTAATCTTGAATGTTGCCATAGTTTCTTCCCGAGCCACGAACCTTGAAAGTGAATTCCATAACCTCACAAATCTTTGTGTGAAAAAATTTCTCCTGTGCTCTGTTCTGAATCTCTTCACTTCATTCCTGTATCTATGGTTTCTCATTGTTAGCTACTCTACCACTCAAAAAAGTTTGCTTCTATTTACTCTGTCTCGTCCTTTCACACTTCTGTCACTTCACCCCGTAATCTGCATTGTTTTATTGAATAGCGACCTGATTTTTCAAGTCTTTCTTCGTAGTGGTATTTGTTATGTGGCTTTTTTTATCAGGGCATTGAAGATGATCATCCCCAAGTGGAGTCTAGTACAGACACTGTTTGATATGTTCACCTTGCATTAGATGCTTAGACTGGGGATTGTTTGTGGAGCAGGTTGACACTCCAGTCAATCTGCTCATCTTCACAGATACTGAACAATCAAACCTCTTCAAGCTATAAAATTAAAATTAAATTAAGCAGAGTATATCAACGTTAAAGGGATCTGAATTTCATTAAATAAAAATCTGGTATGTATAAATAATAAGTAGGAGTAAAGGGTTACAGATATATATAATATATAGATAGATAGAAATAACATAAGTAGATAGGCTTAAGTAAAATGATGGGAGCTGAGACCTGTTGCCCACATTTCCTGAGCCATATGAGAACTCCAGGACACTTCATGTGTCCTGGATAACCACGTGTGCAGGAAATGCTTTCAATTGCTCGAGCTCATGCTCAGGGTTTCTGAGGTTGAGGAGTGGCTGGAGTCACTGCAGGTCATACAGGCTGAGACTGAGAATTTCTCTGGGGCTCACATTCCAGGAGATGGTGACCCTGCAGCTACAGAGAGTTCAGGAGAGTAGTAAATGAGTGGACATCTGGCAGGATAGGAAGAGACTGGCAGTGGAGGAGTCCTCCAGGAGTGTGGCACACTGAAACTGGCTTTGCACTGAATACTTGTGAGGGTGATGATATCTCGAGGGATTGCAGTCTAGAACATATGCACAGCAGTGTAAGGCAAATGATTGCATGAGGGGCACAGCAAAATGTAGAAATGCAGTGGTCATAGGGGATTTGATAATCGGGACATAGACAGGCATTTCTGCAATCACCGACTTGAATCTAGTATGGCATCTTGCCTCACTGGTGCCATGGTAAAGGATATCACTGAGAGATGCAGAACATTTTGAGGGAGGAAGGGGAACAGCCAGAATCCATGGTCCATGTGGGAACCCAAGACACAGGAAGGAAAGAGGTTGAGGTTCTGCAGTCAGAATTTCAGGGGCTCGGGAGGAAATGAAAGAGCAAGACCTCAAAGGTCGTAATCTCTAGATTACTCCCAGTACCATGCATGAATGAGCATAGGAGTCGTTGGATAAAACATGTCAATATGAGGCTGAAGAAATTATGCAGGAGGGAGGACTACAAATTCATGAGGCTTTGGGCCCATTTCTGTGGCATGAGGGACCTTTTCAAGCTGGGTGGGTTACACCTCAATAGAACTGAGACTAATGTCCTCACAGGGAGGTTAATTAGTGCTCTGGGGAAGCGTTTAAACTAATTTGGCACCAGGGTGAAACATTAGAGTGGAGAAACAAGGTGCACAGAAAACTGGAAGAGACAAATACACTAGGGTAAAGATTAGTTCAGAAATAGGATCAATCAGACAGGGGTCAAATGCAAGATAGATTTGCAGTGTATGTATGTAACTGTACAGTGTATTGTAAATAAGATTGGTGAGCTACAGGCACAAGTCGCCACATGGGACTGTGATATTGGTGGTAATAACAGAGATCTGGCTCAAAAAAGGGGGGATTGAGAACTTAATATTCTTGACTACAATGTATTCAGGATTGAGGGGGCGACAGTATTGATCAAAGGAACTATTATAGCCTGGAGAGAGTTGATAAAAGTTGAGGAACCAAAGACACATCTATTTGGTTAGAATTAAGGAACAATAGAGAAACTATTATGCTACTGGGTGTAGGCTATAGGACACCAAATACTGGGAAGGAGATACAGGACCTGATTGTCAGGCAGATTTCTTGATCTGTGTGTTTCCAGCCCAACAATGAAGAAAACAGTGCTGGACCTAGTTCTGGGAATGTTGTGGGACAAGCGGGGCATGTTTCTATGAAAGAACATATGGGCAACAGTAATCATAATACTATTGGGTTTAGAATAGTGATGGGAAAGTACAAGGAACAATTGAGCATATAAATATTTAATTGAAGGAGGGCTAACCTCAACTGAGTTGAAAATGGATCAGGCCCTGGTGGATTGGAATCAAAAATAGGTAGACAAAACAGTAATTGAACAATGGGAGACCTTCAAAAAGGAGATGGTTTAGCTACATAATAGATACATTCCCACAAGGCCGAAAGGAAGGGCTTCAAAAACTAAAGCTTTCTAGATGGCTAAAGACATGGGGGGGAAATGTCCTTGGCGAGTGGGGAACCACTTGGATTTGTTGGATAAGTAATTAAGGTAATTAAAATGCCAATTAAGAACTTTTTAACACTCAAACCTGGATTTCCCAGCCAGGGCACCAGGCAGGAAGAATAAAAAAGCATATTATCGAAATGGTGAGAGATTGCAGAGCTCTGAAATGCTATGGGATCTGAATGTCCTAGTGCAGGAATCGCAAAAGGTTAGTATGCAGGTACAGCAAGTAATTAGGAAAGCTAATAGAATGTTATCATTTATCGCGAGGGGAATTGAATACAAAAGTACGGAGGTTATGCATACAGGGCATTGGTGAGACCACATCTGGAGTATGGTGTACAGTATTGGTCTCCCTATTTAAGGAAAAATGTAAATGCATTGGAAGCAGTTCAGTGAAGGTTTACTAGACTAATACCTGGAATGGGCGGATTGTCTTATGAGGAAAGGTTGGACCGGCTTGGCTTGTATCCGCTGGAATTTAGAAGAATAAGAGGCGACTTGACTGAAACGGTGGATGTGGAAAGGATGTTTCCTCTTGTGGGAAATCTAGAACAAGGGGTCACTGTTTAAAAATAAGGGCTCACCCATTTAAGACAGAGATGAGGAGAAATGAAATTTTTTCTTTGAGGGTTGTGAGTCTTTGGAACTCTCTTCCTCAAAAGGTGGTGAAAGAAGAGTCTTTGAATATTTTTAAGGCAGAGGTAGATCGATTCTTGATATGCAAGGGGGTGAAAAGTTATAGGGGGTAGGCAAGAATGTGGAGTTGAGGTTCCAATCAGATCAGCCATGATCTTGTTGAATGGTGGAGCAGGCTCGCGGGCCGTGTGATTACTCCTGCTCCTAGTTCGTATGTTCCTGACCTGTCAGCAACTCGCTAGGGCCACCGAGACAAGTGCACAGCGGGGAGAGCCTCTTTAGTGAAACTGACAGGCTGGGAAGGTTTTGATCAATTACACTGAAGAGTTCCAGCCAAGGCCAGGTGAGAGGCTGCTGTTCAAAGCACTTTTGCTCCGAGAGTGCGATCACTGGTTGACAGGTAATTGCCAACTTTTTGGAAAGCACTTCACCTGTCTAGCACTTCACCCACCTTCAGCTGCACATTCCTGCTGTCAGCCTTCGCCACAGCATGGGAGCAGCTTATACAGTTCCACCTTGCACCTCTGATGAGGGGTAAGAACAGAAGCAACACCACCACCAAAGCTCCAGCAGCAGCATCAGCTGCTTTCTCCTCAATCGCATGCCCCTGCACAGGGCAGAGGTGCTGGACACCAAGCTCCAGCTGGAAGGAGGTGAGACCCCCAACACAGATTCTCCAGGCAGAGGATCAGCTCTCTCAACATGTCTGAGCATCAGTACCTCAGGAGGCTCAGGTTGTCATGGCAGGTCATTACTGACATCTGCAGTATCCTGGAACAAGACCGCCTTAGCACTGTAGCAGATGGGAATGCATTGCCAATGGCCAATGGTGCCTGTCACTTGATGGCTATCCCTCCCTCTCTGGTCTCTGCCTCTCACCAAGTTGTGTGCTCTCTTCTCCTGCAAGGAGAGAAAGCAGAGAGTTGTGAGTGCTCGTAATAACTTGTGTGGAGAGGAGGGAAGGACAGCATTTGTGGAGGGTGATTGTGAGGAATGGGTGTGAGAGGGCAATAGGTGAAGGTGAGCATGAGTGTTGGCTGCTCAGATTGGGCTGTGAGGAGGTGCCTGGATAGAGAGAAATGAATGGAGCTGTAAGATGTATTGTTGTGAGGAGTGCTGTGCAGGAGAATGCAGTGGCACCTGAAAGTGCTGTGCCACTCACCTGCTATGCCTTCTTGAGGTCCTAGATCTTCTTGATGCACTCTCTCCAGGTTGGCGGGAGCATAGACCTGCTGCTCACTTCCTCGCCCACTTTCATCCATGTCCACTCCAACTCAGGCCCCTCCCTGACTCTTTTTCCGGTACATTGATGACTGTATCAGTGCAGTTTCCTGCTCTCGCCTGAACTGGAAAACTTTATCAACTCTGCTTCCAATTTCCACCCTTCTGTCACCTTTTCATGGTCCATCTCCAATACTTCCCTTCCCTTCCTCGACTTCTCGGTCTTCGTTTCTGGCGATACACTGTCCACTAATGTTTATTCTAAGTCCACTGACTCCCACAGCTACCTTGACTACACTTCCTCACACCCTGCTTCCTGTAAGGACTCCATCCCATTCTCCCAGTTTCTCCATCTCCAACGTATCTGCTCTGATGATGCATCCTTCCACAACTGCGCTTCTGACATGTCTCCCTTTTTCATCAACCAAGGATTTCCCCCCACTGTGGTTGACAGGGCCTTCAGCTATGTCCGACCCATTTTCTGCACATCTGCCCTCACCCCTTCCCTCCCTCCCAGAACCACATCAGGGTCCCCCTCGTCCTCACTTTCCACCCCACCAGCCTACACATCCAGAGGATCATATTCCGCCATTTCTGCCACGTTCAGCGTGATGCCACCACCAAACGCATCTTCCCCTCCCCTGTCCGCATTCCATAGGGATCATTCCCTCCGCAATACCCTGGTCCACTCCTCCATTACCCCCAACACCTCATCTCCTTCCCATGGTACATTCCCATGCAATCGCAGGAGATGTAATACCTGCCTTTTTACCTCCTCTCTCCTCACTATCCAAGGCCCCAAACACTCGTTCCAGGTGAAGCAGTGATTTACTTGTACTTTCAATTTAGTATACTGTATTCGCCGCTCACAATGCGGTTGCCTCTACACTGGGGAGACCGAACGCAGATTGGGTGACCACTTTGCAGAACACCTCCGCTCAGTCCAAAAGCATGACCCCAAACTTCCGGTTGCTTGCCATTTCAACACACTCTCCTACTTTCATGGTCACATTTCTGTCCTTGGCCTGCTGCAGTGTTCCAGTGAACATCAACGCAAGCTCGAGGAACAGCATCTCATGTACCGATTAGGCACTGTACAGTCTTCAGGTGTGAACGTTGAGTTCAATAATTTCAGAGTATGACTGTCCCCTTTTTATTGTAAATTTATTTTATTTTGTTTTATCATTTTTTTTTTACCATGTGCCTGCCTTAAACTTGGTTTTTCAAGTTTGTGCTTTTGGACAGAACTGTTCATTATTCTGTTATTAATACTGTCTCTATACTAATGCTTTGTCTTTCACCCCACCATTAACACACTCCCTTTGCCTTTGCCCCATGACCTCCTTGTCAGTTAATCTCCCCTGCCCTGTCACACACCTTCCCTATTGTTCTCTTTTCAGCCTCCTCCACCCCACTTCACTTGCTTAAAACCTATTACATTTCTAACCTTTGCCAGTTCTGATGAAAGGTCACAGACCTGAAATGTTAACTCTGTTTCTCTCTCCACAGATGCTGCCAGAGCTGCTGAGTATTTCCAGCACTTTGTTTTTATTTCAGATTTCCAGCATCCGCAGTACTTTGCTTTCATTTATCCATTCATGCTTGGTTGGTTGGAGAGGTTGTCTGCTTCCTGCCGTCCTTTGGAGAGCTCACCTCACTGCAGTCCCTCAGATCCCGCAGCAGGACTGCCAAGTAAGGGTGGGAGACCCGAGAAGCAGCCTTTCCAGCATTTCTCCATTCCTGTGGTTGCTGCAGCCCCAAAAATCCAAGTGCTGGTGAGACATCTAACCCATGTTGTGGTCCCTTTAATTAGAAATCCTTCCTTTGATGGAATGGGCACATCATCCGCCAACTCTCCCTGCTTGGTCGAGGAACCTAGAGGCGGGATGATAATACCGTGGTTCGGTTAAAGAGCCTCAGCAAAGCCTGCTCTTTCACCATTCAGGTTCCCAACCCTCAAAAGGTCCTGCCATGCTGGGAGGGATGAAGTGCAGAAAATTCTGCCCATAGAGTTTAAAATGTAACAGAAAAAGGAATATTATGACAAATGTAAGCTTCATCGTACAGTGGAGAATCAAGCTGAATAGAGAAAGCCCAGAGGAGATCTACTTAAAGGGAATAAGAGGGACAAAGAGAGAGTACTATATCAGCAAGTAACATAAAAGGGAACCCAAAAGTCTTTGTAAACATATAAAAAGCAAAAAGATGTTCAATGGATGGGTGGGGCTGATTAGGGACCAAAAAGAAAATCTTCAACTGAGGAAAGAAATGAATACTTTGCATCCGTCTTCACTACAAAAGAAGATGCTGCCAATATAGCAGTAAAGGAGGAGGCAGCAGTGCTATTGGATAGAATAAGATAGGTACGAGGAGGTGCTCAAAAGGTCAGCAGGCTTCAAAGTCGAAAAGTCACCCAGTCCAGATGGGACAGTCACTGAGGGAAGTATGGATGGAAGTTGCAGAGGCTCTGGCCACAATCTTCCAATCTTCCTTAGATACGGGGGTGGTACCAGAGCATCAGATGATTGAAAATGTTACACCCATGTTCAAAAAAGGGGAGTGGAGTAACCCCAGCAATTACAGGCCAGTCAGCCTAATGTCAGTGGTGGGAAACTTTTCGGGACAATAAACCAGGCCAGGAGAAAATTAATTGGCACTTGAAAACATATGGGCTAATAAATGAAAGTCAGCACGGATTTGTTGAAGGCCACTCATGTTTGACTAACTTGTGTTCGTTCTTTGGTGAAGCAAAGGTTGATAAGGGTAGTGTGATGCGTGTGATTGATGTGTATATAGACCTTCAAAATGCGTTTGACAAAGTACACAATAGACTTGTTCGCAAAATGAAAGTCCATGGGATTAAAGGGACATTGGCAGGAAGAATACAAAATTAGCTAAGGGACAGAAAGCAGAGTAGTGGTGAACAGTCATTTTTAGACTGGAGGGGAGTATACAGTGGTGTTCCCAGAAGTTAGTATTAGGTCCATTCTCTTTCTGATATATATCAATGATCTGGAATTGGCTATACAAGGCACCATTTCAAAGTTTGCAGATGATACGAAATTCAGAAATAATGTAAACAATGAGGATAGTAACAAACTTCAGGAAGAAACAAACAATAAGAGTAAAATTGTTTTCAATTTTGGGCACCACACTTTAGGAAGGATGTCACGGTGTTAGCAAGAGTACAGCAAAGATTTATGAGAATGGTAACATGGATCAGGGACTTCAGTTATGTGGACAGACTGGAGAAACTGGAATTGTTCTCCTTAGAGCAGAGATATTTAAGAGGAAATTTGATTGAGGTGTTCAAAATCATGAACGGTTTTGACATTAACTAAGGCGATATTATTTCCGGTGACAGAAGGGTCAGTAGCCACAGGTCACAGATTTAAGGTGATTGACAAAGTACCAGAGGCGACATGAGGAAACATTTAGTTTTTAGTTTTAGTTTTAGAGATACAGCACTGAAACAGGCCCTTCGGCCCACCGAGTCTGTGCTGACCATCAACCACCCATTTATACTAATCCTACACTAATCCCATATTCCTACCACATCCCCACCTGTCCCTATATTTCCCTACCACCTACCTATACTAGGGGCAATTTATAATGGCCAATTAACCTATCAACCTGCAAGTCTTTGGCATGTGGGTGGAAACCGGAGCACCCGGAGGAAACTCACGCAGACACAGGGAGAACTTGCAAACTCCATACAGGCAGTACCCAGAATTGAACCCGGGTCACTGGAGCTGTGAGGCTGCGGTGCTAACCACTGCGCCACTGTACCGCCAATTCTTATGGAGCGAGTTGTGATCTGGAATGCACTGCCTTCAAGGGTGGTGGAAGTAGATTCAGTAGTAAATTTCAAAATGGATTTAGATAAATATTTGAAGGATAAAATTTACAGGGATTTAGGGAAAGAGCAAGGAAGTGGAACTAATTGGATAGCCCTACCAAAGAGCCAGCAAAAGCATGATGGGCCGAATAGCCTCCTTCTGTGCTGTATCATTCTACAATACTGATCCAGAAAGTTTTCCTGTAGGGTGGGGGAGTACCACGATGTGGCAGATCATTCGAGTCGATCACTAAAATAAATGTGTATATTTGAGACATTATCGTTGTGTTGCAAGTATGGGGTAAAAATTCTTCTTCTGTGCTCCTGGAAAATTTGCTAGCTGGGAGTGGACAATTCATGGAGCGTGCTGGGAATGCAGAACTTGATTTTTTTTTTAAACCTGATTTTTTTTTTTCGCTTTTGTTTTTACAATGCACAGTTTGTTCGAGCTGTGACAGGAGAGTCATCAGCATTACTAACATTGCGCATAAATCTGTTCCTTTTTTATATCTTTATAAATTTACTTGTAATATTTACTTTGTTGTGCATTTAGAATACTTTTGTGGAGAAGATCACCAACTCAGGGTCTCCAAGCAGCAGTTTATTTTCCTGACTTCCAAAACAGCTCACTCACCTGACAAGTACCGAAGGCCCAAAAGCAGCCTCAAAGGGAGACAACATACAGACCCTGGCCTGGAATTCCTCTATTATCGTGCCCCAATTTGAGGCAGAACAGTTGGAAAATGTACCGCCACTTGTCCATCCTGGCCTTTATTTTCCTCACCCTGCCCCCGCCTGCGCCCCAAAAGGCCGCCCTACATGTAAATTACTGAGGGTAGGCAGGATCTGGCAAGCCACCACCTTCTGCCCCTGGTGGTAATCTCTGATCCTGCTGGAGAAGTTCCCCAATTCTGGAGGAAGAGGACCTGTAGAAGGTACCTCTCCTTCTCATTTGGCCACATACACTTACCTTTTTAGGCCTTGGCCTAAACTGAGGTCTTAAAACTTCCTGTCCCTCTTTTAGCTCAAGCTGCTGTCATTTTTAAGTTGTCCCTCCTCCTCAGTTTCTGCAGCTGCCGGCCCTGCTGCTTCACTGCTGGAATTTTCCGCTGGAGGCATTGGTGGGCTCCCACTTCCTGGCAGGGCCATGCAGGCCCCAAACCAGAATAACCGGTCACAGTCATTGAAGGGTATGGGCAGTCGGCAGAAGTTTCACCAAACTAAAAGTAGAATTCAGCACCCATAATGGCACCAGTATGTTACTCAAATAACTTTTAAACCGCTACTTAAGATAAATTCTCCCAAACTGACTTAGTTATCTTGAAACCAACACTATGACGAGAATATAATGATCAACCCAAGCAGTTGAAAAATTCCTACAAAATGCAGTAAATTAATTTATATTCCGCATCAGATAGACAACAGTGTATGTCAAGATACTTTCAGAAAGTCACTGTGGTCCAAATGTTTGCCATTGAGTGCATTGCAAGTTTTTCAGATTTGTGGCACATTTACTTCAGACTCTGTAGTTAAGAGATACTTATCTTTACTGCACACCTCCATTAGCGTGTTACTGATTCTTCAACTTATTGTGTCACGGGGTTTCCTTCAGTTATAGTCTTGACTGATGAAACATTGATACATCTGCTTGATTAATAAGTGGCTCCTTGCTGTAGCAGTATGGTACAAAATTGATTTTGATGATGTATTATTAGCCACTTATGTTGACAATAGGGCCAAAAGGAGGGATTCTAGTTTTAGAAAAAGAAATGGATATGCAAAATTCTGATGCTGATGGATTATCTCAATTACCTTTGAATAATACAAAATATTATTCAATAATGATGAGAAAAAAAATCAGTACCATGTTGGTGATACAAAGCACTGGTTCGACACTGGCAACGCACCTTGAGAAAACTACATTGTCCCTGAAGGGAGTACAAAGTAGATATACCAGAATGCTAACTTAACTCCAAGGGTAAAATCACAAGGAGAGTTTACACAAATTAGGATTGTATTCTCTAAAATTTAGAAGGTTAAGGGGTTATTTGATCAAAGTTTTCAAGCTATTGAGAGAAACTGATAGGGTAGATAGAGAGAAACTATTTCTGATGCTTGGGGAATCTAGAAAAGAGGACATAGCCTACAAATTAGAATCAGACCTTTTCAGGGTGAAGTTAGGAAATTCTTCTACATGCAGTTGATGCCAGATCAGTTGTTAATTTAAAATCTGAGATTGATCATTCTTGTTGACAAAGGGTATTAAAGGATATGGGGCGAAGGATATGAAGTTAAGTCACAAATAGGCCGTGATTTCATTGAATGATGGAACAGGCTCATGGGGTTAAATGGTGCCCTCCTGTTCCTATGTTCCTATTGTCCTATGTATTTTGTGACATGCAGGGTGAATATTCTGACCATTGTCCCACATTCCCAATACCATCGAGTAAAGTCTACACTCAGGCAAACTTTCTAGTGGATTCTGATGTGTACCAATCACTGTAGGATTGTCCATTTTGCCAAGAAAATCACTCTGAAGATTTTAATAAATCTGAATAATCCCCAGATTTGGCCTTTTAAGACAATGCAAATAGCCCCATTTATAAGAACATATGAATTAGGAGCAGGAGGAGGCCACTCAGACCCTGGAGTCTGCTCTACCATTCAATTAGATCATGGCTGATATGATTGTAACATTCCCACCTAACCTGATAACTTTTCACCCCTTGCTTATCAAGAATCTATCCCTCTGCCTTAAAAATATGCAAAGACTCTTTTGAGAAAGAGTTCCAAAGACTCACAACCCTCTGAGAGAAAAAAATTCTCCTCATTTCTGTCTTACAAGGGCAACCTCGTATTTTTAAATAGTGATCCCTCGTTCTATATTCTCCCACAAGGGGAAACATCCTTTCCACATAGACCCTATCAAGACCCCTCAGAATCTTATATGTTTCAATCAAGTCGCCTCTTACTCTTCTAAACTCCAGCGGATACAAGCCTAGCCTGTTGAGCCTTTCCTCATAAGGTAACCCGCCTATTCCAGGTGCTAGTCTAGTAAACCTTCTCTGAACTGCTTCCAATGCATTTACATCCTTCCTTAAATAAGGAGACCAATACTTTACACAGTACTCCAGATGTGGTCTCACCAATGTTCTGTATAGCTGAAGCATAACCTCCCTACTTTTGTATTCAATTTTCCTTGTGATAAACGATAACACTCGATGAGCTTTCCTAATTACGTGCTGTACCTGCATACTAACCCATTGTGATTCATGCAATAAGACACCCAGATCCCTCTGCATCTCAGAGCTCTGCAATTTGATTGAGAGGATGGCGGCTACTGATCTCTGCTTGTTCCAGGTCCCGTTTAACGGGAGGTGGCACCCCTCCACCGCATTTGTTCGGCGGAGAGTTTCATCTGTTTACTTTTTTTTATTAAAATAAAACCACCCAGTTTGTATATTTATACCATTTCGATAATATGCTTTTTTATTCTTCCTGCTAAAATGGACAATTTCACATTTTCCCACATTATACTCCATTTGCCAGATCTTTGCCCATTCACTTAACCTATCTGTATCCCTTTGTAGCCTCTTTATGTCCTCGTTACAACTTACTTTCCTACCTGCCTTTGTGTCATCAGCAAATTTAGCACCCATACTTTTCGATCCCTTCATCCAAGTCATTTATATAAATTGTATAAATTTGAGGCCCCAGCACAGATCCCTGTGGCACTCCACTCATTACATCTTGCCAACCAGCAAATGACCCATTTTGCCTACTCTGTTTCCTGTTAGCTAGCCCATCTTCTATCCATGCCAAAACATTACCCCCTACACCATGAGCTTTTATTTTCTGCAATAAACTTTGATGTGGCACCTTATCAAGTGCCTTCTGGAAGTCTAAGCACAGTACACCCACTGTATTGTACTTAGTTCCCCTTTATCCAGTTATTTCTTCAAAGAACTCCAATAAATTGGTTAAACATGATTTCCCTTTCACAAAACTATGTTGACTCTGCCTGATTACCTTGAATTTTTTAAAAATTCATTCATGGGATGTGGGCGTCGCTGGCTAGGTCAGCATTTATTGCCCATCCCTAATTGCCCTAAAGAAGGTAGTGGTGAGCTGCCTTCTTGAACCACTGCAGTCCATGTGAGTTAGGGACACCCACTGTGCTGTTAGGAAGGGAGTTCCAGGATTTTGACCCAGCAACAGTGAAGGAACAGCGATATAGTTCCAAGTCAGGATGGTGTGTGACTTGGAGGGGAACTTGCGCTTGCTGCCCTTGTCCTTCTAGTTGGTAGAGGTCGCAGGTTTGGAAGGTGCTGTCCAAGGAGCCTTGGTGCATTGCTTTAGTGCATCTTGTAGATGGTACACACTGCTGCCACTGTGGAGGGAGTGAATGTTTGCAATGTCGATGACACCTTCCATCACTTTACTGATGATTGAGAGCAGACTGTAATTGGTTGGGTTGGCTTTCTCCTGCTTTTTGTGTACAAGACATACCTGGGCAATTTTCCACATTCCAGGGTAGATGCTAGTGTTGTAGCTGTACCGGAACAGCTTGGTTAGGGGTGCGGCAAGTTCTGGAGCACAGTTCTTCAGTACTATTGCCGGAATATTGTCAGGGGCTTGAGTTATAAAGAGAGATTGGATAGGCTGGGTCTGTTTTCCCTGGAGCGAAGGAGGCCGAGAGGAGACATGATAGAGGTATATAAAATTATGAGAGGCATAGATAGGGTAGATAGCCAAAGACTGTTTCCCATGGCAGGGGTGACTAAAACTAGAGGGCATAGATTTAAGGTGAGAGGGAGGAGGTTTAAAGGGGATCAAAGGGGTAGATTTTTCACACAAAGAATAGTGGGTATCTGGAATGAGCAGCCTGAGGAGGTGGTGGAGGCAGAAACAGTAGCGACATTTAAGAGGCATCTGGACAGGTACATGAATGAGCAAGGCATAGAGGAATATGGAATTAATGCAGGCAGGTAGGATTAGTATAGATAGGAATTATGGTCGGCATGGATGTGGTGGGCCGAAGGGCCTGTTTCAATGCTGTACGACTCGATGACCCATAGCTTTTGCAGTATCCAGTGCCTTCAGTCATTTCTTGATATCACGTGGAGTGAATCAAATTAGCTGAAGTCTGGCATCTGTGATGCTGGGAACTTCAGGAGGAGGCCGAGATGGATCATCAACTTGGCACTTCTGGCTGAAGATTGTTGCAAATGCTTCAGCCTTTTGCACTGATGTGCTGGGCTCCCCCATCATTGAGGATGGGGATATTTGTGGAATCACCTCCTCCAGTTAGTTGTTTAATTGTCCACACCATTCATAACTGGATGTAGCAGGACTGCAGAGCTTAGATCTGATCCATTGGTTATGGGATCGCTTAGCTCTGTTTATCGCATGCTGCTTATGCGGTTTGGCACGCAAGTAGTCCTGGGTTGTAGTTTCAGCAGGTTGATATCTCATTTTGAAGTATGCCTGGTGCTGCTCCTGGCATGTCCTCCTGCACTCTTCTTTGAACCAGGGTTGGTACCCCGGCTTGATGGTATTGGTAGAGTGGGGGATATGTCTCACCATGAGGTTACAGACTGTGGTTGAGTACAATTCTGCTGCTGCTGATGGCCCACAGCACCTCATGGATGCCCAGTTTTGCATTGCTAGATCTGTTCGAAATCTATCTCATTTAGCATGGTGGTAGTGGCACACAACACAATGGAGGATATCTTCAATGTGAAGACGGGATTTTGTCTCCACAAGGACTGTGCGGTGTTCACTCCTACCAATACTGTCATGGACAGATGCATCTGCGGCAGGCAGATTGGTGAGGACGAGGTCAAGTATGTTTTTCCCTCGTGTTGGTTCCCTCACCACCTGCCGCAGACCCAGTCTAGCACCTATGTCCTTTCAGACTCGGCCAGTTCGGTCAGTAGTGGTGTTACCAAACCACTCTTGGTGATGGACATTGAAGTCCCCCATCCAGAGTACATTCTGTGCCCTTGCCACCCTCAATGCTTCCTCCAAGTGGTGATCAACATGGAGGAGTACTGATTCATCAACTGAGGGAGGGCAGTAGGTGGTAATACTAATGGTAGGAGGTTTCCTTGCCCATGTTTGACCTGATGCCCTGAGACCTCATGGGGTCTGGAGACGATGTTGAGGTCTCCCAGTGCAATTCCCTCCCGACTGTATCCCACTTTGCTGCCACCTCTGCTGGGTCTGTCCTGCCGGTGGGACAGGACATACCCGGGGATGGTGATGGCAGTGTCTGGGACATTGTGTGTCAGGTATGATTCTGTGAGTATGACTATGTCAGGCTGTTACTTGACGAGTCTGTGGGACAGCTCTCCCAACTTTGGCACAAGTCCCCAGATGTTAGTAAGGAGGAATTTGGAGGGTCGACAAGGCTGGGTTTGCCGTTGACGTTTCCGGTGCCTAGGTCAATGCTGGGTGGTGCATCCGGTTTCATTCTGTTTTATTGACTAGGTAGCAGTTTACAACAGAGTGACTTGCTGGGCCATTTCAGAGGGCATTTAAGAGTCAACCACATTGCTGTGGGTCTGAAGTCACATGTAGGCCAGACCAGGTAAGGACAGCAGATTTCCTTCTGTAAAAGGACATTCGTGAACCAGATGGGTTTTTAACAACAAATCGACAATGGCCATCATTAGACTAGCTTTTAATTCCAGATTTGTATTAATTGAATTCAAATTCCACCTCCTGCGGTGGGATTCAAACCCTTGTCCCTAGAGCAATACCCTGGGTCTCTGGATTACTAGTCAAGTGATGATACCACTATGCCACTGCCTCCCCTTTTTCGAAGTGTCCTGCTATAACGTCTTTAATGATAGCTTCTAACATTTTCCCTGTGACAGATGTTAAGCTAACTGGCCTGTAGTTTCCCGCTTTCTGTCTCCCTCCCTTTTTGAATAAAGGAGTTACATTGGCTATTTTACAATCTTTTTTTTTTTAGTTTAGAGATACAGCACTGAAACAGGCCCTTCGGCCCACCGAGTCTGTGCCGACCATCAACCACCCATTTATACTAATCCTACACTAATCCCATATTCCTATCACATCCCCACCTGTCCCTATATAATTCCCTACCACCTACCTATACTAGTGGCAATTTATAATGGCCAATTAACCTATCAACCTGCAAGTCTTTGGCATGTGGGAGGAAACCGGAGCACCCGGAGGAAACCCACGCAGACACAGGGAGAACTTGCAAACTCCGCACAGGCAGTACCCAGAATCGAACCCGGGTCCCTGGAGCTGTGAGGCTGCGGTGCTAACCACTGCGCCACTGTGCCACTGTGTAACGGAACCTTCCCTGAATCTAGGGAATTTTTGAAAATCAAAACCAACGCTTCAACTATCTCAATTGTATAAAAGCAAAATACTTCAGCTACTGGAAATCTGAAATAAAAACAAGATATGCTGGAAATACACAGCAGGTCTGGCAGCATCTGTGGAGAGAAGCAGAGTTAACATTTCAGGTCTGTGACCCTTCTTCAAAACTAGCATCAACTATCTCACTAGCCACTTCTTTTAAGACCCGAGGATGAAGTCCATCACGACCCAGGGACGTGTCAGCCCACAGCTCCAACAATTTTCTCAGTACCACTTCCCTGGTGATTGTAATTTTCTCGAGTTCCTCCACCCTTTCCATTTCCTGATTTACAGCTATTTCTGGGATGTTACTTGTATCCTCTATGGTGAAGACCGATGCAAAATACCTGTTCAATTCATCTGCCATCTCCTTATTTTCCCTTATTAATTCCCCAGGCTCACTTTCTATAGGACCAACGCTCACTTTGTTAACTATCTCTAGAAACTCTTATTATCTGTTTTTATATTTCTCGCCATCTTTCTCTCGTACTCTAATGTTTCCCTCCTTATTAATCTTTTAGTCGTTCTTTCTGCTTTTTGTATTTTGCCTAATCTTCTGACCTTCCACAATTATATGCTTTGTCTTTAAGTTTGATACTACCTTTAACTTTTTTTAGTTAACCATGGATGGTGGGTCCTCCCCTTAGAATTCTTCTTTCTCGTTGGAGTGTATCTATTCTGTGTATTCTGAAATATCCCCTTAAATGTCTGCCATTGCATCTTTATTGACCTATCACGTAACCTACTTTGCCAGTTCCTTTTTGCTAGCTCTGCTTTCATGCCCTCATAATTACCCTTATTTAAGTTTAAAATACTAGTCATAGACCCACTTTTCTCTCCCTTAAACTGAATATAAAATGCAATCATATTATGATCGCTGCTGCCGAGGGGTACCTTCACTGTGAGGTCATTAATCAATCCTATCTCGTTGCACAATACCAGGTCTAGTATCGCCTGCTCTCTGGTTGGCTCCAGAATGTGCTGTTCTAACAAACTATCCCAAAAACATTCTGTGATCTCTTCATCTAGGCTACCTTTGCCCATCTGATTTTTCTAATCTATATGTAGATTAAAATCCCCCATGATTATCGCCATACCTTTCTGACAAGCACCCATTATTTCTTCCTTTCTACCCCATCCTACTGTGTGGTTACTGTTAGGGGGCTTGTACACTACTCCCACAAATGACTTCTTGTCTTCATCATTTCTCACCTCGATACAAACCACTTCTACATCCTGGCTTCCTGAACTTAGGTCATCCATCTCTAGTGTGCCAATACCATCATTAATTAACAGAGCCAGCCCTCCACCTTTTCCTAGCTTCCTGTCCTTCCTAAATATCATGTACCCATCAGGTCCCAGTCTATGTCATCCTGCATCCATGTCTCTGTAATAGCTATCAAATTGTACTTATTTATTGTTATTTGTGCTATCAGCTCATCTATTTTGTTTTGAATGCTACGTGCATTCAGATACAGAGCCTTTAGTTTTGTTCTTTTATTATTTTTGTAATGTCTAGCCTTGTCTGCTGATTTACTCAGATTTGTACTCACTGTTCCTTCCTGTCATGGTCTGTTTACCTTTTCCCATATTAATACCTTTCTCTCTTGCCTTGTCTCTACTCTTTGATTTACCACATCTTCCCAAATTTGATCCCTTGCCCCCACTATTCAGTTCAAAACCCTCTCCACTTCCCTAGTTATGCTGCTTGCTTGATCACCGGTCCAGCATGGTTCAGGTGTAGACGGTCCCAACGGTACAGCCCCCACTTTTCCCAGTACTGGTGCCAGCGCCCCAAGAAATGGGAACCCACTTCTCCCACACCAGTCATTGAGCACGCATTCATTTCTCTAATCTTATTTGTCCTAGTCCAATTTTCACATGGCTCAGGTAATAATCCAGAGATAGTTCTGCTTTTTAATTTTGTACCTAGTTCCTCATACTGAATATGCAGAACCTCCGTCCTTGCTCTACTTATGTCATTGGTATCTACATGGACCATGACGATTGGATCCTCCCCCTCCCACTGCATGTTCCTCTCCAACCCTGAGCAGATATCCCAAACCCTAGTACCGGGCAGGCAACTTGGCCTTCTGGATTCTCGCTGTCAGGTGTGGAGAACAGTGTCTATCCCCCTGACTATACTGTCCCCTACTACCACTACATTCCTTTTACCTTCCCCCACTTGAATGGCTTCCTATACCATGGTGCAATGGTCAGTCTGCTCATCCACACTACAGCCCTCGTTCTTGTCCATACAAGCTACAAGAACCTCAAACTTGGTGCTCAATTGCAAGGGCTGAGGCTCCTCCACTCCTTCTCGATCTCCTTACCTGCCTGACTCACAGTCACACCCTCCTGTCCCTGACCAAAACAGATGAACCCTGTCCGACGAGGTGTGACTGCCTTCTGGAACAATGTGTCCAGGTAACTTTGTCTGATGCATTGCAATGTCTGCAGCTCAGCCTCCAGCTCAATGACTCTGAGCCGAAGCTCCTCAAGCCGCAGACACTTACCACAGATATGGTTGCCATGGATTGCTGTGGCATCCAGGAGCTCCCATATACTGCATGTATGACACATCACCTGCCCTGATATCTTTATTGCATTAATGTAATTAAATTTATTTTTTCTTAATTAATTTATAGTTTCCCTCCTTACCACACCCCTTCACTTACCAAACTCCCTTCTTCACACTCTGTGCCCTCCAGCAGCACTGAGAGTCCCCTGCATTTGTACTCTCTGAAAACAATGATGTGTCAGCTTTGCTAGAGCTCAGAAACCAGTTTAAGCTAGCTACCTAATTAACTGGCGACAGCTACTCTCAGAGAGCTTGTATAAATTACCCTGTTTAAAACTATAAGAAACCTGAGTTACCTCTTAACTTAAACAGTAATTTCAATTAATTGCTGAATGAAACAAAAACTTGATTTTAGTAGTCCATTTTATAGTCCAGTGCAGAAGAGGGAATTCTTCCAGTCCTCTGACCAATGTTGCTCCAGCAAATCACAGCACCAAAACAAATTAATTGATCATTCATCTCATTTTTGTGTGTAACGTGTTTGCTCATGTAGCAATGGTTACTCAACCACAAATTGTAAACAGAGTTTTGTGATATTTCTGAGAGATGCTTTATAAATACAAGTCTTTTTCTTGACCTTCCTTTTCAGAAATTCTTTCACTAAAATATGAAGCCCATTCTTGTTAGTGTCTAATAAGTTTTGTTAATGGATGTTAAATACCTAGTAGTTGAAGGTAATAGGGTGAACAGGTGTTGGGTATAGATTAGTAAATTGTACTCAAATGTATAGATAAAGAAGTGCCAGCCAGCACTGCCTACATGTTGTTCAAAGTAGAGAAGGAAGTTCCAGGGCAAGCAACAAACAGTCTCCACCAAAGCATTCTGGTTTTGGTGTCTTCTTCACCAATAGGTTTGGAAGTTTCTCTAACATTGGCAGCAGAGGATGGTTATCTGAAAGTGAAGATTGGAGACTAAGATTTGTTTTCAGACAGGAGATTAGAATTTGAGTTTTTTTTTTGAGAAGGCTGTAATCGGAGTTTTTTTTATTGAACAAAGATGACTGAAACCAAGTGTAAGGTGTTGGGATATAATTTTCCACCACTGTTTTGTGAAGCTGAACCTTGCAGTTAATGAAAGAATGAAGTTGTTCAATGGACATGGGTTATGTCTTTACCAAAAAGGAAGCAAGGAATAGCCCTTGCACTTTCTTTCCCAAAAGAAGCACGATCAGTGGAAAAGTGTTCTGAGTTAGAGGCTCATCATTTTGGACAATGAGGAAGGTTTGAACAATCTCTCAATTTATGGATAAAATTTATATGAAAATGACTTATTGAGTGCCTATGAGGTGTGGTCGGACTTTGCTAAATTTCGAAAAATGGATGGTTCTACCATAGAAGAATGTATTATGGAGTTGAGCCGACTATATGCAGGGTTGCAGCGATTCTACTTGGAAATTCCTAGACCAGTTCAAGAGCCTTCAAATTGTTGGATTGTGCTAGGATATCGAACATGGATAGGCTCTTAATATTAACCCGTGTTTAGATTCAAAGAAAGCGATATGCTTTTTGATCAGATGTCTGACGCCCTGAAACATTTTGGGAAAGCATTCCTTTCTGGCCACTTTCATGTTGCAAATGGTCTCTTCGGTGACACTGAAGGTGGAGGATACAATGCTAGCAGCATTTTGAGGCCATTCAAATATGCGGCCTAGACATCAGTACGAAAGGAGAATTACACACTCAACGAACGAAGATAAAGACCCTTTTAACAGCTATAACAGACGGCATGAATTGGGCAATTACGGCAAAAAGATGACCCCAGGAATAACCAAGCAGTGGTCAACGTGGGTTTCCGATGTGACTCAAAGTATCACTATGCGTTGCATTGTCCAAAAGGAATAACAGGGTTTTTGCGATGACATATGATGTGGAAGGTTTGGAAGGCGAGATGACGCTATTGAGCAATAGAAGGAATTGTACAGGTCACTAGAAGCTTCAGTCTGGTAATGAGTGTCCTAGTCATAGATCTGTTCAATTGCACAGTACTAGACAGTGGGTATGTGGAGTGGACTGGTTAAGGTGTTACATGGATCCTTTTAAGTAAGGAAGACCGAAGTAAGGTCAAAGAATATGACCGTTCTATCTGTTTCAGGTTTGGGGATGACAACATGTTGAAATCTCTAAAAAGTAGTAATTTCAAGTAAAGTAGCAGGGGAAACCATTTTATTAGTACAGATGTAGTATCCAGTGAAATACCTTTTGCTGTTAAGTAAACCGTCTAAAAAGGCTCAGATAAAATTGGATAAGGAACATGATTAGGCAATTGACTTTGGGGAAATCTGTAGTTTTGCAGTTTACACAGTCAGGACATTATTGTATTCCTATAGCGAGACCTAATATCTCTAAGCAGGATGTTAAAGAAGTATTAATGACATCTGGGGGTAGGGATTTAAAAGAGAAAAGGAAAATTATTTCATAACTACATCGACAGTTTGCACATCCATCTAGTCATAGGCTGAAGATTCTGTTAAAAGATGCAGAGTTAATAGATGATGACTACACTAAACCTATCGAGAATATCAGCGAAAAAAAATGATATCTGTTTAAAAAAACAGGAGGACGGCATCGCAACCCATAGTGAGTCTCCCATTAGTAAGGGACTTTAATGAAACTGTAGCGATGGACTTGAAGGTATGGGATAAAGACAAACATTTTTCTCCAACACTTAGACACAGCAGCTAGATTCAGTCTGTCAACAGTAATTTATAGTCAAGACCAAAATGTAATATTGGACAAGATAATGGAAAGGTGGAGAGGAATGAGACTGCCAGCTAGATTTCTAACTGACAATGTAGAAGAATTTGACAATGGGTGAATTCAGAAGTATGTGAAAATATGAATATTGTAGCAACGCACACAGCAGCAGAAAGTCTTTTGAGTAATGGGATTTGAGAGAAATCACTCCGTGATTGAGGAAATGTTCTGACAAATTTTAGCAGACCAGCCAAATTGTAAATTGATGCCTGCTCTGGCCTGGGCAGTACATGTGAAAAACACACACCAAAAAATTGAGTGGCATTGCCTCCCTGTGCTCATTGACCAGTATTGGCTCCTGGATTGGCAACACTCCAATTTTAAAAATCTTGCCCTAGTTATGAAATCTCTTCCTGGACTCTCCCCTCCCTATCCCTGTTATCACTTACAGTCCTACAAAATCCCTGTGGTCCTCCAATTCTGGCCTCTTATGCATCCTCGTTTTTTTTTTTAATCACGCCACCATTGGCCGTGTCTTCAGTTGCCTAGGCCCTAAGCTCTGGAATTCTCTTCCTAAACTTCTCTGCCTCGCTACCTCACTTTCTTCCTTTTAAGACCCTTCTCAAAACCTACATTTTTGACAAAGCTTTTGGTCACCAATCTTGGTCTTCCAATCTTCCCTAGATATGGGGGAGGTGCCAGAAGATTGGAGAGTGGCAAATGTGATACCCTTATTCAGGAAAGGGTGTTAGGGCAATCCTAACAACTACAGACCTTTTAGTTTAACATCAGTGGTGGGTAAGAATTTAGACAATAATCAGGGAAAAATCAACAGGCACTTGGAGAGGTTTGAGTTAACTACTGATGACCAGCACAAACTTGTAAAAGGCCAATCATGTTCGACTAATCTAATTGAATTTTTTGAAGTAACAAAGGAGGTTGATTAAGGGAATGCAATGGCCATTTTCTATATGGATTTTAAGAAAGCGTTTTATAATGTACCATATAAAAGACTAACAATTTGAAGCTCATGGAATAGGAGGGTCAGTGTCGAATTGGTTTAAAAACTGCTTAAGGACTGAAAATGGTGAGGTGTGTAAATAGTTTATTTTTCAGACTGGATAATGGTAGACTGACCCAAGGGTCAGTTCTACGACCACAGCTTTTTTTTTGTTCTATATAACTGACTTGGATCTTGGAATACAGAGTAGAATCTCAATTTGTTGATCCCAAACTTGGAGTGGCAAACAGTGAGAATGATACAAATCACCTGCAACAGGACATAGTGTCATGCAGACCCCCACCTGCCAAGAATGAGGCATATTAATTTTGTCATATGAACATTGATTTTAAACTGTTGCTGGAGTGAGGAAGTGACCTGTTAAACAGATCAGCCGTGGCTGGAAAAACATTCACATACGAACACAGTGCTTGTGGAGACAAAGGACCATTCCCTGACCCATTCAACCCACAATGGACTTTGATCACCAGACATTGAAGGTGAGGAAACCCACATTCCAGGATGACTGCTGAGATGGCCAAATCCACAAACCGATGTGGTCAAACCAGCTATCACATGACTAACCTGCTGGGCAACCCCTGAGTTTTTTTTGAGTTGTACTCTCAGCTTGAGAGAGAGAGAGAGAGAGATTATTTGCTCCTGGACTGAAGACCTCTCCTGTCTGCTCTCATCTCTTCCTCGTGGAACTCCAAACCCACTGAAGACACGTGAACCCCAAGAGAGAATTCTCCTACATCGAACAAGGTTTAAGAAGACTATGGGGCCCCAACAAAAAGCAAGACCTACCTACAATCAAGGACTCTACAGCGAGCTCTAAAAACAGTAACCAAAACTATCTTTGGATATTGCCTCAAACTTTTCCACTTTATTTCTTCTGCTCTTTCCTGTCTCTTTCTGCATGTGTGTATCACATATGCATGCTAGTGTAGGTGTGTCATGTAGGCATTAACTGAACTAGAGTTTAATAAAGTTCAACCTTTCTTTAACTCGAAGAAAACCTGTTTGGCTGGTTTCCTTGCAATTACAATTGGAAAGCAGTGAACAAGGATTCACCAAGGGGAGCTAAAAACATCATGTGTTTAAAATTAAACCCTGTTGCAGTAAAACCAGTTAAAGGCTGAGAGGGAACCCGAGACCCCTTTTCTCACCTGGTCATAACAATAGGCTAGCAGAATGAGCAGACAAGCAGCAGATGGAATTTAATACAGAGAAGTGTGAAGTGATGCATTTTGGCAGAAGTGCTAGGCAGAGCAATGTAGACTTAATGGCAGTGTGCAGGAACAGAGGGACCTGGGGGTGCATGTGCATCGATCTTTGAAGGTGGCAGGACACAGAGAGTAATTAGCAAAGCATATGGGATCGTGGGCTTCATAAACTGAGGCACGGAGTACAAAAGCAGGGAAGTTATACTGAACCTTTATAAAGCTCTGGTTAAGCCCCAACTAGACCATTGCATACAGTTCTGGTCAGCACATATTAGGAAAGATTTGAGTGTCCTTGAGAGGATGCAGAGGAGATTTACCAGAATGGTTCCAGGGATGGAGGATTTTAATTACAAGGTTAAGTTGGAAAAGCTGGGTTTGCTCTCCTTGGAGCAATGGAGGTTGACTGGAGATTTGATAGAGGTGTACATGATTATAACAAGCTTAGATAAGGTAGTCAAGGAAAAACTGTCCCCATTAACTGATGGTACAAGGACGATGGGACACAGATTGAAGATTTTGTGCAAGAGATGCAGGGAGCAATGTGAAGAAGAACCTTTTTACACAGTGAGTGGTAATAACCTGGAATTCACTCACCATGAGGGTGATGAAAGCAGAGACCATGATTTCCAAAGAAAATTGGATGAGCTGTTGAAGGAAATAAACTTGCAGGGCTATGGGGATCAAGTGGGAGGGTGGGACTGACTGGATTGGTCTGTGAAGATTTGGCATGGACTCATAGGAAAATGGGAGCAGGACTAGGCCATTCAGCCCATCAAGCCTACTCCACCATTTAAATCGATCATGGCTGATCATCTACATCAATGCATGTGTCCCACACTATCCTCATCTCCCCTTATGTCATTTGTATTTCAAAATCTGTCAATCTCTGCTTTAAACATACGCAATGACTGAGCTTCCACAGCCCTCTGGGGTAGAGAATTCCAAAGATTCACAACCCTCTTAGGACAGAGATGAGAAATTTCTTTACTAAGTATCTTCCCCCTTATTTTAAAATTGTGTCCCTTAGTTCTAAACTCCCCAACCAGGGGAAGCATCTTAGCTGTATCTACCCTGTGTATCCCTTTTAAGTATTTTGTAGGTTTCAATTAAATCACCTCTCATTCTTCAACGAGACCTCCTTGGGATGTAGAAAACAATAGTTTCTACTGTGATAATACTCTTTTAAAAAACTGATGTTTGGAACAAGATCCCTTATATGACAGCTCACAGCTTACGGACCACAGAATCTCTCGCCTGTCCTGATCTGCAATAGGTTCGGAATGATATGTAAGTAGGGATAGGCACCAACGTGTCGCAACACAGACATTTGACACAATTATTGACTGAGCCACGGTAATGGGGGAAATTAATTTGTTTATAAAGTGTATAGTCAACCTAATGCCATCAAAACACAGACCGATTTAAAACGCATTTCTCCCTATTTATTGAGATACCTGGCATTGTTTTTGCTAACACAAGTAATCAATGTCTGCCTGCACACTCGATGTAGTGAGGCGGAGAATCTGGATAGATGTCCAGCTGTCAGGTGTGATCTTGATCTCTTTTCTCCTCTCTCGCTCCCTCTCTCACTCCCTCTCTGTGTCAATCCCTATCTCTGCTGTGTCCATTTCTCACCATCCCTCTCCCCCTCTCCCTTTCCCCCCCCCCCACCCTCTCCCTCTCTCTCAAAACTCTCAAAATCGGCCGAAAATCTCAAACTGAATCAATCAGACTTCAAAATCCCTCCCCAGAGCTGCTTTGTGATTGGTCTGTTTTAAAACATCACAGCCATTAGTTTCACAGCTGACAGTTGCTCGGAGCAGAGACAGCAGCTTCCCAAGTTCGGGGTTTTCGGCAGGCTTTTAAAAAAAAACTCTGAATCCACTGGAAAACCCCGAACTTGTCCGGAGTGCAGCAGCCACTGTCTTTGCTCCCAGCACCTGATGGCTGTGAGTTTTTTAAAGTTGGACTGGTCTGGAAACAAGTAGCCAATGGGAAATTTCTCAGCGCTGAAATTACCAGTCACGGACCTCAAAAGTTTTACTGTGGACGCTGGAGTCCGTGTATGGACACGTTGGCTACCCCGTAAATAAGGTTGCCAAATATAAACCCCCACTCAGGCAGCAACTGGTTTCAAAGTAATTCGTTGGAGGGACCACAAAGAATCATGCTTCCCCAACCCACCCTTAGTTCAAGTCTTCCCTTGATTCTTAGGACAAAAAGGATTCAGAATGATGTTTGCCCACATAAGTATAGGTACCACTTCTAGAGAGGTTCAACAACATTGCAGAGATGTTTGTCTTTCTCCCAACCAAGGTGTCACGCTAACAGATTGCACACACCAATATCTCACCAGATATGTGTCAGGAAAGGCTTCTTAGGAATATTCTTTGGCCTCCTTATCTCGAGAGACAATGGATAAGCGCCTGGAGGTGGTCAGTGGTGTGTGGAGCAACGCCTGGAGTGGCTACAAAGGCCAATTCTAGAGTGACAGGCTCTTCCACAGGTGCTGCAGAAAAATTTGTTTGTCGGGGCTGTTACACAGTTGGCTCTTCCCTTGCGCCTCTGTCTTTTTTCCTGCCAACTGCGAAGTCTCTTCGACTCGCCACACTTTAGCCCCGCCTTTATGGCTGCCTGCCAGCTCTGGCGAACGCTGGCAACTGACTCCCACGACTTGTGATCAATGTCACAGGACTTCATGTCGCGTTTGCAGATGTCTTTAAAGCAGAGACATGGACGGCCGGTGGGTCTGATACCAGTGGCGAGCTCGCTGTACAATGTGTCTTTGGGGATCCTGCCATCTTCCATGCGGCTCACATGGCCAAGCCATCTCAAGCGCCGCTGACTCAGTAGTGTGTATAAGCTGGGGATGTTGGCCGCCTCGAGGACTTCTGTGTTGGAGATACGGTCCTGCCACCTGACGCCAAGTATTCTCCGGAGGCAGCGAAGATGGAATGAATTGAGACGTCGCTCTTGGCTGACATACGTTGTCCAGGCCTCGCTGCCATAGAGCAAGATACTGAGGACACAGGCTTGATACACTCGGACTTTTGTGTTCCGTGTCAGTGCGCCATTTTCCCACACTCTCTTGGCCAGTCTGGACATAGCAGTCTTAGGAATAATACCTTAGAAATTACCTTTTGAATAAATGACTAATACTCCACTGTCTGCAGAAACAGCTAGTAATACCCAGCATTTAGAGATATGATATAGATTACACAGAATCTACAGCACAGAAACTAGTCATTTGGCCCAAATAGTCTATGCCAGCATTTATGGTCCACATAACCCTCCTCCCATCAGTCTTCACCTAACTGTATCAGCATAACCTTCTATTCCTTTCTCCTTCATGTGTTTATTTGGCTTTTCTTTAAATGTATCTGTTATCCACCTCAACTGCTCCCTGTGTAGCATATTCGACATTCTAACCACTCAGTCGATGAAGATGTTTCTCTTGAATTCCCTATTGGATTTAGTCGTGACTATCTGGTATTTATGACTTCTGGTTTTGAACCCCTCCCTACCCCCTGAATATGTGGAAACATTTTGGGGGAGAAATTGATCCATGCCAGCTGCACAAAATAGGCTTCTGGTGAAACGACAGCCAATTTCTCACTGCAATCAATCTTCTTTCCATTAAAGTTCACAAAACGATAGTTCAAACTCTTTTTGGATTCTCGTTTCCTAGTCTCACTCTCGCTTTCATTTGGTTTGCAATTAAAAATCTTGGCAATATTCTTTGAGTCAATGGAAATTTTAAAATTGATGCGGTGAAAAATGGGCTTCGATTCGCTACGAGCCCATTTCACGTTGTTTGCGTAAACTAATTTCACCCCCTTTCTCTACACTTGAATTTAACGTCTCAAGTGACTGCCTGGTTGAATTAAGGGAGTGAGTGAAAGGGGAAAGAGTGTCTGGTGAATTAAAGGAGTGAAGGATGGTTGAATTAAGAGAGTGAGGGAGAAGAATGTCTGGTTGAATTACGAGAGTGAGGGAGAAGGGTGCCAGGTCAAATGAAGGGAAGGTGGGATGGGGTAAAAGTGCTTTGTTCAATTAAGGGAGTAGAGTGTTAGCATGTATTTTGAGGGTTGGAGGACAAGTGCAAATGCATGGCTGTTTAGAGGTGGGAGAATTATATTTGCATTAGGTTTTGAGGAAATGAAAATTGCATGGGAATTATAATCTGAAGCTGAATAAATATTATCCATTTTACACTATTGGCCAAAGGCATTGTTACCTCCTCCACACCCTCAACCCCATTGTCTTTACAAAATGCTTTTCATTGTGCACCCATCTCAATGATGGATTATTCTAATGGATAGATTTTTTTGTCTTTAACGCCTGTCCAGTAACCATCGGTGGAGCAAAGAAAGGACAGTCCAATGAGAACAATTGCATGGCAGTGCAGATTCCACCTGAATTTCCTTCCATTGAAATTAATAGATAGAAAATCCGGCAAGTAGTGTAAAGGTTGCGGAATCCTCCCTGACAGAATTTCCACTCTGTGCTCCACCTAGACTCTGCTTTAGCATTAGGTGGTAAAGGCAAAAATCCACCACCAAACTTTCAGGTGGGATTCTACCTGGTGAACAATCCGCAAATCATCCTTGTATTCAAGAGGCACAATATTTGGTCAATCAAGATAAGTAACAACTAGACCTCTTGCAAAACCTTGGCCTTCTCAGGGCACAGTCTTTTAGTCAGGCACAGGGTAAGCCTGCTCTGAGATAGTCATCGTGCTCAGGGTCTGAATGCCTTCCTTTGAAGTAAGATTACCTACCTTGTTGGACCTTTGTCATTAGAATCCCTCATACACCATAATACCTCTGAAACATTCCTCAGATCTTATTGGGATTATTGCTGTTCTTTGGTTAGGTAGTTTTGAAGGGACTAATTTTTAGGATGGAGCTAAAAAGAACTGAGCTGCTGTGCATGTCCTGGGCCTTCATACTCCAGCTGGAACAAAGGCTTAAATAGTGGCTGGGCTCAATGATGCAAGGACAGAAGCCTGTGATTGCTTTGAAACCATCAAGATTCAACAAGTTCTTAGTGTGAGAGGAATTCTATAATTCAAAGAATCTGAAGACCCTGCTGACTAGGAAATTTTACTTTCTTCATCAGTCAGGAATCCCTCACATCATATAGCAGCCATAAAAAAGTAGTATTGTTTTAAGAGGAGAAAGACAGTAGCTGTGATATGCCACAATCTACTGCCAAAGCACATCTGCTAGCGACATTGTCCTGACTAAATTTATCGGGGGTTAATCCTCCAAAAACGGCTGCAAGGATCACAATACATGATAAATCCATGCCCGTTGATTGCAACACAGGCAGCATGCCAACTTCGTGCTACCTGCTCATTGGAATGATTTCAGCATCCAGCCAGCACTAACCACACTTTTCATTGGCTAAACGCATGGGGGGCCAATATCATGAGTGCTTAGCACCACTCAAAGCTAGCCTCCACTTCTTAAAAGGTGAAGTGCATTGTGGCTGGAGCAGGTCTGGCAGTTGTACAAGAAGTGAATCTGACCTGGACACATTGAAGAATGACATAACATGGGAGAGAGTGGGCTCCAAGGTTTTTGGATGCTGCACTGGATGCCTTGGTGGAGAAGCTGGAAAAGAGGAGAGATGTCCTGCATCAACATGGGGGGGATGCGGTGGGGGGAGCAAGGAGGCCCTCCAGACACAAGCTCAGAAGACAGTGAGAGCCGATACTTATGGAGGTCAATGCCAGAAGTCTAGCCCCAAGGATCTGGATGCAGTGGTGCAAGAAGAGATCACACAAGTGGTGTCAAGGAGAGTGACTGTGTCTTCAAATGCCATATCCTACCAACTGCACTGCTAGTCTCCAACGCTGCTCAATTCACTACACCCCCATCATTCACCGAGCAACAACCTCTGTCAATCAGGACTCATAGCTGACATTCATAGCTTCATCATACTCTCATACACTTAGCACTGCTGCAAGCCTCACACCTTCAATCACAGCTTGCACACTCTGCCAGCTATCCAACGATGACAGCCACATCATCCAAACATATTGCACCACACACAGTGACACACTTCCCTCTCTCTTGATGGACAAGGTGGCGCAAAACTGGAGGTAGCAGGAACTAAATGGAGGGGGAGAGGCACGCCTGCATTTCCTAACCCCCATGGAGGAGCTGGTGCTGGTCACTAATGAGTTGGCATTGAGGAGGCCATAGCCAGTGGCATTAAAAAACGCAGTATCCTGATATCTAATCCTCCTTCTTACGTCCCATCACCACCTCATTCCACTCTCTCTTCTGATTTACAAGCTGCAGATAGTGTAAGCATGCACCTCTTAGGGTCACCTCCTGCCGCTCCCTGTACCTTATCCTTATGTCTTTCTCCTTTCAGAAACAGTGTAAAGACAGTTATGATGAAGAAGTACCATCACTCGATTGCACACTCGCAGCCACCAACTCAAATACTGGCACTGCGCATAATTTAGAAGGTAGCACAGAGGCGGGATCTGCATGGGGTGAGACACCAGGCATGAGTGACCTGCAGCCAGAGTAGGAGACAAAGATAGGGGAGGTATCTGCTCACCAGAGGGCAAGGTCACACACGAGTTGTGTTGCAGAAGACTCACATGAATATGCACAATGAAATGCTTTGTGCATTGGGAATCCTGCCAGAAAGGCTGCTTTCAGTGGCAAGGAGCATGGAGGAGTCCAGCACCAATTTGGCACCAGGCTTTGCACAGAGCTTAGAGCCCATCCTTTCCAGCCTGGAAATGGTGGGCAACTCCAAACATGATGCAGCATCTGATGGTCGATTGTACCACAGGCAGCTTCCACCCAATGTCCGAGTGCTGCAGTGGAAGCTCAGACTAATGCCATCAAGGCTGTGGATTACAGTGTGCAGGGTGCCACAGCAGTTCAGCAATCGTATCTCCAACGGATTACTAGGAGTGCCAAGGCGCTACCCTGGGGGAGTGGCAGTGGTTTCATGGAGCATGAACCTGATGTCCTCTCTCAGGAAGACAGCATTTGTCCTTCCACCACTGCCACTCCTTCACTGCCCTTTCCAGTCATCCTAGACTGCTGTCTCCCATGTTGAAATGATGTAGTCCATAACCAGGCCTTCTAGGCCCAGGGCAGCTCCAGGTCATCCTCCAAGACCATCTTCAGACCCCGCCACTGAAAGTTACCAACTTTCCACCAGCCATGCTGCAACCACTGGAGTTAGCACTGCATAGGAGCACTAGGACAGGCAGAGGCACACAGAAAACATGCACCAAGGGAATGCACAAGGGTGATTCATTCACTTTTGTATGCAATGTCCCATAGTTTCATGCATAAATTTGGTTTGGAATGTTTATTTTGTGGTGGCTTTTTTGCCCTGTGGCAACGCAGTTGCTGAGATGTTCAGTAGCAGAGGGAAGATAAGGGGTTGGTTCTTGTTGTCCTCCCAATGTTGGGTTCCGTGGCGGGGGCAGGGGCCGGAGAATCTGACGCTGGGTGGCTGCCCATTGCAGAATCATGGCAGCACGGGTCCTGTGTGAGATGGCCACCATTTTCTGCACCTGCCGCCGCTCCCAGCGGCAGAACAAGATCCGCCCAAGGTGTGGGACTTCTGGTGAATGGGGAATTGGAGTTGCACCTATTGCTATCACAATTAAATGTGTTCTTCACCAAAAGCCCATCCAGAAAGGGGCTGTCTAGGTTGCCTCCTCTCTTTCTCTTCCTCCTCCTTCTTCTCCTCATGCTCCCGCTCCTCAGCTGCTCACCATATAAGTTTAGAGATACAGCACTGAAACAGGCCCTTCGGCCCACCGAGTCTGTGCCGACCATCAACCACCCATTTATACGAATCCTACACTAATTCCATATTCCTACCACATCCCCACCTGTCCCTATATTTCCCTACCACCTACCTATACTAGGGGCAATTTATAATGGCCAATTAACCTATCAACCTGCAAGTCTTTTGGCATGTGGGAGGAAACCGGAGCACCCGGAGGAAACCCATGCAGACACAGGGAGAACTTGCAAACTCCACACAGGCAGTACCCAGAATTGAACCCGGGTCGCTGGAGCTGTGAGGCTGCGGTGCTAACCACTGCGCCACTGTGCCGGTGGCAAAGGCTGTCCTGTCATGAGGTTGTGCAGCGGAGTACGATGAATATTGACACCCACTCTGCCAAGTACTGCAGGGCTCCTGCAGAGTGGTCCAGGTAGTGGAAGCGTTGTTTTAGCACCCCAATGTTCTTCTCTATTGCATTTCATATGGCAGCATAGCTTTCATTGTATGCATGTTGCACATGTGTGTGTGTGGGTTGTGCACCAGAGTCATCAGCCTTGTCCCTGTTGCATAGTAGCCACCCTCTGGTTTGCCCTGGTACCTCAAATACAGCTGGCACAGTGGACTGCCATCGTAACCGCTGCCAGGATATCGGGAATTCACCTTTATAATTCTCTACCTATGGCCACACACAAACTGGATACTGAGGGAGTGAAATCCTTTTCAGTCTCTGTATAGGGCAAAGCTGACATGCGGTACCTGCACAGCAATGTGTATGCAGTCAGTGAGACCCTGCACCATGGGGAAGCCTGCAGTCCTACTGAAACTGCGCGCTCGCTCTGCCTGCTTATGTCTGGTGTTATGGACAGGTGGGAAATGACAGGGATGATTTCCACTTTTCACCTCTCAACTGCCACCATGTGTTTTTATTAGAATTTGTTTTAACCCTTGAGCACTTTAATGGTCAATGAACAGACAAATGTCAGGTTTTCTCGTAGGTTTAAAGAAAGATAAATTTTTTAAAACAATACCCAAAAATATTCACAGATTCACCCACTCACACACACACAGAGGAAAGATAAAGATTAAAAGATAGCATGCATCTAGATCTGATGATGTTAACAAAGAGTTTGTTGTGAAACTTGTTTGCTTCCCTGGGAGGAAGATGTAAAAATGGTGAAGGCCTGTTTTTCCTTTCTCCTGATTCACTGACATCAAATTTTGGAAAGTTTCAGGTGGACGGATGCTTTGCTGCAGCTTTCTTTGGTTAATCTCAGTCAGAGTTCAATGGCAAAAATCCTTTACAATTGCTCAGGTAGGGAGTTTCAAGGTCACCTTTCGTCTCTGCCTCTAGGTAGTTTAAAGATGGTATTCTGGCAGGGTCATTCTTCTTGCTGGGATGGATCTATCTTCCTTCTGGCTTCTGGCTTTTTTGGATTTCTGCACAGAAAATGTCTGTTATGAAAAATCTCATCAGAGGCTTGATTTCTGTCAGGTCACCCAAGTTTCTCTCCCATTGTGTTTGCATAAATGGTGTTTGATGGTGTGACAATGGTTAGACAATGGGTTTGAATGTCGTTCATCTCTGTGCCATCTTGATAAAGTGGTGGTTTTTTCACACCCATTGTCCTGAGTTTGAATCTAGAGTCCCCATGTCTGCCAATTCATTGTTAGCCCAACTTATTGAAGAAGGATAGCCATTAACATTGAATGGGCCATTTACATTTCTAATGCTTTCTTCAACACTTGACCAGACATAATGATTTGTTAAGGATTCCAGCAGAGATCACCTGACCTCTTACTCCATTTTGTTTTGCAGCAAAAGGTGTCTGTCCTGAGTTCAAGTTATCATTTCATTTTATAGTTCATAATTTCAACTTGCGTGAGCATGACAGTGGCAAATGAGAATGAAATGTGGTTCGTTCTTAGTAAGTAGAGAGCTTCAGTGACCTCCCTTTTGCAATAGTGGACAGCAAACTGCGAGATGTTGCAAATATCTCCAGTTCCAGCCTGAAAGGAGTCAGATGCATAAAAATTCATGGCCATGGCAGCTTACTAATGGAGCCAGTGAAATGAGTGACTGATGGACCTCTGGCCTGCTGGTGGAAGGGTGCCTCCCAGTTGCTGCTGGTCTCCTGACTCAGTGGGTGGCCTGTTCGATGGAGGGAAATTCTGGTGGTGACTGCACCTTGGACCTAAGTGGGTCTTTAATTGATCCTAATTATCGACCTGCTGCTGCATCCGGCAAAAGCGCATGGAGCCGGGAATGTTTTGGGCAGCTGACTCAATGCACAACTTTCAAAATTTGCTCCTAGCCCCGCCTCTAAAGCCAATCTTCAGGGCTGGGAAGATTTGCCCATGGCATCCTGCTGAAAGCCCTTCTCCACCTCCTTCTCCCTCTTCCAGAAGTTTGTCCTGCTCTGCATGGCCTTTGTTCACTCTCCAAGTCATGCTGTATTCCAAGGGGCATACCTACTCGTGCATCCATGTCTGGGAGCAATTCGTTTGTGCTTTGAAATCAGCAAAAAGTCCTTCAACACCTGCCACACAACTGACTGTAGACCTTAGCAACGTGAAACAACTATAGACAGCACCGAACACTTATACAATCGAAGCAATAGCCAGAAAAAAATCAACTGGCAGCTCGCCTGTAAGTAGTTGATGATCCCTTTAAATAGCACTGCTGGGGGGTCCTTTCTGTTGCTGAACGCGTGTTCAGCTGTGCAAGGTTAAAAGAGGCCATTAGCCAGAGCATTGAACTCTAACATGACACTGGTGGTGTCAAATCAACTTTGCACGCTGATTAACATCATGATCTGCCTAATATCACTTTTGAACAAAATTAGTCATTATCACATTGCTGTTTGTTGGTGCTTGCTGTGCACAAATTGGCTGCTGCGTTTCCTACATTACAATGTTGACTATACTTCAAAAGTACTTTATCGGCTCTAAAGCATTTTGGACGTCCTGAGGTCATGAAAGGTGCTATATAAATGCAGGTCTTTTTTTTCTTTAATGCTCAAGCTGAGCCACTATGCACTGAACTCATATACCTAGCTTCATCCAAACTTCTGGACAGGGGTAAGGTCATGCGTAAACACTTTGAGATTAAGAGGTAACCGCCACAATAAAATGATTATATTTTGAAGTGATATTCAGTGGGACATGGCTACTGAGCTTTGTCAAGCTCATTACTGGCAGTGCTGTAAATCTTCATGAATCATTTACAACTTCCTTGCTTATATAGAAAGAACAGATGGTGGGGAGCATGCTTCAGTCATGTATGTAACAAGCTCAGGGATGACAAAATTTGGCTTCATGGTGTCCATAAGTTATAAGTGCTGTTTTGGTCCCAAAATGGCGCCTGTGTGCGTACACTTCCGGTGTGGCTTGTGCCAGATGCCATTTTGGGGAAATCAGTAGCGCAGACATCAAGACTGTGCTCAGAAATATGCAGTATAGGAATGTCTTTACGTCAATCAGTGTGTAACATTGATTTGACACCAGCCATTTTCGACCTCACCGCTGCAGCTAATGCCCTCTATTAAACACACACAACTGAACAAGGGGCAGGAAGGAATCATTTTAGTTAATGGTTGAATGGCCTATTCCTCTTATTTCTTATGTTCTCATGAGTTGAGGTAGAAGATCAGCCATGATTGTATTGAATGGTGGAACAGGCTTGAAGGACCAACTAATCTCTTGCTGGTTCTATTTCTTATCCTCGTACATTCGGGTTAACTGTGTTCTATTCTGGAGCCAATCTTTACATTTATTTACGGAATTAAACGTTACAAGCATACATCTCCTAACTCAACCACACCACAGTTTGAGTAAGTGTCTCTTTATATCTGCTCAGGTGAAACCCCAATTAATATCCTCCACCTGCATATAATTAAACACAATTGATACACAATTAACAAGTTGCTGATTAATTTCTACTGGCTCTGTCTGAGTTTATAAACATGTTTGATGGTTTAAGGAGTTCATTAAAGTTGGTGAAGCTGACAGGGAGTGGTTCTGCATGTGGATACGGCCTTGGTTTTGACTTCAAGGGTTCTGGTCAGGCCACTTGCTCCTAGTCCTGGGCTGCAGCATCAGAAGGAGATGAAGCAGAGGCAGCACAGAAGAGGACAGGCTGCTCACAGGGGGAGGAGGAAGTGGGGGAGGAGGGCTCTCAGCAGAAAGCCTTATCCACCCGGGGTCTTTAGGGAGCATTTCTCTTACCTTACCTGAGCCAGGAGCAGTGCTTGTATCGACTCTGTTTTATGAGGAAGGTGCTGACTGATTTCTGCCAGCTTTTGCATGCAGACCTGTTGCCTCAGGGCAGGGATGGCGCTACCAGTGGTTGTGAAGGTGACCATGGTCCTGAATTACTTCACGTTGGGATCCTTCCAGGTTGGAGCAGGCAACATTTCTAACATCTTCCACTTGCCATCTACAGCTGCATAAGGGAGGTGACTGACACTCTTTATGCCAGAAGAGGGGAGGTCATTATCTTCTTTCTGACCAGAGAGAAGCAGGCGGCATGTGCATGTTGCTTTTCCAGGATAGTGGGCATCCCCATGGTGCAGGGTGCCATTCACTGCACACACGTAGCTTTGCGGGCACTGCATCTCAGTGCAGAGATGTACCGCAACGACAAAGGGTTCCATTCCCTGAATGTGCAGTTGGTTTGCGACCATGCTCAGCAAATCATGCAGGTGAATACCCACTATCCTGGCAGCAGGCATGATGCATTTAATCTGCAGTAATCCGCTGTTCCCTCAGTATTTGAGCACCACGTCAAACCAGAGGTTGATTGCTTCGCAGTAAGGGCTATCCACTTAACACCTGGCTCATGACGCCACTGCCCAATTCAAACACATGTGGCCTTTGTGCATCGAATGAAAGCCATGCTGCCACACAAAACATCATAGAGCAGAATATTGGGGTGCTGAAGCAACAGTTCTGCTGCCTGGACTTCTCTGGAGGAGCCCTTCAGTACTTGACAGAGCTTGTCTCCAGGTTCATCATGGTCTGCTGTCTCCTGCATAAGCTGGCCACCATGAGGGCACAGCCCTTACCACCAGTGAGCAGCTGAGGAGGAGGAAGAGAAGGAAAAGGAGCAGGAGGAAGGGAGGAGGCAGCCAACACAGCCCCTTTCCAGCTGTGCTGGGGCCAGTAGCATAGTGGTAATGGTACTGGACTTGTAGGCCAGTGGTCTGGAGGAATGTTTTGGAGACGTGTTCAAGTCGCACCATGGCAGCTGGGGGAATTTAAATTCAACCAATTAATAAATCTGGAATAAAATGCTAGTCTCATCAACGATAATGAAATGACCGGATTTTCGTAAAACCCATTGGGTTTGCTAATCTCCTTCAGAGGAGAAAATCTGCCATCCTTACCCGGTCTGGCCTACATGTGACTTCAGACCCAGAGCAATATGGTTGATTCTTAACTGCCCTCTGAAATGGCCTAGAAAGCCACTCAATTGTACCAAACTGCTACAGAAAATAGCATTGTAAGTGTGGCTACACCGGATGGACTGCAGCGGTTCAAAAAGGTGGCTCACCACCATCACCTTCTCAGGGGCAATTCGGGATGAGCAATAAATGCAGGCCTAGCCAGAGATGCCTATATCCCAAGGATGAACAAAAATAAAATCTGTGATTGCCTCGACTACAGTTCTAATTGAGCACAACCCCCAAATGCCCATTGTATGGCAATCATGCACCTTACCATCCGTCTGACACTGATCATCACCGTGTCCTCTTGGCCATAATGCTGAAATAAAAGCCACCAAGACAACCATTCCAAACCAACTTTATCCAAGAACCCGTCCAATATTCCATACAAAAGTCAACCAGTCAGACTTGTGCATTCTGTTAGTGCCTGATATGTGGGTGCCTTTGTCTGTCTAATGCTCCTATGCAGTGCTACCCCAGTGGCTGCAGCATGGCTGGTGGAAAGCTGCTGACTTTCAGTGGGGGAAACTGCAGATGGCCTTGAGCAGCTCTGGGCCTAGAAGGCCAAGCTTTGGACTACGCCACTTCAGCATGGGTGGCAGCAGTCTGGGCTGACTGACAGGCAGCAGCAAGGGCACTGGCAGAGTGGCAGGGATGGGAGGACGAATGCTATCTTCCTGATAGAGGACAACGTTCATGTTCCACGGAGCCACTGTCACTCCCCCAGGGCGGTGTTTCAGCAATCCGAGTAATCTGTTGAAGGACAGGTTGCTGGGCTGTTGTGAAACCCTGAAAGCCCCTTTGAGCGCTGGCAGCCATGATGGCAGCAGTCTGAGCCTGCATGGATCTCATGGCCTCTGTCCAAGCTTCAAATACAGCACTCAGACATTGGGTGGCTTCTGCTTGTGCTGCAACGGAAGCTGAATCATTGGCCATCAGAAATTCCATCATGGTCGGGTCCGCAAGTGTTCTCATGGAGTTCGCCACCACTTCCACACTGGAAAGGATGGCCTCCAAGCTCTGCACAAAGCCCTGTGCCAAGTTGACGCCAGACTCTTCCAAGCCCCTTGACAGCGACAGCAGCCTTTCTGGTAGGCCTGCCAATGCACCAAGCATTTTGTTGTACATACCCATCACCCTTTTTCTCTACACGATCTCAATAAAGTCCTCATCTGAGCCCTCTGCAGCAGGACCTGTGTTCGAACTCACCTTCCAGTGAGCTGACATCTGCACTATCCTTGCCCCTTGCTCTGGCTGCAGGCCACTCATGCTCAGTGACTCAGCCCATGCAGATCCTGCCTTTGTGCTACCCTTTAACGTTCGAGCAGTGCCAGTATAGGAGCTGCTAGTCACAAGTGTGAGTACGATTGACAGTGGTTCTTCATCAGTATCCTGCTCCTCTCGCACTTCACACTGATGCACCAGTGCTTGACTATATGGCATTTCTTGGCTACCTGAAAGGAGAAAGGCACAAGGGTAGGGTTGTGATGAGGAAAGAGGGGGAAAACAAGGGACCACCCTTATGCCGTCTGCAGCTTGTATATCAGAAGACATTGTGGGAAGAGGGGAAAATGGAATGTGAGAAGGTGGATTTGGTAAGAACATACTTTGGTAAGAACAAACCACCTTCTGTGGTTTCAGCCCCTCCACTGGCCACAGTGTCAGATATTGCCACAACAATGATTGCCAGCAACATCTCCTCCACTGGGGTGAAAGCCTACAGTCATGCCTATACCCTGCCAGTTAGGTTATGTGCCATCTCTCTGCAAGAGAGAGGAAAGTGTGTAAGTGAGTGTAGTGCAATGTGTTTGAGTGATATGCCTGACGTATTTAAATAGCTGATGGATGGAGCATTTCTGACGTCCTGTCCCATGATGTTCGTTTTCTTGAGGCTGATGGTTAGGCCAAATTCATTGCAGGCAGCCGCAAACCTGTCGATGAGACTCTGTAGGCACTCTTCAGTGTGAGATGTTAAAGCAGCATCGTCAGCAAAGAGGAGTTCCCTGATGAGGACTTTCCGTACTTTGGACTTCGCTCTTAGATGGGCAAGGTTGAAAAACCTGCCCCCTGATCTTGTGTGGAGGAAAATTCCTTCTTCCGAGGACTCGAACGCATGTGAAAGCAGTAGGGAGAAGAAAATCCCAAAAAGTGTGGGTGCGAGAACACAGCCCTGTTTCACGCCACTCAGGATAGGAAAGGGGTCTGATGAGGAGCCACCATGTTGAATTGTGCCTTTCATATTGTCATGGAATGAGGTGATGATACTTAGTAGCTTTGGTGGGCATCCAATCTTTTCTAGTAGTCTGAAGAGACCACGTCTGCTGACGAGGTCAAAGGCTTTGGTGAGATCAATGAAAGCAATGTAGAGGGGAATCTGTTGTTCACGGCATTTCTCCTGTATCTGACGAAGGGAGAACAACATGTCAACGGTCGATCTCTCTGCACGAAAGCCACACTTCAGCCTCAAGAAAACGAACATCATGCGGCAGGACATCAGAAAAGCTCCATCCATCAATATTGGCGATCACGCTCTGGAAGTGGTTCAAGAGTTCACCTACCTAGGTTCAACTATCACCAGTAACCTGTCTCTAGATGCAGAAATCAACAAGCGCATGGGAAAGGCTTCCACTGCTATGTCCAGACTGGCCAAGAGAGTGTGGGAAAATGGCGCACTGACACGGAACACAAAAGTCCGAGTGTATCAAGCCTGTGTCCTCAGTACCTTGCTCTATGGCAGCGAGGCCTGGACAACGTATGTCAGCCAAGAGTGACGTCTCAATTCATTCCATCTTCGCTGCCTCCGGAGAATACTTGGCATCAGGTGGCAGGACCGTATCTCCAACACAGAAGTCCTCGAGACGGCCAACATCCCCAGCTTATACACACTACTGATATACATAAATGATTTGGAGGAAAGTATAGGTGGTCTGTTTAGCAAGTTTGCAGACGACACTAAGATTGGTGGAGTAGCAGATAGTGAAGGGGACTGTCAGAGAATACAGCAGAATATAGATAGATTGGAGAGTTGGGCAGAGAAATGGCAGATGGAGTTCAATCAGGGCAAATGCGAGGTGATGCATTTTGGAAGATCCAATTCAAGAGTGAACTATACAGTAAATGGAAAAGTCCTGGGGAAAATTGATGTACAGAGAGATTTGGGTGTTCAGGTCCATTGTTCCCTGAAGGTGGCAACGCAGGTCAATAGAGTGGTCAAGAAGGCATGCGGCATGCTTTCCTTCATCAGACGGGGTATTGAGTACAAGAGTTGGCAGGTCATGTTACAGTTGTATAGGACTTTGGTTCGGCCACATTTGGAATACTGCGTGCAGTTCTGGTCGCCACATTACCAAAAGGATGTAGATGCTTTGGAGAGGGTGCAGAGGAGGTTCAGCAGGATGTTGCCTGGTATGGAGGGCGCTAGCTATGAAGAGAGGTTGAGTAGATTAGGATTATTTTCATTAGAAAGACGGAGGTTGAGGGGGGACCTGATTGAGGTGTACAAAATCATGAGCGGTATAGACAGGCTGGATAGCAAGAAGCTTTTTCCCAGAGTGGGGGATTCAATTACTAGGGGTCACGAGTTCAAAGTGAGGGGGGAAAAGTTTAGGGGGGATATGCGTGGAAAGTTCTTTACGCAGAGGGTGGTGGGTGCCTGGAATGCGTTGCCAGCGGAGGTGGTAGACGCGGGCACGATAGCGTCTTTTAAGATGTATCTAGACAGATACATGAATGGGCAGGAAGCAAGGAGATACAGACCCTCAGAAAATAGGCGACATGTTTAGATAGAGGATCTGGATCGGCGCAGGCTTGGAGGGCCGAAGGGCCTGTTCCTGTGCTGTAATTTTCTTTGTTCTTTGTACTGAGTCAGCAGCGCTTGAGATGTCTTGGCCATGTGAGCCGCATGGAAGATGGAAGGATCCCCAAAGACACATTGTGCAGCGAGCTCGCCACTGGTATCAGACCCATCGGCCGTCCATGTCTCCGCCTTAAAGACGTCTGCAAACGCGACATGAAATCCTGTGACATTGATCACAAGTTGTGGGAGTCAGTTGCCAGCGGACAGCCATAAAGGCGGGGCTAAAGTGTGGCGAGTCGAAGAGACTTAGCAGTTGGCAGGAAAAAAGACAGAGGCGCAAGGGAAGAGCCAACTGTGTAACAGCCCCGACAATCAAATTTTTCTGCAGCACATGTGGAAGAGCCTGTCACTCTAGAATTGGCCTTTATAGCCACTCCAGGCGCTGCTCCACACACCACTGACCACCTCCAGGCGCTTACCCATTGTCTCTCGAGATAAGGAGGCCAAAGATGTGATTTAAATAGCTAGCATTGTGTGCAAACTGAGATGTGGGTGTGAGGCTTGCAGCAGTGCTAAGTGGGTGAGGTGAGGCTATGAATGTGAGGTTATGATCGATATTGTTGGGTCAGTGAAGGAGGCTTAGTGCATTCAGCAGTGTGTGAGGCTAGTGGTGCATTTCTAGGAATATGGCATTTGAAGATGCATTCACTGACCTTGGCCACTTGTGTGAGGTCATGAAAGTTCTGTCAGCACTGCATCCAGGTCCTCGGGGATACACTGCTGGCATTGGCAGTGATGGTTATCTGCTCCCAGTACCCAGTGTCTGCCTGGAGGACCTCCTGGCCCCCTGTGTTTGTAAGGGAGAAATGCAAAACTGCTACCAGGGGCTGAATTTTTAGCCCCTGGTTGGGGCGAGCATGGCACCATCAAGGTTTTCAAGATATTAAGGTTGAATCTAAAAATTCGAGCCAGACCTTGCAGGAATGAAATTAGAAAAGTGTGGTAGAAATTTGGAACTTTCTCCCGCAAATTGCAATTGATACTAGATCAATTAGAAATTTAAAATCTGAGATTGATAGTTTTTTTCTTATCCAAAGGTATTAAGGGATGTGAGGCAAAGGTGAGTATATGAAGTTAGGTCACAGATCAGCAGTAATCTCATTGGATGGCGGAACAGGCTCGAGGTGCTAAATGGCCAACACCTGCTCCTATGATCTCTTTCCTCCTGTCCACCTTCTGCATTAAAGCCTCCAGCACTGCATAAGAGAACCTTGAAGTAAGCTCTCTGGCCTGTTGCACCATTCAGTCATCCTGCTGAGAGATTCTTCCTCAAACAGTTTCAGCATCCGTTACAGAAGAATGTACTTCCCCTTTAAGAGGTGCAGGCTGGCTTTAAGTGGTGTGAATCTTGCATGAACTTGAGCCCCCTTGGTGAGCTGTGCAGCCACTCAGCAGGACATTTAGCACTGGGCTGCACGCTACTGTCATTTAAATTAGCAGGCAGCCCGTAATTGGGTGTTAGCCAGCTTTTCCCCAAGGGCTTTTGATGATGTCAAAGACCATGAGATGAAAGCTTTTGCGATTTTTGATCGCCTTTCAAATCTGAGAGTGAATCATGGTTTTAAACACAACCCCATTTAAAAAAAAATCTTACTTGCCTTGCAAGTCTGGGTGGAAAGATACCTTTATATGATGTTCATCTGGTTTTGAGGAAGGTACTCCCCATGTTCTAGGTCAAATCACCCACCATGACAACAGAAACATTTTCAACACTGACGCAGAAGTGAAATATTGAGCTGCTAGAACAGTTACTGCCTCAGCTACTAGACTTGGGACTGAACCAATGCAAATATCACAAGGTGAGACAGAGCGAGGGAACAGACGGAAACAGTGCCGAAGACCCACAGGTAAAAGGGGTGATGCAGAGTCAGGAAGAGTAAGAGAGTGCGCTGTGAGAACAACTCAACAAAAAAGATCAAGGAGTAATGTCGCAGGACAGCAGGTAGATGATTCATTATTCGGAGAGCCTGGAGGTAAGGAGCGTGTAGCTGAAGGGGTTCGGGGGCAGAGCAACAGAGCAGAGTGAGCACGAGTGTCACAGAACAAGGTAAAAAACTGAAAGTATCATCAGCAGAAGGGAAGGTGCTGACTGGTGAGTAGCTGGGCTTTTATATATATATCTTTCATAAGTCTTTAGTTTATTTCTGTTAAGTTCAGTTAGTCAAATAAATTGAGGCTTGGCAGAGTACCTCAGTCCTGTGGAGCACATAGTCTTCTTGTGTCCGAGACAACCAGATGTGCAGAAAGTTTTGTCAGCTGGAGCAGCGTGAGCTCTGGGTTTCGGAGCTTGAATGGCAGCCGACATCACTGCAGTGCATCTGCTAGGTTGAAGATTTCTTGGGTAGCACATTTCTGGATGTGGTCACCCCGCAGCTTAAGGGTGTACAGGCAGAGAGGGAATAGATGACCACCAGGCAGTCACGGAGGACCAGGCAGGTAATGCAGGAGTCCCCTAAGTGTATTTCATTCTCCAACCAGTTTTCCATTCTGAATACTGGTGAGAGTGATGGATCCTCTGGGGAGTGCAGTCAGATCCAAGTCCATGGCAGCACGAGTGGCTTAGCTATACAAGGGTGGGGGCAGGAGGAAGATTGCAAAAGCAATAGTGATCGGGGCTTCTATAGTTAGGGGAACAGACAGGCATTTCTGTGGCTGCAGACGTGAATAGAGGATGGTATGTTGCCTCCCTGGTGCCAGGGGCAAGGTATCTTTCCACCCAGATTTGCGACAAATAAGATTTTTTTTTAAATGGTGAGTGTGAACAGCCAGCAGCCGTAGTCCATAATGATATCAACGACTTGGGTAAAAGAGGGATGAGATCCTGAAGGCAGATTTTATGGAGCTAGGAAGGAGAATAGCAAACAGGACCTCAAAGGTGGTAATCTCCAGATTACTCCCGGTACCACATGCTGGTGAATATCGCAGTAGGAGGATACTTCAGATGAATGCATGGCTGGAGAGATGGCACAGGAGGGAGGGCATTAGATTCCTGGGTTACTGGAATCAGTTCTGGGGGAAGATGGGACCTGTACAAGCCGGATGAGTTGCACCTGAACAGAACCTGGACAGATGTCCTTGTGGGATGGTTTGCTAGTGCTCCGGGGGAGGATTTAAACTAACTTGTCAAGGAGATGGGAACTGGGATGTAACATTAGAGAGGAAAAAACAAGGTGCACAGAGAATTGGGAGAAACAGATAGCACTAGAGTAAGAAATAGTTAGGTATTAGGTGGGGTCAGAGAAAGAGGGAATGTAATAAGGTCTAAATTAGGTTTACAGAGCATTTATGTGAACACACATATGGTATATAAGGTTGGTGAACTGCAGGCGCAGGTAGCCAAGTGGGAATTTTTTGTTGCAGTGATAACAAAGATCTGGCTCAAAAAAGGGCAGGACCAGGTATTAAATATTCTTGGATACAAGGTGTTCAAGAAAGTTAGGGAAGGAAAGAAATGAGGAGGGTTAGCAGTATTGATTAAGGAGAATATTACAGCACTGGAGAAAGAGATGCCCCATAGGGGTCAAGGTTTGAATCTGTTTGGTTAGAGCTGAGAAACAACAAAGGTATCATTACACTACTGGGTGTATTCTATAGGCTGCAAACTAGTGAGGAAGATATAGAGGAACAAATTTGCAAGGAAATTACAGACAGGTGTAAAAACTATAGAGTAGTTATAATGGGGTACTTTAATTATCCTCATGTAGATTGAGGTAGTCATAGTGCAAAGGGCAGAGAAAGGCAAGAGTTTCTGAGCTGGGTTCTGGAAAATCTTCTACATCAGAATATTTCCAGCCCAACTAGGCAGGAGGCCTTGCTGGATCTGGTTCTGGGGAATGAGGTATGTCAAGCAGATCAAGTGTCAGTAGGGGAAAAATTAGGGGACAGTGATTATAGTATTGTAAGGTTTAGGTTAGCTATAGAAAAGGACAAGGAGCAATCCAGAGTAAAAATAATTAATTGAGGGAGGGCCAGTTTCAGTGGAGTGAGAACAGATCTGGTCCAGGTAAATTGGAGTCAAAGGTTGGCAGGCAAAACTGTAACATAACAATGGGCTACCTTTAAAGATGAGATGGACAAACAAAGCCAGTGCTCCCTGGATGACAAAAGATATAGAGTAAGATGAAGCAGAAAAAGTGTCCTTATGACAAATATCGGGATAACAAGTGAGAACCAGGCTGAATATAGAATGTTCAGAGGGGAAGTGAAAAAAGAAATAAGAGAAGCAAAGACAGAGTATGAGAAGAGATTGGCAGCTAACATGAAAGGGAATCCAAAAGAATCCTATAGGCATATAAATAGTAAAATAATAATAAAGGATGGGATGGGGCCAATGAGGGAATATAAAGGAGATTTGTGATTGGAAGCAGAGAGCATGGCTGATGTACTAATTTTGAAAATTCTTTCATAGGATGTGAGTGTCGCTGGCAAGGCCAGCATTTATTGCCCATCCCAAATTGCCCTTGAGAAGATGGTGGTGACCTGCCTTCTTGAACTAGTGCAGTCCATCTGGTGTAGGTACATCTACAGTTCGGGAGGAAGTTCCAGGACTTCGACCCAGCAACAGTGAAGGATTGGCGATATATTTCCAAGTCAGGATGGCGTGTGGCTTGGAGGGGAACTTGCAGTTAGTGGTCTTCCCAGGCGTCTGTTGCCCTTGTCCTTCCAGGTGGTAGAGGTCGCGGGTTTGGAAGGTGCTGTCAAAGGAAGCTTGGTGATTTGCTGCAGTGCATCTTGTAGATGGTACACAATGCTGCCACTGTGCATCGGTGGTGAATGGAGTGAATGTTGAAGGTGGAGGATGGGGTGCCGATCAAGCGGGCTGCTTTGTCCTGGACGGCGCCGAGCGTCTTGAGTATTATTGGAGCTGCAATCATGGAGGCAAGTGGAGAGTATTCCATCACACTCCTGACTTGTGCCTTGTAGAATGTGGACAGGCTTTGGGGAGTCAGGAGGTGAGATACTCACAGCACAATTTCAAGCCATTGACCAGCTCCTGTAGCCACAGTATTTATATGGCTGATCCAGTTAAGTTTCTGGTCAATGGTAACCCCGAGGCTGTTGATGGTAGAGGATTCAGGAATCGTAATACCATTGAATATCAAGGGGAGATGGCTAGATTCTGTCTTATTGGAGTGCCTGGCACTTATGTGGCGCGAATGTTACTTGCCACTTATCAGCCCAAGCCTGAATGTTGTCCAAGTCTTGCTGCATATGGACATGGATTGCTTTAGTATCCGAGGGGTTGTGAATGGCATTGAACATTGTGCAATCATCAGCGAACATCCCCAGTGCTGACCTTATTAAGGAGGGAAGGTCATTGATGAAGCAGCTGAAGATGGTTGGGTCTAAGACACGACCCTGAGGAACTTCGGCAGCGATGTCCTGGGGCTGAGATGATTGGCGTCCAACAACTACAACCATCTTCCTTTGTGCTAAGTATGACTCCAACCAGTGGAGAGTTTCCCCCCTGATTCCCATTGACTTCAATTTTGCCAGGGCTCCTTGATGGCGAAGTCTCACTCTCTCCTCACCTCATGAATACTTTGCATCTGTCTGTACCAAGGAAGAAGATGCTGCGAAAGACATAGTGAAAGAGGAGGTAGTTGAGACACTCTATGGGCTAAAAATTGATCGAGGAGATGTTCGAACGGCTGGCTGTACTTAAAATCAATAAGTCACCAAGGCCAGATGAAATGCATCCAAGAATACTTAGGAAAGTAAGGGTAGAAATTAAAGAGGCACTGGCCATAATCTTCCAATCTTCCTTAGGTGCAGGGGTTGTACCAAAGGACTGAAGAATTGCAAATGTTACCCCCTTGTTCAAAAAATGGTGTAAGAATAAGCCCAGCAACTACAGGCCAGTCAGTTTAACCTCAGTGGGGAAAATGCTTTTAGAAATGATAATCCAGGACAAAATTAACAATCACTTGGACAAATGTGGATTAATTAAGGACAGCCAGCACAGATTTGTTAAAGGCAAATTGTGTTTAATTAACTTGCTTGAGTTTTTTGATGCGGTAATGGAGAGGGTTGATGAGAGGGTAATGCGGTTGATGTGGTATACATGGACTTCCAAAAGACATTTGATAAATTGCCACATAACAGGTTTGCCAGCAAAATTAAAGCCCATGGAATAAAAGGGTCATTGTCAGCATGGATGAGAAGTTGGATGAGTGATAGAAAACAGTAGTGTAGTGGTGAATGGCTGTTTTTTGGTCTGGATGAAGATATACACTGGGGTTCCTAAGGGGCCAGTACTAGGACCACTGCTTTTCTTGATCTATATTAATGGCCTAGACTTGGGTGTACAGGGCACAATTTCAAACTTTGCAGATGACACAAAACTTGGAAGTATTGTGAACTGTGAGGAGGATTGTGATGGACTCCAAGAGAACATAGCCAGGCTGGTTAAATGGGTGGACACATGGCAGATGAAGTTTAATACAGAGAAATATGAAGTGATACATTTTGGTAGGAAGAACGAGGAGAGACAATATAAAGTAAAGGGTACAATTCTGAAAGGGGTGAAGGAACCTGATGGTGGCAGGGCAGGTTGAGATAGTGTTTAAAAAGACATACAGGATTCTGGGCTTTATACATAGAGGTGTAATGTAAAAGAACAAGGAAGTTATGGTGAACCTTTATAAAACACTGGTTCAGCCTCAACTGGAAAATTGTGTCCAGTTCTGGTCACCACTCTTTAGGAAGGCTATGAAGGTATTGGAGAGGGTGCAGAAAAGATTTATGAGAATCGTTCCAGTGATGAGGGATTTCAGTAACGTGAATAGATTGGAGAAGCTGGGGCTGTTGTCCTTAGAGAAGAGTAGATTAAGAGGAGATTTGATAAAGGTGCTCAAAATTATGAAGTGTCTGGACAGAGTAAATGGAAAGAAACTGTTCCCATTGGCAGAAGCATCGAGAACCAGAGGACACTGATTTAAGGTGAATGGCAAAAGAACCAAACTTGACATGAGGAAATACTTTTTTACCCAGAGTATGGTTAGGATCTGGAATGCACTGCCTGAGAGTGTGGTGGAAGCAGATTCAATTGTGGCTTTCAAAAGCGAATTGGATAATTATCTGAAGAGCAAACAAATTGCAGGGCTACAGGGAGAGGGCAGAGGAGTGGGATTAGTTGAGTTGCTCTTTTAGAGAGCTGGCACGGACACGATTGGCCAAATCACCTCCTTCTGTGCTGTAACGATTTTATGATTTTGTAATACTGCAGAGACTGAGCGGCAGCCCTAGGTTCTCAATATTCTTATTCCCTAAATTCCTTTATAAGCACAAGCAAAGGAAATTCCTTGGTTCTGAAACCAAGTGCTATTTTTCAGGCTTATTGAGAAGTTTGGCACATCATTACCAGAAAAGTCAACAAAATTTCAACAGTAGCTCAAACCTGACGATTGCTGAAAGGCTATCAGTAACTGAAGATGAAGTACTCAACGAAATAAAATAATCTATCATGAGGAAAAAACTACAATCCAACACAAAAGATTGCCCAAAGATGCCAATGGTGCCAGAAGGAAAGTTTATGTGCAATATTCCACTTGGATGAATATGGATCCGACTCCAATGATTCTAGTGATCTTGAGTTGATCTCAAGCCTGTTTTTTGTTCATTATGACCATCATTCACACAGTTTGGAATTTGCTGATTCAGCACTGTTCCAATTGGTTAAAAACCTATAGAGCAACACTCTATTAAGTATTTTTGATAGAGAATATTCCATAACATGTCATATGTGTCTAATTTCTCACTCTCAATATCTCTGGTTAAGTCTGAGGGTCCAAGTACTGCACAAAAATATGCTTATATTATTCCTGACAACTACAATAGTTGCTTACAAATTCAACAGTGTCGACTCTGAAGAAGGGCTCTCCAACATAGAGGGATGTGTATTGGTGAGAATTTCATCAGTGCTGATGAGACAGATTGGCGATACTCATTTGTTTTATCAGTCAGAGATGGGGCAGGTTCAGTTGGCCCCAACTAGTACCAAAAGAAAATGAAACCATCTTTCAGTTTAAGTCTCTACTGAGTGCTTGGTACTGGCTGGTGCAGATGGGGACGTGGCGATATCACGAGTGCTGATGGGATTCAATGAGCCTTTGCTCAGCACTAAAGAGCCACAGCCACTTCGGTAGGCAGTACTTCTGCATCAAGGGATCATTGATCCCTTTTGTGCTGTCAAATCTAGGGAATCCATGGTGTTACGACTAGATGAGGAAGGGGTCTGGGGCTCCCCTCTCAGCCTTCTCCTGTTTGACTGTAACAGGGTTTAACTTTTAAAACACTGTTTTTAGCTTCCCCTCAATGAGTCCTTGGTCACTGCTCTCTAATTGTAATTGTAAAAGAAATCAACCAGACGGATTTTCTCAGATTTAAACAAGAAATGTGTAAGTTTATTAACCTTAAAACTCTAACTCAGTTAAAACTATCAAGAATACGTGACACAACCGCGCTAGCATGCATTCGTAATAAACACACACACAAATAGAGACAGAGGAGGAGAAAGAATTAAAGGGGAAAGGTTTGAAGTAGTAGATGGAATTCAGTTACTGATTTGGGTTGGATGCAAAGTCTTTGATTGAAGTTAAGTCATGCAGTTCTCGTTGGGGCCTAGTGCACACTTTCAAACTTGTTTCTCTGGTACCAGAAGGTTGTAGGATCTTCTGTCTTGAGGCTTATGTTACTTCCGTGGGTCCCTGGAACCTTGTGAGAGAGAGAAAGATAGAGAGAGAGAGGCCTTGCTTCTCTTTTGTCTTCAAAAAAGCAGTCTGTCTCAAAACTTTTCTGTGAGCACAGTTCAATCAACTCCACTAGCTCCTTGTTTGAAACAGCCTCGCCTGTGAGGTTTGTGGATTCCTCCAACCTTACCAGCCACACTCAGTAGGGGGGGGGGGCGGGGTGCTGGAATTCAATGACTCTCAATGTCTCTTGATTATCACTATTGACAAAACCCATCTGGCTAATTGAATCCAGGAGTACTTCCATTGTCTCTCTGGGCAACTGTCTCTCAGAGTAGAAATGTGCAGCCATGTTTTCAGCCGCTCAGTCCTGTGGTCTTTTTAAACAAATTATTTCAATGTCCAGTAACAGTTCAAAATAGTGTTCCGTATGACAAAATTAATATGTTTCCATTTGGCAGGTGTGCTTTCTGTCACAATGGTGATAGAGAACTCAGATTTTTCAGGTTTCAGTTGTTTCAGATTTTTATCTTCTTAGACTGAGACGTAGTCACTGAGTGACCAGGAGAGTGCCCAAAGATTTTGATGGCATCAATTTCTTGATTTGTCAGGCTTCCCTGGGGATTATTTCTGCCTTCAGCATCTGGATGGTGATCTGGCGGAGTGGATGGTTTAACTATTATAAAACCTGGCTGATTTGAGTACGAGGGCCCTCGCCTCCACAGTCAAGGAATTGTTCAAGGCCCCTGCACTGGTGAAGTCCAAATGGCTTGTTTCTAAAAGTGATTGACATTACCAAGGAAGAATATGATGATGAACTGACACTGCAAGCCTCTTGACCAAGCCCTTCCACAATACCTTACTTATGGTTTTTGACACTTTTAATACCAGATTCATCCAGACCTAACTGTGGCTGTCTTGAGTATCCCTGCTCTGGGATTGAAGATATTGCTCTGAATCCTCTATAACCAAGGGAACCTGAAGGTTTCCTACAAATGGCCCTCAGTTCCAGCTAGCATAAACCATATCTAACAAGACCACCATGTTTCAGTTAAATCTTTGTTTGCACCCTTTGTTGCAAACTTGATACTGGTGTATTAGTTGAAATCCTGGCAATATTTGAATCCTGTTACCCTTATGTTGTGAATTGAAATAGGTGGGTGTATGAAGCAAGTAGATCCTTGTTCAGGAGACATTTCAACTGAAAACGGCCAGTCACCAAATCCATTGGGCAGGTCTTTCCCATCACTGGGGATCCCAGCTTCAGGCTGTGATTAAAGGAGTCAGTCACACAGCTTTTGAAAGTTGTGATCCAGATTGACTCACTGCAGCAGCAGCAACTTGCTCTGGACGACCTAGATTCTGAATTTAGTAACCAGCTCCATTAACCCAAGGGACATTGCTCTGCTGTTGGCTTCACATTTTGGGTATCCCAGAGTGCTGCAAGATAAGCTGTTTCACATGCCTTTTGATGGAAAGGATCACATTATGGAGTGGATTTACATTCAGAGGCACTAAGCAGCTGCTAACTCTAGAGAAGACAAATTATTTAGTTACACGTGGCCAAAAATGAAATATAAAAATATATCTGCAATAAATAATTACTGCGATGAACATTTTTTCCACATGACTTTTGCCTTTTTGCTTTGATTGAATTCCAAATTACTGTTTGTTATTCAGATGATTTCCATTCTTGAGAAGGATGCCAGGCTGTGAGCTTCTCCATTGTTTTTTTTCGTTTCTTGTGTGTGATTTTGCTGTTATGACAGCCAATATATATTGAAGGCTATTAGAAGAATGGCTAGTGCATTGGAGTTCAGTGCACAGAATCATGAAGATGCAAGTGGCATTTCCTTACAGTCTTTCACTTATCCATCTCAGTGTTGATGCCGCAGAGAAGTATTGAACAGTATTCAAACCCTTCCCCACAGGGATGGACTATTGGAACAAATCATTGTTGGTGTTATTCTTGTGCACTTCCTCATGACTAGTTTCTGAATGGCATTGTTGGAGGCCAAGGAGCAAGTTCCTACTTGATCTAATTCTCAGAAAAAAAGAGAGAAGATAACTTAACAAGGAGTTATCACCCAGAAGTAAATAAGTATCTATAAATATAAGTATCTATAAATAGATAACATATAAGTATATAACATATAGCTGTCCTCTTTTGAGTTTACAGGTTTACCTGTGTGCACTGTGCTCACCCATCACACCAAAAGTGAATTACATTCTTCATCATCATTTATTGCATTTAATTTTAAGGGAATGTAACTTAATTTAAGGCCTAATTCTACATCTCTGCTCCCAAGATGGTGAGCAGACAGCGTACTCCCAGATCTCCAGCATGCATCCCTGTGGCTGGCTACTCATGTGTGTTGGCTCTTTGCTGGAGCAGTCCATAACTTAGGCCACTGCCCTGCTCTTCTCATTCCTCACTGTCATGTATGTATTCAATTTCCCTTAAATGATATAATGGTCTCTACCTCAACTATTCCTTGTTCCAAGCTTGAAGCGCACACTGTGAAAAGAAATTTCTCCGACTCTCCCTCCTCACTCTCAGTGAAGAATGGTGCTGCCATTTTTGCCTCAAATATGTAGGACTCAGAGGATTGAGGTAGAATGTAGGAATTTTGTATGCACTTAGGGCAGTTGCAGATGCAAATGTGATTACTTTCTTTTAACCTCGCACATTACTTCCACATTCGGGGAGCACCCTTTCACTTCCATATATGGAATGGAATTGCAAAGGGAAGAGGCTATACCACACCAGCTAATAGACCCTTTGATCCTTGGAAAATTAGGCACAACAATAAACTATTGTAGAGTTTCCAGGGAACCATATGAAACTATGCGCCATCTTGAATAATGAAGTTGTGAGCTGCTCTGTGCAATACATAGTCCTGACATAATCCCCGAATCAGAAGTCTGTGGCACTAAAGTTAACAGCTGCTGTCACTTTTTCAGCTGTTGGTAATGCAGAGGAAATGGGACTGAGCGTGTACCTGCAGTTCCACATATAAATCAGTCAGAACTTGTCAGCTTAGTGTAGGGCACCTCACGTTGTGCCTTTCAGAAAAAAACAGAATTCAGTTTTGAGGAGCAAATTCTATTCGAGTGCCTCATCATTCTCTTGAGTTTTATGTTTCCGAGAACACATTTCTACTCTTCTGGTAGTATTTCAACCCCGACTGAATGCTGCCAGGTCTCAGTCTTGTCTTTGTCATTAAGCATCAAAGCTGAACATCTTTCCCACCATTTTCCCACCTCATTATTAGCTTAATTGGCTCTTAATCACTCTAGTGATAAGCATTATTGCTGGTCATTGCCACTGATTGGAAACTGTAGTAAACACACAACATGCATATTTATCAAAAGCAAAAAGTGGGTTATCACCACTATTAAATCTGTTCAACTACTAGATGGAAAATCTAGCTTGTGTAATAATGAAATCTGTTAGAAACAAGTATATCTGATGTGCAGAGTGTAGATGTGCAGACACAATGGCATTACGAGATGAGAGAATAGTGACAGAATTTTGATTTTTCTGAGATACAGACATTGGGTGAAAAGAAGAATTGGAGAATGAGGAAAAAATAGAATGCAGAATATTTGTATATTGATTAATTCTGTCAGATACTCAAATCATGTTTGACTAGCTCTATAAATCACCTGGCTTAAATTGCAATGCATGGATAAAATACTTTTTAAATATTGGCATTTAAAAAATTAAGAGCCTATTTACTTTATCAGTTGGGCGGCCCTTTGTGTATTTTTGGATTGTTCTAGGCTCTGATGCAAGTGTTGTATGATCATGGCTGCAGTTTGCTTTAAATCTGCTGTAGAGATTGGCAAAGACTCTTCTATTTCAGGGAGAATCCAACTGTTAGACATGGTTAACACCCATCTCATTTGTTGTTTAATTGAACTAAGGCTGCTGTTGCGGGCAGGTGGTAAGGGGTGTGGGTGGTTCCCACTGTTCACCTCACAACTGACCGCAATCGTGTTTTGTTTAAAATGATGAGTTAGCTCCTGCATGTTTTACTTGCCAAATAAACAGTGACAGGTTTTCTTGTAGGTTTAAAACAGAAGATTAACTATTTAATAAACAACATTCATTCCCCGAAATGTTTGCAGCACTACTGCCACATGCATTCATTCTCACATGCACTCCCAAGAGAAGATAAATAGAAGGTAAAGGATAAGAGTTCAAGGTGTTCGTGGTTTACGGTAGACCTGTTGAATCTTCTAAGTAGAACTATATCTTTTAAAGGTGCAGGCCTGGGTTGCTTGTAGTCTTGTATTCGTTGAGGTGCTGTAGATCTCTGGTGGTTAAGATTTCAGACTGGAGGTGGTGATCACTTTCAGTTCTCTGCTGAAGGTTGAAGTGTAGAATCAGCAGCAGGGCTCCTTCTTCTTGTTTAAGCTGGGTCTTTCCACAGCCCTTGGCTGGACTCCTATGAGGTTGTTGTGATCTCTCTCTCTCTCTCTCGCTTTCCAGAGGGTTGCCTTTTAAGGTCAAAATCCATCAAATTAGAGTCTTTGGTAGTTGACGCATGGCCCTATCACCTGGTGCGACCACACAATAGACCAGGATGTGCAATCCATGGCATCCATTGATGGCTGAAAGGCTATAATCCTGTTATGGTATGGTTATTTCACACCTTATTTCTTTCAGAAGAACCCATTCTCTTCAGGAACGTCTCATGATGGTTTCAGGATGGGTGTAATTGACACCTCTTAGTCTGGAATGTATCCTTCGGCAGCCATCTTGTACCACATTAACCACTTTTTAAAAGAAAAGTCAATTTCAAAGTTTCCACATTGAATAAAGATAGTATCTTAAAGGTAAGAATATGATATGTCTTTACTGGGAATGTCACTGTCCAATAATAAATAATTATAAATATGTTTGTCCATACCATGTATATATTGCAAGTCATTGTAGATAAACTTTCCATATAAAATTCCAGCAACTTGTTGGGGGAATTTTAACTTTCAACAATAAGTGGGCTTGGGAATAGGTTTGGGGTTAAAACTGGAGAAATTCCCATAAGTATTGAAACCTCACAGCTGCTTCCTTATCTAATTCTGTGAAAGACCTTTTCTCACAGTACTTGTTCTGAGAGATTACCTTAACTACTCTACAGGTGATTTGTCCTACTTCAGACGTAACTTTCACTGATTGGGAGTTTGTGCGTCTGATCTCCACTTTGCATCTGTGATATATCAGGTCAGCATGGATGCCACTTACGCTGTTTTAGCTTGGGCCTCAGATGAGGAACAAGATGACCTGCAGCATCAATAGCAGTTAGTAGAGCACTAACACAGGGGACCATCTGCAAGAGCACCACCAGCAGGAGCAGCAGCAGCATTCTCCTCACAGGCCTGTCACTCCACAGGAGAGAGGGGATAAGCAATAGGTGCAGTTCATAGAAGCCGATTTCTACAACATGGGGTATACAGACAGAGATTCAGCTTTCTGGACATGTCTCAATACTGGACTTTCAAGAGGCTCAGGATGTCATGTCAGATGGTGGCAGACACTTGTAGCCTGCTGGAACAAGACCTACTGCCAAGTGGACCTGGTGGCCACCCTTTACCAGTGGAAGGCGTGTAGCCCTGAGGGACAGTGCTGTAAAAAGTTCAATGACCTCATACAAGTAGTCAAGGTCAGTGAATATAGCTTCAAATTGCATATCCCACCACATGCACCATTAGTCTCATACACTGCTCAAAGCACTACACCCTGTCATTCACCTACCAACAATCTCTATCAATCATAACTCAAACTTAACATTCATAGCTTCACCTTATCCTCACATACTTAGCACTGCTGCAAGCCTAACACCTACATCTCACAGCTTGCACACACTGCCAGCTATTCAACCATGATAGCCCTGGACTCCAGAGACTGGCCTGGTCACTGATTCCTTCAGGTTGAAACAGAAGGAGCTCAAGCCCCACTGCCAAGCAGACATTAAACAAATGTATGGAGCATGCAGACCACCGTGATTCTTGACACACGCTCTGTTGAAGACTGCAGGGCTCCTTCAGAATGGCCATGACAGCAAAAGCATTACTTCAGCGCACCAATGGTCTGCCCCATCACGTTTCGTGCGGCAGTATTGTTGTCTTTAGATGCATGCTGCCATGTGTGCATGTGTTGTACACTGAAGTCAAAGAGCAGCCTTTGTCTTCCAGTAGCCACCCTCTGGTTTGTCGCAGTGGCTCAAATGCGGATGGCACAGTGAATGAAAGCATTGTAAGAAGGTAAGGAAAAGGAGCTGGAGTAGGTTATTCAGCCCTTTGAACCTGCTCTATCATTCACTAAGATCATGACTGATCTTCTATCTCAACTCCACCTTCCCACACTATCCTCATAATCCCTTGATTCTCTTAGTTTCCAAAAATCTATTGATCTCTATCTTGAATATACTCAACGACTGAGCATCCACAGCTCTCTGGGGTAGTGAATTCCAAAGTTTCACAAACTTTTAAGTGAAGAATTTCTCCTCATCTCAATTCCTAAATGGCCAACCCCTTTATTCTGACAGTGTGGCCCCAAAACTGTACACAGTAATCCAGCTTGGTCTCACCAAAGCCCTGTACAATTGCAATAAGACTTCTTTACTCCTATACTCCAATCCCTTTGGAATAAAGGCGAACATACCATTTGCTTTCCTAATTGCTTGCAGTACCTGCATGCTAACTTTCTGTGATTCATGTACAAGGACACCCAGGCCCCTCTGAATACTGGCATTTTCCACTCTCTCACCATTTAAAAATTATTCTGATTTCCTATTTTTCCTACCAAAGTGGTAACTTCACACTTCTCCACATTATATTCCATCTGCCATGTTTGTGCCCGCTCACTTGATCTGTCTTTATCCTTTGACAGCCTCCTTGCATCCTTCTCACAGCTAACTATCCCACCTAACTTTGTATCATTAGCAAACTTGGATACATTACACTTGTTCCTCTCATCTAAGCCATTGGTATAGTTTGTAAATAACTGAGGCCCAAGCACTGATCCTTGCAGTACCAGTTGCAGTCTGCCAACCCCAAAATGACCCGTTTATTCCTCCTACTCTTTGTTTTCTGTCAGTTAACCAACCCTCAATCCATGACAATATATTACCCCAAATTCCATAAGCCCTAATTTTGGAAATTAATTTCTTTTGTTGCACCTTATTAAATGCTTTCTGAAAATCCAAATACACTGCTAGTTACAGCCTCAAAAAACTCTTAACAGATTTGTAAGCATGATTTCAATTTCATAAATCCATGATGACTCTCCTCAATCATATCGTGATGTTCTCAATGCCATATTATCATGTCTGTAATAATAAATGTTATCATTTTCCTTACTACTGATGTCAGGCTAATTGGCCAACAGTTCATAGAGTTATACAGCACAGAAACAGACCCTTTTGCCCATCGCGTCTGTGCCGTCCATCAAACACCCATCCAATCGAATCCCATTTTCCCACACTTGGCCCATTGCCTTGTATGCTATTGCATTTCAAGTGCTCATCTAAATACTTCTTAAATTTTGTGAGGCTTCCTGCCTCAGTGAGTTCCAGATTCCAACCACCCTCTGGGTGAAAATATTTTTCCTCAAATCCTCTCTAAACCTCCTGCACCTTACCTTAAATCTTTGCCCCCTAGTTATTGATCCCTCCACCAAGGGAAAAAGTTTCTTCCTATCTATCCTATCAATGCCCCTCAGAATTTTGTATACATCAATCAGGCCTATAGTTACCTGTTTTCTCTCTCCCTCCTTTCATGGTTGCTGCCAGAATACCATACATTAACCTGCATGAAAAATTGTGTATGGACACACACTAACTGGACATTGAGGGACTGGCATCCCCAGTTGTGGTACATCTCAAAGCTGACATGCAGTGCCTGCAGAGTGACGTGCGTGCTGTCAATGGCACCCTGCACCATGGGGGAAGTCTGAAGTCCTCGCAAAGCCTTGTGTTCGCTCCACCTGCTTCTCTCTGGTGAGAGAGTGAAATGTATTCAGCTCTCTTGGAATACAGAGCCTCAATGGTTTGTAAACAGGGAGATGCTGCAAATATTGCCTGCTGCAGCCTGGAAGGAGCCCGATGCATACAAGTTCATGGCCACGGCCACCTCACAACCACTGGCAATGCTGACTTCACCCTAATCTGAGGTTGCAGCTGCAGCAGGTGCAGATTTCAGTGAGGATGTCCTTGGTGAAGCCGAGATGTCTGACATACCGTTCCTCACTGAGGTTCAGGTAGAAGAATTGTTCCCTGAACACCCGGATGGATATGGCTTCCTGCTGAGAGCCCTTCTTCACTTCCTCCTCCTCCCTCTTCTAGAAGCTTATACTGCTCTGTGTCACCTCTACTCATTCTCCACATCATGCTGTATTCTGGGGCAATGTACACTACTGCACCCAAGTCTGTACGCAACTGGTTTTGCAGAGTCCTTGAAGTCAGGATAAAGTCCTTCAGCATATCCCAATTCACTCGCTGTAGACTTAAGCGACTTTAAAGAACTCTATAAAGCACCAAACACTTGTATAATTGTAGCAACAGCCAGTAGAAGTCAATCAACAACTAACCTGTAAGTAATTGATGATCCTTTTAAGTAGCACTGGTGAGGGAAATCCTTCCCACTGCTGAATGTGTGTTCAGCTGTGCCTGTTTATGAGATGTTATTAGCTGAATGTTGAGCTCCGACAAGGCAACATTGGCCTCAAATCACCATTATATGTTGTTTGATGTCACGATCTGCATACTTCCGGCGGACGCTCCCTGCATAGGCTAGCGCCCTCGCCAATATGACGTCTGGTGTGGCTCGCACCAGAAGTGCATGTGTGTGCACACTGCGGATGCCATTTCAGAACCAAAGTGGCACTCATAGCACTGAGAAACTGGGCACTAAGGAACCAAATTTTGCAGCTAAAATCTGAAACACTACAGCATGTAGTGACTAGGCATCCTTGCTTCGCAACATTGCATTTTTCAAACTAAATTTATTCCCATGTGTTATCTAATCTTTTAGTAGATAATGCTGGCCCCCATTCAAATAAGCTGAATTAGGAATTCTTAGAACTAAACATATTTTACAAAATGTCCTTTCCTGCAGTAGCTGAGGTATATGTGATGCAGAGTAATTTTCTGTTATACTGAAGTTCTAGTATGTTTGTATGAGGACACAACAAAATTTGATTTGATATTATTTATAATCTGCTTAGATTTACCCATCACTATCATTACCATGTTGTGCAAAAAACACCCTTCAGTATGGCCCTTTTCTCATTTTCAACTCAAATGTACATTATTTAAATTCAATCTCAGGATGTGGGCGTTGCTGGCAAGGCCAGTGTTTATCGCCCATCACGAGTTGCCCTTAGAAGGTGGAGGTGGGTTGACTTCTTGAACTGCTGCAGTCTGTATGCTATGTAGTGATTTGATACAACTGAATGGCTTTCTAGGCCACTTCAGAGGACAGTTAAGAGTCAACTACGTTGACACGAAGCTGGAGTCACATGTCGGCCAGATTAGGTAAGAACACCAGGTTTCCTTCCCTAGAGGATATTAGTGAGTCACTTGGGCTTTATTCTGACAACATGATAGCTTCATACTGACACCAGCCTTTTATTTGCTGATTTGTTTTTTTTAACTGTATTCAAATTCTCAAACTGCCACGGTGGGATTTGAACTCACGGATGATTGTCCAGGATTCTGCATTATTAGTCCAGTAACATAACTAATACACTACCATACCCACTTTTAACTCTGAATGAAAGTCTCTTCTCTCTATTAATTATAAAGGCCTTGCTTTTTAAAAATGAGCCAGACTAGTCTCACCCAAATTCTCACTGTGAGTCCATAGCACAGAACTGGCCACAATTTAACACTAAATCGGTAGTGTAATTTACAAACTATCAAAAACGTCAGGGAGAAGAGAAATCCATTTGGTTTCCCATACCTCTTCCCTCGAAGATCGCCCCATCGTTCTGTCCAAGTGTATTTTTGTATGTTTGTTTCTACTACCTAGATTGGCAGAATATTCCAAGCATTTATCATACTTTGGGTGAAGATATACTTCTGGATTACTCTCCTAAATTTACTGTTCACTAATTTCCCATTGAAATCCACTGGCTTTCTTTGAAGTAATATCCTGGATTTACCTTATCTATACCATGTAATATTTAATATACTTTGAAATAATTTCCTTCTTTCCAGACTGTAAAGCTTGAGTTTTTTCTAATCTTCTTTCGTTTCCTAATCCCCTTACACTTTGGGATCAATCTTATTGTTGTCCTCTATTCAGTACATGCATAACCTTTTGGTGAAGCAGTGATATGAACTAAACAAAGTACCCTATTTATGACCTGACTAGTGCATTGTGAGATCTTAGTAATGGGAGACCATGGACATCTGGTGCAGGGAATGGAAAATTTGGTGATGTAACAAGGTACCTCTTTGGGGGGAAGGAGTGGTTAAGGTACATTGTTGGAGTTAAGTAGATGGTGTTTTAGTCTGCATCTCATGTCTATACTACCAGACCACACTAGCAGTACAATGTGCAAAATAAAACTAAATGCTGGGAAACTGAAATAGAAATGACTGTGCCCACTAATAGTGTAATTACTTCTCACTTATGGAACAAACCCTAGGCTGGTGTTGGAATATCTGCACAAACAATCAGAAGATTGGTTGCACAACTAGAGACACTGCCACTGCTCAACCAATAACTACATGAATGCCACAATGAATGTACTGAAGGAATAATGACTGGATGTTTCTGGACCAGCAACTGCACCCTGCTTGTGTAATAACCATATCGCATCATTATCACGTCAGTCCCTCGAAACAAGGATGACATATGCTAGGGTTCATGATTTGCGTGTCCTCAGATGACTCAGTGGGTCTTTGCTCAGAGAGGACAAGTGTTGCCATGATGAAGGGGGATTCTCGAGCCAGGATCCTGCTCTCCTTTCGCTTTCAACACTTCTCGGCAGCAGAGTTTATGCAGTCAGTATGATTGTGATAACTCCTGAGAAGTGAGGGCAATCACCACGTTAATGGCATAGTGACTGGGCATTACTGGAGTAATGACTAAACTAATGGAATAATGAGTGTTCTCTCTATGATTTATACCTGGCTGGACAATTGACCAGAGCCACCTGAACCATTTGGCCTTGGTTGTTGCTGTTTAAGACCTTGTTTTCCCCATTCAGTTGGCACAAGGGTGTTCATGTGTAGGAATTTAAAAAAAAAATAGTTGCAAGTGATTTAAGGAGCAGTATTTTCTTTTTCTAAAATTCATATTTCTTCTGATTTGGCAAAACCAATTTCAACATTAATGCCAACAGAGTACATAGACCTAAAGGCATAACAATAATTTTGTAGTGGTGCTGTGTAATCCTTCAAAACATGAATTCAGCTGAAAGGATTTTGAATGGGGCCAATTGTGCACCGCAGAGAATCCTACTAGATTGGGTTTATTATTCCAGTTTTCAAAATAGGCATACTTTACCTTGAACATACTGTCATGCTAGGTCCCCATCTGCCAAGAACGAGGCACATTAATTTTGTCATGAACATTGATTTTAAACTGTTACTGGAGGGGAGGACTTGTTAAACAGATCAGCCATGGCTGGAAAATACATTTGCATATTAACAGACAGTGTTTGGAAGAACAAAGCAGCCATTCCCTGACACATTCAACCCACAATGGACTTTTGATCACCGGACATTGAATGTGACAGAGCTTGCATTCAAGGTTGACTGCTAAGATGGCCGAATACACAAACGGACATGGTCAAACCAGCTAGTCACATTACTAACCTCCTGGGCAACCTGAGTTTTTTGAATTTGCACAAAGTTTGGGCAGAAAGCAGAATGCTCCTGGACTGAGAAGATCTCTTCTGCCTGCTCCAATCTCTTTCTCACAAGCCTCTGAATCCACTGAAGACACATGAACCCCAAAAGAGAAAAGTCTCCCACAGTGAACAAGGTTTAAGAAGAATACTGGGCCTCAATGAAAAGCAAGATCTACCTACAATCAAGGACTCTACAGTGAGCTTGAAGAACCGGAACAACAACTCTTCAGATATTGCCTCAAACTTTTCCACTTTATTTCTTCTGCTCTGTTCTGTCTCTATCTGCATGTGTGTAACGCATATGCATGCTAGCTTGGGCGCATCGTGTATCTGTAGGAGTCAACCAAATTAGATTTTAAATTTAATAAATTTCAACTTTTCTTCTTTAAACCTAAGAAAGACTGTTTGTGTTGGTTTCTTTGCCTTATAATTGGAAAGTGGTGAACAGGGATTCACCAAGGGGGAGCTAAGGTGTTACAGTAAGACCAGGTGAAGGCTGAAAGGGAACCCTAGATCTATTTCTCACCTGGTTGTAACAATACTATTAGGCAAGGTATTTCCCTGGAGCTTCTTTCTGCTAGATCTTATAAATTAGAAAAATACACAGAGCTTAAAAAAAAGGTCTGGCTGTAATTCTACAGCTCTTGGCTTCAAAATAATTGTCTTCTGGTCAGCTCTGGGGGGTGTGGGGGTGGTGGAATGCATTTATTTTGAGACCTTGTGCCTTTATACCCCCTGTCAGAAATTATGGTGTCTTAATGCACCAGTCCACAAATGAGTGGTCAGCTGTTATTTGATGTATTTGCTGCCATCATGCGCCCATGCAATATTGGGTGCAGGGATTGCTCCAAGTGTCCCTGGCATTCAGTATTGCTAAGGGCCTCGGGGATGGGGGTTAAACTTCACTAAACCGCTTTCAAGAAATTGGCCTCCAGCATAAACAACTATTTTTTATGCTTTATGAATATTCTTGGTCTGGCACTACCAGCCCATTTATGTGTCCAGGTCCTGACGTTAAATATCACCCCTGGCTGAGGTGGCACATCATTGGTACCATAAATGGCATAAATATCTGCCAGCTCAGTGCAAGTACCCCTGACGTCAGGATGGTGGATAGCGCCAGGATCACATCCCTGAGAAGAGGAAAATTCCTCCCCCAGAATTTCTGGGTCAGTATCTGGCTATGGTTTTCCAGAATTCCTTAGATTCAGGAATGGTCCTGTCAGATTGGAAGTTGGCAAATGTTACGCTGCTTTTCAAGAAAGGAGGTCGAGAGAAATCAGGGAACTACAGGCCAGTTAGCCTAACATCAGTCATTGGGAAGATGCTGGAAACTATTATTAAAGAAGTCTTAACATTGCACTTGGAAGAGCAGAGTATGATTAGAGCAAGCCAGCATGGTTTTACTAATGGGAGATTCTGTTTGACAAATTTATTAGAGTTTTTTGAGGGTGTAACTAGTAGGGTAGATAAAGGGGAACCAGTAGATGTAGTATTCCTTGATTTTTAAGGCATTCGATAAGCTGCCACATAAAAGATTACTAGACAAGATAAGGGCTCATGGTGTTGGGGGTAATTTATTAACGTGGATAGAGGATTGGTTAATAGACAGGAAGCAGACAGTGAGCATAAATGGGGCATTTTCAAGTTGGGAGGCAGTGAATAGTGGGGTGCCACAAGGTTCAGTGCTGGGGCCTCAGCTATTTACACTCTATATTAATGACTTGGATGAAGAGACAGAGAGTAATGTATCTAAGTTTGGTAGAAAGGTAAGCTGCAGGGAGGCTGTAGAGAGGCTGCAAAGAAATATAGGCAGTTTAAGTGAGTGGGCAACAAGATGGCAAATGGAGTATAATGTAGGGAAGTGTGAAGTTGTTCACTTTGGTCGTAAGAAAAGCAAAGCAGAATATTTTTTTCAAAAGTGTGAAACTGATAAGTGTTGACATTCAGCGAGACTTGGGGGTACTCATACAAGGAATGCACAAAGTTAACATGCAGGTGCAGCAGGCTATCAGGAAGGCAAATGGCATGTTGGCCTTTATTGCAAGGGGATTGGAGTACAGGAATAAAGAAGTCTTACTAAAATTGTACAGGGCTTTGGTGAGATCGCACCTGGAATAGTGTGTGCAGTTTTGGTCTCCACATTTAAGAAAGGAAGGCAGTTCAGTGAAGATTTACTAAATTGGTCCCTGGAATGAAGGGTTCGTCCTATGATCCGAGGCTGAGTAAATTGGGTCTATATTCTCTGGAGTTTAGAAGAATGAGAGGTGATCTAATTGAGACATGCAAGATTCTGACACGGCTTGATAGGGTAGAAGCTGAGAGATTGTTTCCACTGGTCAGGGAATCTAGAACACGGGGGCACAGTCTCAGGATAAGGGGTCAATCATTCAAGACTGAGATGGGGAGAAATTACTTCACTCAAAGGGTTGTGAATCTTTGGAATTCTCTAACTCTGAGGATTGTGGATGCTCCATCATTGAATATATTTAAGGCTGGGAGAGATAGATTTTTGGTTTCACAGGGAATCAAGGGATATGGAGAGTGGGCAGGAAAGTGGAATTGAAGCCCAAGATCAGCCACCATCATATTGAATGGCGGAGCAGGCTCGATGGGCCATATGGTCTACTCCTTTTTCTTGTGTTCTTGTGAGTATCTTTGAAGCAATATAACAAATTACTATTTTGTATTTTATTCCTTATCCTGAGTTTAATTTTCTTCTGCCTACTTTGAATCCTTCAACCTACGAGAGGAGCAGTGTAAAATTTAATAACCTGTCGTCCAACATAGCAGCTCAGGTTGATGGATCCTCTAGTTTCTTGAACTGATACCCACGCACATTAATAACAATGGACATCCTGTTTGTAAGCGCAGTTCTGCACTGTGTGGGGATGTATTCACAAGCCCCTGCCTGCCTTTCTGTGGTCCATTGTGCCAAAACACTGACACATTGCCAAGCTTGTAATTGTTTATCTATTCTATTTTCTTCCCTTATTCCTCCTCTCATTGCCTCATGCTGGACTATGATTACACCTTGTGTTTGTCATTTTCCCAAAGCGGTTATTCCTCAGGTCTGAGCCTGGAGGTGAGTGTTCGAAGGCCATTTGGCTGTACAGGACCTCACAGCAACAACCAAATCCTTCCCTTGCATAGTGTCTACACAGCTGGGTCAGAAGAGGTTTCCAGGCTAATTTTACCCTCCCCCAGCCAGGCTATGCCTGCATAAACCAGGGACTGAGCCTGCAATCTCCCTGATCTTTAGGACTTGATACAGGGCAGGCACCCATCAAGGGATCCTAAAATTGGAATTTTGTTCCCTTGCGATTTGAGCATAGAAATGCCATTAATTCTGAGACTGTGCCAAAAACATGCTTTGGATGCCATTCCATCTTGGATCAAGGCTCACTCCAGCTTTACTCAATTGATCTGACCACAGCTGCAGATTATTGTCATGTGTACCTCAAGTATTTCCCAGTGTCATGGTCCTGTAGTTTTTTTCAGACTATGCGGTTTGCCTTTAAGGCCTGCAAAGGGTCAGTATTGCTTTAAGAGCCGGCAAGCCTAAGGAGTTATAGGAAGGTGCATTTTCGTTGCCTTAGAAACAGCCATTTGGAGACTGCAATTCAAAGGGTGCATTCTCGATACCATGGAAACAGCCACTGGGAGTGAGCCTGATGCGATACATTTGTTACAATTCAGTTTGAACTGGCAGTTAATGAGACAGTTTGAACACACAGATAGAAGACACAGACAGCTGTGGTGTCAGCACTGAAAAAGAGCTCTCAACCATTTAAACTGAAGGAAATAGGATTTTTGTCTGTTTAATTATTATCTCTCGAAATTCTTAAAAAGGTCAAGCCAAGACAGAGATCTCTGGTAATTTAAATTGAAGAAAGGGAAGTTAGACTGTGACAATCTTTTATCACTCAAAACTCCAAAGTCAGATTGATTCTGTTGAAAGTGTTTGCAAGTCGTTAATTGTTGAACTTCGCTGGACTTCGAACAACATTCTGTGAGGGCTTCAAACAACATTGGACTGTAAATTTGCAAGGACTCTAATTTTTTTCTATTTTAAATGTTGTTTATATCTTCATAGTGTTTAAGAATTTAGTTCTTGTAATTAAAGAGTTAATTTGTTGATTTAAAGACACCCGGTTTGGTTAGCCTCATTCGGTGAGGTTAATAGATGGTACAATTTAGTGGGTCTTTCTTTAATTTGGAAAGTTTTAAATGATATGTTAGCCGATCTGTGGAATGACAGGATTGAATTAACTGTGCGTTGGTCCCAACATAATCGGAATCGCATATTTTGATTGAGGGCTTTGACAGGAGCGGTCGGTTGTAACACCAGCTTCAAAGACCCATCCTCCATCATTGAGTCCACCTGTGTTGTATCAGCAACCACCCAGTTCTAGATATTTCTAAGAGCTAGGTACAGGCTAATGGGGCAATCATATCCGAATAGCAGTGTGCTGTACTTTGCTGAGATACAAAGTCTGCAGATCAGCTGATTGCTATTTGCCTCTGTAAATAGCTAGGGAAATGGCTATTGCCTGACTTTTTTGGGCATGAGCTTGTTTGGGCAATTTAGACCTTTAAAAAGCAACAAAAATGCCTACAGACATGCAATGGAGGACATTAAATGAACAATCCAAAGGGAGAAAACTCCTAACCAGACCTTCCTTATTGTAAAGGCATTCAATGCTGAGGTAGAATCACTCCACAGTCAAAAAACTCTTCCTGACACCTACTGAGAGACAAGGTGCAGAAACTATTGCTCAGCCCAAGGAAATCCATGAATAACACAAGGTCAGTTCATTCACGTATTTTCAGGTGTTCTTGGTGATGTTGCTTATGATGTACTGAAAGTACTAAAAGGTAGGGGATGGTGAGGTGAGAGCAGATTCCAGAATTTAGATACTAACACCAATTGAAGGCTGACTTACTGAGAGCCTTATGGACTTTCAGGGCTTTTCCTGACTGCAGATGTCTCATTATGATCCTTCCCCATCAAGTAAGCCAGTTTGCAGTTTATTCCTGTGTCAAGACAACATATTTGCCAGGGGTGCGCAGTTATCACTTTCCACATGGAAATGAGATACCAACTGGAGAAGGTACAGCACTTTCACTGCTGAGCAGGTTTCCCAAGAGTCTGGGCTTTATGGAGGGAACCCATGTATCATCATGGCTCCACATATCAACTCCTCTATGTAATAAAGGACCACCCTTTCAGGTGATATTATACCACAGAAATGTGACTGCACATTGCTGCCTGGTATCCGTGAAGCACCCATGGTGCTTTCATTCTGCAGCAGTCTGCAAGGATGTTGTTTGAAGATCCCAAGAGAATTCTGGGAGACTATGGCCAGCCAGCCTTTACAGCCATGATTTATGGCCATAGTAGAAACCCCCACACTGCAGCAGAGTGTAGATACAATGAGACCCATGCCACCACTGGAGTTACTGTTGAACACACCTTGTGAATGCTGAGACAATAGTTCCAGTGGTCGGACTGCTCAGGCAGGGTGTTGCTCAAACCTCCAGATAAAGTTTCCAAGATCATCACCACCTACTACATGCTGTACAGTTTTGCCATCCAGAGGAACAGGCTTACAGCAGAATGAGAATCAGTTCCAATGGGCTGCAGGCTCACAAGACGACTATAAGGAAAGGAGGAGGGCAACATGGAGGCTGGGAAATTGGTGAGAACTCTACCTAAGAACTACTTTAAGTAATGACAACATCCTGCCACTGACCAATTTTTAAAAAAAAATGAAATCCAATCCATTTTGGCCCCAAAAAACATGCCCCACATTCTCTTAAGTCAAGCTTCTATCTGTCAGCCCTCTCACAACACTGAGAACCTTTCCAAACTCAATCCAACAAATACTGTCCTGGCTAATGAGAAATTAAAAGATGACTTTTTTTTATATAACACGAGTTACATTGAAAATCTGCTCTTAGCCCATTGCCTGTGACGTGATAAGGTGTGATGTTGGAGGCGAACTGCAATACATTCTCAGTCAGTCGATACAAGCTGCTCATGGCAAACTCAAAGGATCTAACAAATGCCTTCTGCATTAACTTCCAGCTGAAGGCATTCCTAGTAGGATCTCTGGGCCATAAAGTTGACATATGATGTAGGCTCAAAGCCTGGTCAGAACTTTCTTTTTCCTCTTTTGCTACCTCCGTTTGCTCCTCCTTATGTAGTGTGCCCCTTCCTCTCACACACTTACCAAGTTCACTGACATGCCAACAGCCGGTGCTGTCAAAAGAGGGAGTACTTTTTTTTTTCTTTTTTTTTCTTTTTGGGAGCTTTACTCTGTATCTAACCCCGTACTGTACCTGTCCTGGGAGTGTTTGATGGGCGGGGGGGGGGGTGGTGGGAGAGGGAGTACTTGTCGCAAAGTGCCCAGATTCATGTTGCTACTTGCCTATGCCTCAGATTGGGATGAATCTTTATCAAGAGAATAGGAAGAATGGCAATACATCCCCAAAACAGTGCATTCAAAGCAAGGTAAAACCACCAGAAATTTTATGCGTTATGCAGCAGCTCAGCAAATGTTTTCCCAGCAGGTAGGATTAAGAAAGTCAGTGTGAGAATTTAATAATAAATGAAGAATACTTGCTGTTACGTTTACGCCGGGTTACTGGGTTTTTGTAATATCTGATTTAACTCAGAGCAATGCAGATATCACACTTGTGTTAAATAATCAACAGGTTTATTTACAAGACTTTAACTATAAAGATTCTTACAGGATTTCAGTACAATCAGAGCATTATGTTCTGTGGAAGCTTCTAGCTGTGTGTCGGTCTTAGTTTCACTATCACTCTGCAGCTCTACCTGGAGGCTTAAGCAATCGAATACCGGGAACACAGATAGTGGACAGTCTGATACAATCAAACCCTAATCAATCAAACACTACATTTCCCCCTTTTTGACCAAAGACATTATTTTTAAATTAAAGTATTCAGCAACTAACATGTATGCATCAAGTTATTTCTTAGCGGTCAACTTGTCTGTCTTCTCTAAGTACAGAAATAATCTTTGAGATAGGAAGGTCTCTTCAGTTAGATTTACGAATTTGAGGTTGTGGATCTGTTTGATCAGCTTGATGATGAGGCGGATTATCAATATCATTCAGAGGAAAAGGAAATGTATCCTCATAACCACTACCCTCAAAATATCCTATCAAATGTCTTGCATTCCATTTGCTGCTGTAGCCAACAGAAACAAAAAGCAAAAGCAAAATACTGCAGATGCTGGAAATCTGAAATAAAAACAAGAAATGCTTTTGCCAGTTCTGATGAAGGGTCACTGACCTGAAAGGTTAACTCTGCTTCTCTCTCCACAGATGCTGCCAGACCTGCTGAGTATTTCCAGCATTTCTTGTTTTTATTTTAGAAATGAAAAGCAGATAAGCTGAGGGCACAGATAGACATGTGGCCGTATGATATCATAGCTATTGCAGAAACATGACTTAAGGAGGGACAAGAACGGCAGCTCAACGTTCCTGGTTACAGGGTTTTCAGACGCGATAGGGAGGGGGATAAGAAAGGAGGGGAAGTGGCAATTTTGGTCAAAGAAATAATCATAGCTGCGAGGAGGGATAATACGTTGGAAGGTTCATCAAATGAGGCCATATGGATTGAGTTAAGGAACAAAAAAGGGGCAATCACACTGCTGGTAGTATACTATAGACTCCCAAACAGTCAGAGAGAGATAGAAAAGCAGATATGTTGGCAAATCTTTGAGAAGTGCAAGAACAATAGGGCAGTAATAGTAGGGGATTTTAACTACCCCAATATTAACTGGGATAGTTTTAGTCTGAAAGGAATTGAGGGAGCAGAATTCTTGAGGTGCATTCAGGAGAACCTTTTTGGCCAGTATGTAGCAAGTCCAACAAGAGAGTGTGCAGTTTTAGACTTAGTTTTAGGAAATGAAGCTGGGCAGGTGGAAGGTGTGGCAGTGGGAGCGCATTTTGGTGGTATTGTTCATAATTCAGTCAGTTTTAACATAATCATAGAAAAGGACAAGGATAAAATAGGAGTTAGAGTTCTCAATTGGGGCAAGGCCAATTTTACTAAGCTGAGGAGTGATTTAGCGAAAGTGGACTGGAAACAGCTACTTGAATGTAAAGGAGTGTCAGAGCAGTGGGAGGCATTCAAAGGGGAGCTTCAAAGGGTTCAGAGTTCCCACAGAAAAAGGGTGGTCAGATCTCAAGCCCCATGGATGTCAAGTACCTTACAGGGTAAGGTAAGGCAGAAAAGGAAAGCTTATGTCCCACATCGAGAACTCAATGCTACAGAAAGCCGAGAGAAAAATAGAGTGGAGGCGTGAAATTTAAAAAGAAATTAGGAAAGCTAGTAGAGGGCATGAAAGAATATTGGCAAGTAGAATCAAGGTGAACCCAAAGATGTTTTATCAATACATTAAGAGTAAGAGGATAAATAAGGAAAGAGTAGGGCCCATAAAAGACCAAAAAGGTAACCTATATGTAGGGGCGGAAGATGTTGATGTTGTTCTGAATGAATACTTTGTGTCCATCTTCACAACAGAGGGGGATGATGCAGATATTGTTAAGGAAGAGGGATGTGAAGTATTGGGTGTGATAAACATAAGGAGAGAGGAAGTATTAATGGGATTAGCATCCTTGAAAGTTGAAAAATCACCAGGCCTGATGAAATGTACCCCAGGCTTTTAAAAGAAGCCAGAGAGAAAATAGCAGAAGGTCAGACCATCATTTTCCAGTCTTCACTGGATACAGGTGCGGTGACAAAGGATTGGAGGACTGCTGATCTTGTATCTCTGTTTAAAAAGGGAGCGAGGAATAGACGGAATAATTGCAGACCAGTCAGTCTAACCTCAGTAGTGGGCAAATTATTGGAATCAATTCTGAGAGACAGGATAAACTGTTACTTAGAAAGGCACAGATTAATCAAGGATAGTCAGCATGGATTTGTTAAGGGAAGATCTTATCTAACCAACTTGATCAAATTTTTTTGAAGAAGGAACAAGGAAGATAGATGAGGGTAGTGGTCTACATGGATTTTAGCAAGGCTTTTGACAATGTCCCACATGGCAGACTGGTTAAAAAAAAAATCCCATGGGATCCAGGGAAATGTAGCAAGGTGGATACAAAATTGGCTTAGTGGCAGGAAACAAATTGTTGATGGGTGTTTTTGCGACTGGGGGGCTGTTTCCAGTGGCGTTCTGCAGGGCTCAGTACTGGGTCCCTTTTGTGGTATATATTAATGATTTGAATGTAAATGTAGGGGGCATGATAAAGAAGTTTGCAGATGACACTAAGATTGGCCATGTGGCAGATAGCGAGGAGGATAGTTGTAGGCTGCAGGAAGATATTGATAGTCTGGTCAGATGGGCAGAAAAGTGGCAAATGGAATTCAACCTGGAGAAGTGTGAGGTGATGCATTTGGGGAGGTCAAACACAGCAAAGGAATACATGATTAATGTGAAAATACTGAGAAGTGTAGAGGAAGAGGGACCTTGGAGTGAATGTCCACAGATCTGTGAAGGTAGTAGGACAGTCTCTAAGGTGGTTAAGAAGGCATATGGAATCCTTTCCTTTATTAGCCAAGGTAATAGTATATAAGAGCAGGGAGGTTATGCTGGAACTGTATAATTCAGTGATTAGGCCACAACTTGAGTACTGTGTGCAGTTCTGGTCACCTCATTATAGAAAGGATGTAATTGCACTCGAGAGGGTACGGAGGAGATTTACGAGGATGTTGCTGGGACTGGAAAAATACAGCTATGAGGAAAGATTGGATAGGCTGGAGTTGTTCTCCTTGGAACAGAGAAGGCTGAGGGGAGATCTGATTGAAATGTCCAAAATGTTGAGGGGCCTGGATAGAGTGGAGGTGAAGGGCCTACTTACCTTGGCAAAGAGTCAGTGACTAGGGGGCATAGATTTAAAGTGATTGGTAGGAAGATTAGAGGAGAGATGAGGAAAATTTATTTCACCCAGAGGGTGGTGGGGGTCTAGAACTCACTTCCTGAAAGGGTAGTTGAGGCAAAAACCCTCAACTCATTCAAAAGGAGTCTGGATATGCACATCAAGTGCTGTAATCTGCAAGGCTACGGCCCAAATGCTGGAAGGTGGGATAAAAGTGGGTGGATCGTTTTTCAGCCAGCACAGATACGATGGGCCAAGTGGCCTCTTTCTGTGCTGCAAACTTTCTATGATAAGCATTCGTACCGAGCAAATGATTAATCTGCTTTGGACCTGTTACTGATGAAGCAAGTTTGTGGTCGTGATTTGGCTATTTGATTCGAACCCAATCTCCAACTTTAAACTGTGGTTCCCTTGCTCCTGTACGTTTGTCAAAGTATGCTTTTGTTTTATCATGTCACTTTGCGATTTCATCTGCTTTCGCTCTGACATTCTCGTTAACTGGTAGAGGTGGCTTAAGTATGGTCAGTGGCATGCGAAAGTTACGACTTATCGTAAGTTCGGCTGGTTTCTTGCTGGTCAGAGAGTGTGGGGTGGATCAGTATGTGCGGAGTAGGATGTGAATGGACTGTTCGAATGTTTTACCCTCTGAGATACTTGCTTTCAGACTTTCATTTATCACCCTGTTGAACCGTTCAATGCCACCATTTGTTTGTGAGTTGTAGTGTGACGTCAGCTGGTGATGGATTCCGTAACTGGCTAGGAATTCCATGAATTGACTTGAAACAAACTTCAGTCCATTGTCTGTAGTGATGGTCTCCGGCAAACCCCATTTGGTAAATAACTTGTCCAGAATGTCGATGACTGAAGTGGTTGTAATGGAACTTGTAGCAATTTCCCGGCCATTTGCTATGGAGATAGTGAACAACAAGCAAAAAAGCATTGATTCCTAGGGGCTGCTTGCACTTCTCCAAAAATATCAACTTGGAGTTGTTGCCATGGTTTTGTTGGCCACGGGGTCGGCTGTAGAGGTTCAGGATATGGTTTAACAGATTTCTCACTGAGTGCACAAGGTACATTGTTCCTAATGAATTCTTCCACACAGCGATCTATTCCTGGCCACCAGACCGCTTCGTGGGATCATTGTTTCATCTTAACAACACCCGGATGTTCTTCATGGGCAAGATGCAATACACGCTGCCCGAGTGCTACGTGCAATTCAGTTATCACCAAACAAAGCAAGTTCATTGTGTACTCTGTAAAACGGGATCAATTCTTCCCCTATATCACGAGGCCACTCAAGATTTGAGGTATTGACTTATTTGCTGCAGTACGTCGTCTGCTGCTGACTCTGTCTCCAACTCCTCTCATGTAACAAGATTCGTGGTCACACGCGAAATCACTGCGAGCACATAGTCTTCAACGTTGCAAGTTGCTTTGCTGTCATCAACACTATCTGCGACAGTATAATGGCTAAGCATATCCGCTACTCGGTTGCATGAACCTGCAAGGTACTCAACCTCGAAGTTATACTGATGTAGATGATCTGACCATCTGTAGATACGTAGAGGTCAATGACCTGACCCTGACGTAGCTAACACTTGGTGATCGGTGCCAAGAGTAAACTTTCTACCAAAAAGATACATGTGCCAATGTTCACCTGCATACAGGCTAGTGCTTCCTGCTCTCCAGTAGAATATTTACATTCAGTATCCGACAACAGGCATGACGCATAAGATATTGGTCGTTCGCATCCATCAATGGACTGTGACAGTACAGCTCCAGTTGCAGTTCCTGACGCATCTGTTGTGACATATGTTTCTGCATGTGAGCTGAAATGCACGAGGACTGGTAGAGATGCTTTAACGTTTCTTCACCTTTAACGTTTCAAATGCTGATTGCTGTGCGACAGTCCATTCCCATTGAGCCTCTTTACAAAGTAGCTTCCGAAGAGGCTCCGCAGTCTCTGCGTAATGAAGAACGGATTTATGATAGAAGTCGGTAGTACCCAAACACGATGCCAACTCTTTCACATTAGACAGTGTTGGAAGTGCATGAAGGGCTTTGACACTGTTGTGCGTAGGCTTTACCCCAACTGCTGTCACTCTGTAACCTAGAAAGTCAATCTCGGGTGCCGCAAATGTGCATTTGTCCTTGTTGAGCTTCAAATTGTATTTTACAAGTCGAGTGAGCACTGCTGATAATCATTGATCATGTTCAACTTTGTCCCATCCATGGACAACGACGTCGTCAAGTAGGTTATGCATTCCCTCAACATCCAACAAGACTGAAGAAACTATCTTCTGGAATGCTCTAGGTGCAGTACTGAAACACACCTTCATGAGTAACAAAAGCTGTAAGATATCAGGTTTGTTCTACTAGAGGTATCTAACTTCTTCGCATATCAAGCTTTGTGAAGACTGTGGAGTCATGAAATGATGCTGACAGTTCTTGAATTGTAGGAAGTGGATACCTGTCTGGTATGATAGCTTCGTTGACTACCTTTAGGTCAATGCATAGCCGAAGTTCACCATTTTTTCATTGTGCAATGACTGGATTTGATATCCACGGTGATGAGTCGATTCATTCAATGATATCATCTGCTTCTAGTCGTTTCATCTCCTGTGACATTTCAGCACGATTGCAAATGACAACTGTCTCAAACTCTTTGAAACTGGTCGAATTGACGCAAGGAGCATGACAGTACCTTTTGATCTCCACAAATCCAGTAAATAAGGAAGGGTACTGGCGTGTATAATCTGCATTATTAATCATATTAATGTGTGCTCCGGTGGGGTCTTCAAGTCTGAATCCAAGTCTATCGAAAAGGTTTACCACCTTAAGGCTTCGGCCTTTAGCTATATAGAAAGTGAAGCTGTCTAGGGTGATGTTTTTGTTGCATACTGGAACTGTGATCATCCCTGAAACTGGAATAATAGTGTGTCATAAACTTGAAGAGTGTCTGTTGCAGGAGTGAGCAAGAATTGTGAAAAATACTGATGGTAGAGTTTGTCACTCAAAATAGATACTTTCGCACCAACATCGAAAAGAAGTGACATTGAAGTGCCTATGATCTCAGCTGAGCACTCCTTCTAGTGTCCTGGTACCTGGTGTACCTCACTCTCAGGAACAGACTCCCCTACATGTCGAACTGATGAAGTCCTTTCCTTTGACAACCTGCTCGTCTTTGCAAAATGGTTCCAATTTGAACATGAGTTACTATTACGACCAGATGAGAAAGAGGTCTAGGGTTCCCCCTCAGCCTTCACCTGGTCTTACTGTAACAGAGTTTAATTTTAAATACACCGTGTTTTTAGCTCCCCTTGGTGAATCCTTGTTCACCACTTTCCAATTATAAGGCAAATAAACCAGCACAAACAGGCTTTCTTGGGTTTAAAGAAGAAAAGTTGAAACTTATTAAACTTAAACTCTAATTCAGTTAATGCCTACAGATACATGCCGTGCCCCACGCTAGCATGCATACACGCAAATCGAGACAGAACAGAGCAGAAGAAAAATAAAGTGGAAAGGTTTGAGGCAATATCTGAAGAGTTGTTGTTACGGTTCTTTGAGCTCACTGTAGAGTCCTTGATTGTAGGTAGATCTTGCTTTTCGTTGGGGCCCAGTATTCTTCTTAAACCTTGCTCACTATAGGAGACTTTTCTCTCTTGGGGTTCATGTGTCTTCAGTGGATTTGGAGTTCTGTGAGAAAGAAATGGGAGCAGACAGGAGAGAGATCTTCTCAGTCCAGGAGCAAACAGCTTTCTGCCCAAACTGTTTGTACAAATTCAAAGTCTGGTGATCAAAAGTCCATTGTGGGTTGAATGTCAGGGAATGGCTGCTTTGTCCTTCCAAACACTGTTAATATGCAAATGTCTTTTCCAGCCATGGCTGATCAAACAAGTCCTCCCCTCACTCCAGTAACAATTTAAAATCAATGTTCATGACAAAACTAATGTGCCTCATTTTTGGCAGGTGGGGGCCTAGCATAACAGTTACACTTTTTCCCTCAAGCAGGACATGGCATTGTGACTTTATGAGCAGTTCCACAATTTGGACACAGTTTTGCAGATATCTGACCATGATGGGGCACAATTTGATGAGCTTGCTGAGGTCTTCTTGGCCTTCACCCTTGCACTGACGCTGGTTGGGCAAGCTGTATCTGCATCCCTGAGTCTAAGGGTGCATGTGTATGTAACCTTTTTGAATATAACATGGCAGATTCGATCTGGACTGCTAAGATTATGGCTTTTTCTAAGGTTAAATCATCATCCTCCATCAGAAGATGTTCCCTAATTTGTGGAATTGAAGTCTTCAATTAATTGGTCACAAATTAGTTTGTTGGATAGTGTGCCAAATTTACATGTAAATGCCAATTGCTGCAATGCAGTCACATATTGCTTAACGGACTCACCCTTTCCCTGGGATCTCTGCTGGAATGCGTATTGCTCTATCATCACGCTTTTCTTTGGCCCAAAGTATTTTTCGAGAGCACTCATTGCCGTATCAAACATAGACGTATCTTCTGTGAGCTGCTGGAAGACTCACTGTCCTTCTGCTCCTAAACAATGTACAAGTATTGCTTTCTTATTGTCTGCTGCTATTTCTGAGCTGTCCATCCCCGTAGCAAGTAAGTAGGTCTTAAACCGCAAAATCCATCGCTTCCAACACAAAGGAGGATTTCCTGGTGTCAGAAGAAAAGGTTCTGGAGCTGGTAGCATTAGATTTTGTTGAATCATCTTCATCGCCACATTTTTGTTATGTTTACGTTGGGTTACTGGCTTTAGTTTGTAATATCTGATTTAACTCAGAGCAATGCAGATATCACACTTGTGTTAAATAAACAACAGGTTTATTTACAAGACTTTAACTATAAAGATTCTTACAGGATTTCAGTACAATCAGAGCATTGTGTTCTGTGGAAGCTTCTAGCTGTGTGTCTGTCTTAGTTTCACTTTCACTCTGCAGCTCCACCTGAAGGCTTAAGCAATTGAACAGAGTGAACACAGATAGTGGACAGATTGATACAATCAAACCCTGATCGATCAAACACTACACTTGCTGGTTGGAGACACTTTCAAACTTGCCTTTGCCAATCCCCTCGAAAAATGGCAAAGACCACTTCCTGATATTGCATGAGCTGATTGAGCAAGGTCGATCTACTGCCTGTCCTGATTCTTAGGATATGGTTCTACTCGGTGGTTGCATGCAATCTTGGCCTGTAAGCAGAACATGTTCAGAAAAACTCCAATTTTACTGGACATGTAAAATCCATACAATTCTGTCCAGTCTAGTATTATTACTGTAATATGCAAGTACAATGGCTTCAACCAAAGTGAGGAAGGCAAGGGAAAGAAAGTAGACTGTGGAGTGGTGAGTGTGATCAGAATGGCTGCAGAAGTGGTATTCTGTGATTGTGCAGCAGATCAACACTTCTGTACCTTTAAACCCAACTTTTAATGATGAACATTCATGGAAATAAAAAGCTCAAAGTAATCTCATGGCCTGATGGCAAACAATTCTTTTAGTGTTGTAAATTTGGTAAATGGAGTGACCCTTGGCTCGGTGGCAGCATTCTCACTTCTGAGTCCAAAGGTTGTGGGTTGAAGTCCCACTCCAGACAGTCCCGATGAGTGTAGACACAAGTTCCAATTTCTAAATACTGGGTTGACATCCAGTGGAGTACTCGCAACCAATGGGAGTGGAGAGGCAACGTTGCCCTACATCGTATCTAGCCAGCCCTCCTGGTTAAGGGTCATAAGCCAGGCTAACAACCTGCCTATGTAAAAGGGGAAATAAAAACAGAAAGTGCTGGAAAAGTTCAGCAGGTCTGGCAGCATCTGTGGAGAGAGAAGCAGAGTTAACACTTCAGGTCAGTGACCTTTCATCAGAACTGGCAAAGAGAACAAAAGGGAAGATGTGTAATAGGATGGAGGGCTGGAGAGATTAACTGACAAGGTCATGGGACAAAGGCAAAGAGAGTGTGCTTATGGGGTGAAAGACAAAGCATTAGTGCAGAGGGAGTGCTAGAATAATGACAGAATAATGAGCAGCCCTAGCCAAAAGCACAAACATGAAAAAACCGTAGGCAGGCACATGGTTAAAAAAAAAGGAATAAAATAAAATAAAAATAAAAAGGGCCAATCATGCTCTGAAATTATTGAACTCAATGTTCAGTCTGGTAGGCGTGCCTAATCAGAAAATAAGATGCTGTTCCTCGAGCTTGCATTGATGTTCACTGGAACACTGCAGTAGGCTCGGGACAGAGATGTGGGCATGAGAGCAGGGGGGTGTGTTGAAATGGCAAGCAACCGGAAGCTCGGAGTCACATTTTCGGACTGAGCTGAAGTATTCCACAAAGCGGTCACCCAATCTTCGTTCGGTCTCTCCAATGTAGAAGAGACCGCATTGTGAGCAGCGAATACAGTATATTAAATTGAAAGAAGTACAAGTAAATAGCTGCTTCACCTGGAAGGAATGTTTGGGGCCTTGGATAGTGAGGAGAGAAGAGGTAAAAGGGCAGGTATTACACCTCCTGCGATTGCATGGGAAGGTGCCGTGGGAAAGGGACGAGGTGTCAGGGGTAATGGAGGAGTGGACCAAGGTGTCGCAGAGGGAATGATCCCTTCGGAATGCTGACAGGGGAAGGAAGATGCATTTGGTGGTGGCATCACGCTGGAGGTGGCAGAAATGGCTGAGGATGATCCTTTGGATGTGTAGGCTGGTGGGGTGGAAAGTGAGGACAAGGGGAACCCTGTCGCAGTTCTGGGAGGAAAAGGAAGGGGTGAGGGCAGAAGTAGGGGAAATGAGTCGGAAACGGTTGAGGGCCCTGTCAACCACAGTGGGGGGATTCCTTGGTTGATGAAAAAGGAAGACATATCAGAAGTGCTGTTGTGGAAGGATGCATCATCAGAGCAGATGTGATGGAGTCGGAGAAATTGGGAGAATGGAATGGAGTCCTTACAGGAGGCAGAGTGTGAGGAAGTGTAGTCGAGGTAGCAGTGGGAGTCGGTGAGCTTATAATGAATATTAGTGGACAATCTATCCCCAGAGATGGGGGACAGAGAAGTCGAGGAAGGGAAGGGAAGTGTCAGAGATGGACCATGTAAAGGTGAGAGAAGGGTGGAAATTGGAAGCAGAGTTGTTAAAGTTTTCAAGTTCGGGCAGGAGCAGGAACCAGCACCGATACTATCAATGCACTGGAAAAAAGAGTTGGGAGAGGGAGCCTCAGTAGAACTGGAACAAGGAATATTCGACATCCCCCACAAAAAGACAGGCTTAATTAGGACCCATGCAGGTACCCATAGCAACACCTTTGAATTGAAGGAAGTGAGTGGTGTTGAAGGAGTAGTTGTTCAATGTGAGAACAAGTTCAGCCAGGTGGAGGAGGATGGTGGTGGATGGGGACTGGTTGGGTCTCTGTTCAAGGAAGAAGCGGAGAGCCCTCAGACCGTCCTGGTGGGGGATGGAGGTGTAGAGAGATTGGATGCCTATGGTGAAGAGGAGGCGGTTAGGGCCAGGAAACTGGAAATTGTCAAAGGACACTTTGTTACAGGAACAACTCAGAGCTCAATCTGTTGGATGTAAAGCAGTGGAAGCAATAGGTTGCCTCACGTGCCATTGGACATGGAAGAGAAGAAGAATAATTTGGTAAATGTTTCACAGATTTGAAGTAGCATTTTTATAAACTGACCTTGTGTCTCTCACCTCACCCAGAATTGTCTTGGCAGCTTATGGCACTACAGTGATCTTCTTTAAGCAATAAGCTGCAGTTTTATGGCCTGTAGTCTCGTTATTTTTATGGTGCTACTGATTGTGGCATTGACTGGATAATCATTAGGCAAAACTGTAATATAAGATTTAGGTTTTACAGACGCGTTGTTTGTTTGTCTTTTGTGCATTCCCCTAGCCACAATTCTCTTCATTGTCTTGTACAAAGTATTTACATGCACTCTCGAGTCATGGTTTGATAGAGTTTTTGTTATACAAATGTGCAGATGCAAACATTCAGCGGCATAATTCTGCACAGTAAGTTTGTGGTGCTTAGTGACAGAGCTTTTCTGAGCCAGGGGCCGAGTAGTTCCAGAGAAGGGGGCTGTGGAAAGATTCATTAGACAGCAATGAATGGAGTGGTGATTAAGCAGAGTGTGGATGTCTGTCCCTTCAGCAGTCTGTCCTAAGGTCCTTCTATTATGTGCAGCCTGTCCATACTAGGGTCTTCATAACAGAAGAGATTAAATAAATTAGTTTATTTTATTTCCATTTGTGAAATCATCAAGAGGTGGGAAGGCATGTTGTGATGAGGACACAAAGAATCTGCAAAGGGATATCGATAGGTTAAGTGAGTGGGCAAAAACTTGGCAGATGGAGTTCAATATGGGAAAGTGTGAGGTCACTTTGGTAGGAAGAATAAAAAGGCAGATTATTATTTAGATGGAGAAAGACTACAAAATACTGTAGTGCAGAGGGATCTGGGAGTTCTTGTACATGAAACACAAAAGGTTAGCAAGCAGGTGCAGCAAGTAATTAGGAAGACAAATGGAATTTTGGCCTTTATTGCTAGGGGGTTAGAGTTTAAAAACAGGGAAGTCTTGTTACAACTGTACAGGGTGTTGGTGAGGCCACACCTGGAGTACTGTGTACAGTTCTGGTCCCCATATTTAAGGGAGGATATACTAGCATTGGAGGTAGTTCAGAAAAGGTTCACCAGGCTGATTCCTGGGATGAAGGGGTTGACTTATCAAGAACAGCTAAACAGGTTAGGCCTTTACTCATTAGAGTTTAGAAGTATGAGGGGTGATCTTATTGAAACGTACAAGATTCTGAGGGGGGCTTGGCAAAGATGATGTTAAGAAGATGTTTCCACTCGTGGGGGAATCTCAAACTAGGGGACATAGTTACAGAATAAGGGGGCACACATTTAAAACTGGGACGTGAAGGAATTTCTTCTCTCAGAGGGTGGTGAATCTCTGGAATTCTCTACCTCAGAGAATTGTGGAGGCCAGGTCACTAAATGTATTTAAGGAGGAGGTAGATAGATTTTTGAAATCTCGGTGGGTCGAGGGGTATGCGGAGCAGGCCCGAAAGAGAAGTTGAGGCCTGGGACAGATCAGCCACGATCTTATTGAATGGTGAGGCAGGCTTGAGGGGCTGAATGGCCTACTCCTGCTCCAATTTCTTATGTTCTTATATTGGCAATGCCATCTAACTCGACTAGTTGCACAATGGGCCACAGAGGTTGATATGAGATTGTGACTTGGGAGAAAGAAACAGCAGAACTATTTATGACCTTCAAACAAAAAGGAACATGAGTGGCTCTGCTGGGCCAATTCTACTGTTACATGGTGTTGTGGGATGACCTTAAGAGCGGACTACCTTAAGAAGCTGTAAGTGAAGGTCACTGGAGGAAATGATGTTGTGTTATACATGACCCAGGGAGTTGTGGGTATAGCTCGACAGAGACAGGTGTGTTTGGATGCGGCTCATGCAGTAACTGTGTGTGTATATATATATGTATATATATATATGTATATATATGTCTGTGTGTGTTCTAGTTAGGTTATAATAAAAACCCACGTTTTCTTTGGATATTACTTGTAGTCCTGTGAGTCTGACAATAGTTCACATATCACAGGAACAAGTCTTCTTTGGCCTCCTTGTCTCGAGAGACAATGGGTAAGCGCCTGGAGGTGGTCAGTGGTCTGTGGAGCAGCGCCTGGAGTGGCTATAAAGGCCAATTCTAGAGTGACAGGCTCTTCCACAGGTGTTGCAGATAAAATTGGTTGTCGGGGCTGTTACACAGTTGGCTCTCCCCTTGCGCCTCTGTCTTTTTTCCTGCCAACTGCTAAGTCTCTTCGACTCGCCACACTTTAGCCCCGCCTTTATGACTGCCCGCCAGCTCTGGCGAACACTGGCAACTGACTCCCACGACTTGTGATCAATGTCACAGAACTTCATGTCGCGTTTGCAGACGTCTTTGAAGCGGAGACATGGACAGCCGATGGGTCTGATACCAGTGGCGAGCTCGATGTACAATGTGTCTTTGGGGATCCTGCCATATTCCATGCGGCTCACATGGCCAAGCCATCTCAAGCGCCGCTGACTCAGTAGTGTGTAAAAGCTGGGGATGTTGGCCGCCTCAAGGACTTCTGTGTTGGAGATACGGTCCTGCCACCTGATGCCAAGTATTCTCCGGAGGCAGCGAAGATGGAATGAATTGAGACGTCGCTCTTGGCTGACATACGATGTCCAGGCCTCGCTGTCATAGAGCAAGGTACTGAGGGTATACTCTTGATACACTCGGACTTTTGTGTTCCGTGTCAGTGCGCCATTTTCCCACACTCTCTTGGTCAGTCTGGACATAGCAGTGGAAGCCTTTCCCATGCGCTTGTTGATTTCTGCATCGAGAGACAGGTTACTGGTGATAGTTGAGCCTAGGTAGGTGAACTCTTGAACCACTTCCAGAGCGTGGTCGCCAATATTGATGGATGGAGCATTTCTGACGTCCTGCCCCATGATGTTCGTTTTCTTGAGGCTGATGGTTAGACCAAATTCATTGCAGGCAGCCGCAAACCTGTCGATGAGACTCTGCAGACACTCTTCAGTGTGAGATGTTAAAGCAGCATCATCAGCAAAGAGGAGTTCCCTGATGAGGACTTTCCGTACTTTGGACTTCGCTCTTAGATGTGCAAGGTTGAACAACCTGCCCCCTGATCTTGTGTGGAGGAAAATTCCTTCTTCAGAAGACTTGAACGCATGTGAAAGCAGCAGGGAGAAGAAAATCCCAAAAAGTGTGGGTGCGAGAATACAGCCCTGTTTCATGCCACTCAGGATAGGAAAGGGGTCTGATGAGGTGCCGCCATGTTGAATTATACCTTTCATATTGTCATGGAATGAGGTGATGATACTTAGTAGCTTTGGTGGACATCCAATCTTTTCTAGTAGTCTGAAGAGACTTTGCAAGGCTTTGTAAGCTGGAACGTCAGAACTATGTGTCCTGGCCTGTCGGAAGACCTTACATAAATCAACGATTCTCGGAAGACCGCCATCATTAACAACAAGCTCAATAGACTCAATGTAGACATTGCAGCACTTCAGGAGACATGCCTCCCTGCGATTGGATCTCTGGCAGAGCAAGACTACACCTTCTTCTGGCAGGGCAGGGATCCTGTGGAACCAAGACAGCATGGAGTGGGCTTCGCCATCAGAAACTCCTTGCTCAGCATGATAGAGCCTCCCTCAAATGGCTCGGAACGCATACTGTCCATACGACTGCTCACCACCTCTGGTCCAGTACACCTAATAAGCATCTATGCTCCAACACTCTGCTCCCCACCTGAAGCTAAAGACCAGTTCTACGAGGAACTCCATAACATCATTAGCAGCATCCCCAACACCTGTTCCTGCTGGGGGACTTTAATGCCAGGGTTGGGGCCGACCATGACTCATGGCCCTCCTGCCTTGGGCGCTATGGCGTTGGAAGGATGAATGAGAACGGACTTGAGTTGTGTACCTATCATAACCTCTGCATCACCAACTCGTTCTTTCACACTAAACCCTGTCACCAGGTTTCATGGAGGCACCCAAGATCGCGTCGTTGGCACCAGCTAGACCTCATTGTCACAAGGCGAGCCTCCTTAAACAGTGTTCAAATCACGCGCAGCTTCCACACCAGTCCCTGGTGTGCAGCAAGGTTAGACTCAGACCAAAGAAGTTGCATCATTCCAAGCAGAAGGGCCACCCACGCATCAACACGAGCAGAATTTCTCATCCACAGCTGTTACAAAAATTTCTAAATTCACTTGTAACAGCCCTTCAAAATGCTCCCACAGGGGATGCTGAGACCAAGTGGGCCCACACCAGAGACGCCATCTATGAGTCAGCTTTGACCACCTACGGCAAACGTGCAAAGAGAAATGCAGACTGGTTTCAATCTCATAATGAAGAGCTGGAACCTGTCATAGCCGCTAAGCGCATTGCACTGTTGAACTACAAGAAAGCCCCCAGCGGTTAACATCCGTAGCACTTAAAGCAGCCAGAAGCACTGCACAAAGAACAGCCAGGCGCTGCGCAAATGACTACTGGCAACACCTATGCAGTCATATTCAGCTGGCCTCAGACACTGGAAACATCAGAGGAATGTATGATGGCATTAAGAGAGCTTTTGGGCCAACCATCAAGAAGATTGCCCCCCTCAAATCTAAATCAGGGGACATAATCACTGACCAACGCAAACAAATGGACCGCTGGGTTGAGCACTACCTTGAACTGTACTCCAGGGAGAATGTTGTCACTGAGACTGCCCTCAATGCAGCCCAGCCTCTACCAGTCATGGATGAGCTGGACATACAGCCAACCAAATCGGAACTCAGTGATGCCATTGATTCTCTAGCCAGCGGAAAAGCCCCTGGGAAGGACAGCATTACCCCTGAAATAATCAAGAGTGCCAAGCCTGCTATACTCTCAGCACTACATGAACTGCTATGCCTGTGCTGGGACGAGGGAGCAGTACCTCAGGACATGCGCGATGCCAATATCATCACCCTCTATAAAAACAAAGGTGACCGCGGTGACTGCAACAACTACCGTGGAATCTCCCTGCTCAGCATAGTGGGGAAAGTCTTTGCTCGAGTCGCTCTGAACAGGCTCCAGAAGCTGGCCGAGCGCGTCTACCCTGAGGCACAGTGTGACTTCCGTGCAGAGAGATCGACCGTTGACATGCTGTTCTCCCTTCATCAGATACAGGAGAAATGCCGCGAACAACAGATGCCCCTCTACATTGCTTTCATTGATCTCACCAAAGCCTTTGACCTCGTCAGCAGACGTGGTCTCTTCAGACTACTAGAAAAGATTGGATGTCCACCAAAGCTACTAAGTATCATCACCTCATTCCATGACAGGGACAAGTAATATTACACATAGCACATGGTCTCAGTTGTCCATAGAATCTTACACCACAGAAGGAGGCCATTCAGCCCATTGTGCCTGTGTCAGTTCTTTGAAAAAGCTATCCAATTAGTCCCACTCCCCTGTTCTCTCCCCATACCCATGTATTTTTTTTTCAGTTAAGTATTAATTCAATTTTCTTTTGAAAGTTACAATAAATGTGTTTCTACCAGCCTTTCATGCGGTATATTTGAGGTTGTAATAATTTGTTGTGTGGAAAAAAATCTCATCTCCCCTCTGGTTCTTTAGGTTGTGAATCATTTCCCCATTTATGTTTACAGACTACAGGGAACTCTTTTCACGTTTTGAGCATTGAGGCCCTGTAGATATTGTATAGATCTCAGTTTTTAAAAAAATACTCAAGATATTTTGACTTCTGTGCACCAGATGAGTCACATGCCTTGGTCTCCAGGTAAAATTTGTTGCGAGCCCAGGTATAAACAGAGAACCTGTTCAATTATTTCAGTTACTGGTTCTGTTCAGTGCCTTCACAGGTTTGCCCACTTTTGTCTAGAGTTCAGACACTGGTTTCCAATGTTTGAAAGCCTTGTAAGTGCAATTGAATTAATAACTGCATAGAAGAACTTAAGAAATAAAAGGAGTAGGCCATTTGGCCCCTCGAGCCTGCTCCACCATTCCAAAAGATCATGGCTTATCTTATTGTGGCCTTAACTCCACTTTCCTGCTGACCCCCTATAACCCTCGACTCCCTTGCAGATCAAAAATCTGTGTAGCTCAGCATTGAATGTATTCAATGACCCAGCCTCCACTGTTCTCTGGGGTAGGATCACCTCTCAGTTTTCTAAACTCCAAAGACTATAGGCTCAGCCTTTCCTCATAACACAACCCCTTCATCCCAGGAATCAACCTAGTGAACCTTTTCTGAACTGCCTCCAATGCATGTATATCCCTCCTTAAATAAGGAGAACAAAATTGTACAGAGTACTCTAAGGTGTGGTCTCAAAAATGCCCTGTACAGTTATAGCAAGACTTCCCTACTTTCATACTCCATCCCACTTGCAATAAAGGCCAACACTCCATTTGCCTTCTGAATTACTTGCTGTACCTACATGCTACCTTTTTGTGATTCATATAACCCTTGACTCCCTTGTAGATCAAAAATCTGTCTAGCTCAGCATTGAATATATTCAATGACCCATGGAAGATGGCAGAATCCCCAAGGAAACATTGTACAGCGAGCTCGTCACTGGTATCAGACCCACCGGCCGTCCATGTCTCCGCTTTAAAGATGTCTGCAAACGCAACATGAAGTCCTGTGACATTGACCACAAGTCATGGGAGTCAGTTGCCAGTGATCGTCAGAGCTGGCGGGCAGCCATAAAGGCTAAAGTGTGGCAAGTCGAAGAAACTTAGCAGTTGGCAGGAAAAAAGACAGAAGCGCAAGGGGAGAGCCAACTGTGTAACAGCCCCGACAACCAATTTTATCTGCAGCGTCTGTGGAAGAGTCTGTCACTCTAGAATTGGCCTTTATAGCCACTGACCACCTCCAGGTGCTTACCCATTGTCTCTCGAGACAAGGAGGCCAAAGAAGAATACAAGAACACCCAAATCCCTCTATACCACAGCATTCGGCAGTCTGTTTCCATTTAAATAATATCCTGCTTATGATGCCCACACAGTGGGAGCTCAGTAATTTCCAGTACGGAGCAATGAACTTATTGTCACTAGTAGAATATGGCACCTAATCAGAGCATATTCAGTATTGATCACACTCAACACCTTAAGAAGCAGGAAGAGGGGCACTTAAAGATTATTAGACATCTGGTGGATGTAATCAGCTGTGCTGATCGGAAACTCTGAAAGTAGGTTGCCAGAAAGAAGAAAGTGTGCTTTGAGGGTGCAATCCAAAGTGGTTTGATGGTAAATGAAGTATTGGTTAGAGGGAGTCTGTTAGCGGCACAGGGATTCATTCTCCAAATCCCAGTACAAGAAGACTGTATTGAATGATGTTGGATTAAATGATGTAGATGCAAACTATTCAATTTGGAATAAGACTACAGAACTAGTGGAAACAAAAATAAAAACACAGTTTGATTTAGAAGGGTTTTTTTCACTCAACGGTGGATATCTGGAATGGATCTCCAACTTTAGTAGTTTCTGATGTATGGAAAAGCATTTCTATAAAAGAGCTGTATGAACATATGCTTAAGAATGTAGTTGAGAGATCTTCAACTGCTGAGATAATGGAAATGTGCAAAGGAAGACAAGGTAGGGTGTAATCCTAGATGTTCTGGTATTGTGTTTATTTTTTGCAGTTGGGGTGAGGCGGACAGAAGATGCCATAAAACATTCCTCAAGGGATTAAATGGATTGATTAAAGGCCAAATTAGCATGGATCAGGTGTGGATTGAGAAAGAAATTAGGCCACAGGTAAAATGGCCTTTCTGCTTCTATAATTTAAAAGTTGCTACGATAATTGATTCTAGGGAGCAGGAGAAAGCAAAAAGGATAGGAGGAAAAGGATGTGGTTCACAATATTGGTACTGTGGAATTGTATCCTGGAAGCCAAGTGGGCAACATCCAAGAGAATTGCATCGCCAACTTGGAGGAACATGTCGTACCTGGAAAAAGACAAAGTAGTACATCCGTCACATTGGTCAGAAATTGCCTCTGACTCTTCCCATTCAATTCTTTCATATGGAACATGGGGGAATACTACATTTTCTTCTGTGGCAGGTTTACTTGATGGAAGGATAGTGGGAAGGCACTTTGGTTGTCAGAGTTACAGCACAAAGAACTCGCCCAATGTTCCTAGATATATATCGCAGGTCAAGCAGCATATGTAGAGAGAGAATAACAGTGTTAACATTTCAGGTCGATGACAAAAGGTGATCAACCTGAAACGTTAACTCTGTTTCTCCCTCGGGCTGTCGGGCTGCTGAGTGTTTTCCAGCATTTTCTATTATTTCAAATTTGCAGCATTTTGAGTTGTTTTTCTGGGTGTACCTTAATTAAATATTCATGTTGGACGGCCGGTACTATTCACACACTCTTGGGTATCTGCTTCTCTTGGTGGACATTCTAGTGTTGCTACAGTAAATAAAAGGGTCACGGAAACTTTTTTTGTAACAATCTAGCTGACAGAACTCTGAGGCCGTTGCTTCTTCAGCGCACTGAACCCACAAACTTCAATGTTCTTCAGATGAGGTGTTACTGCCCATGATCTGGCAATGGTGGGCTGAGCTACTTGGCTCCAAAGGGAAGGAGTTATATAGAGTTACATTGAGTCTACATTATGGAAACAGGCCATTTGATCCAACTGGTCTATGCCTATTTGAGCCTCCACCCACCCTTCTTCGACTAACTGCATAGCCTTTTATTTTATCCCTCCCTCTTGTACTTGTCTAACTTCCTCTTGAATGCATCTATGCTATTACCATTACTTTGAGAGATGTGGTAACGCATTCCACATTCTTATCACTCTCTGAGTAAAGATGATTCTCCTGAATTCCTATTGGATTTATTGGTGACTATCTTGTATTTATAAACCCCTAGTTTTTGAGCCCTAGCGAAAAGAACCTTTTCATCCTTTCCTGATAAGTACATCCTCTGTTCTGGTATCATCATTCTAAATCTTTTTAGCACCTGCTCTGGTGCTGCTATATCCTTTAATATAATATAAGAAGATAAATAGGAGCAGGTGTAGACCACACAGCCCCTCCCTCGCCATTCATTATGATCATGGCTGATTTTGGGCATCAACTCCACTTTTCTGCCGACTACCCATATTCATCGATTCCCTGAGAGACCAAAAATCGGTCTATCCCAGCCTTAAATATATTCAACGATGGAGTATCCATTACCTTCTGGAGTAGAGAATTCTGAAGATTCACAACCCTTTGAGTGAAGAAATTTCTCCTCATCTCAGTACCAAATGATTGCCCCTTATCCTGAGACTATGCCCCCCCCCATGTTTTAGATTCCCCAGCCAGCAGAAACAACCTCTCAGTGTCTACCCTGTCAAGCCCCTTCAGAATCTTATAAGTTTCAATGAGATCACCTCTCATTCTTCTAAACTCCAGAAAATATAGGCCCAATTTACTCAACCTCTCATCCCAGTGTTACGAATAGGTGAGAGAGGTGTCTAGGGGTCTTTCTCAGCCTTCACCTGGTCTTATTGTAACAGGGTTTTAATTTTAAACATGTTTTGAGCTCCTCCTTGGTGAATCCTTTTTCACCGCTTGCCAATTATAAGGTAAAGAAATGAGCACAAAAAGGCTTTCTTAGGTTTAAAGAAGAAAAGTGAAATTTATTAAACTTAAACTCTAATTCGGTTAACACCTACGGATACATGCCATGCCCCACACTAGCATGCATACGCGATAAGCACGTGCGAAAAGAGCAGAAGAAAAATAAAGTGAAAAAGTTTGAGGCAATATCTGAAGGGGGTTTGTTACTGTGCTTCGAGTTCGCTGTAGAGTCCTTGATTGTAGGTAGCCCTGTTTCTCATTGGTGCCCAGTATTCTTCTTAAACCTTGTTCACTGTAGGAGACTTTTCTCCCTTGGGGTTCCTATATCTTCAATGGGTTTCAGTTCTGTGAGAAAGATGGGAGCAGGCAGGAGAGAGATGTTCTCAATCCAGGAGTCAGGAGCTTTCTGTGTTCAGATTCTCTGTGGCAAGCTCGAATTCAAAAAGTTCAGGTTGCCTGGCAGGTTAGTCATGTGACTAGGGGGTGTGACCATGTCCATTTGTTTATTCGGCCATCTCAGCAGTCAACCTGGAATGCAAGCTCTTACGCCCTCAACGTCTGGTAATCAAAAGTCCATTGTGGATTAAATTGGAGTAGGGAGTGGTTCCTTTAATCATAGAGTCATAGAGTTATACAGGATAGAAACAGGCCCTTTGGCCCACCGTGTCTGTGCCAGCCATCAAGCATCTATCTATTCTAATCCCATTTTCCAGCACCTGGCCCGTCGCCTTGTATGCTATGGCATTTCAAGTACTCATCTAAATACTTATTAAATGTTGTGAGGGTTCCTGCCTCTACCACCCCTTCAGGCAGTGCATTCCACCCTCTGGGTGAAACAATTTTTCCTCAAATCCCCTCTAAACCTCCTGTCCCGACCTTAAATCTATGTCCCCTGGTTATTGACACCTCCGCTAAGGGGAAACAGTTTCTTCCTATCTACCCTATCTATGCCCCTCATAATTTTGTATACTTCAATCAGGTCCCCCTTCAGCCTTCTCTGCTCTAAGGGAAACAACCCTAGCCTATCCAGTCTCTCTTCATTGCTGAAATGCTCCAACCCAGGCAACATCCTGGTGAATCTCCTCTGCACCCACTCCAGTGCAATCACATCCTTCCTATAGTGTGGTGCCCAGAACTGTACACAGTACTCCAGCTGTGGCCTAACTAGCGTTTTATACAGCTCCATCATAACCTCCCTGCTCTTATATTCTATGCCTCGGCTAATAAAGGCAAGTATCCCATATGCCTTCCTAACCACCTTATCTACCTGTGCTGCTGCCTTCAGTGAACTCTGGACAAGCACCCCAAGGCCCCTCTGAACCTCTGTACTCCCTAGGGTCCTACCATCTATTGTACATTCCCTTGCCTTGTTAGTCCTCCCAAAATGCATCACCTCACACTTCTCAGGATTAAATTCCATTTGCCACTGCTCTGCCCTTCTTACCAGTCCATCTATATCGTCCTGTAATCTAAGGTTTTCCTCCTCATTATTTACGACACCACCAATTTTCGTGTCATCTACGAACTTATCATACCTCCTATATTCATGTCTAAATCATTAATGTACAGTACAAACAGCAAGGGTCCCAGCACCGATCCCTGTGGTATACCACTGGTCACAGGCTTCCAATCACAAAAACAAACCTCGACCATCACACTTTGCCTCCTACCACTAAACCAATTTTGGATCCAATTTGCCAAATTGCCCTGAATCCCATGGGCTCTTACCTTCTTGACCAATCTCCCATGCAGGACCTTATCGAAAGCCTTACTGAAGTCCGTGTAGACTACATCGACTGCTTTACCCTCATCTACACATTTAGTCACCTCCTCGAAAAATTCAATCAAATTTGTTAGACATGATCTCCCCCTAACACTGTCTGCTAGTATGCAAAAAAAATGTCTGTCTAGCCAAGGATCTGCTGTTGCTTTCTTTTAAAAAGCAAGTTCTTTCTTTACTCTAGTAACAGTTTAAAAATCAACGTTCGTGTGGCAAAATTAATGTGCCTCATGTACCTGCATGACACCAGGTACAATCAAGTGAACCTCTGCTGTACTGCCTCCAATGTAAGCATATCCTTCTTTAAATATGGCGACCAAAATTTCACACAGTATTCCGGATGTGGTCTCAACAAAGCCCTGTACAGTTATAGCAAGACTTCTTTATTCTTGTACTCCAATCCCCTTGCAATAAAGGCCAATATTCCATTTGCCTTCCTAATTGCTTGTTGTACCTGAATGCTAACTTTTGGTGTTCCTTGTACGAGCACACCCAAGTATCTATGAACATCAACACTTACAAGTTTCATGCCTTTTAAAAAAAAATTCTGTTCTTCTATTCTTACAACCAAAGTGAATAACCTCACACTTCCCCATGTTAAATTCCAGCTGCCACCTTGTTGCCCACTCATTTAACCTGTCTATATCTCTTTGCAGCTTCTTTGTGTCCTCCTCACAGCTTGCATTTCCACTAACTTTGTATCATCAGTTAACTTAGATACTTTGCCCTCTGTCTCTTTGTCTAAATCATTAATATAGATTGTGAACAGCTGAGACCCCAGCACTGATCCTTGCGGCACTCCACTATTCACTGCCTGCCAACTTGAAAATGCCCCATTTATGCCCACTCTTTGCTTCCTATCTGTTAACCAACCCTCTATCCATGCTAATATATTACCCCAAACTCCATGAGCCCTTATCTTGCATATTAACCCTTTTGTGCGGCACATTATCAAATGCGTTTTGGAAATCCAAGTATGCTACATCATCTGGTTCCCCTTTATCTACCCGACGAGTTATATCCTCAAAAAAACTTTAATAAATTTTGTCAAACATGATTTACCTTTTGTAAAACCATGTTGACTTTGCCTGATCATGCTATGATTTTCTAAGTACATTGTTAAGACTTCCTTAATAATAGATTCTAGCACTTTCCTAATGACTGATGTCAGACTAACTGACCTTTAGTTCCTTGTTTACTCTCTCCCTCCAGACCAGAACTCTGCACAGTACTCCAAATGTGATCTAACCAAGGTTCTATACAAGATTAGCATAACATCCCTGATTTTCAATTCCACCCATCTAGAATTAAATGTCAGTGATTGCTTTGCTTTTTTTTTTGTGGCTTTATTAACCTGCATTGCTACTTTTTAGTCATTTGTTTATCTGTATCCCAAGATCCCTTTGCTCCTCAACCTTATTCAGGCTCTTATTATCCAAGCCATATGGGACCTCCTTATTTTACCCTACCAAAATGCACCACCTCACACTTATTTGTATTGAAATTAATTTACCAATTAAATGGCCATTCTGAAAGTTTATTAACATCTCTTGCATTTTGTCATATTCTTTGTATGAACTACCCCTACCAATTTGGTGTTGTCAGCAAATTTAGAAATTGTACTTGCAATTTCTGAGTCCAAATCGTTAATGTAAATTGTGAACATTGGCCCCTGCACTGATTTTTGTGGAACGCCACTTCCTGCCTTTTGCAAGTCTGAGTAGCTGTCCTGAACTCTTACTCTCTCTTTTCTGTTTTGTAACAAGATGGTGCATGATCCAGGCTTTGTGAAAGGTGTAATGGGTAAATTCTCCTTTTTTCACTGCAGTGATTCCTTTCATCTGAGTGGATTACTTGTCAGATAAAGGTTTATTTTCGGACCATGGTGTATGAGTGGGTGTCAAGCTTACGAGAAGTGCGACATGAAAATTTTATGGACTAAAACTGAAGAGTTATAAAAATTGGCTTTACCTTTTTAAAAACTAGACAATGCTGCTAAAAATGGCCACCGAAGGTAAACAACCTGGCCTTTGCATATTCAAACAGTCTGACAGGGACAAAGGAATACCTTTGAGCTGGGAGGGGTCAATTACACCCACCCTGAAACATTCCTGGATTGAATGGGATCTTCTGAAAAAAGAAGGTATAAAGTGGAAACATCATAATCGGATAATTCCCATCCTGAACCCATCAAGAGACACTTCTGAATTGAATGGGTGAAGGTGTGAAGTAGCCACATCCTAGGCCATTATTGGTCACCACAGGGAGGGGGATCCCAACAGAAACAAAGGTGTGAAACCATTTCTGACCTATAAAGGTAGCTCCCTGAAGAGAAGGAGGGAGACACCCAGAAAGAGGCCTCACCAAGCAGCTTGTTTCCAGCTGAGGAGCTGGGAGAAATCCAGCAAGCCAGCAGGAAAGTGCCCTGCTGTAGAATTCTATATCTTTGCTTATATAGCAGCGAATTAGGAGTGATTCACTGTCTTCAACTGAACTTTCAACCAAGAGACAAATCTACAAACACCTCAAGCCTGCAACCAATGAGAACTTGACTTCTGAGAGATTTCAACAGGTTTACTGTGACCACACTCCACCCCCCTCCGAAACCTACCCCACTTACAACCACTTACCCCTTTCCCTCTCTATCTGTCTCATGTGTTTGTGCACATGCAAGTGAATGTGGTTGCAACAATTTTGGGATAAGGCGTATGTATTGATCAATAAATAATTGATTTCCTGTTTTAAATCTACTAGAAAACCTGTCGCTGTCTGTTTATTTGACAAATAAAACACCAAGGGATTAAACCCTAATAACAAAAAGCACTTGCTCCGGTCGGCTGGGAGTCGAACAGTGGGAACCACCCAAACTCCCCACCACGTGGCTGTAACAGTGGGAATCATTGGAACTGCAAGAATCCTAAAGGGTTTTCATTGATCTTGTTGCCAATTTGCTACCAGGTGGTGATTTATGTTACATCAGTATTATATGTAACAGCACGAATAATATGAAACAAAGTTTTTTTTTATTTTGCTGAACATTAATGTTGCACAAGGTAATTCCACCCATGATCTTCATTTCCTCATTGAGACTCTAAATGCACAGTATATCCAAGAGGCCAGCACATGTAGCCTTTTCAAGATAGCAACTTGTTAACCAATCTTTTTCCAGAAGCTAAGCATGTGCACCATTGACTTGTAAGTATTCTTCTTTGCTTAAAAGAAACAAATGGCATATTACAAGTAATCTAAATCTCTTGCTAATCCACCACAAAAGATTGAATTTTCCATTTACTACACCAAGCATAGTCAGCTATTGATCAACTTTGGGAATCCATCCGTGGTCTTGGTAAAGGAGATTACTTCCTTTTTAGTGTTTATTGCAGATTTCCCCATGATTAGTTACACCTGCTGAACACCTCCTGGATCCCTGAGATACTCGTCCTCAACTCTAAGATTTTTGAAATGCTGTCTGCTCAGAATTATGTCCAAAATCCTGTTATAGTTGCTGCAAGGAAGGCAAGTGGGTGGCTCCTATTCCCATACAAAAATACAGCATTCCTACTGAAATTGTACTTGCTTGGATGCAGGGTGAGGATAAGATTAAGGTCAATTGTGATTTCCTGCATAGTCAAACAGCCTTGTGACACTTCCCATAAATACTAAACAAGGATGTAACTAGTAGAGTTGATGAGGGGGTGGGGAGCCAGTGGATGTGGTTTATTAGCAGTTTCAGAAGTCTTTTGATAAAGTCCCACATAAGAGATTAGCATGCAAAATTAAATGCATGGGATTGGGGGTAGTGTATCGCTGTTTCTATCGCAAGAACATCCTTCTTCAGATAAGGAGACCAAAACTGCACACAATATTCCAGGTGTGGCCTCACCAAGGCCCTGTATAATTGTAGCAAGACACCCTGCTCCTGTACTCAAATCCTCTCGCTATGAAGGCCAACATACCATTTGCCTTTTTTACCGCCTGTTGCACCTGCATGCTTACCTTCAGCGACTGGTGTATGAGAACACCCAGGTCTCGCTGCATATTCCCCTCTCTCAGTTTATAGCTGTTCAGATAATAATCTGCCTTCCTGTTTTTGCTACCAAAATGGATAACCTCACATTTATCCACATTATACTGCATCTGTCATGCATTAGCCCACTCACTCAACTTGTCCAAATCACCCTGCAGCCTCTTTGCATCCTCCTCACAACTCACCCTCCCACCCAGTTTTGTGTCATCTGCAAATTTGGAGATATTACATTTAGTTCCCTCATCTAAATCATTAATGTATATTGTGAATAGCTGGGGTCCTAGCACCGATCCCTGCGGTACCCCACTAATCACTGCCTGCCATTTGGAAAAAGACCCCCATTTATCCCTACTCTTAGTTTCCTGTCCGCCAACCAATTTTCTATCCATTGCAATACACTACCCCCAATCCCATGCGCTTTAATTTTACATGCTAATCTCTTATGTGGGACTTTGTCAAAAGCCTTCTGAAAGTCCAAATAAACCACATCCACTGGCTCCCCCTCATCAACTCTACTAGTTACATCCTCGAAGAATTCTAGTAGATTTGTCAAGCATGATTTCCCTTTCGTAAATTCATGCTGACTCTGCCCAATTCTACCACTGTTCTCCAAGTGCTCTGCTATAAAATCTTTGACAGTGGACTCTAGAATTTTCCCCACTACTGACATCAGGCTGACTGGTCTATAATTCCCTGCTTTCTCTCTACCTCCCTTTTTAAATATTGTGGTTACATTAGCTACCCTCTGTAGGAACTGTTCCAGAGTCTTGGAAGATGGCAGGTATTACACCTCCTGCGATTGCATGGAAAGGTGCCGAGGAAAGGGGTTGAGGTGTTAGGGGTGATGGAGGAATGACCAGGGTGTCACGGAGGGAACGATCCCTTTGGAATGCTGATGGGAGGGGAAGGGAAGATGTGTTTGATGGCATCATGCTGGAGGTGGCAGAAATGGCAGAAGATGATCCTTTGGATGTGGAGGCTGGTGGGGTGGAAAATGAAGACAAGGGGAATCCTGTCGCAGTTCTGGGAGGGAGGGGTAGGGGTGAGGGCAGAAGTGCGGGAAATAGGTTGGAAACAGTCAAGGACCCTGTCAACCACAGTGGGGGGGGAATTCCTCGATTGCGGAAAAAGGAAGACATGTCAGAAACGCTGTTGTGGAAGGATGTTCGCTGATATCGCAGTGTTCAGGTCCAATTGCAAGTCCTCAGAAGCAGTCTGTGCCCGCATGCTGCAAAACCTGGATAATATCCATGCTTGAGCTGACAAGTGCCATTTGTGCCAGGTGACAAAAAAACATGCTATGTCAAATGAGGAAATGAATGGTTGGAAATGTATATTAAACTTTTTAATGGGAAAAAAGAGCTGGAATCCTACAGTTAACCTTTAAAAATCTGGCAGCCAAATGGCCACTGCAATTTACATCTGAAATACCTTTCACATTCCAAGACCTCAAAGGGAGAGGCACTACTGATTAGCCATTACCCATCACATTGGCTTGCCCTATTGATTGAACTACTTGAGATTGCTTTCATTAGCATGACATTCAAAGCCATCCTGGGACATTAATATTGAAAGGGCGCGGTGGGGGGAGATTGAAATTCCTAAACTTGAATCTTGTTAGGCATCAGAGAATACACTGAGACAGTCCAAGGACTGTCCATCTTTGTGAAAGCTGTGTGTTTCTCTAGGACAAAGCAGACAAGTCTCTCTCTGTCTCTCTCTCTGTCTCTCCAGAAGGCCTAGTGAGGTGTGCGAAGCCTAGCTGCCAGCTGCTAGATTCAAAACAAAGACACCGAGAAGGAAGCTGTCTGCTCAACTGTCTCCAAGGACAGCTACCAACGCAGAACTTCAGGACCACGAATTCAACCGGAAGATCACTAAAGTCACCTGACAGCACAGACTGTATTATTTTCATTTGTTCTGGACTCTAATTCAACAACATTTTATTCCTCAGCACTCTAATCTATTTGTGCATGTGTGTGATTGTCGTGTGTGTACGTGAAAATGTAGCATATTTTTCTTTTAGATCGGGTTTAGATTTTTAAGTGTAATAAACTCACCTCTTGTTTAAACTCAAGAACACCTGTCCAATTTGTTCTTTTACGATCACAGCAAAGGTAAAGATAAAATGCTCACTGAAGTGGTAAGCATATCCACTGTTTAGAAAGAAATAAACCCTGCTGTGGTCAAAGAAGAGGAAGGACAAGAGGGGAGCCTTGTGATCCCTCCTCACCTGATCGTAACAGAAATTTGAGGGCTCGAGTCCATCGAAGTAACCCAACGACCAATGAGAAATTGGAAGTGGGAAACCAAATTGATCCCTATCCAAATTTTAAAAACTTCAGTACAGGGTTTCTTGTGGTTTTCACTACTAGACTATTAACATGTCCACATTCGAGGCTAGTACCTTCCTAAGCCAGAATGAAGTACCGAGGGACAGGTTAAATGCCCTATCTATTGAAGAGTTGAGGAATGTAGCTGGGCAGTTAGGGATTACTATCCGTCCAAAAGCTAGAAAACCTGAAATCCCAGAACTTGTTGCCAACTATTTTGCACTTGAAACTGAAGAACAGGAGACAGGCTTAGAGTCAGAAACAGATAGACTAAACTGCAACTAGAACAGAAGAGACTAAAATTGGAATTCCAGAGAGAGAAAGAACAGAGAGAGTGACAGGAAAGGGAGGAAAGGGTAAAAGAACGAGCTTTCCAAAAGGAGAAGAGAAGGGAGTTAAGGCGGCTCGAACTAACTAGGGGAAGACCCAATATACCCAGTGAAGGCACAGCTAGTGAGGGAGCTACCCCAAGCTCAGGACCGAGTACTGAGCTCTTAAAGTTCTCCCAGTTGATTCTAAAGTTCAATGAGGGTTGTGGAAGAATTTTTTGTCACTTTTGAAAAGCTTACAAGACAGCTGAAATGGACACTGTTATTGCAAAGAAAACTAACAGGAAAAGCCCATGAGGTTTATTCACTATTGCCAGATGAGAGTTCATCAGACTATGCGATGACTAAAAATGCTATCATGGGCGCAAATGAGATAGTAGCAGAGACGTACCACCAAAAATGCTGAACTCTCCGAAAGCAGCCTGAACAAACTTACCATGAGTTTGAAAGAGTTAAGCAGCTTGCTTTTGACCAGTGGATACAGGCACTTGAGCTACAGCCCATAGATGAAAATCTCAGAGAGGTGATCCTTCTTGAGGAGTTCAAAAACTAGCTCCCACTTCCCATTAAAACCCACATAGAGGAACAAAAGTTTCCAAGAGCCAGCCAGGCCACAATCCTGGCTGATAAATTTACACTTGTACACAAGCCCTTACCCCAAGGAAAACCTTTCCCTCGTCATCCCCACAAACCCAAAAGGGATAAAAGGTGGGAGGGTAATAGGAACCCAAACAGCCATGGATGAGAAGGGAAAGCTGGTCATACAGGAGGCCCTCCTCAGGCCAAAAAGAATGGTGCTGAGAGCAGTAGTGACATCTGAAGACCTGTGTGTTTCCATTGTAACAAGGCAGGTCACCTTCGAACTGACTGCTGGAAGTTACGGGGAAAACCTGTAGGATTAATCAGGGCACACCAGACCAGTGAAGGAGAAGGGGCCCTGATGGAAATCACAGCAGATCAGGCTGTGGCTTTAACTGTGGCAGTAAGACCCGGTAAACCTACCACTGTGAGTATGGGAAAACTTAACAAAATCCCTGAAAGTTACCAGGATTTTGTGTCCCAAGGTAAAGTGACCCCATACCCCTTGAGTGAGGCAAGCAAGCCCATAGTCATACTGGGGATATGGGCCACCCAATCCCTTCTGCTGAGAAAAGGCATGACCCAGAGAGTGCATTGAATGCTAGAGTGTTAGTGAATGGTATGCAAGGGTGGTATATGCCTATACCTTTATATTGGGTGCACCTGGAGTGTGACCTCGTTTTGGGATGGGTAACTGTGAGGATTGCCCCTAGCCTACCTCTGGATGGGGTTGACCTGCTCCTGGGTAATGATCTGGCAGGGGCAAAGGTGGCAGCTTCACCAGTAGTGGTAGAGAGACCGAAAGAGGTCAGGGAGACAGAGCAGTTGCAGGAGAAGGTCATGGCATTTTTCCTGATTCTGTGGTGGTGCGGTCCATAGCCAAACAAGTTCCATCAGAGGAGGCTGAGCTGGCACTGCAGACAAATTACCCTACTGTCTGGTTATCTGAAACCTTCTTTGGGAAGTTAGGGGACCCAAAGAATAGGTTAAACAGATCTTCCTTGGTCGAGGCTCAGCAAGCTGACCCAATATTAAATATGTTAGCACAGACTGCCCAAACCAAAGCTGAAGCAGAGGAAGTTGCAGAGTGCTTTTATTTAAAGAATGAGGTGCTGATGAGGAAATGGAGACCTCCTCACAGACCTGCGAATGAAGAGTGCACAGTAGTTCACCAGATAGTGGTGCTGCTGAGGTACCGTAAGGAAATACTAAATATAGACCACAAACTTCCAATGGCTGGACATGTCGGTGTACGAAAAACCCAAGCCCCCGTAAGACAGCAGTTTGACTGACCAAAACTCCACAGAGATGTGGTGGAGTTCTGTAAAATTTGCCACATGTGCCAGGTTGTGGGGAAGCCCCAACCTGCAATAAAACCTCCACCCCTAATTCCCATACCGGCTTTTGGGGAACCCTTCAGCAGAGTGCTGGTGGATTGTGTGGGACCCCTGCTGAAAACCAAAAGAAGCTACCAGTCTCTTCTCACCATTATGGATGTGGCTATCTGATTCCCAGAGGCCAGTCCCCTAAGAACTATCTCTGTCAAGGTCGTGGTGGAGGGGCTAACCCAATTCTTTACCAGATATGGGCTGCCTGCTGAGATCCAGTCGGATTAGGGCATGAATTTCATGTCTGGGATCTTTCAAAAAGTCATGAGTAATCTGGGCATAATCCAGCTAAAGTCCTCAGCCTACCACCCACAGTCACAAGGGCTTTAGAATGGTACCCTAAAGACAATGATCAGGGCATACTGCTACGAGTACCCCCATGACTGGGACAAAGGGCTGGGACTCACCCAATGAGTCCACCAACTTTACTCCTTTTGAATTAGTTTATGGACACGAGGTATCCTCTTAAACTAACAGGAGAGTTTTTTGGGACACAGGGATGAATTTTCCATGTTAGACTACATTTCCATGTTACGGACCAGCTCACAAAAGCCTATACAATGGCTTAGGAGCACCTAAAAACCTCCCAGACATCTATGAAAAGACAGGCAGACAAACACGCTAAGGTCAGAACATTTTGGCCCAGAGACCATGTATTGGTACTCCTCCCAATTCAGGGTGAACCCCTGAAAGCCCAGTTCAGTGGTCCATACCGAGTGGCAAAAAGGATTAGCCAGGTAAATTATTTAGTTGACACCCCAGACCGAGGGGGAAAAAACAAAGGCTGTTCCACATTAACGTGTTGAAACAGTATCACAGACGGGAAGGATCCAGGTAAGCATAGGTCTGTCAGGCAGTCAGGAAGGATGGGACCAAAACGGGCAGTGAGGACATGATAGAGGAGGGCCGGCAGGATTCCTAAATTGAACCTCCTACTGTCTGGTTAGCCAACCCTGAAATGTTAGGAAAATTAGACCCCACACTCCCCTATTTAAGTGCAGGCCAAAGCAATGCCCTAGAAAGACTGCTAACAGCATCTACAGAAATCTGCAGCAACAAGGAAAGTTCCCAAAAGGGCAGGCCAGAAGGGAGGGAGATGCCTCACCTAGTTGAACTGCCGCAGGGGAGTGCAGTGAAAGCTGGACAGACACCTGTGAATGGTAATGTCCCAGAGGAGATGGGGCAAATTAGGAAAAAGCCCCTCCCCACAGTAAAGGGAAAAGAGAAGGAAGAATGCCCTAAAGTAAACAGCACTTGTGTAACTCACCAGAAGACTAAAAGTGAGGTCAGTGTGGATCTACCCACTGAAGAACCCAATGATCAGAACCCAAATCCAAAGCTAATCAAACCCAACAGTTTCAATTCAGAACTCAGCAAGAACAAGGGCTTGGAGGAATGCTCACAGAGGCTAAAAAAACAATTTATTACCCACTGTCACTATAGAGAGGAAAATTATCAAGATGCTGGAACCTGAATGGTTAAAGCCACATGTTGCAGAAACAGCAGTTTAGATTAGATTTAGATTAGAGATACAGCACTGAAACAGGCCCTTCGGCCCACCGAGTCTGTGCCGAACATCAACCACCCATTTATACTAATCCTACGCTAATCCCATATTCCTACCAAACATCCCCACCTGTCCCTATATTTCCCTACCACCTACCTACACTAGTGACAATTTATAATGGCCAATTTACCTATCAACCTGCAAGTCTTTTGGCTTGTGGGAGGAAACCGGAGCACCCGGAGAAAACCCACGCAGACACAGGGAGAACTTGCAAACTCCACACAGGCAGTACCCAGAATCGAACCCGGGTCCCTGGAGCTGTGAGGCTGCGGTGCTAACCACTGCGCCACTGTGCAAAAACTTGTACATACAGGAGGACTCGCCATGAGCAGTAATGGAAATTTGCATACCGCAAGCTTTATCAACAGCCACATGTTTATTGAGATACACATTCCCAGGGTATTCCAAATTGATGCTAGAGAAACTTTAACCACATTTGACAACACATAGTCCAAAAGAAATGCAATTTCTTAATGGTACCTCATCCAAAGGAAGGATCATGACAAAACTCCAAATAATTAAACCAGAATTGCTGTGCAGACAATGCCAGGTGCAGTAATTCTAAGATTAAAATGGGAATTTGAGAAGTGAGTGTTTGAGAATGAATGTGTGTGTGTTTTTTTTCTACAACCTTATAATGAAATGTTCCTATTATCACATTTCATTCCATGTGGTGTGGAGTGTCAAGAAAACATGCTATGCCAAATGAGGAATTTTAATGGAAAAAAAAGAGCTGGAATCCTGCAGTTAACCGTTAAAAAAACTGGCAGCCAAGATGGCCACCGCAATTTGTATCTGAAACAGCTTTCACATTCGAAGACCTCAAAGGGAGACACACAACTGGTTAGCCTTTACCCAACACAATGGCTTGCCATTGAACTAGCTGAGATTGCTTTCATTCAAAGCCATCCTGGTACATTAACATTGAAAGGGTGAAGGAGAGGAGGGGGAAGTGGAGATTCCTAAGCTTGAATCTCATTAGAAGGCAACAGAGAATACACTGAGACAGTCATGTGACTGTCTGTCCATTTCTGTGAAATCTGGTAGTTTCCCCAGGACAAAGCAAACAAGCGAGTGACTCATTCTGGGCAGAAGCCACAAGCGCTCTCTCACTCACTCTCTCTCTCTTTTTCTCTCTTTTTTTCTCTCTCTTTCCTTTCTCTCATTCATTCTCTCCTTCTCTCCTCTCCATCTCTCCATATCACTCTCTTTCTCTTTTTCTGTCTTTTTCTCTTTCACTCTCTCTTTCTCTTTCACTCTCTCACTCATTCTGTCTTTGTCTGTCTTTCTCTGTCTCTCTTTCCCCCTTTCTCTGTCTTTCTGTGTCTCTGTCTCTCTTTCTTTCTTTGTCTTATTCTCTCTTTCCCTCTCTCTCTTTCCCTCTCTCTTTCCGTCTCTCTTTCCCTCTCTTTCTCTCTCTCTTTCTCTCGCTCTCTCTTTCTTTCTCTGTTTTTCTCTCTCTCTCCCCCCCACTCTCTCTCCTTCTCCCACCCTCTTTCCCTCTCTCTGTCTTTCTCTCTCTCTCTCTCTTTCTCTCTCTCACACACACACACACTCTCTCTCTCTTTCTTTCTCTCACACTCCCTTTCTCTCTCTCTCTTTCTCTCTCTTTCTCTTTCTCTCTTTCTCTCACACACACTTTCTCTCGCTCTCTTTCTCTCTTTCTCACACTCTCTTTCTCTCTCTTTCTCTCTCTCCCCTCTCTCTTTCTCTCCCACTCTCTCTCTCTTTCTCTCATACACTCTCTCTTTCT